>NC_047015.1:44091497-44745560 GCF_902652985.1 Pecten maximus
ACTGTCATCATTATAATTCAGTAGAGATTGACGATTGTTTTCACTGTCATCATTATAATTCAGTAGAGATTGACGATAGTTTTCACTGTCATCATTATAATTCAGTAGAGATTTACGATTGTTTTCACTGTCATCATTATAATTCAGTAGAGATTGACGATTGTTTTCACTGTCATCATTATAATTCAGTAGAGATTGACGATTGTTTTCACTGTCATCATTATTATTCAGTAGAGATTGACGATAGTTTTCACTTTCATCATTATAATTCAGTAGAGATTGACGATTGTTTTCACTGTCATCGTCATAATTCAGTAGAGATTGACGATTGTTTTCACTGTCATCATCGTAATTCAGTAGAGATTGACGATTGTTTTCACTGTCATCATCGTAATTCAGTAGAGATTGACGACTGTTTTCACTGTCATCGTCGTAATTCAGCAGAGATTGACGATTGTTTTCACTGTCATCATTATAATTCAGTAGAGATTGACGATTGTTTTCACTGTCATCATTATAATTCAGTAGAGATTGACGATTGTTTTCACTGTCATCATTATAATTCAGTAGAGATTGACGATTGTTTTCACTGTCATCATTATAATTCAGTAGAGATTGACGATAGTTTTCACTTTCATCATTATAATTCAGTAGAGATTGACGATTGTTTTCACTGTCATCATTATAATTCAGTAGAGATTGACGATTGTTTTCACTGTCATCATTATAATTCAGTAGAGATTGACGATTGTTTTCACTGTCATCATCGTAATTCAGTAGAGATTGACGATTGTTTTCACTGTCATCATTATAATTCAGTAGAGATTGACGATTGTTTTCACTGTCATCATTATAATTCAGTAGAGATTGACGATTGTTTTCACTGTCATCATCGTAATTCAGTAGAGATTGACGATTGTTTTCACTGTCATCATCGTAATTCAGTAGAGATTGACGACTGTTTTCACTGTCATCGTCGTAATTCAGTAGAGATTGACGATTGTTTTCACTTTCATCATTATAATTCAGTAGAGATTGACGATTGTTTTCACTGTCATCATTATAATTCAGTAGAGATTGACGATAGTTTTCACTGTCATCATTATAATTCAGTAGAGATTGACGACTGTTTTCACTGTCATCAATATAATTCAGTAGAGATTGACGATTATTTTCACTGTCATCATCGTAATTCAGTAGAGATTGACGATTGTTTTCACTGTCATCATCGTAATTCAGTAGAGATTGACGATTGTTTTCACTGTCATCATTATAATTCAGTAGAGATTGACGATAGTTTTCACTTTCATCATTATAATTCAGTAGAGATTGACGATTGTTTTCACTGTCATCATTATAATTCAGTAGAGATTGACGATTGTTTTCACTGTCATCATCGTAATTCAGTAGAGATTGACGATTGTTTTCACTGTCATCATCGTAATTCAGTAGAGATTGACGACTGTTTTCACTGTCATCGTCGTAATTCAGTAGAGATTGACGATAGTTTTCACTGTCATCATTATAATTCAGTAGAGATTGACGATTGTTTTCACTGTCATCATTATAATTCAGTAGAGATTGGCGATTGTTTTCACTGTCATCATACAAATTCAGTAGAGATTGACGATTGTTTTCACTGTCATCATCGTAATTCAGTAGAGATTGACGACTGTTTTCACTGTCATCGTCGTAATTCAGTAGAGATTGACGATTGTTTTCACTGTCATCATTATAATTCAGTAGAGATTGACGATTGTTTTCACTGTCATCATTATAATTCAGTAGAGATTGACGATAGTTTTCACTTTCATCATTATAATTCAGTAGAGATTGACGATTGTTTTCACTGTCATCGTCGTAATTCAGTAGAGATTGACGATTGTTTTCACTGTCATCATCGTAATTCAGTAGATATTGACGACTGTTTTTACTGTCATCGTCGTAATTCAGTAGAGATTGACGATTGTTTTCACTGTCATCATTATAATTCAGTAGAGATTGACGATTGTTTTCACTGTCATCATTATAATTCAGTAGAGATTGACGATAGTTTTCACTGTCATCATTATAATTCAGTAGAGATTGACGATTGTTTTCACTGTCATCATTATAATTCAGTAGAGATTGACGATTGTTTTCACTGTCATCATTATAATTCAGTAGAGATTGACGATAGTTTTCACTTTCATCATTATAATTCAGTAGAGATTGACGATAGTTTTCACTTTCATCATTATAATTCAGTAGAGATTGACGATTGTTTTCACTGTCATCGTCGTAATTCAGTAGAGATTGACGATTGTTTTCACTGTCATCATCGTAATTCAGTAGAGATTGACGATTGTTTTCACTGTCATCATCGTAATTCAGTAGAGATTGACGACTGTTTTCACTGTCATCATCGTAATTCAGTAGAGATTGACGATTGTTTTCACTGTCATCATTATAATTCAGTAGAGATTGACGATTGTTTTTACTGTCATCATTATAATTCAGTAGATTTTGACGGTTGTTTTTACTGTCATCGTCGTAATTCAGTAGATATTGATGATTGTGCACACTGTCATCAGCGTAATTCAGTAGAGATTGACGACTGTTTTCACTGTCATCATCGTAATTCAGTAGAGATTGACGATTGTTTTCACTGTCATCATCGTAATTCAGTAGAGATTGACGATTGTTTTCACTGTCATCGTCGTAAATCAGTAGAGATTGACGATTGTTTTCACTGTCATCATTATAATTCAGTAGAGATTGACGATTGTTTTCACTTTCATCATTATAATTCAGTAGAGATTGACGATAGTTTTCATTTTCATCATTATAATTCAGTAGAGATTGACGATTGTTTTCACTGTCATCGTCGTAATTCAGTAGAGATTGACGATTGTTTTCACTGTCATCATCGTAATTCAGTAGAGATTGACGATTGTTTTCACTGTCATCATCGTAATTCAGTAGAGATTGACGACTGTTTTCACTGTCATCGTCGTAATTCAGTAGAGATTGACGATTGTTTTCACTGTCATCATTATAATTCAGCAGAGATTGACGATTGTTTTCACTGTCATCATTATAATTCAGTAGATTTTGACGGTTGTTTTCACTTTCATCATTATAATTCAGTAGAGATTGACGATTGTTTTCACGGTCATCGTCGTAATTCAGTAGAGATTGACGATTGTTTTCACTGTCATCATCGTAATTCAGTAGAGATTGACGATTGTTTTCACTGTCATCATCGTAATTCAGTAGAGATTGACGACTGTTTTCACTGTCATCGTCGTAATTCAGTAGAGATTGACGATAGTTTTCACTTTCATCATTATAATTCAGTAGAGATTGACGATTGTTTTCACTGTCATCATTATAATTCAGTAGATTTTGACGGTTGTTTTCACTGTCATCATCGTAATTCAGTAGAGATTGACGATTGTTTTCACTGTCATCATCGTAATTCAGTAGAGATTGACGATTGTTTTCACTGTCATCATCATAATTCAGTAGAGATTGACGATTGTTTTCACTGTCATCGTCGTAATTCAGTAGAGATTGACGATTGTTTTCACTGTCATCATTATAATTCAGTAGAGATTGACGATTGTTTTTACAGTCATCACCGTAATTCAGTAGAGATTGACGATTGTTTTCACTGTCATCACCGTAATTCAGTAGAGATTGACGATTGTTTTCACTGTCATCACCGTAATTCAGTAGATATTGACGGTTGTTTTTACAGTCATCACCGTAATTCAGTAGAGATTGACGATTGTTTTCATCGTCATCATTATAATTCAGTAGATATTGACGATTGTTTTCACTGTCATCACCGTAATTCAGTAGATAATGACGGTTGTTTTTACAGTCATCACCGTAATTCAGTAGAGATTGACGATTGTTTTCACTGTCATCGTCGTAATTCAGTAAATATTGACGATTGTTTTCACTGTCATCATCGTAATTCAGTAGATATTGACGATTGTGCTCACTGTCATCATTATAATTCAGTAGATTTTGACGATTGTGCTCACTGTCATCGTCGTAATTCAGTAGAGATTGACGATTGTTTTCACAGTCATCACCGTAATTCAGTAGATATTGACGATTGTGCTCACTGTCATCATTATAATTCAGTAGAGATTGACGATTGTTTGCACTGTCATCGTCGTAATTCAGTAGATTTTGACGATTGTTTTCACTGTCATCGTCCTAATTTAGTACAGTTGTTTCATCATTCTAGGACTCGTCAGTTATGCTAGAGACATCATACAGTTTTTGTTTCATCATTCTAGGACTAGTCATTGATGCTAGAGACATCATACAGTTGTTTCATCACTATATACTCGTTAGAGATGCTAGAGATATCATACAGCTGTTTCATCCTTCTAGGACTCGTCAGTGATGCTAGAGACACCATTCAGCTATTTCATCCTTCTAGGCCTCGTCAGTAATGCCAGATACACCATACAGTTGTTTCATCATTCTAGGCCTCGTGATTGATGCTAGAGACACCATACAGCTGTTTCGTCCTACTAGGACTCGTCAGTGATGCTAGAGACACCATACAGCTGTTTCGTCCTACTAGGACTCGTCAGTGATTCTAGAGACACCATACAGCTGTTTCGTCCTACTAGGACTCGTCAGTAATGCTAGAGACACCATACAGCTGTTTCGTCCTACTAGGACTCGTCAGTAATGCTAGAGACACCATACAGCTGTTTCGTCCTACTAGGACTCGTCAGTGATTCTAGAGACACCATACATCTGTTTCGTCCTACTAGGAGTCGTCATTGGTGCAAGGTACTAAAGTCAATCCGGAAAGTAAGTCGAGGGAACTAAAAATGTACATTAACAAATATATCAATAATTTGTAATCAATAATCAATAATATATCAAAGGAGGCGCATTAATACCATACTCTTATCAGTCATATATTTTGGATATGTTTATAACACGGTTTGTCTTAAAACAATCGTACCAAAAGGAAGTTAATATTGTGGATTTGCCTCGTTTATATTAGCTTCTTTAACATCACGATATTGATTATAAACACCGTTTGATTGGTGGCTGGGACCGTTAAAATAACCAAAAGAGGTTTTGGTCAATTAGAGCATGTTGGTCTTTTTGTTATCCACTTTTCCACTACAATTCACAATTCTCTTCAGCCTTGTTACAAGAGTTTTCTTTTTTATTTCGATCACTTTCTTTTTTTGTTATGAAAGCTTGTTATAAAAGCTTTCGTTTAAATTATGAGAGCTTTCATTTTCGTTACGAGAACCTTTTTTTTGTTATGAGAGCTTGTTATGAAATCTTTCTTTTTTTGTTATAATAACTTTTTTTATGTTGTGTATCTTTGTGAAGTTGGTTGCATGATCTTTCCGCAGACTATTGCCATACATATAGGAACAATTTGCGCTTTCCCCATGACCGATTTGCTTGCTTCTGTTTTCATACAAGGTTGATTTTATAACTGATTACAACAGGTAAGGAAGACCCGTTTAGCCATTAAATTTCACATTTAGATACATTGTTTATAGATAATGTTGCATTGAATTAACCACAACTTTCAGAAATACAGTCAAACCTGCCTTAGCGACCACCTGAATTAAGCGATTACCTCTCGTATGTGACCATATTTCCCCCTCCTAATGTCATTCACTAAACTAGTTACATGTACCTGAACCTGGATTGAGGGACCTTTGTCACGTGTGACCATTTATTTTCCATCTTTGGAAAGCATTATATGACAGGTTTGACCCTTAGAACTTTGAATATTGAAACATTGCGTCATTATAACTTAAACAATACCTTTTAAAAATAGCTACCATGGCAAAAGTCTCTATATCACATGGTACAGTTTACCTTTGTAAAATACAGCTCTTCTGTAATATGTAACTTACTTTGAAGACAAAACTTACCTTTGTGGACGTACAAAGTCACCGTAATTAATAACACTCGACACAGAACAATGTAACATGATTAAAGTCTACATGCAGTTTCTATAATTAGATTTAAATATTATTAATTCTTTTGTACAGATGTGGGGAATCTCAGGGGTGTAAGTTCCCAAACACAATGATTTATCTCCCGTCTGGTTTGGGAATTAAGTTAAAGGTTTTAGTACAAATGTCACGCAGTTATCATATATTAAAAACGATTAGACAGCTAATACAATTACTGACCTCATTTGTTTCCTACATATATAGTAAAAAACAAACTTCGTAATGATATTAGCCTGCGAAGACCGTTTCAACACAATCGCATTGAATTTATGGTCACAGACTGAGAATGTATGTAAAACGTCTGAAAGAATTCTAAGGTTGACGTTTTATACTGTTATCTAACTGTTTTCTGTCAAAAGAGTTTTTAAATAGGCATACGTAGGGTTAAACGAGAACTCCAGTCAGCACACTCATTGTCGTAAACATCACATCTTCTCTATGGCAGTAGGAAAGCAGTGGAGTTTTTAGGTTGGTTCATTTGGACTTGAATATTAACTCTTAATCATATTAGTACAGATATAATTGGCGCTAGTGGTACTAGTGTCACGCGCTTTAAAAAGAGACAATGCAGTATACATTTAGTGTTCATAAGGTATTAGAATTGATTGGAGAATTTTTATAGATGGATATTAAAAGTTTAATTTTTATATTTCGCATGTTACGGTTAAAAAAATAATCTTGACCTGAAAATGACCTGAAGATGAGGTCAATTTTACACAAAAGTAATTTTCATGACAATTTGAGATAAATTTTATGTCAATTTGACCTGAAAAAAAATCTTCATGTGAATTCAGGTGATATTTTCCTGCTAAATCGGCCTGAAAATTCAACATGAAACAAAATTTGACATGAAGACATTAAACCTGTGTATATTTCATGTCATTAAATGTTATATAAGTTGGTCTTTTATTCAAACATTGATTATACTTTTTCTTCATTGAACAAGTCGGCTGAAGGAGAGGATGATTAAGAGGATGATTTAGAGGATGATTAAGATTTTCGACGCACATACCCTAGACTTGTAAGTTGTTATCAGACGTCCATTATCATAAACTATCGTTATGATAAAATAATCATCAAATAAATCCCGAAAGAAATCCTCAAATAAATCCCGAAAGAAATCCTGAAAGAAATTTGAGATATCAACCATTCCTTATGCCACAATTATAATCATACATCGCTCTACTAAATGAGGTTACCGTTTCATATCATTACACCCTGAGTAAGATTGGTTTATTCAATTCTGGCGACGGATGATTGAAACTACCAAAATATTTGTAAATAGTTGTTAGGGTAGGGTAAGCGTCCTCTCCTCTTCCACCAGCGGTACCTGATATGTAATTATATGTCAAGGTTGTATCACGTCCTTAAAATGTTAATTAACAAAGGTAACAATGGACCAACCAGGTAAATCAACGAGCATACACCTTACTGTATGTTTCACAAAGAAATCGCGTGTTATCGTGATGAACAACATACAACTGTATCTGGTCTTAACAACATGCATATCTCGAAACCATGTTTTGACAGATTTCCTTTTATTTTGTTCAGCAGTCAACAACAGTCACAGACATTATGATATAAGGAACAAGTGCATTTATATATAATTAACTCAGACAAGAAAAAACGTGTGTAAGGGAATGCTACTATCTAGAAATGGTAATATAGCTATAGGGAAATTTAACCATCACGCTTGTCATATAGCGAAGTTGTAAGCTGTCCATACTGATTACAAGTGTAGCTAAACATCGTGGTAAGCGGCAGATATTGAAGAATCTGTAGTGTCCTTGATTCCAAATTATTAGATATGGGGTAATATTTTACATGATCGATTTTTCACAGTTGTGTAACTGATTATTAGTCCACATTAATTTTTTCATCGTAAGCTTACAGCTCGATGCCCCCCTCCCCCTCCTCTTTGTTTTAGTGATTTAGAGTTAGAATAAATGTTTTGTTTTCACACGGGTTCAATCTTCTTGTCCTCTGACGTAATGATAGATTGCCAATAGAGTTAAGATGGTATTTGGTATGTGATATTGAAACAATGTGTCACCATCCTAAGTATAATTGCCAGTTTAAAAAAAAATGATTTTTTTTTCTTCTTTAAACATTACCTTTTGTTTCTAAACATGCACAAGCGCACGCATTTATTCATTATAAGACATTTGTTAATTCGCAAATTTGTCAAGCACGTGCCGGGTCAATATTTTGTAATGTTAATCTCAAGTACCGTCGTTGTCATTGTTAAACTAATCAATATGTCTCTACCCACCTTAAAAAGTAGTACTAGTATAACCAAAAAAACATGTCTAATAGGTGTATTTGATTTTTGCTTTCGCTGGGAAATATGAATATCATGCCATTGCATATCACAGTACGATAGGAATATCTGTATGAGTTAATTATTACTGTGGAGGTATGCTGTGAGATAATCACGAAGTATACTTACGGCGGCTATAGAAGATCGTTAAGTAGATTTGTATATGACGGTATAACGAGACATCTCGTCCACTTTAATTTAACTTGTCATGGTATTATGTATGTTACGACATCTTCTGAAATTGTGTCATAAATATCCTGTTTAAGTACGTTAATTTTGATAAAAGATTTATAAATTAATTTCGAAAAATATGTTAACCCATTTATGGTAACAGATTAAATAAGAGGAAATTCCAACTGTGAAATGATGTGACAGCTTCTCGTTCATCAACGCGATGTAAAACTAGATAAAAGTTAATACTAAAATCTTAACGAAATCATGTATAGCAGAACATGGCTGCTCTCTCTCTCTATATATATATGTATATTCATGCAATGTTATAACATAGCCAAGCACAGTATCATGTTGTATGGTCATCAGATTACTACACACATGTTCACTTTGTATGACAACTAAACACATGTCCGCTTTGTATGACAACTAAACGCATGTCCACCTTGTATGACAACTAAACACATGTCCGCTTTGTATGACAACTAAACACATGTCCGCTTGTATGACAACTAAACACATGTCCACTTTGTATGACAACTAAACACATGTTCACTTTGTATGACAACTAAACACATGTCCGCTTTGTATGACAACTAAGCACATGTCCACTTTGTATGACAACTAAACACATGTCCGCTTTGTATGACAACTACACACATGTCCATCTTGTATGACAACTAAACACATGTCCACTTTTATAACAACTAAACACATGTCCACTTTGTATGACAACCAAACACATGTTCACTTTGTATGACAACTAAACACATGTCCACATTGTATGACAATTAAACACATGTCCACTTTGTATGACAACTAAACACATGTTCACTTTGTATAACAACTAAACGCATGTCCACCTTGTATGACAACTAAACACATGTTCACTTTGTATAACAACTAAACGCATGTCCACCTTGTATGACAATTAAACACATGTCCACTTTGTATGACAACTAAACACATGTCAACTATGTATGACAACGAAACACAAGTCCACTTTGTATGACAACTAAACACATGTACACTTTGTATGACAAATAAACACATGTACACTTTGTATAACAACTAAACACATGAACACTTTGTATAACAACTAAACACATGTCCACTTTGTATGACAACTAAACACGTGTCCACTTTGTATGACAACTAAACACATGTCCATTTTGTATAACAACTAAATACATGTCCACTTTGTATGACAACTAAATACATGTCCACTTTGTATGACAATTTAGCACATGTTCATTTTGTATGACAAGTAAACACATGTCCACTTTGTATAACAACTAAACGCATGTCCACCTTGTATGACAACTAAACACATGTCCACTTTGTACGACAACTAATAACATGTTCACTTTGTATGACAACTAAACACATGTTCACTTTGTATGACAACTAAACACGTGTCCATCTTGTATGACAATTACACACATGTTCATCTTGTATGACAACTAAACACGTGTCAATCTTGTATGACAACTAAACACATGTCCATCTTGTATGACAACTAAACACATGTCCACCTTGTATGACAACTAATAACATGTCCACTTTGTATGACAACTAAACACATGTTCACTTTGTATGACAACTAAACACGTGTCCATCCTGTATGACAATTACACACATGTTCACTTTGTATGACAACTAAACACGTGTCCATCTTGTATGACAACTAAACACATGTACACTTTGTATGACAACTAATAACATGTCCACTTTGTATGACAACTAAACACATGTTCACTTTGTATGACAACTAAACACGTGTCCATCTTGTATGACAATTACACACATGTTCACTTTGTATGACAACTAAACACGTGTCAATCTTGTATGACAACTAAACACATGTCCATCTTGTATGACAACTAAACACATGTCCACCTTGTATGACAACTAATAACATGTTCACTTTGTATGACAACTAAACACGTGTCGATCTTGTATGACAATTACACACATGTTCACTTTGTATGACAACTAAACACGTTTCAATCTTGTATGACAACTAAACACATGTACACTTTGTATGACAACTACACACATGTTCACTTTGTATAACAACTAAACACATGTACACTTTGTATGACAACTAAACACATGTTTACTTTGTATGACAACTAAACACGTGTCCATCTTGTATGACAACTAAACACATGTTCACTTTGTATAACAACTAAACACGTGTCCATCCTGTATGACAACTAAACACGTGTCCATCTTGTATGACAACTAAACACATGTCCACTTTTATAACAACTAAACACATGTCCACTTTGTATGACAACTAAACACATGTTTACTTTGTATGACAACTAAACACGTGTCCATCTTGTATGACAACTAAACACATGTTCACTTTGTATGACAACTAAACACGTGTCCATCTTGTATGACAACTAAACACATGTTCACTTTGTATAACAACTAAACACGTGTCCATCCTGTATGACAACTAAACACGTGTCCATCTTGTATGACAACTAAACACATGTCCACTTTTATAACAACTAAACACATGTTCACTTTGTATAACGACTAAACACATGTCCACCTTGTATGACAACTAAACGCATTTCAACTTTGTATAACAACTAAACACATGTCCACTTTGTATGACAACTAAACGCATTTCAACTTTGTATAACAACTAAACACGTATCCATCTTGTATGACAACTAAACACGTGTCAACTTTGTATGACAACTAAACACATGTCCATTTTGTATGACAACTAAACACATGTACACTTTGTATGACAATTAAACACATGTTCACTTTGTATAACAACTAAATGCATGTCCACTTTGTATGACAACTAAACACATGTACACTTTGTATAACAACTACACACATGTCCGCTTTGTATGACAACTAAACACATGTCCACATTGTATAACAACTAAAGACGTGAAAAATGTTTTTTTCTGGATGATATATACAGTCAATATCTTATCGGCAAAGCATTCTAAAATGTTGAATTCAAGGAGACCCACCGGATTTAGGTTTCTATGACGCGATCGCATAACAACTACATTGTAGGATATCAATGATTGATGACAAGGCTAGCTAGACACAATAACACATCTTCTTTGCTATATCTCTAATTGACTATTTTATATGATTACAAACTAATGATAGTTCGAAATGTGAAAATAAGAAAGCTATTTTATTTAATAAATTTTAGAAATTTTAAAAGTAACATGTCGGAAAATAGACATGAAGATTGCGTGAACAAAATCCTTTGATTGACCGTTTCGGTAAAACTTGACAGAGAAAGTGGTTAAGAACAAGTTTTGGATGGATAGTGAAACCTGCACGGGATATTTCTTTCTTAAATCTATAATAAAGAACTTAATTTTATACACCGGAGATACCCTAATTGATTTGCGCCTGTCACCGAGCCGGACAAGGACCTATATAAAAGTTAGAGAACGACATTATGTGGCCTGGTCCTCGTCAAGCCGCCTTTATCACCAGATCTGCGTCGACATGCATGTCAAATCAAACATAACGCCAAAAACCAAGTCTTCTTGAATTAGCTCTAGTTGGACATAAATGCTTAAAATACAGTTTACCCTGCCTTTTGTTGCCTGATAATCTAATTTCATCCCATTCTCAATGCCAGCCCTGAAGCCGTCAATAACGGAAAGAAAAAACAGTTGATTTCGATTCAATGTAATATTTCCATATAATTTGATTTTTCATTTCAGTGTACATGAGGGGCGAATTCCTGAGTGGACTTGTGGCTAGAGACTACGGACTGGGCAGTCTCAATCGCCAGTCTCGTCCAACTTTATATTCAATATATAGATATTTATATATGTATTTTTGTTTTCATTGACAGAGATACGATCAGACAGTTGGTGATTTGGGCATTAGTCTTATTGTAGATCTGTTACACGATAATTGGGTTACCTCAATACAAGACGTCGCCAATTACCCTGTATATTTCATTATCATATTGATAAAACTAATCAACAAAAACAATGAATGACGTCGAAGCAAATGTGATCAAAATTTATGACTTAACTTAAAATACAATATTAGTTGTATTTCACGATTGAATGATGATTATCACATAAACCATATATTGAATCAGTCCATTTTTTCTACCATGTAATTCTGAATGTGATTTCAGATAATTCTATCATTTTGTGATTTATTGCCGTGTTAATCACATTTAGAATCATGATTTCAGTACATATAAATATTGGGTGATGAAATTACCCCAGCCCTGATCTATATCCTGGTGAATTTCTGGTGGAGATTATAAACATGCAACTGTAATGTAATCACATAAATCACGTTAACCTGAGGTAGGATCAATCTTAATAATTTCGGTTAGAGACATGAAAGTCACATTGTGCCAATCCGTGTGCACTCTATCGTAATACGGAGAACCTAAATACTGTTACCGAAATCCATTTTTGTTTAATTTAAGTCTTCTTTCTTCAATGATTTACAATGCGACGCTGGGGACAAAATAAACGATGAACTCCATGACCTACTACATTGTATATCAACATATGTTCAATCTAGACACTTCAGTAAATAAGATATACGTAAACGGTAAGTGTTTAATCTAGACACTTCAGTAAATAAGATGTACGTAAACGGTAAGTGTTTAATTTGACACTTCAGTAAATAAGATATACGTAAACGGTAAGTGTTTAATCTAGACACATCCTTTAGGTTAGAAATACGTAAACGGTTACTGTTCAAATCAGACACTTCCATAAATAAGATATACATTATTGTACGTAAACGCTTACTGTTCAAACTAGACACCTTCAGTAAATAAGATATACGTAAACGTTTCAAAGTCACTGGTGGCTTTAAAATAAGATAGGTATAGCGTATCAGTAATTAACTATCGCTGACAACCTTCGAGGACGAAGAAGTTTTATTCACGCTACATGGCCATATAGCCTATGAAGAACTTTTCCACGTGCTTGTCTTTGTACAATAATAGTAGTCCCTTTACGAATCTAAAAACTTTTAAAGCCACATACTTCAGAAGAAACATATATCAATGTTTACATTTGGGGCTTTTTACAGTTTTCGGACTTGATACATACCTAACAGATTATCGTGAATCAGAAACTGAAAGAAAATGTGTACATTTTTTTTTGTATTTATGAAAGTATACGGAGAATTCCCAAAAATAATAACTGTGGCTGCCGGACCAATTTTCTCTGAAAATTCGTCCCACAATACAACGGTGGGTTTTACAGTCCATACAAAATGGCGGAACGCCTCAAGCGTGGAACTGTGAAAACGCAGAGAGTTTCTGCCCAAAAAAAATCCACAAATGTGTGTGGAATCGGCAAAACCCGAGTATTTCCCTAGGAAAGGAAATGATTCACTGGAACTTAACGAGAGAAGAAAAAGGAATAGACTCGAATTCCGACTTTTCCGGACGCCTATTGGATTGCTGGTTAGCTTTTAAACTTCACCGATCTAAGATTGTATCGATGTTTGTTGTATGCATATTGCTACATTTTAAAATTACGTATTTAAATGTAAACTATGTTTGTTTATTTTGTTCAGTTACCTGTGTATTACTCGAATAGTCTGTTAATATGTTTAAATGAAAGCACTATTAGGCAAAGTTCACGTATGCACGATATGTAAACAACGGCCATGTGTGTAGTTTATGGGCAGTGCACGTTGTTATAGCCTCGTTCCCGGCTCCGTGACAAGTCTCGTTATATAAATATAAATGCGGCGAGTTATTTTTATACACTGATGTCTCAAGGACTCCCCCGGTCAAGCGTCCAGGCCAGTGGTCATTTTAATGTTAGGAGAGCGTGAATGAGCATCTTGGATTGCCATTAATACACGTGTGCAACTAGAAATTTAGTTTGTTCGTGAGTATGTTTATTCATGAAATGGTTTGTAAACAACACGGTCAACATAATTATTTTAAAATATATATTGCACAACCTTTTTCTGTGCCTTTGTTTAAGTTGAATAGGGACATAGCTCTGATGTTATGACTGCTATTACAATATCGCGCACTACTGGCAAATGATCATTGTTAGTAAGACTGATTTTAGGAGTCTTGCAAGTGTTAATATAAAGTTTTTCACTGGACTTTTTTGTTTTATTTATTTGTGTTTGATTTAATGTTAAAATCGACTGAATATTTATTTGCAACAGGAAAAAATAGAAACTGAATTTACTCATAATTACAGTCGAAGACAATGGCATTCGGTGAAGCTTCCGATCTTTATACTGTACTGGGAAATGGCAAGAAACCTCGAGCTCTCTTCAATTACAAAGATTTTATGGTGTTGAGGATAAGTATCAAATCCCTAGATCCCATACCTATGGGACAATGTACATGCGCACTTTATCTTATCTGATTGATGCATGTCCAATTTACTTAACGCAACCTAACATGGTTATGGAAGGCTTAAAACTCAATCACAACCATCAAATCGTCGTTCACAGAGACATCCTTTCGCCCTATAGACCCCGAATCATCAGTCAGGGAATCGGCGTCACGTATGATCGTGAGAGTGACGTGATGAACACGTGACGGGTTGGGACCCGTATGTGCGCCAACTACAAATATTTGATTTTTAGTCAGATTAATTATCCTTTAGCACATTACATCATGGGTTAAATATGGGTTAATGTCCAGTTAGTGCCTTATTCAATTCATCGTATCACGAACGTTGCCCTTTTACTCACGGATTAAACACATTAATTCCCCGTTTCACACTCTGGTAATATGATCAAGATAAACGTATATATAGGAATGGTTTATTAGAGCCAATTCGGGTTTTCTCTCGAATTATATAGCTCCAATGTTACCTGTTGTACTTTTCATTTTGTAACCTACGAGTTGAATGTTTTCGTGCTATCTATGTCCTCGTTTGGAATCGTTAGAATGACTACAAAGTATATTAGCGTCATCCATGCCTGACATTCTAAAGCCCCCGCTGACTCATTCTGAAGTAGGCAACATGTCTTCACTGTTTTTATGATAAGTCATGAATTCTGAAAAAGAATAAATACATTTGCGCACTACAATATAGCAATGTAGTATCAATATATACAGAGAATGGACAAATGTGTTAACAAATTTAGACTCTATATCATGTCTTTCATCAATTGCGTGGTATCAGATACATACTTACATAACATTTTTAAATCTTTAAAGTGTGTTGTACTATTTGATTGGATCATCTTGAATACCAAAGGTTGTTTTTTTCCAGTTTAGGTCATTCTGGGGGACTTAACTTGAGTTCGGGTAAACTGACTAATTGTAGGACAAGTGTAGCTATCATCGTGATTTTTTAGTTTGTTTCAATCATAGTTTATCATGTCCTTTTAAATGGTACTAGAATCGACGACCGGCTAATTTTATCATCTCGCTCCATTTGTCAACAAAAATAATATCAAGCTTTAATCTTGTACTTATCATTAACTTACTGAACATTCTAAATATTGATTTTATGAAGAACGCCATCGCCTTAGTTTATATCATTTGCAAGTATTCTGCATACAACGTTTATTTTCGTTCAATAACTGCCAAATAGGCAATAACGGCAACTCTTTTGAGACACATCATATATAATGTCGTCTAAAAGTCCCTTGAATCATCAAAGATAATTTCAAGGTTTGACAATTGTCCTTTCTTACTTTTAAATGCATTTAGCCTAACAAGAATGTATATTGTTTCTAATGCGTCTTATTGTTTTATCATAAGATACCCGTACATGTTGTAACGTCGCTGTGACCGGGAATATGGAATGTTTTTCCAAATTGTATGTTCTTGTATATTTAGACAATTAGTTATTTATACTCAGTTTTAACTGTTTTAGTTTCTGCAGTGTTTAACGTCGTTTAATGACGTCACAGTGATAAATACACGTCTTTGTACCTGTATCTCAATACATCTGAATTGTTCTCCGCCGTCTAGACATGTATTATGAACTATGAATAGTTATGTGTATTTGTTCCCTATATACATAATATTTATATTACATTTGAAAGAATAAATACTTGAACGTGAAACTTGACCATCCTTCCAAATACATGCTGATAGACAACACTGACATCATGTGTGTCCTGTGTGGATGTGTGACTGAACCAGGTCATGGGCATGTCTGAAATTATTCAAAACAGATGTACAAATGTCCATCTTGACACCGCATGCATTTTACTGACCCATTTTTAACAACAATTGGCTTGCATGGGTTGACCTTTTGTACAGGTCAGTCTTTCTGACAGATCTGTAGACGAATTAAAAGTTTTTGATATGTATCTGATCCTTATATAAATAATTTAGTAAATAAACACATTTATGTTCAAATAAAATCATGTGACAGATCTGAGCATGCCTTATCAATAATATATATCCAGTACCGTGACCCCGTATCTACAATGATCTGTAGGATTACATGTTTGACCAATTTTAAATATACATTTACATCTATTTTATTCTTTTCCATTTTACTTAATTGTCCCGTTTCACTACGAAACGCTTTTTCGGGGTGCTGTCATGGCTGTTTAATCCTGACTTTGATACCCCGACCTATATCATGGCTGTATAATCCTGACTTTGATACCCCGACCTATATCATGGCTGTATAATCCTGACTTTGATACCCCGACCTATATCATGGCTGTATAATCCTGACTTTGATACCCCGACCTATATCACAGCAGCAGAATTGTTGACCCTATGAGACTACCCTGTCTTTGCGCTGTTGACTTTTGAAGCTATTCGCGATTTTCGTTATTGACAAGGAAAATAAAAACAGCGAATTTAGTTAAATACGAGACTGCTAGTTTAAATGGGCATGAACGGAAATTTGTAATGAAAAGCTGTTTAATTATATTAAAACCACGAAAGAAAATACTAACAATTATTGTTATACAATATTACAATACACGTACTAATTGATTAATAATTAATGATGTCACCTGGAGTGGATCGATCAAGAAAAGCTAATCAGGGAGACATGTTTCATTATTAGTTCAGGAATGACCCAATGAAGGATTTAAGGAATGCCTTTATGTGGACAATGGATAAGTGACGTGTATTGGCTGTGTAGTGTGCCATGCATTAGTTTTTAATTAGTTTTAATTAATTGTATTTAAAGATATATATTGTGTACATTGTTTATGAACCCTAATTTGTAGCATACATTCATCTTACTCTTAGATCTCTAGATCTGCCTTTCTTCCTAGCATTCTTTGCATTTTTTTCCTTTATAATCATTATAAGTATACTGTGTCGCTATCACAATCTTTGTAACATGTGTTTGTGGATAGGGATTTGATAAGTTGTTAAAAACATGTGCCCAATCCAATTATGTCTAAACAATCAAATACGTTCAAAGGAAAAAAAAAATAGTTTCTGAAACATACATAAAATGCTGCGTGTGATGATAAATATATGATTTTTCCCCCCGAAAAAATTGCACATACTGAGGTAATATACTGGCTTAATTTTGCGAAAAAAAAATACCCCTCCCCACACCTCCCTCTTTCTCATCGGAACAGCATTTTTTTTTTATATAGTTTTACTTTTTCTTGTATGCCGATTAATATTGTCTATTTTGAATAATAAATTGGTAATTTGCCGTTTTAGTCATTTTGATATACCAATAAATAATGAAAATAAGTACAAATTTCGAAGAATATTTTCTGTCATACTTAAAACGTAAAACATATCTACCTTCTGTAGAATCTTCAAAAGGAGTGCACAAAGTCTAGCTCTAATAACTGCATCAGGATCTACAAGTCTGTCATATATGGTTATTGATATAAAATACACAATAATTCATAAAGTGCGCAGTCGCCGTCATTTATTTCCCATACGTCCTGTATATACGTGCCTGATCACCTACTACCGGTATCAAATTGTTTTCTGGAATTTTAGTGAAAAATTAGAAAAACTGAAAAATTGAGCAAATCTATCAAACGGTAGCCACGTAGCGTGGTGTCCCAACATGTAACATTACAATATATCATCGGCCATGATAGAAAAACATAACTCATTAATGCATCAAGTACGTTTTTCATATTTTTGATAAAAAAAAAATCTTCGAAAAATATATTACTACTTAATCTGCACAACGAATTTCTGCCAGATGCGAATCTCGAAGGAGTGGTCCGACAAACAAGCGGTGTCGTTGATGATATGTTGACTATTACTTAATGTGAAAGCAATTTTGTAAGCATTGTACAATTCTGTATTTTATTTTCAAATAAATACATCCCAAAAACAAGTGTACCCTAGAAGTACAGTGTCAACTAAAATGAATTCCTCACATGGAAATTCCGCGTCTGCCAGTTTGTTGTAATACACATATATATGATATAGCTATCAATATTTCCTTACAAACTGTATATATCAAATCATTTTTATATCCATCAAGGTAAAATTCCTCCTATGTTGGAAACATCTCCCCTAAATATGACAATAAAATCATAGAATATGATCACATCTCTTGATTGACTTTAATCTCTCATTGCTAATCCAAAAAGCCAAAAATTATATGGACAGAATACCATAAACGGGAGAGGTAACAGAGATTTATGTTCTGATTAACGGTTGATCGTGCGGAACTCGATCCTAGACTCTCCAGACAATTACATTCCGACAACGATTAATCAGCGACTACAACAATTCTGCATCAATCAGGGAGCACCAAAAAACATCAAGTCGTTTTCGCAACGCAAACTTCAATTTAAACAACCACTTCTTGAATTATTTCATATTTAAAAGGATAATGAAGGTATCGGAAATGATGATAAATTCTGGCAGATCTATAATTTCTGTCATACATTTATACGAAATGTACATTTCAAACCTATCTTTCTTGAATGATTTGTAATTTTTCAATTATAAAAGCAAGAACACTCGGCCAATATGATTAAGCAGGGGTCCTAATGAATTCTGTTTCCTGTTTAAGTGTTTTCTTGCCTCGGGATTTTCGGTATTTTAAGGAAATTACTGCAATGACCCATACCGCGTTCCCGTCAATCAGTCAAGCATAGGAATCTGGATTGTGTATATTACACAAATTATTGCTTTAAAACCCGATTTTCCATAGTCTCCAAGGCGATTAGACCGGATATAAAATACAAACCAGAAAATAATGTAGTTAGCTGCGCCAATAAAGACGGTAGGAGATGAAATATGACCGAAGTAATGCACGATTATTAAATTGGGATTCAGTAGCTTCTTTATCACACTCGTATTATTAACTTGAAAATGGAATATAGCTTGAATAATTCCAGCTAATTTTGAGTTATATCCATTTTGTTTATGACGGTAAGGGACGTGGCTATTCTTATTCGAATATATTCATCGAAATGAAGGTCGCGGAAACTATTAATTGATATAAGAGGCGGATTACTGAACGTAATCTTGGAATAATATCTTAAATACTTATGGATGGACATTCTTGGAAGCGTTTTATGAGATACATAATTTGATAAAGCCTGGATGACATCAGAGACGGCCATTGTGCGTTATGATATATTACATTAGAATTCTCTTTTTTTCGGCCCCGGGATCAAACTGTGCTTGCAGGTTTAATGTGTACTAACCACAAGGCGGAGAATATCTCAGACTAAGTACACGTTAGCTGCAAAGGAATATAGAGTTATAGCTATAATGACAGAAAGCTGCGGGATCTGATTGTGCCTGGCCTGCCGAGCTACCTAACCCTACACCGGATACCGCTGTCGGCCGAACTGATACCGGTTTATTTACAATAGTTGTAATGATACATTGTTTATTAATGATAAAATGATACATGGAAATTAATGTTTTTACTTGTTTTAATATCAGTCATGTTTATTCGAGTTTAGTATCAGACATTATATGCGGAAATTAAAAGTATATATATTTATTGTTTACTGATAACACTCAAACACGTTTTTTTTCGTTTGGTTATCAACCGACGTATTGTTTATAGATGATATTGAGAGGAAAAGATAAAACTATTTATACTACCAAAAGGAATTTCATGAGAGGTAAAGTAACATTAAAATAACTGCTCTCATTTTTAAAAATCTCATAATTAAAACATTTTGTTTTGTCATTGATTTTAAATTATGTGCATACATGCATGAATTACATACACATACAGTCGTGGTGTAAACATACTAAAACACCTATATCCCTACTCATCGATCCATTAAAAAACATCTACTTACATTAAGTTCCATACAGTTTTAATATGTACACATTTTAATATGCGCCAAGTTACGGTGAAAAGCCTCTGAAGCTCTGAACAGGTGTATTTACACATTTACCGGCATGAGATACACTATTCTCTCACCGTGAACAGGTGTATTTACACATTTACCGATGTGAGATTAATAGAATCTTTCACCCCCTTGGGGTTGAGACAGGGGAATCTCAACCCGAGGGGAAGATTCTTAAGTTGCCAAACACGAGGCTTGCCGAGTGTTTGGCAGCTTAATTATCTTACCCCGAGGGTTGAGATTCCCCTGTCTCACTTTCATTGGGGTGAATGATTATTGATCTCTGACCCTGTTTACCATCTTGTGTATCTTATATTGACGTTACATCAATGCAAGGAAATGTTGATGGGACGTGATTGAATTGTCGACGTGACGTCACGGTACTGTTACCATGAAGTCATGATATTGTTGACGTGACGAAATGCAATTGGTGAGAACGTGCAAAGAGCATGTGTAGCTTGTCTTTTCCCTAGGGTGAGATAATAAAATCTCACCCCGGTAAAACTGCGAATATCCCTGTCCAGGTTAAGAGAAACACTATTCTCTCACCGTGAACAGGTGTATCTACACATTTACTGGTGTGAGGTTCACTATTCTCTCACCGTGAACAGGTGTGTTTACACATTAACCGGTGTGATATACACTATTCTCTCACCGTGAACAGGTGTATCTACACATTTACTGGTGTGAGGTTCACTATTCTCTCACCGTGAACAGGTGTGTTTAGACATTTACCGGTGTGATATACACTATTCTCTCACTATGAACAGGTGTATCTACACATTTACCAGTATGAGATACACTATTCTCTTACCCTGCGCAGGGATATCCGCAGTTTTACCGGGGTGAGATTGATATAATCTTTCATCCCCTTGGGAGTGAGACAGGGGAATCTCAACCCGAGGGGAAGATTGTTTGGCAGCTTAATTATCTTTTTTTTTGTAATTATCTTTTTGTTCAGTTTTTCAATGCAATATACATTATATTTTCATATTATGCATGCTCACACGTGCACATATACACGAAATATAGAAACAAAATACTTACAAATCATCTAATTCACACACACACAAAACACCCAGCTCACAAAAGCTATATTGAAGTACACACATGAAACAGCATCATACACACATACACCAGACACACACAGACCCACCCTCCCATGCATGTACCCCTACATATATATTTCAAAAAGCATGTATAGCATGTATATTCGAACATGCACACCTCCCCCCCCCCCCCCCCCCCACCCCCCCACAAAACACCCTCACACACCACACACCCTCACACACATTGATATCAGCATATATATTTTCACAATCAAGATTGTTTACATACAAATACCTAACCTACACATAAACACTTTTTACAACATATAGACATTAATGGATCGAAATTTCAGTATTTTGTTATCTTTCAATAGGGAAAAACGAAGTGACATCAGTAAGGATTAAGTACATTGCATTGATTTTGTAAAAAAAGAAAGAAGAGGAAGTGACTAGAGATTATACTAAGAAAGCGGACTGTAATCACAAAAGATAAAGGAGAGAAAGTATAAGAGAGAAAGAGAAACTAAAAGAAGGAAAAGGTTTGGGCGAGATGGAGGAACTCTATGTAGACAACAGACAATACTGGAATATATAATAATTTAAAAGCATTTTTTTCCGGCAAATGAGAAAAAAAACCTGTCGAACTAAGAAAATGACAAAAGGATATAAAATGAAATATATAACAATGGATAAAATAAAGTATGACACATTATAGTTTAACTAATTTATCCCATTTCCTCCACTCATTTTCAAATTTATATTTAGCTGTTTCACCTTTGCCAATTGCAATGTATTTTTGAATCATGTAATTATCTTTTATAATATTGACTAGAGCAATAATGTTTAATGGATTGTTTAAGCATCTAGTTCTATAAATATATTGTTTAATAGTAATTATAATTTCATTATCTACTCTATTACTGGGAAGGTAATTTTCATGCAGAATGCCAAAAAGAAAAGATTTCTTATTCACTGAAAATGGGATCAAAAGAGCTTCTAATAATGTGTCAAAACTTTCCAATAATCTTTGCACTTCTTCACATTCCCACAGTAAATGAGTAATTGTCTCTGTTTCAGTGTTGCACAAAGCACAAAGAGGGGAGATAACCATTCTAATTTTAAACAGGAAAGAGTTAGTTGTGAGAATATGATGGATTACTCTGAACTGAAACCACTGTAATTTCTTGTAACAGCGAAAGGCATTTTGTAGATTTTACTCCATGTCAGATTGTCTATGTTGTCAAAAATTATGTTCCATTTCCTAGTGCCAGATGGTATAATATTCGATTTAATCATAAAAGAATAAAAAGTTTTTGACCCTTTACTTTCCCTTAGAATAAGTTGTAGATTTATTGGTATATATGGGTAGGAAATTTCTTGACCATGTGTATTGTATGTAGAAAAAAATCTTTAATAGCAGATATTAGACCTCGATATTGTAAAAAATTTGTATTCACTTGGTATAGCTGGATAAATTCATTGTATGAGAAGAATAAACCTGCTTCAACATCTTTTATCAAATCATTTATAATCAAAATGCCTTTCTTGTAGTAGTTTTTATAAAATATCACTTTTTTGTCTACCTTGATTTTACTGTTGTACCAAATAGGATCTAACAACACATCCCGGAAAGGTTTTTTCACAGTATTTTACACACAATAAATACCAAGACTTAAAAACATCACTCCAAAACTTGTTATTACATTTCTCTTCACATACTTTAATATATTCTGGACCACAATTTGAAAGAAGATCTGTATCAATAAATGTCTTAAGTATTACCTGCCATTTCTCACTCTTCTGATAAAGTCTTCTAATCCAGGTTAGTTTGAGAGAGTTAATAAAATCATTAATGTTTATCATCTTCAATCCACCATCAACAAAGTTTTGAATTAGAACATCTCTTTTTACTTTGTCTGTTTTCCCATTCCATAAATATTCAAATAACATTGAATTGAATTTGTTTACAAATTTAGTATCTGGGTTAGGTAATGATATTATATTATTAAGCTTAATTATCTTACCCTATGGGGGTGAATGATTTTTTTCTCTTACCCTGTTTACCCACTGTTTACATCAATGTAAGGACATGTTGACGTGGCATGATTGATTTGTCGACGTGACGTCATTGCACTGTTGCCATGACGTCATGGTATTGTTGACGTAACGAAATGCAATTGTTGAGAACGTGAAAAGAGCACATGTAACTTGTCTTTGTCCTAGGGTAAGATTATCTTACCCTGGACAGGGATATCCGCAGTTTTACCGAGGTGAGATTTTCTTATCTCGCCCTAGGAAAAAGACAAGCCACACGTGCTCTTTTCACGTTCTCAACAATTGTATTTCATCACGTCAACAATACCATGACGTCATGGCAACAGTACAATGACTTTACGTCGACAATTCAATCACGTCACGTCAACATTTCCTTGTTTGATGTCACGTCAATATTAGATACATAAGAGGGTATAAACAGGGTAAGAGAAAAATAATCATTCAACCCCATGGAAGTGAGACAGGGGAATCTCAACCCTCGGGGTAAGATAATCAAGCTACCAAACACGAGGCTTAAGAATCTTCCCCTCGGTTGAGATTCCCCTGTCTCATCCCAAAGGGGGTGAAAGATTCTAATTATCTCTCACCATGAGCAGGTGTATCTACACAGTTATCGTGAGGAGATTTTCCCTCACCATGAATAGGTGTATCTACAGTTACTGTGAGGAGAGTTTCCCTCACCATGAACAGGTGTATCTCAACAGTTACTGATGTGAGACTTCCCCTCACTATGATTATGGTGTATCTATACAGTTACCGGTGTGATATGTCCCCTCACCATGAACATGTGTTTCTGTACCATTACCGTGAGGAGATTTTCCCTCACCATAAACAGGGGTAACTACACAGTTACCGTGAGGAGATTATCCCTTACCATGAACAGGTGTATCTTAACAGTTACCGTGAGGAGGTTTGCCCTCACCATGAACAGGTGTATCTCAACAGTTATAGTACCGGTGGGAGATTTTCTCTCGACACGGACATGTGTATCTACACAAATGCCGGTGTGAGCTTACCTTTTCTCTTTTCTATCTTGAATTAATAAACGCCGAATAACTACGTTATTGACTAAATATATTAATGAATTTAAAAAATATCTACGGTTTTTTTTCTCATTTTTTCACTATCATAATCTCAATTAAGGAGATATTGACGATTGTTTGACGTCAACTAGATGCAATCAATGGTACCGATAATAATTCCCATTTCTCGCGAAATAATTCATTTAATAATATCAATATAATACTATAATAAATATATATATTTTTTTATTCTTTGCTTTTTTTTGTTAAGCAAATAACTCATTTAACATAATATGCATGAAAGTGAAAAAAACCAATTTGTATACTATAATTGATTAGCTGGCTATGTTTACATATCTAAAACATGTTTATTTTTCAGAATCTGGCAATTTTACTGCTACCTACAAGTTGTATAGCTATGTCAATTAAAATGGCCTAAATAGACAAAATGCAACAAATATCGCTTCAGGACTGAACAGGATATTGAAACAAGCTGTAAAGTTTATGTTAAACCACTTACCTTCAATTGAAATTTACAATATTGAGATGGACAAGATCTGCAATAAAAAAGGGAGTTTTATATGTGTGCATGAGCTTGTCAGATTAATTGTTTATGTGTGGTTTTAAACCTAATCAAAACTTTCATGATGGTACATGTCTGCAAATTGATGAAAAAAACATGATTTTTTTTATATCTGCTAACTATTGATATATTTCTGCTTCACCGTATACTCATGCCCTCTCGTTAATACCAGGGCTAGTGTTCCACTAACTCCCTATACTTACGTCCTGTACCTAGAGAAACTCTACCTGACCTTAATGGTCATCTCAAGCACACTTGATATTGATAACATATGGTAAATGTAAACGTGTACTCTTTGCTTTATAATAGTACATAATGCTTTAGTTAAATACATGTTGGCGTACTATATTGTCGTAGTACGATCGCTTCACTAACACTTAGGTAAAAGGATACCAGAATTAGATGTCAAGATTTCCATTAAAGTCCCTTGCTTATGTGCATAGGGTTTATTTTCATTCTAAAGTCCCAATTTTTTCTGATGAGCTATTCGCTGTAAGTCGACCAGTTTACTGTTCGATAAAGACTCCAAAGTCAAAATAGTCTATCAACTAAAAACAAAACGATGACGAATTTTCAAATAAAATCATGGTTTTTATATAAATATTTTGTCTACTTTATATTACTTAAAATTTAAAAATGAATAAAACCTAAATATCTTTTTTGCTATTAATTCCATATGGTTGTCCGCATAAAGTTCACAATTTTACCGGTAAAGTGTCACAAGTATCAGTGCCTTTCGACTCGAATTGATATTTATCTAAATCCACTCTTTCCATACTGTAAAAATATAGTCAAATCTTGAAACTATAAATTTCAGTTGTCTGCGTATAGGTAGGAGTGGTACGGACGCGCCTGGCCTTCGTTGAATATGTGCAATGTACATGTGTTCATGTGTATGGCAAAGAACACTACCAGACTAGCCAGTTGGGATTTCTTCCGGATTAAATTATTAAATACACGAATGTGTTTATAATCGTTCGTACGGTTTATATGCTAGTGGATTAAAGATTGGACTAATCATACAATTTGGCACTACGGAACGGTCTAGCACTTAAAACTTACCCCAGTGACGATAGAGACGTCCGTGTCAACAAGCCTTACCAACATGGCTTCGTGTGCTCTCAAACACAAAATGGACGCAGCGATGGTGTTTATTTGAGAAACGGTTTCAGTGAATTGGTCTTTTAGAGTTGATTTCCTAAAAAAAGAAAAATGGCGGACATGAATTCTATTTTGGATTTAGAAAAGTGCATACCTAATCGAGGAAATCTAAATATGAATTGGCAGGTCCTTGAGAGAAACAATCATGCCAAGCGACGAAGTGAAAACAAGAGAATCCTGCCCTTATCAATTATGGTAAAGATCAAAGGTCCGCCGAAAGTTCTGGACCCTTATAGGCTCACGAAAAGCAGCGCAGATCTGGATACGGACCGCTCTGAGGATGCGTCTCCGGGAACAAGCTGTACTCCACTTAACCTTCTCGGATCGTCCCCGACGAAGCTCTCTCCTTGTCCAGATCAACACGCATTACCTATGCGCCCTGCCCTTCTGCAAAGCAAACAGATCCCTGGAAGATTCTTCCCGAAATCCGGGGTTATGGACGATCAACGGATAGGAGGAATCAGCCGAACATCAATGCAGTATGTAAGTAAGCCGTCTCAAAGAGGTTCCATCATGACAAGAAAAGATGTAAAACAAGGAATTACGCGTTCATATGATTTCAATAAATCAAAGGCAGAGGCGACAAATATGTACAATGAGAAAATTTTAAGGCAAAGGAAAAGCCTATTTGAACAAAATAAGGATAAGAATTCCATGATGTCAATAAGTTTTTTCAATCCGGAGACACAACTAGACAAAGAAAACAACAAACAATCTGATGTTAGTAGTTACTTTTCTGTACAACGGTTTCTCTCCTCGTCCAGACACGTATCGGTTCCAAGAGGGCGGCAAAGATTCGGGGATGTTCTCAAGGGAACAACTAAGGCTATCCATTTTAGGGAGGATGCGCTTCAGACGCGCTTATCATCTCTATCAGCGCGTAACTCGGTAGCACACGTCCATTTGGAAGAACATGATTCCGATGAAGTGGTTGCAACCGCATCCACATAATAACACGTAACCTCGAAGTGACCACGTAAATGGGACGTACGGAGGAAATTTCAATATCAAATCTCAAGTGCTATTATTGTTATGTGAACGTCCGTTACAAAACTGTGTGTTATAAAGAAACGTCCGTTACAAAACTGTGTGTTATAAAGAAACGTCGTTACGAAACTGTGTGTTATAAAGACACGTCCGTTACAAAACTGTGTGTTATAAAGAAACGTCCGTTACGAAACTGCGTGTTATAATGACATGTCCGTTACAAAACAGTGTGTTATAAAAATCCTTCTCATCTCCGTACTTCTGGGTCTCCTGCAAGGTTATTCAGGAATGCAGGAGAGAAACAGTATCACCGAATATCCAAACATTATCTGGGAAATGGATTGAAGACGTCGTTGTGATATACTATACGTTTTGTGCATGTGTTAATACTCTAATGCCTATTATACTGTACTAGCTTTTTTCGTATCTTTATTTTAAGGTTCATTAAATTGCTATTACAAATAACGTTGAAAATATAAAATGTATGTAATTACAGTATAATGTCTGTGCTATTAATTGGATTTTCAAAACACATAGCAACTTGATCAATACTATCATACAGTGATGTGATCGTGGTGACAAAAGACATGTAATTTTAATTATATATACATAATGTTCAAAGAACATGATGTTAACGTTTTGTTTTTTACCTGTTTCTATTATTTATCGACCTTGCAATGCTTTAATTAACCAGCAGTAGAATATCCAGCGAGTTCAGTGTGGTGTATGTATGCAGAGCCCGGATTACGTTTTAATACAATTCATTGTTACTGTAAGCCAGGGAGTGTGATTTAAAGTCTGTCGTTCAGGACAGTGATTCCTGTGTAATATGCCATTTAAATACAACTACTATCAATGACGCTTAGTACGTGTATTCTGAAAATACAACCCAATCCCTCATGGATAATTATGTTTACAGACTTTCTGCATTACCCCTTCGCTATCTTTAATCCGGGTTGTTTGCTGAATGTCTTGGAATACTGAATACCTGATTACTATATATGTTGAAAATAATGTTTTTGACAAACGAGAACTGTATGGAGGTAACCGCTGATCTCATGAAAGTGTAAATAAATATCCTGCATATGGTCACTGCTCTGAGAGGACATTGTTGATTTGTTTATTGTCTTAAATAGATTGTACTTGTGTATGAAACACCTCTTAATTTATTTTTGTTCCAGTTATAAACGTGTCTAGTAAATCATCAATTCTTTTTTAATATTTAAATGAGCAAAGTACGTTTCCTTCCTTCATCAGTACCATTCTTTCCTTGGTTGATTGCTTACTATACAAAGCTGTTCTGTGTATCAGAATTTCTGGATATATGCATCCCTTTGATCAATAAACTACTTAGCACGCCGTGAAGCATTTCAGAACCTATCATTCAAACTAGTATCATTCCCCGCTCGTGTTTGTTCAAATAGCGAGATTATTTTTATGGCTAAAATGCGTTTGTGTGAAATAAATATGTTGTTATGCTGCTTTAGTATGGAAGGTGACAATATCTCGACAAAACAAGATTATGACGATCAACCCTCCCATAGTAGAAAAAATATTGTTGAATAATTGAATGATCTATAAAAGCATTCTCCAATAGAACGCTATATATCAACAATATTGATGACGTCATCAACAGAAACTATTACAATGATATGTGCTATACTGCATATGTGTATATTTAGAAATAAATAATATTTCTTCTGTATTAATTGTTGTTTTAAATGAAAGTAGATGTATAGGGTATGGCCGGCATTGATATGTTAGTTTATACATACACACTGCCTTGAAAATGTGTTTTCATAAAATTTCTTCAGTAAGCTCGCTCAATGTAAAAATGAAAAAAAGAAGAAGATGAAAGCAGAAATAGATACAGGACATCCTATAAAGACGATACAGTTTTACAAAGATATATTTGTAAAGTCAAACGTACCTGTATTCCTGTTACTACAAATCTAGAGGCACCACTGTCCAGCAGGTGCTTCAGGCAACAATGCTGAAAATATTAGAAAACAAAACGGGATATGTTAAAAAAAGATAACTTCTACCAAAATAGTTTTTTGCAACAGCATAATATTAAAAGTTTGCGTATTATGATAAAATTTAATATTCGCTGTCTTCCTTTCAAAGGTTTGTCCCCTCAGATCAATGGTTAGCACAGTTAAAGGATTGTATTAATTTCTCTGATACTTTTAGTCACAATTGAGTTTCTTAACGTGAAAATTGGCAACATTGTCGAATCATCAAGAGTTCATTAAAAAAAATGGAATGTTGATTACTACTATGAAGACAACGAATTTTCATCAGTTAATTGAAAAAAAATGGATATGCTGATGATTATCATGAAGATGGCGAAGTACATCACCAACTCATTGCAAAAATGGTTATGTTGATTACTACTATGAAGATGACGAATTTTCATGATTTTGTTGAGAAAAAAGGATATGTTGATTATTATCATGAAGATGGCGAATTCTCACTAGTTCTTTGGAAAAAAGGTAATGCTGATACACTTTGTATCTTGTCTTGCTGTTGTTCGCGTATATTACGATTGTGTATATAATATGTACCAATTGGCAATATGGCCAACAGTTACATGTAGTAAATTGAAATGGATTATTATTATGAAGATGAGGAATTCTCACTAGTTCATTGAAAAAAGGTTATGTTGATTATTATTATGAAGATAAAGTTCTCCACAGTTCATTGAAAAGAGTAAATGTTGATTGTTATTGTGAGGATGACGAATTATCACGTTTATTGAAAAAAAGAAGAAATGTTATTCATTATTATGAAGATGACGAATTCTCACTAGTTCATTGAAAATAAGGAAATGTTGATTATTACTATAAAGATGACGAATAACGTCTAATGGTTCTTGCATAAATAATTCCAGTGGTTGTTCAATATGATATTGAGATGATAAACAATTTAATAATATCGTTTTTGAAGATACCAATCAATGTTACTATATCATTTTATATTTAAGCATGCATTCTCTGTTTAAAGAATCACTTTCAAGAAACATAAGATAATAAAATGAATATTTAATTTACTGCACTATTACAATTAAGTATTTGGCAGAGATTTAGTCCGATTACCCATATCACATAATTATTAGGTTGTTTGACAATTACTCCAGTTTCAGTGATGTCCTACTGAATGGGATGTTGATAATGAATTACATGTAAAACGTAACACCATAATTCCATAGATATTAATTCCCTGTTCTGTCATTGTTGGTTTTTTCAGACACTAATAGACAATAGTCTGTTCGTAAGGTCAAACAACATCAGATATTCTTAGGAGCCGGTGGTGTATCGCGTGTTAGGGGAGTCAATGTCACTGCTTGTACCAAGTGCGTGTTCTCCTACCCGTAAACTTTATTGAATCCCACAGGATACAGGTGGCCATATGAAGCCATCAATGGCTGCCTATATCGTATCGGGTTCTATTAGTCTAAGAGGAAAATGGCAAAACTTGCATATTGACTTTCGAATTTTGTAACAATTTCTGCCCCTATATATATCAGGATTTAAGAAGGTAACATAATGTCAAACTTAGAAAGATTTTTTACCATATTCAGACCGCCTACCGTAAGTTGACAACACATAAAGCCGGCCTTCTCTGGCTATTGCCGGTGCATGAAACTCGATAATTGGGTAGAAATATCTGGCTTGGGAGTTATTTGTTTTATTTAATAATATGTTTTACTTTTGTACCAAAAACGGGATGAGAATCATAGGTTTGATATTGCTATAATTCGAAAACAAAAACAGCGATTAAAAACTTTTCGAGTTTCCGAAAACGTCTGTTTTCTTTGTCAGACACATTGTACAAAAAGTGTAATGATGTTTTAGTGGAATTGTTGCTGTTGTTCTTACTTCCAACGCTGATGTTTCTGCAATCGGTAATGTTTCCGCAAGTGTTGGCGCCCCTCCCATCCATCTATGTTTGCGTTGTGTTATGTATGGCTGGTTTCCCGATCTCTAACTGTACTAAACGAATACGTTCATTTAGCTCTAATCAGCACCATACAAAGTTGTCTCGCAATATAGTTAGCCGACTAAATAGACTGATTGATTTCCGTCTTCGTGTCCTTACCCCCCGCCAGCAAACTCCATGTTATGTACTTTTCAAGATTGAATTATTTCGTCTTCTCAAACACGTAGTCTGCACCGTTTAATAAAACAAAAGACAACCGATATGGGGCATTGTTCTATAAGTAGGATCCCTGAATACCATCCAATACCTAAATATGTAGACTAGCGAACTTAGATCGGAACATCGTGTAGTAGTAATTGAATGAATGGTTTAAGGAATGGTAAACGAAGAATGTATAAAGTAAAGTGTTAAATGATAATCAGATCAATTAAGAAACAAATAAAGCAACTATTCCTTGCCTTTTCAAGATATTGTGTATCGCGATGCTGTTATTTTCCATACATCTTCAATACTTTATATAATAGAAAATTGCATTTTTTGATTTTAAACATATTGTATTGACCTTTCTTAGCAAAGGGATTGGGCACAAATTGTAAGAAAATTGCATATGTGACAATTTAGGGGGAAATTAGTAACTGTTTTCAGTTAAACACTTTAAAATTTCACTCGTATTACAGAATGCTAAAAGATTGTGATTCTCTCGAGTGAATAGACTTGATTTCGTGAAATAGATATCACAGTCAATCGGAAACCATTCAGTATCATCTACATACAGTTTAGGCTGTTATCACTCTATCTCCCATCTGAGGTCGTGACATAACCCGGATTCGTATGGCAGGTGTCGCCTATGGGGCGCGGTGGCCGAGTGGTCAAGGTGTCCCGACACTTTAACACTAGCCATCCACCTCTGGGTTGCGAGTTCGAAACCTACGTGGGGCAGTTGCCAGTTACTGACTGTAGGCCGGTTCTCCGGGTACTCCGGCTTTCATCCACCTCCAAAACCTGGCACGTCCTTAAATGACTCTGGCTGTTAATAGGACGTTAAACAAAAACAAAAACAAACCTATGAAACAGAAGACGCTTACTCTTCCGTGGCCTTTTTATCTTTGTATTTTTTAGGATTATCCATTAACATCTATATTTTTATTTGTGTTTTGCCCTCATTTTAAGTTTGAATTGTTTGAAGTATGGTCTTGTTTCTAAGTCGGTATGAATTTGGTTCTTTCGTATGCAAAAGAAGCAAAGAAGATAAGTGTATGCTCTGATATACCTTTTCTGCGTTCATTGTGATTTTTATAGTTAAATATATATTTTGTAAGCAGAATTTATCGGGTAACAACAGAAAACGTTGAAGCTGCACATGCGTCAATCAGGCTCATTCAAAATAACGTCTTCTTGTTAACAAGTGTAACGTCAACTATATCGCTACCGATCCCGCTTTTCATATTGAAACTTTTCCTCTTAAAATGATATACATTGTATCAATATGTATATATGGTGTTTCCTCCGTTAAATACTGAATATATTTCAGTAATATAAAAGTTTCCCATTGCTAAGTACGAGTAAAAGTTAGTCCGTTAGTTTGATTTTTTTTTTTTTTTTTTTTAAGGGGTTTAACGTCTTCGCAATAGATAGGGTTATATGCGGACGGGTGTCAAGGAGACACCTCGAGAAAGAAAGCGGAAAAACAGAAAGACAGATTTGTGAGTAAAGAAAGGAAAGATATTATTCCCATGTGCTGCTTGGTAGAGAAAAGACAATTTTAATCTCCAATGTCCCCTAAATTGTCTGTGATACGAGAAAAAAAAAGATATTAAACGGGAAACCACTGAACTTGTTGTAGTATTTGTTTCACTTTCAAAGACGAAAGAAGAAAAACAATCAGCGTCTTAAACGTGGCGGTGTTCGTAGCATAGACATTGAGCGTTACGCTTGACAAAAGACAACACCTTTTTGATTGTTTAATTATCTTAGAGACATTCATAGAACAGTAAAAAAAATGGCAGAATCCCATTCTCAAATATGACAAACATCCTCGCATCAGAATTCATGGCAATGTGGAAATATAACTTGTTGAAATCAAAATACATCTTAAGAAAGCACAACTGCACGTCATGTTGATAAACTTCATCAGGTATAGTACTAGTCTCGTAAACCCAGCGACTGAGACCATCATAAAGGTGTAACGATATTGATAAAACACTAACAGTGGAGACAAGTCTTTGAACCGATATGCCACTTCAGAAACATAACTTCATGTCATGATAGTATTTTACCTCTGTGAAGTTGATTAGTTATTCCTTGTTCCATTACTTATTCGATTCCATCATTACATATTCGTTTCCCCTTTACTTATACTTCAAAACTTATAATCAAACGTTCCCATTACCTATTCGAACATTTTATTCCTTATCCATATCTTATTAATTATTCAATTCTTTCATTACTTATTCAATTCCTTCAGTACTTATTCATTTTCTCTTTACTAATCAACACTTAACATGGTTCAAAAGCTAACCATTAAATATGTCCATCATCTTGTCGAACATTCCATTCCTTATCCATACCTTATTACTTACTTATTTGAAGTGCTAATTAGTAAAGAGGAAAAGGTGGAAAACTGAGAGACGAAATCTGCAGACAACATTAAATCATTAAAAGAATATAAAAAGAGGTGGGGGGAGGGGGGCAGCAAAGGAAATTGTTTATTTCAAAGATCGTTGAATCGATATATCCTATACCAATTTTCAAAGAGATTGGAAGAAAACCTGAGGACATGCGTCATACTAAATTACTCCACTCAAAATTTGACAGGTGTAAAAAAAATTGTTGCTACCAAACCCTTTGCATAAGTAATATACAGCATTGTCCCTTTTCTTTCAAAAACCCAGCTTCGCCAGCTATATTCATATGATATATATTCAAATAATATATTAATATATTATACGTGTACAGCAATATCAGGATGTATCAGTATATGCGATAATTACGTCATACATCTAAAAAAAAATTACATATGGTTATACTCATTTTGTAATATTGGTGTTGGTTTTTTTAACAGAAGTAAGTTTATTCTATTGACAAATAAACATCAACACGATAATTGAATTTGAAGATAGCTTTAGGATTTTGTTTCCCCCAACTTCCCTTGTAGGTGTTCACTCTTGTGACCGAGTAGAAACAACATCAGTTTTTTATTCGTTTTTTTTTTCGAAAATGTGCTAAACACACTACTGAAGGTCGAAATACATGTAGACTCTAATCAATTATCAGGTCCCTGTGTCTCTTCACAGAGCGAAAGCGAACGTAACAAGCGGAGAAGATATCGGAAATAACTTGAGTTACCTCCCATTGAACGGTAATATTATTTCGAGCAGTATCTGGATGTATGCATTTATTTTTTTCTGACGCTGTACTTTGTAAAAGACACACTTTATAAAAGGTTTTATATTTGTATATATATATATAACTATCATGTACAGACAATTATGTAAACAAGGGGCTTATAAAAAAATGTTTTGTGTCTTAATTCTGAGAAGCAATTAAGTGTTGTCTTATTGAGAAATGTCTTATTCCATCAAAAGATGTTCTCAGTCAGTCAGTGAAAAGTGTGCAAAAGGTACATCTTTTCATAACAAACGTTTCTTTTGCATTTCTAGAATTAATTTTGTACTCACATATTTCCTAATATCAATTTCTTCCAGAAAATGTACAGACCGAAATTCGTCAAAACCGTGTACAAAATGTTAACGAAGATGTAATTTTTCAGTGTGCATTATGTATTACGTAATCATTTCATTGATTCCATTAATCAAGTATAGGAAATGCAATTGAACCTGCTCTGCACCGCAGCGGAATCGTTTATAAAAAAACACACACAAAAAAAAACAAAACCCAACAACAGCTTATCCCCATCCAACAGACCCTGATATATATCACGTTTACAAACTGTCGAAAGTCAAAGTACTACGTACGTAACTACGCCTAATCAGAGATATATCTATATATGTCTCTGGCCTAATCAAATTACTTAAATAATAAAAAAGACTTTCAGAAAAAAAAAAGTTTACTCGATTTCATAGATTTCAATCGATTTGGCCTTTGACATGTGCGCCCGGTTATAATCTACACGTTTCCGGTAACACGACGGTTATAATCTACACGTTTCCGGTAACACGACGATTATAATCTACACGTTTCCGGTAACACGACGATTATAATCTACACGTTTCCGTAACACGACGGTTATAATCTACACGTTTCCGTAACACGTCGGCACGATATACATACACTGCAATATTGTTAAATGCAATGAACAATGTTTAAATTAAATCTATCAAAAAACTTTTGGGGAAAAACACTTTGTTTACGTAGAATCTAATATCGATTCTACCATGTTTGCTATGCAACGCCAGTTTTGATTGGTTTAAAACCATGTATTATTTTCCAATAACCCACGCTCGTGCCAATAATACACGGTCCGGAGTCACGGCTGTAACAATTTTATATATCTAATATTCACCCGTTTTATTTAAGGTCAACATAGCCTAGTGGGGCTAATGGGTTAGTCTTTAATTAATTTTTATCACGACGCGAGTTCGAATCCTATGGAGGCCCACTTTAAAAAAAAAAAAAAAATTATCCCTTTTTTTATTTTCAAAATCAATGCCATATGAAAGATGCTCTTGATCGTAGTACTGTATTGCCTGTATATTTCATCAATAAATAATGTAATACTCATGAAATAAATCACAAGGTTTTCTCGGGGTTTCTTTGCTGTTTTTCTATTAGAAAGAGGTCGATCTAAGAACTAAACAGTACATGGTAGAATAGAAATAATCAACTTTGACTCGTGTATTGTTGCAGGATATACAACTCGGACTCGGATATTTTGCAATTTTAATTAATAACCCAGGCCTGCGGCCTTCGTTATTAATTTAATTGCAAAATATCCTCGTCCTCGTTGTATATCCTGCAATAATACACGAATCATCGTTAATTATTTCTTAAATAATTTCATCAAAGATCCATACATAATCAATAAACGCAAGATTTAGTGATGGAACTAACTTTTCAGTCATGTTTAATGTCATCAACAATATACAAAAAAAAAATCGCCAGCCTGCAGATATCAACAACATAACTGAACGGAAGAATATATACTAAAAGGTCGTTTGTGAATCGATATCCGGAATGTGAATATTGCGATTTTTATTTTAGTTATGTTCAAGTAATCAGAGTTCTGTACGTGCTTCAATCGGACGTGGATTTCTGAACACGTTGTAAGACCAAGACGAAAACAAAACCAAATGGACGTGCTGTTCGATAAACAGAAGTCTTTGGCGTTAAACGGCGTAGATCTGAGCAGGAAAGGATCTATAGACGAGGAAATTGTCCCATTAGTTCAGCACATAAATAATCACGATAACTTCTTTACAACAAGCAGCTGTTCTGGAAGAATAATTGTTTTTGACGATCATATTGTGAGTTGGTGTCTGGCCCTGTGATTGGATATGTTTTGTGTATTGTCTGCTGGTCGTCTACTAAATGATTCGATACATCTGGCTGTAGTATTACGTTATTGTCCTCCCTGGACTTTTTTCTACAAAATTGTCAAATGTTCGTATAATGTATTGTTAAAATGAAATCGTACTGGGTAATACTAGCCCCTATAGCGTACTTGAGTGCTCGTCAACATCACTTTCTTCAGCCAAGGGGAATTATGAAAAGATAATAATCATTAATATAAGATTACTACCGTAAAGGTTTCATTTCTTATCATGATTACGGGTATCTTGCAATGTTTCGCCTATAAAATAGTAGAAGTCATTCTAATATGAATTAAGTGTTACTTTGAGCAGGTTAAAATGGAACACTAGAGAAACAATGTACACTTTTAGAGAGCTAATTTAATCCAAAACGCGTAAAATACACTGCAGAATAAAAACTTTAAATTATCTTAAAAATTGATATCAAAATAGCTGGTCTCTGGACACTTGATTATTGATATATGCCAGGAAATTTTCTCTGTGACAGCAGTACTATAGTGCAGATTTATAGTAAATATGTAAGTGGTAATCTTTTTCACCAAGACACAGATATGTTCATAACACTTTCAAACAATTTTTGTTCTAATACCATATATTCAACATGTAAAATAAAAAATCATTCACTATAAGATAAGTTTTTGTATATCTGTTCAGTCTATTAGATATGTTCATATTTAGATAAAGACTGGCACTACAATAAAACAAGACTAAAGAGTAAAGAGTTAAATGTCTCAATTTCCTTTTTATCTTTAATCTATTGTTGATAACCTTCCTCCTGTTTTTAATCCATCAGATTTTCCAGCAATATGTGTTGGAGATACTGAAGAGTCTGATGAAACTCTGATAACATAAAAGCCACTTTGTTATAAATATCTTTAATAAGAAAAAAACGTTGCCAAAGAAAGTCCTGTAAATAAAATGTATAGGCTAGCGCTGTGTACTATATAATAGGTAATTTACCTTATGTAGACCTATCATATCAAGTATATTGAAAAGTTATAGACAAGAACAATAAACATCAGCAAGGGCTAGTTTAATTTTAGAAATTATACTATAAATAGAAGTTTCATTTAAAAAAAAAAAGAATGTTACTTTTATAGCATAGTGTATATCAATATTTTTTAATAAATGCATCAATTGTTCATGTTTTTGATATTTTATTATCTTTTTTTATTACATTTTATTAGAATGTTCTTGTAAAATATTAAATAAAATTCATAAAATATGAATAAGATTGATCTCAAATTATTATCAATAGACACTTTTCCATGGTTAGAACACAGCATGCATATGTACTTTATGTTTATGAACATTTCAATAAACATTGTATTGGTTAATTTTTAGGATGAAGAAAAACCTGGTCTGAAAGTAAAAAAGAAAGGATGCAAATGGCTGTTTACTTCTCATAAAGCTGCTGAGGCTGAACAAGTGGTGAGCTATTCAGCTATAGACAAATACCTGTTGATAAGCCCACTTACCGGTATGTCTATTGCAGTGCAGTAAAACTCTAACTCATGCTGTTTCATTTTTCTGAAAGAAAACCAACCTCTCCTTAGAGTCAAGGTTAATGTAATGAACCAACTTGGGTATATTACAGGATAAATACGGTATGCTCCCTGTTGGTTATTGAATAATTGTATTATTAATTTTAATCAAAACCCAACACTGTAACCCTATTTTAGCTTTTATATAGCATGTCCAAGTATACCTACCATAGCCTGTTAGCTGTGTCGAAGAAAAAAATTGTTCAGTTGTGACTATATATATGTTTGTTTGCATTACAGACAAGAGCAGAAATTTCATGGTGACCTATTCAACTGGAAATGTATTGACAATTATATGCTGTTTTTATCAGTATAAATTATTAAGGCATATGTCAATATTTAATGAAAGGTGATGAATCTTGTCTTGCCAAGGGAAATAACTCCACAGAAATATTCCAAAAAGTCACCTCAAAGTTCAGTTGTATAAATGAGATTGGTAGGTAAAAGTGATGAGTATAAGGTCGCCTTACTAGCTCAGACTAGCAGGAATTTCCCTTTAGCCTAGTGGTAGGATGTTTGCCTTGAGAGCGAGAGGTTGCTATATTATAGTTTTAGCCCCAGCACATGCATGGACAGGTTAGTTTTCATTACTCCTTCCTATATTACAGTTGGTGCCATTGACAACTCCAAGTGAAAGCTATATGAGATTCAGTGGCTTCCTTGGAGCTGTAGAACCTTTGTTGTGGTTGTCTTTGGGAGGGAATACTTTGTGAAGGAGGGAGTAGTGTAAAAGTAGAGAGTATAAGGTTGTTCTACTAGCTCACACTAGCGGGAATTTCCCTTTAGCCTTGTATTAGGATGTTTGCCTTATGAGCAAGAGGTCGTTAGTTCAAGCCCAAGTGTAGGCATGCAGGGTATGATAAGAAATACCATGTATTAATCGCTGTTTAATTCTTGAAAGTATGAATCTTTGGTTTGATTTTCAGATAGAATCTCTGAAAGAATTAACCGGTGATGCTGTCTTTAAGTTTGAACCATTTGTTCTTCATGTTCAGTGCAGGAACACAGAATATGCTCAAAGAACCGTCAGTATAAATTATAATGCCTGTGATTCTTCCATGTAACTGAGAGAGTTAATTTTAGAGTGTACACAGCCATCTTCATCCAGTAACCAGTCAATACAATAGTTAATGTTTTATTTAATTAAAAAATAACAATAGCAGTAGTCAGCTGTGATAATTAACATATCTGTTGGTGACTTATTTTAATCAATTGAAAGAATTTATTGAGTTTTAAATAAATATGTCAATTAAATTTATCACATTCATTAGTAATACATATTCAGTCAGATCATGTGTATATGAAAACAAATTTGATATTAAGCAATGATGATTTAGACTTTAAAAAACAACACATCATTACAGCTATGCTGTGCTGTGGCTTCAGGGTTCAGAAACTCAGGAATAAGCCTAGGCAACAAGGGAAAAATTATAGTGGTAAGTCTCATCCAGTATCATGTGGTACATGCATATATAATATACCAGATGTCATATGTTGTATGTACTTCATAACTATACATCTGTATATGTATGTAATATGAGGTTTGAAAAAAAATAGGTTCAGAAACATGATAAAATAAGTATAGAGAAACTACAGTCTGGAACTTTTTGTAAAGGAAATAATAAGATACATTTTTAAGTGAGATTATGTGATATACCAGAAGTATTTGATTTAAAATATGATACATGTAAAGAAATTCTTTTCTTCTTTTTATAAAAAGTGTTATTTATGGAAGAGTGTTAGTTAAACCTTTTTCATTTAGACAATTTTGTTTCACCAATTCAATTTTCCTTGAGTGTCGGGCTGTAGTAGATAAATACTGAAAATTGTTGTTATTTCTGACATTTGTAATCTAATTTGTCTGGAATAACAGGGTTTCATGGCCATATTACCTTTACAGATGGCACAGAAAAGTGTCTAAACATTTGGACTGTAATTCATCTCGGCATATACGAGATAACCTATGTGTACTTTTTGTGTTGCCAGGGCGTTAGAAGTACACATGGACTAGAAGCACCTCTCTCTAAGGATGGCAGTCTCTTGGTTTCCATGGAGGTCAGAACTTTATTTGAAAGACTTTGTTCTTTTTATTGTTTCTTTTTATCCTTTAGAATTCTTACTTGTTAAATCATTATGTATGTAACTTAATGTTACATTATGTACCTGTGCCATGGTGGCTAGGTGGCATACTGGATAACATTATTTCCTTTCACCAGGGTTTGCTTCCTTGATTGGACATGACTTTCAAAATTATGGGATTATCTACCTAACAACGTGCATAGTTTTCTCTGAGTTCTTTGGTTTACTTATCCCCTTATGCACAAACAGCTTGGCTAGCAGTTAACACTGATTAATTTAAGTTGATAAAGCTTGTTTCCTGATTGTCAGAAAAGAAAAATATCATTGTACATTTTTGTAATATCATTTATTAGCTAACCTTATCCAAAGGACCAAGATCTTCTCAATCTCAGCCCTTTACTGGCTTTTACTATTGCATATTGACTGTAAAATGCTAAAAGTTAATTGATTTATAAAAACAGTGACTCAATTGCTGTGGAATTATTATGATGTTGAATTGCTAGCTAAAAATGTAGGAAATGTGTCTTATCTTTTAATAATCTTGACAGTATTTCTAGGATTTTCAATTATTTGGATAGATTATTATGCCTAGTGATATGTCTCCTAGGTAGAATTATATTTTCCTAAATATATGTTATATGATTCATGCTATATACAGAATATTGCATATTTGCTATCTAGTTTTTTGTTTTTTTGTTGTTTTTTTTTGTTTTTTTTTTGTTTTTTTAAATATTAATGTTAAGTAGCATTCAAACAGACATTTTTCAAAGCAGTATTTACTTAAATTCAAACAACATTTACAGTTTGAATTCATGTTGTTTTTTCAGTTCATAAGATTTTTGACAAAGTCAGCAAATAAGAAACTGGAGGAAAATTTTCTGAGAATCCAGAAGTAAGTGTAATGCTTTCTACTCCTGTATTTGTATTGTGATACTCAACCAAGCAGAAGTGTCAAGCTTGAAAAATCAATTCTGAATCTGCCAGTTGAGTTTGAGTTGCTCCCCATAGACTGCACAGCAAAAAAAAACAGCTATTGTCGATGCAATAATGATTATTTGAGTCGATGTTTACCAAGTCCATAGACAATATACGTAAATGACCCATTGGACATACTTAACAAATTAAATGTAATTAGATAGAATTTGAAAAATTTGATAACGTGTAAACCTGTACCATGCTTAACATGGTAAGTATATTGTACAAGAGTAGTGTCCCCTTATGTATGATTATATACTCAAATCAAAATCATGAAATAGTTAAAAGTATAAAAACAGAATAAAAGTACATTTATTAATTTTTTATTTTATTGTATCAAAACTTAATTAGAGTAATTTCCTTTTCTTTAGATTTTTTGAAAATATGAAGAAAGTTGATTTTATGGAGAATAAGCTTGCAAGAAGGGAGAGAAAACGAAAGGATAAGAAGGTGTCAGGCGACCATGATGTTGATCCAGTCAAGAGTAGGAATGGTAGTACAAGGAGTGGTGACCAGGGGACTCGCGATGGCAATGGTGTACCATCCGGTGTACCATCAGGTGTACCATCAGTACCATCAGTACCGTCGGGTGTACCCTCAAGTCTAGCTTTACAGATCAGACAATACTCTCCCAGAAAGGTTGGTACCAAAGGTCCTGGAACAGCTGGTAAGGATGATGATGTGAGGGGTAAATGTGAGGCTGTATCTGATGAAGACAGTAGCAGTGGAACTCCTGTTAATGAGGATACTTCTAGTAGTGTGAGCAGTAATGGGTTTGATCAGGACAGGCACAGCCAAGGTGGACAAATCAGTCCAGAGTGTCAGGACACTGTGGACACAGTCCGAGGAGACATAGATATGTGTTTGCTGTTTAAGGATGTGACCTGATATAGATATATAGATGGATGCTGCAGATACCCAACTGTGATGACATTGTAGGTCTGGGCTGCCGAGCCCATTCTATGGACCATGAGGTCTGTGATATGATGATTGATTAGGACAGATTGTGTATTGGTTTTGATTGAAGTAGGGAGATTATGTATTGGTATTGAAGCAGTACAATTTCATTGTTGATTAAAAATTACTGTTATAGTAGAATAGTACAGTCGTCTTCCGCTGTTTGGACTTTTAGCTTCTTTACCATAAAAACATTTTAATAACCTTTCTGACTTTATAAAGAAATTTATTACACATTATTATGAATTCATTTCATCTTCTTTTTTTATTTTCGGGATAAATGAAAACTATTGTATAATACCTTACTGTGTCACTTTAAAGCTACAGTGTACAAAAGTTGTTTATGTGAAACATGCATGTGGTATGTATGATGTGAAACATCGGATATGATGAAATATGTAAGGACAGTATCAAATCATGTGTGTGTGGTTAAAGGGAAACTTTACAAAAATATCTATAGGTGTAAGTCTGACACTTGTGTACATGTATGGTAGGATGTACATGTGTTAATGTGTGGATCCTGATTCATAAACAGTAGTAGTCATACTACTATATACATATTACATGTGTACTTGTGTATGGTAAGATGTACACATGTTAATATACATGTATATAAATACATTAGTGTACATGGTAATACACGTATATAAATACATTAGTGTACATGTTAATACACACGTATATAAATACATTAGTGTACATGTTAATACACATGTATATAAATACATTAGTGTACATGTTAATACACACGTATATAAATACATTAGTGTACATGTTTAATACACTGTGTATATAAATACATTAGTGTACATGTTAATACACACGTATATAAATACATTAGTGTACATGTTTAATACACGTATATAAATACATTAGTGTACATGTTAATACACACGTATATAAATACATTAGTGTACATGTTAATACACTGTGTATATAAATACATCAGTGTACATGTTAATATACATGTATATAAATAAATCAGTGTACTTGTTAATATACATGTATATAAATACATTAGTGTACATGTTAATATACATGTATATAAATACATTAGTGTACATGTTAATACACTGTGTATATAAATACATTAGTGTACATGGTAATACACGTATATAAATACATCAGTGTACATGTTAATATACCTGTATAAATACATTAGTGTTTATGTTAATATACATGTATATAAATACATTAGTGTACATGTTAATACACATGTATATAAATACATTAGTGTACATGTTAATATACATGTATATACATACATTAGTGTACATGTTAATACACATGTATATAAATACATTAGTGTACATGTTAATACACATGTATATACATACATTAGTGTACATGTTAATACACACGTATATAAATACATTAGTGTACATGTTAATACACATGTATACAAATACATTAGTGTACATGTTAATATACATGTATATAAATACATTAGTGTACATGTTAATACACATGTATACAAATACATTAGTGTACATGTTAATATACATGTATATAAATACATTAGTGTACATGTTAATATACATGTATATAAATACATTAGTGTACATGTTAATACACGTATATAAATACATTAGTGTACATGTATACTTGTGTATGGTAAGATTTCTATGTGTTAATGTATATATATATATGTAAACATAAATGACACAACAAGGCAATTCCGGTTGAATATCGCTAACGTTTTCAAGCCGTGTATCGGCTATCTTCAGGCGATTACTTTTTAATGCTTAGTAGCAACATTATGTATATATTATATATATATATATATATACGGTATAAGCTGCATGTATTTCTGGCTAGGCGATCGGTGCCGTAGATCGTGAGTTCCAGGCCTGGTCAGGGCACGAGTCAAAAAGTTGTCTTCCTTCATCATTTCTGTTACTATGTTATATATCTATTTATTAGCACAATGTATCATATACACTATGTGTTGGTGATCCGAAGATATAGATTTGAATTTCCTGTCGTAGTTGTACCGAGAGAAATATATATACAATATATATATAAGTGTACACATGTACTTGTAACATGAGAAATTAGCATGAATACATGTGAGACTCTCAATTATTGTAGAATTCTTAACATCTTTTATTCTATTCAAAGTTTAATAGTTGATTTTCTCTTAATGCTACTTGTATACTTTGTGATATTGATGGCTGGCTCTTCAAATTAAACATTTTATTGAAACCTATGAATCTTGTTGTTGATGGCAACATGCTGAAAACAGGTCGATATGTCTAATGTAAATAGTTTGATTTTACAAATGCTACCCTGAACATGTATATATACATTTGACTTTAAATTATATCTCTCACCAGTACTAGAATACCATGTAACGTCACAGGACCCCATTTGGTACAAGACCCCATTTGGTACAAAATTTGATAAAATAGCTCCCAAATCCTCGCATGTCCATTCCATGACCCAAGATTTTATGGCGTCATAATGTAAACATAAACGGTCATTTCAGCGTCAATTTTGAGGTATGCAGCGATCCAGCTTGCTTAATACAAGATATTTAAATGGGTAAGTTATAGGAAAACATCCGTTTTGTGCATAGTTTTGCCTTTCGACGACAGTGTTATATCAACTTTTGAAATGTTTTCCGCCACATTTATCAATCCAAATGATTTCTTATAGTCCTAAAAGTCTTCGTTGTTCGTATTACACAGGTACTTGCCTTATAAAGTGAACATACACTCATTTTCAGTGTGCTGTACCTGCAATTCGAACTTCCCCGCTTCGCCATTGCAGTAAGACTATTTGTGCGCATGTCGGAAGTTGATCTCTAATACACTCTCACAGGTGCTTGATCAACGATAAGTCCGGATTTTTTAAGGCCTTTATTAAGAGTTATTTCCCTTTTACTATGAATACTTAACATAAATGGGCATTCACTGAAAACTGAAGCGAAATAATTCAATAAATAATTTAATTCATAATAATCCTTCTTATACTTTTAACATGCATAAATGGGAAATATCCTCTGTACATTGGAGAAAAAGTAATTCACCATTTCCTTTCAATGATATGCATTATCATTAGCAATATTATCATGAAGAAAAAATAAATACAAATTAATATAATATTTATGACATGAATACGTATATATATATATTTTTTTTACATTCACCAATTCCCACCAAGCTGATATTAACACCTAAAACACTCTGGGACTCCCAATTTTTTTTCCATTCAAATGAGAATATGAACCCATTTTTTTTCTGAAAAAGACCCCATTTATAAAATGCCAAGCCCACCCTTTTGTTTCAGTCTTTATGTCCTAACTTATGGCATGACTGTAACACATGCATGAACAGGCCGGCTAGGCTAAGTGATAAAATTGATCAACATATTATATCGAACAAGATCTTGCCGGAGTATGCAACATATTCTAACATATTATTTATTATTAGTTTTAATGAATGAAAACCCAATGTACAAGTAGAACCTGTGTATAAAGTACACCTAAGAGACAAGTGTTATTTATAGAGAGGTGTCCTACATATAGATGTTCAACAAGTTATGTCCCTTATAAACAAAGAAACAAACCAAATCTGATTACTGTACATTACCATATATATCTCCTGATTTAGTATATTTAAACAATAAAACAAATGAATAAAAGACAAATTCCTAATTAATTTTTAATTATTTATACGACACAAACACTGAACTTCAGAAGTTGATAGTTTTAATAATTTATAGTAAGCCAATAGTATAAAAAAATCTTCACAATATCATCCTATAATGAATGTCTAGTCCGACAAATACTCAACATAGAAAAAAGGTAAAGATAATTCTTATTAAAACAATTTTCATTAATCATCAATATTTTGGGAAAAAAAAGGTTTGAAATATCTTTTCTATTACAACATTAACCCTTTAAAATTAAAGATAATTTTTCTCTGATAATTTCAATCCTAAGCGTTTATTTTGAGATATATTTTCTGAAATCCATGTTGGGATTTAATTTAATAAATACCCATTTCTGGTTCAGTCAATAACTATAGTGTATACAAAGACACTCGGAACTCTCCTGCTGTTCTGTCAGATTTGCATTTGGTTGTTTTTGTAAGTAAAACAATTATGACCGACATAACTATTGCTTTATCCTCTTTTGTTGGTCTTAATAATGATTTAATTACCACCTGACCATTCTTGTTGTCTGGGCCATGGTTGAATGGCTTGCTGTCACCAGTGGGGTTGAGGAAACAAACGCCTCTGCAGATGGCGATCGGTCACTCTCTTGTAATTACTTTTGATTTTTACAGGTAACAGGACAATTAGGGACTGATATAGTGGCTTCCTAAGTTAGCATTGCTGTCGGGGGAATTGAGCAGTAAAGGCTATGTTTTGTTAGTTAGAACCTTTTTACACACAAATAACAACACGGCTATGGTTTAACTCATACTTTAATCTTTCATCTACAGAACAAATGCAATGAACTTGCAGAAGAAATATTTACATGCAAAATTTGCAACATCAGTGATCAATGTAATGATGAGGAGGAAGATATCCTTTGGGTTAGATACGCTGGTACCTAATGTGGCTACTGGTTTCACCATTATCATTTGGAAAATCGTGCCAAGCCCCTGTGGGTGACATGCTACTTCTGTAAAAAGTCCTTTCATGCATATTGTTTTCCACCCAGAGTGTACCGCACATTTGAAATGAGGAAGGCATCAGATTCATCCTGGTGTTGCCAAATGTGCCCTGCAAGTTGAGAAACAATATGGTTAACTTTTAATTTCACTTCTGTTGATTGAATGTTCTTAACTCACACTATATTAGTGTTTTAGCATATACTCTATATATACATGTACATTACAATAGTATTATAACTATTTCTTTAGTCACACTTGTGAGAATTACTAGTACATTTATTCAAAAATTCAATATCTTTCATTTCATCCTAACTTCCTGTATGATGTAAGTGATCAATCTAATTATATTCAAATTAATTTGTTGACATTTTTACATGAACTGTGATATCTTGTTAAATCTTACTCGTGTTATGTTGCGAGAATAACACTTGTGCTAATGTCATCATGTTTTAAATACATGTATTCAATTTTAAATAAGGTTTCTTGACTTTCCATCAAGAGTGTTTTAATTGATTGATTGATTAAAATAAATTTATTGTCATTTTAAAGGTTTTTCTTGTAATATTTCATTTCAATAATTACCCCGGGAAAAAAATAAACAAAAGAAGGCAAAATTAATAAATGATACTGCCAGTAATAGTCACCAACATGAAACAAACTTTGTGTTTTTGTTATTTTATATTATAACTGTTCAATCACAGGGACAATGATACTCAATGTAACATGTTTATAACTTTAAACTGATCAGATATGACCCCTATACATTTTATGCATACTTTTAATATTATATTGTAATGTCCCTGTGGTTCAATATGTATCCTGTAGACATACATCTGAGCTGCCCGACGGCTAGTAGGAATGTCCTCACTGGAGCATTCTACATACCTCCTGACAGCGACAAGTGCCCCTTACTTCAATATTCTAATTTAGTAATCTATTATTTATATTTTTTTTATGCAATTTTCATCATCCTAAAAGAAGTATAATGTATTGCCACTTATAAAAAGTTGTGAAACCACTTTACATACATGTGCATTTATGATATTTGTCACAAAACATCGTTCAATGAAATCACGTGGACTCGAGCTCAATGGAAAAAAATACGGGAAATACGGGCCGGGATATTTGTATTTCTAGCTATTGTATTTATACACAAATGACTGATATTTTGGAAAAATACTGATGTCATAAGTAATAATATATGTATTACCATCGCAATCGCTCACATTATTGATGATATTTTTGGAAATAATTGAAAAAATCGATGTCTCACCACTTTGTACCAAATGGGGTCCTCTCTGCATGCTCCAGACCGGAAGTTACGTAACACAAAAAAAGCGGATCTATAAATAGCTATCACGTACTATTTATTTTTTGATCATGCAGTTGGAAGTACTAAAGGTTGTCTTAGTAAAATATCAACATTAATTTGAAATTCTCACGTGAGTATTTTCTATATTAGAATAAATGTGTAAAAATTGTACCAAATGGGGTCCTGTGACGTTATAGCTTATTTCATTTTCATAAACATGTATTTGGTAATTGCAATTTAAATTGGATATTAGGCTACATGCATTGATTAAATTACATTAAAAATAATCATCGCTGTATTAATACAATAACGTTGCCAGTCGACGCTGATAACAAGATTTACCTCCCCTACTATGTACTAGACAGTATATATATAGTCCCTGTAGTTCCTTTATAAAACGTATGATAAATGTATGTAGATACTGGTCCATCATTGTCTTCAAAACTGTACCCTCCTTTTAAAATCTTGATCTTCCAAATAAAAAGAGAAATGAAGTATGAGAAGATAGCTATAACCGGAGCTTCCTCTGGCACTGAAACCACAGGTGCCCTGTTTCTAATAATCCATATATGATATACATATGTATATATATATAATCCACTTAACTACAATATAAACTTTTACTTTTATATAAATTTATATAGTAGAAGAGTTGAATTTATATATATATATTATATGGATTATTCTAACACGATTCGTTTGCAACGCGTGTTTTGATTGGTTGCGGACCGACTTCTAATCTGCGATAGAACCATGACATATCGTGTTAAGCCACGCCCCGTTTCTAATCAAAACAATATGGCGTCAAGTTCGACTCGTAGCGAAATTCAACACTCTGCACCATTTATGATTGATGACCCGTGATATTGGAATCGAAAGTGAAGAAATCGAATAGAATGAATTAACTTAATAAATTTAACAAAAATCGTTAACATCATTCTTACCGTCATTTATTGATTGAAACGTTCATTTCGTCCGTGTGTAAGCATCTAAGGTCAAGTAAAATCCGAAATGAAATGGAACAACTGCACACAACTTCACATAACGGTTGAGCCTGTAGAAACACATCAACCCTGACTTTGTTAAAATGCACATGTCGTTAAGCATACTGCGTAAATCCAAATATGTCGTTAAATCTTCGGAAACAGGACTTTCACAACAATCCAAATACCCCGCTTCGTTAACATACAGACCGAGCTCTCGCCAGTATGGGCGTGGCCAATTGACCGACTTTGATAGCTTCTCTCTGATTGGTCAATCCGCCACAGTATGACACGTCACTAACGTAGGTCACAGAGTACGTAACAGCGTACTTGTAGCACTGTAAAACAATGTTTCTAAATATATGCGATAGTAAACGTGTTAGAATGGGGATAGTACGTTGTTTTTCGTGGCTATACTGGCGATTAGAACATGAAATTTGGTTTAAACTCTCGACCTATCGGTCTCGAGTTCAAACCAAATTTCATGTTCTAATCGCCAGTATAGCCACTCAAAACAACTTACTATCCCCTAATTAGAAATCGGGCATCTGTGCCTGAAAACATACCATATCTGATGTTGGAGCCCAGGAAACTGGCTAATAGCTATATTGTAACTGTGCATGTGCTAACCATCAATATTGATATCATGTTGTCTCCCATCACTTGATTTCAGTTTTCAGATCTTTTGTTTTTTTTTTTTTTTTATCAATATATATGATGATATACTCCGGATTATATATACTGTAAATACAGAATACGTACCCGTTTATACGCTTTCTGATAGCGTTCACAGGTCATACACTTTCACTTGACAAAATAACATCACATTAAATATATGGTAGACTCGATATAACCCGTAATGGAACTCCGTGATCCGGTAGGCCTACCGTCTGATCCTGCATTTACATGAGACTTGTAATCCAACCCCTTCTGACAGCGATCAAAGATTGAGACACTAATCTACCAAATGCTGGGTACAAGTATTCCATTATGACAAGAAAGGCCATAGAGTGTTAGAAGAGATCATATTTAAATTGCATCATTAACCATTGTTGATAATATTCCTGTTGGAAAATATTGACAGAATCACGACCTGCTGATGTATTTGTAGTGAAGAAAAGATGTAGAGATGACATTTCGGTACTGTATGATGAGGGATATAGGGAGTCCGATGTAGATGTCAAGACTTTGTTAGAGAAAATTCCTAGCAAAACCAGACTCTGATATACAAGTCTCTGGCAAACCAAGGAGGGAGAAGGCCATGTACCAGCGCAGTGGTACTAGATTGTGCAGCCCGAGGGACAGATTCGGGAATGGCGAACTTTACGTTTATGCTGACAAAGCTTCTCATTTTATTCATCTAAATGAGTAAAACCTAACTACATATTTGCTTGAAAATTTTGAACTGTAATATAACCTGTGATGTGAACATTTTGCATTAAAATTTATATTTATAAATACTATATTATACGGAATTATCTTACCAATAGGGCATTGATTTATACGTTTTGGTATATAAGCATATACGTAAATTACACTTGTCAATAAAGTGTTTTAGCTAAACTTGTAGTTACCAATGCAAGTTAAATACTAGTGCTCATTCTTAAATTCTATATGTTTTTTTATACTGATTCTGTGATAATTCAACTGTTTCGTTTTTTCAAGATTTTACAATAATGTTTTTCTTATTAAATATATTAAAAATAAAATTATTTGGATCAAATTGTGATGTAGGAAGTCCTTTTTCCATAATGGTAAATGTTTTAAATACTATGGTGAGGTCTTATGACTGGTTATTTAAATCATGTTTGACTGAAAATAACTTGTGATATGAACTACATAATTTTACATGCATTTAGTTTATAAATATTGATGAATAAATATTATAGATAAAATAGAGATGTTGTAGTTAAGATTGATATTATAATATATTTTAAATGATATGTATGCAAGTCTTCATAACTGTGATAACTAAATTGTTAATGAATTATTTGTAACTGGTAAATGAAATAAAACATATTAGAAAATGTTCAAAATGTGATGACTTCATTCTCTCATGAGTTTGTTTACCTGTGTCTACCTGCATTAGCTGTCAGTGTTTTGATAGTAAACACCAGTGTTGTTTTAATTAAATACACCTATTCCACTCGGGCCAACATTTCCCTCTTCCTATTTCTCACCTAAAATCGCAAATGTTGGCTAGACTGGAAGACACCTGGCAGGCAATGTTCAAATCATGTAATAAACCTCTATGACAAGCCAGTTCAAGTTATCATTAATTATTCAATGATCATTCAATGGTGCTCCAGTAATTGATCCAAATTATGTGAGATGTAATAATTAGACAATAATTGGCAGACTCAATGTTCATATCGTATATCTATTTCCATTGTATCGGTTTTCAAAATAGATAATTCAAATCTACAAACATGATCCTCTTACCAGAGGATTATGTGTGTACATTTATTATACATGTATATATATATATATATATATATGGGGCAAAGAAGTAATTCAAACAGTGTAAACAATAAGGTTTGTTAAATTTTCGAGGCAATCCGCCCCTTTATCAAAACACAAAAAATTACAAATACAATCACATAATATATATAAGAAGTACTGGAAATACAATAAAATACAATAAGAATAATGTTTTAGTAACTGGAGAAACCACAATGAATCCTTCGGCAAACGTGGGCCGAAGGCGGATACTAGCGTGACTGCATCATGTTCAACACTAGAACGCTATGCGACCAACGGCAGAGATATTTTGAATTCCCCCGCACGTGAAAGTATATGTCGAAGAGTTCAAAGACGATTCGTCCCTAAATACTGCTAGTGGACGACATTGCATTCATATACAAAATATTGCATTATCGTCTCTTCAGTGATTGATAAAATATCGTGTACAAAGTCTGAAAAACTTCAGAAAAATATGTTTTAGATCATTAGAATTATAGAGAGTGGTGTGAAAAAACTACTACAAATATTTATCAAGACTGAAAATATAAGAAATACGAATGCCGAAGTGTCCCTACAGGACGCTACGGGAAACAGACGATTCGGGTCAACTCGGACCAAGATGCTGTTGCATGATGGCGGGAGGCGACCAAATGTGAGTCTCAAAGAGCAACAATGAATAGATGCCCCAAAAAGTACAGCAATTATGAAAATTTTAACAAATTGAATAATTAACTACATGAATAGTCAAATATAATGGTCAGATGGAGAGTACATCCAGAAGACGTCTTTAACGTTCGTTCATACCCTGAGGGTAGCAGGTTTGGAGATTGGTAATCCAGTATCTTTCTCTGGAACGACGTTTCGTTTCATTACAGATAGGGTTTACTTTACGTTACTGTCTACCTTACAGTAATACAGACAGGGTTAACTTTACGTTACTGTCTACCTTATAGTAATACAGATAGGGTTAACTTTACGTTACTGTCTACCTTACAGTAATACAGATAGGGTTAACTTTACGTTACTGTCTACCTTACAGTAATACAGATAGGGTTAACTTTACGTTACTGTCTACCTTACAGTAATACAGATAGGGTTTACTTTACGTTACTGTCTACCTTACAGTAATACAGACAGGGTTTACTTTAATGGTCATCATATCCTCAGTGTTCTGGTTCTCCTCGGTTCCTATACATTTGTAAGCTATATTGATATCCGATATAATTAACTTGCATTGTATACATTATCCCTGACCTGAGAGCTTTTTCTATAGAAGCTGTTAAAAGCTATTATATTTTGATATTTCAAAAAAGAAATGTTAGATATCCTCTTTCAATTCACTTCCAGTTTCATGATAGGGACATTGAAAAGTTGACGACACACTACATGATATATGCTGACTTGTCATTCGGACAGGAGAGCTAAGACTGACTACGGGGATGTTAATCTTCAAACAATTACACTGCACCATAACATCAGTGTAAAACATTTTTGGTTTCATTTTATGTTTTTGGTTTTTCGTCCAATTTACATTAACAGCCAGTGTCATGTATGGGTGGTCTAGGTTCTGTAGTAACCCCCAGAAAAAACACCGACCTACATTCAGTACCTGACACATGGTACAGTATTTAATGAAATGTATATATAGAGAAAACCAGGATAGATAGTATTGCAACAGCAATACAAAGTCCCCTGCCTGAGCTAGGACTGCACCTATTTATTTCCCATTTTTATAACTACATGTTATACTGATCATGTATACCAAGTTTCGTTAAAATCGGAGTAGCACTTTAGGAGGAGTTGTACGGACAAGCCTCAATCAATGAGAAGCCGGCGGCCATTTTGAAAAATGGTTTTTCGAAAAAAAAATGTGGGATGCACAACTACACGTTATACTGATCATGTATACCAAGTTTCGTTAAAATCGGAGTAGTACTTTGGGAGGGGTTGTCCAGACAAGCCTCAACCAATGAGAAGCCGACGGCCATTTTGAAAAAAAAGATTTTTGAAAAAACAAATGTGGGATGCACAGCTACATGTTATACTGATCATGTATACAAAGTTTCTTTAAAATCGGAGAAGTACTTTAGGAGGAGTTGTACGGACAAGCCTCAACCAATGAGAAGCCGACGGCCATTTTGAAAAATGGTTTTTCGAAAAAAAAATGTGGGATGCACAACTACATGTTATACTGATCTTGTATACCATGTTTCGCTAAAATCGGAGTAGTACTTTAGGAGGAGTTGTCCGGACAAACCTCAACCAATGAGAAGCCGACGGCCATTTTGAAAAATGTTTTTGTGAAAAAACAAATGTGGGATGCACAACTACATGTTATACTGATCATGTATACAAAGTTTCTTTAAAATCGGAGAAGTACTTTAGGAGGAGTTGTACGGACAAGCCTCAACCAATGAGAAGCCGACGGCCATTTTGAAAAATGGTTTTTCGAAAAAAAAATGTGGGATGCACAACTACATGTTATACTGATCTTGTATACCATGTTTCGCTAAAATCGGAGTAGTACTTTAGGAGGAGTTGTCCGGACAAACCTCAACCAATGAGAAGCCGGCGGCCATTTTGAAAAATGTTTTTGTGAAAAAAAAATGTGGGATGCACAACTACATGTTATACTGATAATGTATACCAAGTTTCGTTAAAATCGGAGAAGTACTTTAGGAGGAGTTGTCCGGACAAACCTCAACCAATGAGAAGCCGGCGGCCATTTTGAAAAATGTTTTTGTGAAAAAAAAAAAAATGTGGAATGCACAACTACATGTTATACTGATCATGTATACCAAGCTTCGTTAAAATCGGAATAGTACTTTAGGAGGAGTTGTCCGGACAAGCCTCAACCAATGAGAAGCCGGCGGCCATTTTGAAAAATGGTTTTTCGAAAAAAAAATAAAAAATGTGGGATGCACAACTACATGTTATACTGATCATGTATACCAAGTTTCGTTAATATCGGAGTAGTACTTTAGGAGGAGTTGTCCGGACAAGCCTCAACCAATGAGAAGCCGGCGGCCATTTTGAAAAATGTTTTTTCGAAAAAAAAAATTAAAAATGTGGGATGCACAACTACATGTTATACTGATCATGTATACCAAGTTTCGTTAAAATCGGAGTAGTACTTTAGAAGGAGTTGTCCGGACAATTGTTGCGAGACAGACAGACAGACAGACAGACAGACGGACGGACAGACAGACCTAAAGTCCCCCCGTTTCTCAAACGGCAGGGGACTAAAAACGTAAACCTGATTTAACAATACCTGCTTGATATTTGGCCAAATCAAAGAAAGATCTGAAGCAACCTGCCAAGTACAATGTATACACATCACCAGAAAATAAACAAGGTTTATAATCAACAGGTACATATATCATCAGCGCTTCATTTGAAAATATAGATATTAAAATTAAAACTAATCAGGAACACTCGCACTTCAAATACAGCTGTCTATTCAAGATCATTCAAGTATTTTTACTGTTGTTGAGGTTAACGACATTTTAAATAGTTAATATATAAGATGCCAACATAATCTAAATAATGGTAAAAACGACGTGTCCTACGATTTAGGTTGAACCCCCTGTTCATATTGAAACATTTTATACACAGAATACCAAAGCTTCCATTCATATCGGACATTTAATACGCACCATACATCTGTATATTGAAGCATTCATATATAAAATTCATTTATATCATACCTTTATACTTAGCGGGGCATTCCTATGTTCCTTTGAATAAAGTTTAGGTCGTCAAAATAAAACTTACTTGAAAATATGTATTTTCAAAGTAGTATAAGTTATAACCTTTACAATAATACGGCAGATTTCCTCTCAAGATAAACCAAAGTTCTTTTAGTATTTAGTCCAGAAAATTCCTAATTCGACCCGAAGTATCACTAATTACCGCAAAGACATACGATACGTATTTTTCCTGTACATTTCGGTGTTTATTTCATTACTTGTAGGCAAAGACACTCATATAATCATCGTTCGGACATAAAGATTTGATCAATAGAAATTGGGCATGTTTCTGATGTCCGAACGAAGGAATGGCCCTTTAATATTTCCTAGACACCATACATCTGAATTAAGCATTCATCTTTAACATTTCACTTACAGCATAGTTAATAACTTATCATATATCATCTGATGTTTAGAGTCTTAATCGGAGTCAAGATTTATATACACTATGTATGTATTCAGTGATTTCTCCCTAAATACTCGTACATGCACTCTTATTAAGTCAGTTACCAGCTTCCTGTGTGGAACCTGGTCTAAAGTCATGGAATCGGGAATGTTGGTTAATAAGCTGTAGTTTATTTATGGATCTGAAGGTCAAATGAGTTAATACAACGTTTCACCAGCCATGCGTAGTTTCTGTACACGCGATATTTAACATCAAATTTATTCAAGTAAATAATTAGAAAAGATTACATGAACTCGTGTTTGAACAATTCTGCTAATTGACAAAGAGAAATGGTATAATACCACTTATAGTTGTTACCTTGCTGTGATGGATGATACTCAATCAAATTACACTGTCGTTCGAACGCGTCATACGACATTATCATTATCCATGGGACCGTGCAGTCTTGAATAATTTTATCCTTCCTGGTTAGCGGTACGAGGCGTTATTATTTACGTTCAAATACACAAAACTGGTCCATATTTGGAATAAACGGAATTGAATAAATTGCCCTCTAAAGCCAGAGCGGTGAATTTATTGATATGTTCATGTGACCTTTTATGAACAGCTTGCTATGATTAAGACGATCATTTGCGTTAAAACAAATAACCCTGACAAGCATACACTAATGTCAAAGAAGACAACTGTTTCCCGATATTCACAAGTGTCTTACTAAGAGAGATTATAAAAAAAATATGTAAACTTAAGTTATCCATTATTGGCTCGAATGGAAGCGCGCGAGGGGACCTAGTTTTATGGGAGGAAATCGGTCGGGTAGGTGACCTATATACCCTTTAAGGTCAAATCGGGATTCGAACCCCGGCCGCGTAGGTGAAAGGCAAGTGTGTTACCACTGTGCCACCCGACCATCTATTTACCGGAATATAAAGTAATGACGGCTGTCCTGAGTAAGGTTCTTTTTAATTTTGAGTAAGCTGCGTATAACTTTTTTTTAATCATCATTTGACATTCGAAATGAAATACATGCAATACTGTAGCTGGTGATGCAGGCATGTCACCTTTCAGGGGTATGTGTAAATAGAACCTTATAACCACAGGCGTCTGGTCCTGGTAAGTATTCATGAAATAAAAGGATTTAAGAAAAGATATTTGGCCCTATTCCTACTATACATTGATAAAGTAGGAATAGCGGCTAAACTAACCGGAAGCAGACGCCCGCCATAATATGTGTTTAATATGCGTAATATGAAGGAGTAATGGAAGATATGTTGCCCGCGCTAGGGTTCGAACTAGTGACCTCGCTCTTATAGGTATACACCTACCACTAGACTGAAGGGAAACTCCTGCTAGCCTGAGCTAGTAAGGGGACCTTATACTCTCTACTTTTACACTACCCCCTTTTTCACAAAGTCTTCACTCCGAAGACAATCACATCCCAAGTTCTTTAGCTCCAAGGAAGCCTCTCAATCTCCTATAGCTTTCACTTGGAGTGGTCAACGGCACCAAATCTGTAATAAAAAGGAGTAATGAAAAATACAAAGCCCACACTGGGCCTCGAACTATTAGCAATCTATCGCTCAAGACAAAATATTATTACCTATGGAACGGAATTCAAGTAAATATTACACTATCCGTTATTGCATTCTTGTGTACAACATTAACATTGTGTTATGCGAATTGAACCTTATCATTTCCTTTATTATCATTCATGTATTCATGTATTCATAATTATACAAACAGTAGTCTGGAATGTTTTAAAAATGCTTTACCCTCCTTATTTAGTAACTCTCTTATGTGCAAATTTGTCTTTATATATAATAATTTAATTTTGTATGAAACACGCATTTTCATTGGCTGAAATAATTTTGTTATACCTCCATAACAAAATTTTTGACGTTGCGAAATGTAACGTCATTTTTGATTGGCTGATGACGTTGCGTAATAATTTATCACAGAAAAGAGTTCGCCAAAGAAAGTGAAATATCTTGGTGTGTATAAGACGAAATTAAATTATAAGAATTAACATAAATTATTTGTTCTGTTATACAGTCATAACCTAAAAAACTGGAGTGTACTCCCTTCATAAACCGCTTCGCGGTTTATTTAGAGTACACTCCAGTTTTTTCTGTTATGACTGTATAACAGAAAAAATAATTGATGTTAATCCTTAAATAATCTAGGTATTACTGGCTATTTTGATATAGACTAGACATGTCCCTGTGGTCATATTATGTCAATTCAACATCACCAAAACACTGAAATTGTCTGAACTATAATTACCTAGTGCCTGTGTATGCTACAAATAGTCCGTTATTTCAGGCAAAAATAAACGAGAAATGAATTGCGAACATTCTATTCTATTTCCGGATGCTTCAATTACTGGGGCAAAGTCCGATGAATTCCGAATAGCAGAAAACACCGCAGCGCCCCATACTGCAAAATGAGGAACTAAAGAATGAGATCGCCAACAATCACAAAGTGAACGCGAATGCCGATAATGCGATACTGAATGTTGACGTAGCGAATACCGGATTGCGCAATGCAAACTCGTAATGGCTATAAATCCTGTTCAAGTGTGTTAAAGGGACTAAATGGTTAGATTTCCACTTAAATAATATATATAAAAGGGTATACGATTTAAAATGATGTAAAAAGTTATGTTCTTTATGTTAATTATACATTTCAAAAGTGTCCATAACAATTTGTTAAAATTTAATGAAAAAAATAAAATAAATATGATCAACCTAGTAGCTATTTCATATTATTATTTTTCGATGTGTGTAAACAAATACCTATGCGTACCTATGCGCATGCGCGATGCGGGAAATTGGAAACATCATAACAAAGATGGCGAACACCCGATCTAAGTGGAAGGGTTCTGAATCAGTTTTAACCGAGAGCACGAAGAAACGAAGAATCGAGAACGTGATTTTAACTTCACAAAGACGAACACGTATCTTAGAGACAGAGCAAGCAGATGGCATCAGTTGAAAAAGACCGAAAGGATTAAAACAGACCCTCCGTTGGCCAAGCTAATGCCTTGAACAGGTTAGTTGACAGCACTAGACTTCGATGTTTCGTAGATCAACTGTCGTGTAATTCGAAGTTGATAAACATTGCCAATATTTCACAAAAAGTGTCATTATTTTGTGAACAATCTAATTTCAAGTATCACAACGCTTTCCGTAAATCAAATGCATGTAGAAATTATTGAAATGTAACCATTTAGTCCCTTTAATGAAAATTCCTGTATTAATGATACTTATAATCCTACAATTTGGTCTTCAGGTTAGCCCTACTGATGAGTATTGACGAAGCCACAACGAGTCAGTAATGTGCATATCTGATATGTTTAAAGCTCATATTTTAATTAAGAATATACAAACTAACTTTGTGGAGACAAAGGCACGAAAAGACAAAAACATAATAAATAAAAAAAAACCTAGGTCGATATGCGTTATAGTGCGGGTATATTAACGAGGACACCGCGCTGTTATTGATGTTTTGGCCATATCTACTGAAACTGAATGTTGTGATATGAATAGCACAATGTTTTCAGAGAGTATCGGCCCAAGGATTTACAATATTGTTGTGGAAACGGAAGCGTATTAGAATGTTCCGTAACGGTTAAGAGGTTTTCCCCATAGAGATCGATTCATTCGACAACCTCCAAGGCAATCAATTGTTATAGCAGAAACATGCAACTACTGATTCATTCAAACGATACTTTAATTCACTCAATTACTTTGGTGCAAATAAAAAAACTAATAATACATCATTTGCAAAGATGCAGGGTGAATAAGACCATGGAACATGTTTATCGTCGACACCATGACCTTAATCTCACATAGAAACATTCTATTTCCTGATGGGATGTAGTCAGGCGTGTTTAATGCTTTGTTCCACCCTTGTTCTCGTTTTGGGTTTCTTGTACCTCCTTACCATCCAGATTTTTATAGTTCTTTAGACCGTTTTCGAGTTTTTGTATAATTCTTGGAGATTGCAGACGGTAGATACTGCTGGTGGTATTTTCAGTCCACGAGGTTTATGGCAGCCTGCTTTTCACGTTTTGCTGCATTTGAATATTGACATGATTCAGAACACACGCAAGTTCTTTAAGTTTTTTTTAGATCCTTAAATTTAAATTTAATGTTTTTCACCTCTTTAACCAGATATTGACATTTATTTCGAGTTTTTTTCAGCAGTATCTAGCTCTAAATCTGTTTTGAAGAGTGCTTGTATCTTGTGTCTGTTGATCAGTTATTCCAGTTATTCTTACAAAAAATTTTTGTATGACAGCTGCGTTTATAGAGATGATGTTAAACAACTGTATGCATATGAATCTAATCGTTCGCCAAGAGCAAACCTATCTCCTTCATTGTTCCCTGTAAAGACGGTGTGGAGAAGGGTACATAATATACAATTATAGCCTTTTGATAAAGTCGATACATGGTTTTATTAACATGACAAATAATATCGGCCGAGGACGAAGTTTCCTCATATAATAAGTATGTGCGGGCTTCCATCAGTGATTCTGTCCATAGTACAAAGTCAGTGTACGATATATCTCGTGTACCCTCACAAGACATCAAGTTCAACACGTAAGATTTTAGTGGTGACCAGTCAGAGTTAAAAAAATCACTTTACTTTTATTTTGTGTTTTTTTTTTATCTATGTTATGTTTAATATACACTTATATAGATAGAAGCAACATGTTTAACTGTTGATTTCATTTTATTATTTGAGAATATTCTATTATATGTTGAGATATGAAATCAGAGACGTGTTTGATGCTTATAAATATGCCTAGTGGTTCCGTTGTCACCAACCTTACTCTCATTTAATATTGTATCTTCACCCGGATTTGACCTAGAATGGTGTGAAGGGTTTCGCCGTGACCTATATTTGTATGGCGAGTGTCGTTTATGAAGCAGAAGACACTTACTCTGCCGGAATACCTGGACTTTTCTCCTTGTACTTCTCAGGAGTCTCCATGCAAATATATCTTTTATTATTATTTTTATTTTTTTTTAATTTTAATTTGTTTTAGAGTTAGAATTATTGGTTCATTTTTTGTATCATTTGACACTCATTATTGTTAACATTTGTTCCAACTCCAAAAGGATTCAATCTACCATCGACTTAATTTTTCTTTTCAGAAGATAATAAAATAGCATTGTGAGTGCTAAAAGGAAATCACACCAACATGAAAAGGCTATGTAACCTTTCTATGAAATGGAATGGGTGCCTCCATGTCATCTTAAAGGTGGACAGCAGACCATCCTATCATATGTAGACTTAGTTATTCGTTTTCATCATTCTAGTTTTCATTTTAAGAATGTGACTAAACACAGATCCTATCTAGAGGACGTTTACACTTCCGGAACACATGCCCGTCTTTGTTATTATGTTGTTGTTTTTTTCTTCAAGCGTCTCCATGAAAATGTATAAAAACAATCGTGCTTACCTTCCTTTTATCTATTTAGAGTTAAATGGGTATTCTCTGATACGAGGACACAAAGGTCTGGAGATAGTATACATTAATGCTAATGATGCCGTATTCATAATGAGTCTTGTAATTTAATAAAAGTACAAACTCCCCTGAATAATTGTAACCATATTTAATTTGTTATGGTAAAGCACATGTTTATTACACAACCATATGCATGACGTCTTCATATATATCACGGTCTCTGAGCTTTCCACCAACTCAGCTTTCATCCTCGACGCATCACTGCTGGTCTCGTGATGATTGTTACTGCAGCGCATGTAGTATTAGTACTAGTGTATACATGTCATCATGGTCATCATACGGAAGAGGATTGATCTTCTCACGATGACTACAAATTGTGAAAGGACTCGATATCCTTGATGGATTCTGAAATAGAAATATATTTTCGAAGGCCGATACCTTTCCTTGACGGGTGTCTACTTTGGTACATTTGAATATGAAGAGCTATCTTGTTTGCTCGGATCGATGTCCTTGATTTAGCCACATTCATGGTCACATTTGTCAATATGCTGTAAGAACTTTAAACACTTCTGAAGAACAATGCTGATAAATCTCCAACAAAGAGTCATTCTGATCGATTCAAAACAAGAGTTTTATACAAAACCAAAATCTTGATACTTTACACTATTAAACTCTAAATTAGTTTGAGTTGCTAATTGCTTCTTTTAGTTTTAAAGCACATGAATATTTAACTGCATCCCGAATACATCCTATCGTGTTCTGACGCTGTAGTTTACATTTTACTCTCGGCTTTGTAAGTGATCATTATAGGATGCTGTTCTTATTATCATTTTTTTTATTTTTTTATTTTTCCCCAGTTGTTACTGTTAATTAATTAGACAAATTAGCAGATCAATAAAACATACAGATACCAGGAAGATAATCTTCAAATGAATGAATGGAAACACGGTATGATATAGTATGGTGACTGATTTCGACCATCGCGCGTCACGTGACGACGATGCGTTTACGCACAGGTGTCTGAAAAAAATATATTAGCTCTACTCTGACTATATCAAAGTCGGTATAGTAAGTGTATGGGCTAGATTTGTTTTCTATAAATGCTAACAAGAAACAGACGTCTGTGGTTTACACTACAATGCGACAACACAAGCGATGATTGATTGATTGATTGATGGGGCTTAACGTTCTTGTTCCGGTTATAACCGAGCCTAGACACCTCACACGCGATGACCAAAATAGTCACAATATATTTTAGTGAGTTGATTGGCTGTGTATGTAGTGAGTTGAGAGTTGATTGGCTTCGTATGCAGTGAGTCTATTGGCTGTGTATGCAGTGAGTTGAGAGTTGATTGGCTTCTTATGCAGTGAGTTGATTTGCTGTGCATGCAGATAGTCTTCTTATTCTGTGATAAGGAAACTAAAACCAGTTTAACTGTCCATTTGGAGTTCGACATCGGACCGAGAAAGATCTTCTAGCCACGCCCATGTCCGTCCAAAGGTATAGCCCATAAATCATCAGCCAAAAGTCACTCAAAAATTTCCAAACATTCAAAAAAGAGAACGAAAAGAAACGCCTTAACTTTAAATCATCCATCATGGAAAGTTAAACAAACCTTTTGATCTACAAGAGTTGCTAGAATCTCTAGAAAAATCACAAGATTCAGCAGCTGGCCCCGATAAAATTCCATATCAATTTCTGAAATAGCTACCGAAATCATCATTACATTGTCTCTTGTATATTTAATGTTTATTTAATCAAGTCTCTATGCTTCTGGAAAGATCACCGAGTCACCTGGAAAGGAGGCCACCGAACCAAACAATTACCGTCATATCTCTTTAACGAGCTGCATTTGTAAAACACTTGAACGAATGACAAACACTAGACTAGTTTGGTTCCTTAAATCAAATAATGTTAAAGTCCACTCCAAAGTGGATTCAGAAACCGCAGAGGAACGGTAGATCATTTAGTCATATTAGAAACCTTTATTCAAGAAGCTTTCGCAAAGAAGGAACATCTTGTTGCTGTTTTCTTGAGAAAGCATACGATACTACATAGCAATATGGTATTATGAAAGAACTACATAAAATTGGTGTTCTAAATTCCTCGGATTAATATTCGATTCGAAACTCTCCTTTATTCCACATATAAAACATCTGAAGGATAAGTGATCAAAGGCTCTGAACATTTTACGGGTATTATCCCATATTGACTAGGGTGTAGACTGTGAAATGCTTTTTTGACTTTATATGGCACTAGTTCGATCAAATCACGTCTATTGCTCCATCATTTATGGATCGAGGCACAATTCTTACCTACAGATGCTGGATCCTACCCAAAACCAAGGACTACATCTAACAGAAGTGAAAAGCCTTTACGTAGAGGCAAATGAGCTATCTTTAAATGACCGAAGGAAAAACTGGCTCAATAATATGCCACTGAATTGGAGTCAACCCCAAAAACCCGGCTTTTAATCTTGTTTTCAATCTGCAATACCGAACACATTCACTCAAAACCAAAAACTCTTACCAACATTACGCATTACAAGCTTTCTTCGGGAATTTAACATAAGCTAAGACAACATAGGCGAGTACACCGTATTTGATGACCACCGTGGCTTGTTGAAACACCTGATATTATCCTTACTATGCATGAGAGGGCGAGGTCGAGTGCATTACCCGAAGAGTACAAATCCTGCTTTTGGGAGTGAAGTTGAATAAACTATACTATACCTGAGGGATACAGGCACCGGAGGAACTCGACAACTGGCCCCCTCACGTCGCCTGAACACAGCGACCGCAGTCGAAGGAGACGTTAAACCAGTAACCAAGAGCAACAAAAAAAATATTAACCCCTACTCTTACTATATCGACGTTGGTATAGTCAGAGTAGGGCTAATTTTTTTTCTATAAATACTACCCAGAAACAGACGCCTGTGCTTAAACGCGTGACGCGTGATGGTCGAAATCAGTCACCATACTATATCATAGCGTGTTTCCATTAATTCATTTGAATATTAACTGTCCAGTAGCAGTAAGAATACATTGTGAATGTTATTGTTATATATATATATATTATATGGCAATGGCATGTGTACTGTGGAAGTCATTTCTTTTTATTTAATCGGCCAAACCTCTACACGTTAACAGTTATGTACAGGTAAAGTTAATACTAATTAATATGATGATAATTTCCATTTTATAATATCAACTTTCTTAATTATACATTTCTGTAATATGGCTAACTACAACTTTAAAACGTCACTCTGCTACTGGACAACAAAATTTATAGTTATTCAACACATTTATTGATTCCTAAACGGTTCTGGTGTCACCAGAAATTGATCCGACAAAATTAAATGTAGCAATGATGAGGCTGTGCCCTTTGATGTATAAAAACATTCACGATGACGAAGGTATCAATCATATCATCAAAAGGCCGGAAGGCGTGTTGTATCTGATAGCTACTGACCAGTTCTGTAACCTGGCTGTCTATGTCACAACTCTACTAGTTTCAAATCATTACTGTTAAGTAATCATTAAAAATAGCACACACGTCAGTTTGGTTTGAAAAAAAAAATAGTACCATGGAAACAGCGAAATGTAGTAGCACGGCAACTAAATTTAGCTTTATGTGATAGAGAATGCTTAAAATTGAGCCAAAAGTCCTTAGATTTGGCGTCCGTGTACATCTAAAAGTAATGCCCGATAAATTTCCTCAGCAGCTTAACATCGCTCCTTAATTCAACGCCATGAACGTATGCAACAAAAGACCGCTATCACCGGCCACCATCAAGGCGTGAGTGTACGGAACGACAACTCTGGGTAGAGACCATCTTCGCTAACCAAGGGTTACTCTACGCTAAGCTCCATTTCACGTAGAGTAACCCTTGGTTAGCGAAGATGGGTAGAGACAGGATATTTCCAATGTAAGTAATGGTAAAAAATGTGGTTATTTTGCTTGATGTCAATATTCATTTTAATATAATGTTCATTTGGAGGCGGGTTTTTTTTATTAGAAAACGCTAAAATAGCGTTGACCAGTCCATTTAAAATGGCGCCTTCTCGTAAGGCGTAACGTTGCACTGATCACCGCGCTTTTTGGCCCAAAGATTTTGTTCTTTCGGTTTTTAATTTCATTTTTTCGGATATTTAATTCAATAGGAAAACATTCATGCATGTACATTACCAACTAATTGGCCTTCGGACTATAGGGCATTCGGAATATAAGGCGGTCATCCTTAGTTTGCATTACTCTCACAAGCTTAATATTTATCAAACAAATGAGGCATATGAGCAGGTCGGCCATTGGTCAGTTACACAGCAGACATAGGAGCAGGTCGGCCATTGGTCAGTTACACAGCAGACATAGGAACAGGTCGGCCATTGGTCAGTTACACAGCAGACATAGGAGCAGGTCGGCCATTGGTCAGTTACACAGCAGACATAGGAACAGGTCGGCCATTGGTCAGTTACACAGCAGACATAGGAGCAGGTCGGCCATTGGTCAGTCACACATTAGACATAGGAGCAGGTCGGCCATTGGTCAGTTACACAGTAGACATAGGAGCAGGTAGGCCACTGGTCAGTCACACATTAGACATCGGAGCAGGTCTGCCACTGGTCAGTTACACATCAGACATAGGAACAGGTCGGCCACTGGTCAGTTACACAGCAGGCATAGGAGCAGGTCGGTCATTGGTCAGTTACACAGCAGACATAGTAGCAGGTCGGCCACTGGTCAGTCACACATCAGACATAGGAGCAGGTCGGCCACTGGTCAGTTACATAGCAGACATAGGAGCAGGTCGGCCACTGGTCAGTTACATAGCAGACATAGGAGCAGGTCGGCCACTGGTCAGTTACACAGCAGACATAGGAGCAGGTCGGCCACTGGTCAGTCATGATCACACATCAGACATAGGAGCAGGTCGGCCACTGGTCAGTTACATAGCAGACATAGGAGCAGGTCGGCCACTAGTCAATCACACACATACTACATCGAGTAACCGAAATATAGCCGAATTTAGCACACTGCAATTGTCGGAGCTCGAAATCTCTGACTGTATCCAGGAAGTGAAATCACAGTTTTGTTTTTGTCGAAAAAAAGACACTCACTGCTGCAACAGAGGTCGTTATGCTACATGCTTCATTTGATTTATTTATATGTTGGGGAATATGTGTGTGTATTTCTATGCATCAGCTTGGAATCGAACCCAGAGCTCCTGATTTTCTAACTTAACGCTGTACCGAATCGGCCCAAGAGGTATTACCCCTAGCCGATTAGGGAGCAATTGGTTTGTTTGGTTTGTTTTGATTAACGTCCTATTAACAGTCAGAGTCTTTTAAGGACGTGCCAGGTTTTGGAGGTGGAGGAAAGCCGGAGTACCCGGAGAAAAACCACCGGCCTACGGTCAGTACCTGGCAACTGCCCCACGTAGGTTTCGAACTCGCAACCCAAAGGTGAAGGGCTAGAGTTAAAGTGTCGGGACACCTTAACCACTCGGCCACCGCGGACCCTAGGGAGCAAATAAATAGTATCCTACCGGGGTGACAGACAGTAGTAGTAAATTGTACAGAAGCCTCGACAGAGGAGCCACTAATGGCTCATGTTCTAAGTGAGAGACCCGGCTGTCGATACTTAACACACGTAAGTAGTACATACAAAAAAAATGTATATATATATATATATATATATATATGCCGTTTGTGGCGTGTAGCACAGATAGCCTTACTGTACTTCTCGTCATATTGTCCTAAAATCAGAATACCGTGTAGCAGACTATCGATTAGATGGATAGTTGACATCATTAATCAATACAGGTTCATTTAGTATGTATATTGGTATGCAATGCATATTTTAAACATCCGTGCGACAATAAAGTTTTTTTCCAAAAAGCAATTTCATTCTGACTGATGCAAATTGACTTTTGCTCACACACATGATTATCACCGTGATAGCAAAAACCTAACCCAATCCATTCCAATAGGACGTTCTAACAGATGTAACATAGATTCGAAAAAGAGGCCCCTGGGGTCGTTATCGTTCAAGTGAGACTTTTAACAAATCGCCAGAATTTATATAAACATTGCAAACAAAAACGTAGCTGTTGGGTATGTGTCCAAGCAGGAGTTAATCATATAATGAATCCGATATTTTTGTCAAAACTAACAGGAATATATGCGATATCTTTTTTTTTTTAATTCTTTCGACGTTTTTTTCACGTATGAAACAATAGACATCTATGACAAAGGCATTCACACAAAACATACACATACTCTCACACTTGCATGCTGTGATCATCATCATCATCATCATCATCATCATCATCATCATCATCATCATCATCGTCGTCGTCGTCGTCGTCGTCTTTTGTAAAACCTAATATATATAGGACTTCTTCAGTCAAAAAAACAAAATCACAGTAAATTATTTGAATATTTTGTGATGTTAAATAGTACAGCGAACCACAATGCATCAAATGGCAACTCTCATACTACAATGGGGGATAGATAACTCTAGGTTAATTAATTACAGGATGATGATTCTTCATGTACAAGTGACAAATTCCAAGAATTGATTGCTTTTGTCCCTTTGAGGTGGCATATATTTAAAGCCACATACTCCCAAATAATGGCAATCCAGAATGCTCATTCACGCTCTCCTAACATTAAAATGACCACTGGCCTGGACGTTTGACCGGGGGAATCCTTGGGACATCATTGTATAAAAATAACTCGCCGCATTTATATCTATCGCGAGATTTGTCACGAAGCCGAGAACGAGGCTATAACAGCGTGCACTGCACGTAAACTACACACATGGCCGTTGTTTACATATCGAGCATACGTGAACTGTGCCTAATAATTCTTTCATTTAAACATATTAACAGAATATTCGCGTAATAACTGAACAAAATAAACAAACATGATTTACATTTAAATACTTAATTTTAAAATGTAGCAATATGCATACTAATAAAACATCGATAAAATTTTAGATCGGTGAAGTTGACAATGTTCAAAAGCAAACCAGCAATCCAATAGACGTCCGGCAAAATCGGAATTCGAGTCTATTACCTTTTCTTTTATCGCTAAGTTCCAACGAATCATTTCCTTTCCTAAGGAAATACTCGGGTTTTGCCGATTCCACTCACTTTCGCGTGTTTTTTTGGCAAAATCTCTCTGCGTTTTTTTGGCAGGTCCACGCTATCGGCGTTCCGCCATTTTGTATGTGTGGGACTAATTTTCAGAGAAACTTGGTCCGGCAGCCACAGTTATTGCTTTTGGGGATTCCCCGTATACGTTCAGAAATATACATTTTCTTTCAGTTTCTGATTCACGATAATCTGTTAGGTTATGTATCAAGTCCGAAAACTGTAAAAACCGCAAAACATTGATATATGTTTCTTCGGGAGCAGGTGGCTTTAAAGTATTTTTTCCTCCTTTTTTTTCTTTATATTTATTTTTTTTATCTTATCATCAGATAAAAAAGTGAAAAAAATAAAGAATGTTGCAGCTACAAGTAACAAGAGGCTAGTGATGCTGGTATAGAGTTGCAATCAATGACAGATTGTGAGGATTATGAAGAGTACAAGTAAGATTTCTGTATAGTATCTTTGGTCTGTTGTGTTATCATCTCAGAATACAAATACGATTAAGATTTCACACTCGATCACATGATCAAATGAATACGTAATATGAGAACGAGGACAGGTCAAGTCACGTGTAAAACGTCTTTGATTCTGTTTATGTGATGTGTAATACCACAGAAATTTAAGAGCATGATTGTTTTTAAAGATGACAATAAATGTAAGCGAAGGAATTACGTATTATTTGCTTACTAGCGAATAAATATTCCAGAAATAGTGTTATCATACATGTTTATCAGTGTCGTATATGATGACCACATGTCCGATCTTGTGGTATACTTGTGACTGATATGGGTACCTCGTGCTGACCGATAACAGTCCAGGTATAAACTGCAGTACACTTCGAGTTCGGTACACTTTAAGATGGCGGAGTCATCGGGTGTACTGGCGTTGGCCACCCTGTTCACCACCCTCGCCCTGGGGGCGGGGGCTGGGTTTCGGTGTAACCCCCCGTCTACGTCCTCGGACACCATTTATGACTTTGTGCTGCCAGACATTTTAGGACAGCGGAATATCAGCCTAGCAACCTACAAAGGAAAGGTGGTGCACATTATGAATGTGGCTACCTACTGAGGGTTAAACAGTGTCCATTACCTCGGCGTGAATGCACTTCAAAGCCAGTATGGAGACATGGGATTCCAGGCTCTGGGATTCCCCTGTGACCAGTTCCACAATGTACGTACACATGTTGTATATTAAAAAAAATACCACATATATATAGAAATAATGAAATCAACACGTCATTTTCGCTAACGTTTTTAGGTCTTGCTGACCATCTTCAGGCGATTTGTTTATTCTTAGAAGTTATTAGAAGAATAAACAAATCGCCTGAAGATGGCCAGCAAGGCCTGAAAACGTTAGCGAAAATGCCGTGTTGATTTCATTATTTCTACTATTTACACAATGCACAACGTCTTTGAAAGTTTTCATATATATATATATATATAGTATTCTCTTTATATAGCTCCAACGATGAAGAGTACAAAGGAACGTAGAACATATACAATGTACATAATAGACATTTTATATACACTGTATGCACGAATTTGTATATGAAGTGTAAAAAAATCAAAAGAGTATATCAAAGTATACAAAAAATAAAAATAAACAAAAAATCGCTAAATTATAATGTATTGTATTCATTTAAGATACATAATACTGACACATGACTATGTACAGACATGTAATGCATAGATATGCATGTGTACGTATATATGAAAACTACTCACGCGGATCCCGAGGATACATCTGTGGGTCTGAATCTCACTATGGTGGTGTTACCCGATATAATCAGTTCATACTAGTATATCATGCTTTATCGGTACATTTCACCAAGTGCATAGAGCTTATATATTATATTTAAGCAATGAACAGTGGTTTTAATGTTGTTATAGTCGATATGGCAGCAAGATGTATGGTGGGCAAATGTAGCATGGGAACCCAAACTATTGTATACATTAGGCAAAGTACACTTTATAAATGATTGATTTTTAATGCACTTCAAAGCCAGCATAGAGACATGCGTTGTTAGGTTCTGGGACTCCCCTGTAATGACCGTAGATAGGTTGTATATTTAAACCACATTAAAATCATCAGAAACCCAGGGACTAACATCCAACGGTTGTTACAGTATCATACATATTATCAGAAGGGTAAAGTTATAGTGCAGAGTATTTGTGTAGGATAAGGTTTGTGGCGTGGTGAGAGAGATTGTTCTAGCTTTTTGTTACTTTATTTGTGGTTTTATGACCTCATGCTGTAACAGCAGAGGAAAAATGCAACGACCAGACCGGAACTCGAACCCTGAACCTCCGAAATCTAGACGGACACTCTAACCATTTCAGCTACCAGTCCGCTATACAAAGTTATCCAACATCAACACAGCTTTACAATACGGCTCTGTCGTTTATAACGACGTTAAATGGCATAGCGATATAGTTCATGGCATATTTATAGTTTCAGTCTTACCATACGCCTTTTCCCATGGAAACCAGTGTCATTTGTATCGTCTATAAATGTCATTTCATGACAGTCAATGTTTATTGATATTGCTTTCACTTTTCGTTTCTTTAAATATAATATTTAGATTCTTATTCAATTTACACTATTTGTTCAGTGTAACGGCTACTCACTGATACCCGGGGCCGCGGTGGCCGAGTGGTTAATGTGTCCCTTTATCACTAGCCCTGCGTCCTGCAGGTAGGGCGTAAGAATTGTACCTGCTGCCCCTATTGCATGATCGTAAGAGGCGACTAAATTTGGGATCTTATCTTTTCTCTTCTTTCTTAACAACTTTTTTCTTCCTAATGTCTCCCTTGACAATGCCTCACTTTTGGCCTTTAGTTGAGCGTTCGCCGCTGTGAGGAAGGCTTTGGGTTCTGTCCCCAAGCCGAGACACACCAGAGTCTTTAAAAATGGCAGTATACTTCAGTGAGGTAGCACTATAAATCGGCAAAAGTTCCGGCCTATCACAAGGAGACTTAACACGAACATACCGCAGCCTCCCAAAACACACATACGCACTCACAACACGCATGCATGTCGCACGCACGGGAGGCCGTCCTTAAATGACCTTAGCTATTGATAGGACGTTAAACAAAATCAACCAAACCAAATCACTAGCCCTTACGCAGGGCAGTTGTCAGGTACTGACCGTAGGCCGGTGGTTTTTCTCCGGGTACTACGGCTTTCCTCCACCTCCAAAACCTGACAAGTCCTTAAATGACCCTGGCTGGTTAATAGGACGTTAAACAAAATAAACCATACAACTGATGTCGCTTGTTTTATTGACTAACTCTCACTTTATAGTTGTCCATGACCTCAGATTCGAGTGGTATTACACTAATGCATAACTTATGAAGTCTACTTATAGTTTATATCGTTGTAATTTACGCGATATTAACTTGTATGCTTATTAGGCGCCTAAATGTATGACGTATACATTATTAATGTCGCGTGTGTACCACGTGCTTCACGCTTACTTGAAGCCACATTGTCCCAGTTTAATCAGTTAGCGATTTATTTCTTCTTGGTATCACCGAAACAACAGTCGTGACAAACACAGCAGCAAGCTTTGTCGATCACACGCAAATAACATGTTTAAATTTGTATTTACAAAACAAAATGTTGGACTAGATGCTGTATTGAATCTTTCTGCTTGTCACGATGTAATGTTCTTTTGAAATGAAATATAGAAAAATATTGAATTTATTGACAATTATGAAACTGATTGAATTATGGATCTCTTGATTGCACCTCTCCATCCAGATTTTGGCATTCCTTTCAGGCGCGGATCCAGGATTTTCGAGGGGGGGGGGGGGGGGGGGGGGTCCAGTAATTTAGTGATAATGCGAGCGCCGTAGGCACGATCCGATTTGTTTTTGGCGAGGAGTCTGGGACTGTCCTTTGAGGATGCGTCGGTGAGTCTAGGGACGCAATATACAAATGTAGCTATCAAGTCCTTCTAGGGCTCGTCAATGATGTCAGGGACATCATACAGCTGTTTCGTCTTTGTAGGATTCCCCAATGATGTCAGGAACATCATACAGCTATTTTGTTTTTCTAGGACTCACCAACGATGTTTAGGATATCAAAGGGCTGTATCGCCCTTCTAGGACTCGTCAGTGATATTTGGGACATCATAGAGTTGTTTCATCGTTTTAGGACCCGTAAGTGGTGCTAGTGACATCGTACAGCTGTCTCGTCCTTATAGATCTAGTCTTAAAGACTGGAACGCCAGGAAATAGAATAAGCGACCCGTTAAGTGATACTATTGTTAATTTTGTATGCTGGATAGACATTTAGATATTGGATCGATTGATGCCTCTATAAATCCATTAGAATTCAAGGTTACGTAGACGTCGCGGACATAAACACCCGCCAACATTGTCTACCTAACAATCTCAGGGGACTGAGAAAATGTGTATTGGTTATAGGACAATGTTCTTAGTGCATAAATACATGATAAATCAATTTTATTAAAACGTTCTATTACGGTAACTATAACAAGTATTTACTTTAACCAAATACCTGCCTGCTGTGTAAGCTTCCTTTCAGATCTCTGAATTGTGTTTTCAAAGTTATAAAAGGTTACCCACGACGGCTTACTATACAGAACTGTTCTTCGCTAAGTCTGTATTCCCTGATCCAATAAGGTTACGTTTAACTTATTAATCAAGCATCATACCTACCAATGACGTCGATACCATAGGGAATGTAGTTTTCAATTATTAAGAAAAAATATTTTTTAAGTGCATTTGTACTGTTTATAAGGTTAAGAAAGGAATATCCATATTGGGTAAGGAAATAACAATAAATATTAACTACCTTGCATAGAAGTTATCCATGTGGGATTGAAAAGACGCGCTTCGATGCCAATTATTATTTTGTGCATGAATTGATCCTTGTCGTCTCGGCCTTTACCAACTATTTTACTTTATTGCATGACAGTAAAACCCACTCACGTAGATTACTATTGATATAACGACATACTGTTACATAATTTGTGTACAGATATACAGTATTTCCGACATGTTTACGTTACATTTCAACGCGTATTTGTATTACACATTAATATTTCAATTTCTACTCGGTGCACTCAATGATCTTGCCCGTTTTATTTCTCCATAAATTAAACCAGATTAGCATTGCCTGTGCGTATGGATATATGCATAATTAATTCTATCCAATGAATACGTATACGGCACACAAATTGAAAGGTTTTGGTGGGTTTTTTTTTTTTCGAAATAGAAAATATTTCAAATATGTCTTTTTGTGTAATGCACGTATTGTATTAGGCCATATCTGTTTATCATTCGATATTATATAGGCTTGTTCAAGTTCTATCATTAGCATTGGGTCCTCAATGATAGACTTGTGAAAGCACGATATGGTTTAAAACAAGTGTGTTGAATTAAAATTATGTAGTGAATCTCGCCTTGTCAATTTCATGGGGTGAACGATTGAGTTGGCCTTGAGACAAAGTCACCAGAAACCGCTTTGCAGCTCATTACATATGTCCAAAGATCAACTCAATGAAGCACCCAATGAAAATGACAAAAACAAGATTCAATCATGAGTATCGACGTTATATTTCAATGGTAGCACGGTTATATTCATTTAAAGATGATTGACTTTGCATTACATTTTAATACGTTTTGACGTTACATTATAATGATTTTTGACGTTACATTATAATGAGTATTGACGTTACATTATAATGAGTACGGGCGTTACATTACGATGAGTATTGGCTTTACATTATAATGAGTATTTACGGTACAATATAACGCGTATTGACGTTATATTAAAATGAGTACTGACGTTACATTAAAATGAGTATTGACGGTACATTATAATGAGTATTAACGTTACATTATAATGAGTATTGACGGTACATTATATGAGTATTGACGGTACAATATAATGAGTAGTGACGGTACATTATAATGAGTACTGACGGTACATTATAATGAGTATTGACGTTGCAATATAATGAGTATTGACGGTACATTATAATGAGTATTGATGGTACATTATAATGAATATTGACGGTATATTATAACGAGTATTTACGGTACATTATAAAGAGTGGTGACGGTACATTATAACGAGTATTGACGGTATATTATAATGAATATTGACGGTACATTATAACGAGTATTTACGGTACATTATAATGAGTATTGACGGTACAGTATAATGAGTATTGACGTTACATTATAACGCGTATTGACGGTACATTATAACGCGTATTGACGGTACATTATAATGAGTATTGACGTTACATTATAATGAGTATTGACGGTACATTATACTGAGTATTGACGTTACATTATAATAAGGTTTGACGTTACATTATAATGAGTATTGACGGTACATTATAATGAGTATTGACGTTACATTATAATAAGGTTTGACGTTACATTATAATGAGTATTGACGGTACATTATAATGAGTATTGACGTTACATTGTAATGGGTATTGACGTTACATTGTAATGAGTATTGACGTTACATTATAATGAGTATTGACGTTACATTGTAATGCGTATTGACGGTACATTATAATGAGTATTGACGTTACATTATAATGAGTATTGACGTTACATTGTAATGAGTATTGACGTTACATGATAATGAGTATTGACGTTACATTGTAATGAGTATTGACGGTACATTATAATAAGTACTGACGTTACATTATAATGAGTATTGATGTCACATTGTAATGAGTATTGACGGTACATTATAATGAGTATTGACGTTACATTATAATAAGTACTGACGTTGTATTAAAATGAGTATTGACGGTAAATTATAATGAGTATTGACGGTACAAAAGAGTAAACAAGGAATAGACCTTGAATTAGTATTCCAATTAATTCAGGATTAACCACGATTTGTCAGTTAAAAAAGGGGCAGTATAAACATCGATCTCAGTCCTACCACTTTTGTCTATATATATTTGTTTTTTTAGACAGATCGACAGGCATATATTGATATGATGATGGCTCTCTTATCGATAAACTTTCCGTACATTTTGCAGCAACAGCCCGAAAATAACGGGGAGGAGATCCTTAATGGTCTGAAGTATGTCCGACCTGGGGGAGGATTCGTACCAAACTTCCAGATGTTCGGCCTTGTTGAAATCAACGGGAAGAATGAGCACCCTCTCTTCACCTATCTCAAGGTAACGTATTCGACAGCGTTTAAGTAGCTTTAACTATTCTGAAACAATACTTTACTTTACCTATGAATCAATGTCTTTTTCCGTTCAAATAATGTTATGGCGAGGGTTTTCTGGTGTAAGTTCTACAATATATTGACTTAAAGTACCGTCACTATCTGGCTAGAGTTAGTTTGTTACTGGTTTACCGCCTATATCACCCCGCCGATTGCTAGATTCGTCTTTTCTAGTGAAGTTGTCATTTATCCATGGAGCAATGACGATTCCGATTTTTATTCAAAAATTGCATTACCGCTTTCATATATATGTCATTTTGTTTGTCTATTTTGGGGTATCTTTAACAATATAGATAATATTTCCATTTTAGACCTCATTCATTATCTTTAAAATTTATCACAAAGTTAGAGAGGCATAGCTGGTCAATGTCCCTAATGCATCCCAGAGGCATGTCTAAGCATATATAACGGTATATCTGTTTTATGCAAAATACGTGATATACACAAGTTGAAAAAAGCTCTCGTGAAGCATGCATTTTTCGTACATTTGGTAAAAAATACCAAAACAGTTTAAAAGATATCATGATGAAATCAAGGTTCGCGATTAAACAGAAAGCACTTTAAAACTTGATTTAATTATTTATGTGAAATTTGGCCCTTGTAGCGATGTTATGCGTATAAGTGTTTGAACAATTCTTTTATTTAGATGACATTTTAGACGTAAAGATAAAAATGGATTTACCAAAGTAGACGTATACTTTCTTGTTAAATACGTTTTTGAATTCCACCTCAGTATATGCAAGGTTTTGGGAAGGAACACTGAATCATTAACGACAAATATCAAGGGCCATATATCGCTTGAATAATCGTTTTCAAGTGAGTAGACCTACTGTACATTATAACAAATGAGACAAAAACTTTAATAATCAAACTTTAATTTTACAGAAATACTGCCCTCCCACGAGTGATACTTTTCAGGACTCTAGCTTGCTGCTGTACTCACCTCTAAAAGTCAGCGACGTAAGGTGGAACTTTGAGCAATTCCTCATTGGCAAGGACGGTAAGCCAACCATGAGATTTTCACCGGAGACCAACCCATTGGCGCTGAAACCGGATATTCAGCGCATGCTCCAGAGTAAACCGGAACAAGAAGAGTCGTTAAGAAGTGGTGTATGAGTGATATGTTTTGACATATATATCAGTATTTTATCATGGTTCAAACATCACTTTGTGTTTTAATCCTTCATTGTATTTAATACGTCAATAATTATGCTAATATTTTTTTATACAAATTCCATTGTTAATAACATATTTTTTGCTGACGAAATTGAACTTTTCCCTTTGTTACCGAATGACGGGTTAACATAAACCGGCGTCTGCCGAGCGTTAACCTTGATGTACATAGAATGAACTTTGGCTTTGTGCATTCAGTTGAAGGCTCACTCTATTGTAACGCTCAGGAGTAGTTAAAACATGATGCAAATAAATGTTGTTATCTCGTATTTGAAATTTAGTTTCTTGTGTGTTTTGAATCTTAGACATATATACCAAATAGATACCCATCCATTGAACTATATAGTGACACACATTGGCATGAACTTGACATTTGAGGAGTATTGTCCTTTGTGCTGGGTGGACTATGTATCGCATCTTAACCTCCGTTGACATATATACGTCTTCAGAAAACCAAACATCTCCATTACTGTAACGGAGGGAGTTTGTTTAACTATCTATTTGATCCATATGGTGTGGACGACGGGATGCTAACACGAGCGACAAATAGGGAAGTAGGACGATATGAGTAAGAGAGAGGGAGGGGTGTAAAGGAGGGGGACACAAATATCATGATATTAAAGCAACCTTCTTGGACGAAGAACATAAAGAATGTTGATAACGAGACTCTCCATATTTATCATGCTAAATATTATTACGAAGTTAGTGCTTTGATTTTGATTAACGGTATTTAGGACAAACTTATCTATTACCGTTCTTTATAATTCGAACCAATCTATCATGGGTTACATTCAATGCCTTTCCTTTAGCACTTCTGTATCATTCCAAATACACAAACACTCTCGACATACTAACGAAACCATAACTACAACTCAAAATCTAAAAACCGAGGACAAAAATAGGAACAAATCATAGCTTTCCACATATACTCTAGAGTAAGTATACGACCAGGTATCCCGGAATAGTAAGCGTATTCGGCTTCTAGGTCATTTCCGGGATAAATGACATTCTCCAAATAAGAACTATAGGGTGGTGACAACGGAAACACCAGACATATCAGTAAGTATCAAATACGTCTGACGTCATATCAGTAAGTATCAAATACGTCTGACGTCATATCAGTAAGTATCAAATACGTCTGACGTCATATCAGTAAGTATCAAACACGTCTGACGTCATATCAGTAAGTATCAAACACGTCTGACGTCATATCAGTAAGTATCAAACACGTCTGACGTCATATCAGTAAGTATCAAACACGTCTGTCGTCATATCAGTAAGTATCAAACACGTCTGACGTCATATCAGTAAGTATCACACACGTCTGACGTCACATCAGTAAGTATCACACACGTCTGACGTCATATCAGTAAGTATCACACACGTCTGACGTCATATCACAATGTGTCCATTTGGTACTACAGTCTGCCATTGCCTCAACGTTAATCTGGACAGCATCTATGAGCTTGTACATGCTGTCAAGATCACACGACGTGATTGTAGCGTCATTGTGATCAACATCTGTGAAATGCAAACGCAGCGATGATACTGATTGAGAACAATTGCGTTACTATGACGTCATTTTTGCGCTATTTGATCATCGTCACGGTAAGGCTTTATACTGTGTGTCAGATTGTTTGCAATTCAATCACAGATAGGAAGTTGATTTTAAAATGCTATTCTTTTAAATTAACGTGCAAGGAAATTTATGAAAAAAATGCACGTATCCATTTAAGAAAGCAGAGTTAAACATATAATTAGTAAATGTAAATATAACAACTAAACGCTTGTTAGATTGTATTTATTGTCAATACGCATGCAGTATGGGTGACAGATAAAAACAATGGCAATCTAATCAAAATTAGACTTGTAATTTCCGCGCCTTTACTTTAACATATGTATTGCAGTGTATCGTGGAGTATCGTAGAGGAATGGAAATTACAAGACTAATCTTCATTAGATTGATTAGAATGGCGCTCGTTAAGACACCATTCTATTTATCTGTCACTCAGATTGCATTTATATTGACAATTAAAAACAATCTAACACGCGTTTAATTGTTAATTATAAGACAAAAAATTTAAAATGAGAGCATGACCATTAAACACTCCCTTGGTCTTCATCCACCTGCTTCCTAAGTCAGTGGTGGATATCTGTCACGGAAATCGTGATAATGGGAGCAAGCCCTTGACTATTGTAAAGCCGAATACGACCAGAAATATTAAGAAACTTTAACGGCACAATTAAAAATGAATTTTCTTACTTTTACATTTTAATATGGACTTTTATCCTCGTAATTGCGTAATTTAGTTTGTACATGTAATAACACGTTTAAAGCCGTTAGTTGAGAAAAAAAAGTTTATTTATATATGTGGTCGTATTCGACTTCCGTTCATGTACTATTTTTTTTTCAGTATCGAAATAATTTATATACGGTCTATGTGTATCAACCGTCTAATCGTGAAACTACGACAACACTTCAACAAAACCGATGAAATTTCCAATACATACAGGAAATAGTTAATTACACGGTTCAGTTGATCAAAGCTTTGTCATCATGATTTATTTCTAACGTGCCGAGCTGGAGTAAGCCCACACTCCTCGTTTAGTTATTGCGTCTGTCCTATTAAAGGTAAAAATAATGAATCTTAATTAGTTATGGTAACAATTGATTTGGTGGATATAACTAATTCAGAGGAATATGTCACTTTATTACAATGTTAGGGTTTAGCCAGTTCACAATGGTTATAAAACCATAGATCCGTTATCAAGCGGAAACATTTTTATTACCGTACGATCGAATACCACAACGGGACGATGGTCTATTGGGAATATTAAAGTGATATTCTGTTCAAGTTATTATCCATTATTCAGTTTTTTTACAAAAAAAAAAAAAAAAAAATCTGAAATCTAAACTATTCTTATGGAAGTCGTGCCACTCAATTTCCCATTTGAGCCAACCCACCGTACTTATTTTGTAGAAATTTGAAGTAGATCTAGCTAGATCCATTTAAAAATGTTCACGCGACCCACATTTTGTCACAACCGGTTAGCAATGCAATATAAATAATGCTACTCCCATTAAATACATACCAGTCAACACCAGTGTTAAATACATACCAGTCTACACCAGTGTTAAATACATACCAGTCAACACGAGTGTTAAATACATACCAGTCTACACCAGTGTTAAATACATACCAGTCTACATCAGTGTTAAATACATACCAGTCTACACCAGTGTTAAATACATACCAGTCAACACCAGTGTTAAATACATACCGGTCTACACCAGTGTTAAATACATACCAGTCTACACCAGTGTTAAATACATACCAGTCAACACCAGTGTTAAATACATACCAGTCTACACCAGTGTTAAATACATACCAGTCAACACCAGTGTTAGATACATACCAGTCTACACCAGTGTTAAATACATACCAGTCTACATCAGTGTTAAATACATACCAGTCAACACCAGTGTTAAATACACACCAGTCTACACCAGTGTTAAATACATACCAGTCTACACCAGTGTTAAATACATACCAGTCTACATCAGTGTTAAATACATACCAGTCAACACCAGTGTTAAATACATACCAGTCAACACCAGTGTTAAATACATACCAGTCAACACCAGTGTTAAATACATACAAGTCTACACCAGTGTTAAATACATACCAGTCAACACCAGTGTTAAATACATACCAGTCAACACCAGTGTTAAATACATACCAGTCAACACCATGTTAAATACATACCAGTCAACACCATGTTAAATACATACCAGTCTACATCAGTGTTAAATACATACCAGTCTACATCAGTGTTAAATACATACCAGTCAACACCAGTGTTAAATACATACCAGTCAACACCAGTGTTAAATACATACCAGTCTACATCAGTGTTAAATACATACCAGTCTACACCAGTGTTAAATACATAACAGTCTACATCAGTGTTAAATACATACCAGTCTACACCAGTGTTAAATACATACCAGTCTACATCAGTGTTAAATACATACCAGTCAACACCAGTGTTAAATACATACCAGTCAACACCAGTGTTAAATACATACCAGTCTACACCAGTGTTAAATACATACCAGTCAACACCAGTGTTAAATACATACCAGTCTACACCAGTGTTAAATACATACCAGTCTACATCAGTGTTAAATACATACCAGTCAACACCAGTGTTAAATACATACCAGTCTACATCAGTGTTAAATACACACCAGTCAACACCAGTGTTAAATACATACCGGTCTACACCAGTGTTAAATACATACCATTCAACACAAGTGTTAAATACATACCAGTCTACATCAGTGTTAAATACATACCAGTCTACATCAGTGTTAAATACATACCAGTCAACACCAGTGTTAAATACATACCAGTCTACACCAGTGTTAAATACATACCAGTCTACATCAGTGTTAAATACATACCAGTCTACATCAGTGTTAAATACATACCAGTCTACATCAGTGTTAAATACATACCAGTCTACATCAGTGTTAAATACATACCAGTCAACACCAGTGTTAAATACATACCAGTCTTCATCAGTGTTAAATACACACCAGTCAACACCAGTGTTAAATACATACCAGTCTACACCAGTGTTAAATACATACCAGTCTACATCAGTGTTAAATACATACCAGTCTACACCAGTGTTAAATACATACCAGTAAACACCAGTGTTAAATACATACCAGTCAACACCAGTGTTAAATACATACCAGTCTACATCAGTGTTAAATACATACCAGTCTACATCAGTGTTAAATACATACATACCAGTCAACACCAGTGTTAAATACATACATACCAGTCAACACCAGTGTTAAATACATACATACCAGTCAACACCAGTGTTAAATACATACCAGTCTACACCAGTGTCAAATACATACCAGTCAACACCAGTGTTAAATACATACCAGTCAACACCAGTGTCAAATACATACCAGTCAACACCAGTGTTAAATACATACCAGTCAACACCAGTGTTAAATATACACCAGTCTACACCAGTGTTAAATACATACCAGTCTACATCAGTGTTAAATACATACCCGTCAACACCAGTGTTAAATACATACATACCAGTCAACACCAGTGTTAAATACATACCAGTCTACATCAGTGTTAAATACATACCAGTCAACACCAGTGTTAAATACATACATACCAGTCAACACCAGTGTTAAATACATACCAGTCTACACCAGTGTTAAATACATACCAGTCTACACCAGTGTTAAATACATACCAGTCTACATCATTACAGTATACCAGTCAACACCAGTGTTAAATACATACCAGTCTACACCAGTGTTAAATACATACCAGTCTACACCAGTGTTAAATACATACTAGTCTACACCAGTGTTAAATACATACCAGTCTACATCAGTGTTAAATACATACCAGTCTACACCAGTGTTAAATACATACCAGTAAACACCAGTGTTAAATACATACCAGTCTACATCAGTGTTAAATACACACCAGTCTACATCAGTGTTAAATACATACCAGTCTACATCATAACAGTATACCAGTCAACACCAGTGTTAAATACATACCAGTCAACACCAGTGTTAAATACATACCAGTCTACACCAGTGTTAAATACATACCAGTCTACACCAGTGTTAAATACATACCACTCAACACCAGTGTTAAATACATACCAGTCTACATCAGTGTTAAATACATACCAGTCTACATCAGTGTTAAATACATACATACCAGTCAACACCAGTGTTAAATACATACATACCAGTCAACACCAGTGTTAAATACATACATACCAGTCAACACCAGTGTTAAATACATACCAGTCTACACCAGTGTCAAATACATACCAGTCAACACCAGTGTTAAATACATACCAGTCAACACCAGTGTCAAATACATACCAGTCAACACCAGTGTTAAATACATACCAGTCTACATCGGTGTTAAATACATACCAGTCTAGATCGGTGTCAAATACATACCAGTCAACACCAGTGTTAAATACATACCAGTCAACACCAGTGTTAAATACATACCAGTCAACACCGGTGTTAAATACATACCAGTCAACACCACTGTTAAATACATACCAGTCAACACCAGTGTTAAATACATACCAGTCAACACCAGTGTTAAATACATACCAGTCTACATCAGTGTTAAATACATACCAGTCTACACCAGTGTTAAATACATACCAGTCAACACCAGTGTTAAATACATACCAGTCAACACCAGTGTTAAATACATACCAGTCTACACCAGTGTTAAATACATACCAGTCTACACCAGTGTTAAATACATACCAGTCTACATCGGTGTTAAATACATACCAGTCTACACCAGTGTTAAATACATACCAGTCTACATCAGTGTTAAATACACACCAGTCAACACCAGTGTTAAATACATACCAGTCAACACCAGTGTTAAATACATACCATTAAACACCAGTGTTAAATACATACCAGTCAACACCAGTGTTAAATACATACCAGTCAACATCAGTGTTAAATACATACCAGTCTACATCGGTGTTAAATACATACCAGCCTACACCAGTGTTAAATACATACCAGTCAACACCAGTGTTAAATACATACCAGTCTACATCAGTGTTAAATACATACCAGTCTACACCAGTGTTAAATACATACCAGTCTACACCAGTGTTAAATACATACCAGTCAACATCAGTGTTAAATACATACCAGTCTACACCAGTGTTAAATACATACCAGTCAACACCAGTGTTAAATACATACCAGTCTACATCGGTGTTAAATACATACCAGTCTACACCAGTGTTAAATACACACCAGTCTACATCAGTGTTAAATACATACCGGTCTACACCAGTGTTATATACATACCAGTCTACACCAGTGTTATGTACATACCAGTCTACATCAGTGTTAAATACATACCAGTCTACATCAGTGTTAAATACATACCAGTCAACACCAGTGTTAAATACATACCAGTCTACATCAGTGTTAAATACATACCAGTCAACACCATGTTAAATATATACCAGTCTACATCAGTGTTAAATACATACCAGTCTACATCAGTGTTATATATATACCAGTCTACATCAGTGTTAAATACATACCAGTCTACATCAGTGTTATATACATACCAGTCTACACCAGTATTAAATACATACCAGTCAACACCAGTGTTATATACATACCAGTCAACACCAGTGTTAAATACATACCGGTCTACACCAGTATTAAATACATACCAGTCTATACCAGTGTTAAATACATACCAGTCTACATCAGTGTTAAATACATACCGGTCTACACCAGTATTAAATACATACCAGTCAACACCAGTGTTAAATACATACCAGTCTATACCAGTGTTATATACATACCAGTCTACACCAGTGTTAAATACATACCAGTCTACACCAGTGTTATATACATACCAGTCTACACCAGTGTTATATACATACCAGTCTACACCAGTGTTAGATACATACCAGTCTACACCAGTGTTAGATACACACCAGTCAACACCGGTATTCACTATAAACCAGTCAACACTTAAGCAGTATACCAGTCAAGACCACGATAACAGTATACCATTCAACACCATTACAGTATACCAGTCAACATCATAACAATATACCAGTCAACTCTATAACAGTATACCTGTCAACACCATAACAGTATACCAGTCAACACTATAACAGTATACCAGTCAACACCATAACAGTATACCAGTCAACACCATAACAGTATACCAGTCAACACTATAACAGTATACCAGTCAACACCATAACAGTATACCAGTCAACACCATAACAGTATACCAGTCAACACCATAACAATATACCAGTCAACATCATAACAGTATACCAGTCAACACTATAACAGTATACCAGTCAACACCATAACAGTATACCAGTCAACACCATAACAGTATACCAGTCAACACCATAACAGTATACCAGTCAACACTATAACAGTATACCAGTCAACACCATAACAGTATACCAGTCAACACTATAACAGTATACCAGTCAACACCATAACAGTATACCAGTCAACACCATAACATATACCAGTCAACACCATAACAGTATACCAGTCAACACCATAACAGTATACCAGTCAACACCATAACAGTATACCAGTCAACACCATAACAGTATACCAGTCAACACTATAACAGTATACCAGTCAACACTATAACAGTATACCAGTCAACACCATAACAGTATACCAGTCAACATCATAAAAGTATAACAGTCAACACTATAACAGTATATCAGTCAACACCATTACAGTATACCAGTCAATATCATAACAGTATACCAGTCAACACCATAGCAGTATACCAGTCAACACCATAACAGTATACCAGTCAACACCATAACAGTATACCAGTCAATATCATAACAGTATACCAGTCAACACCATAGCAGTATACCAGTCAACACCATAACAGTATACCAGTCAACACCATAACAGTATACCAGTCAACACTATAACAGTATACCAGTCAACACAATAACAGTATACCTGTCAACACTATAACAGTATACCAGTCAACACTATAACAGTATACCAGTCACCAACATAACAGTATACCAGTCAACACCATAACAGTATACCAGTCAACACCATAACAGTATACCAGTCAACACTATAACAGTATACCAGTCAACACCATAACAGTATACCAGTCAACACTATAACAGTATATCAGTCAACACCATTACAGTATACCAGTCAATATCATAACAGTATACCAGTCAACATCATAACAGTATACCAGCCAACACCATAACAGTATACCAGTCTACACTATAACAGTATACCAGTCAACACCATAACAGTATACCAGTCAACACTATAACAGTATACCAGTCAACAACATAACAGTATACCAGTCAACACCATAACAGTATACCAGTCAACAACATAACAGTATACCAGTCAACACCATAACAGTATACCAGTCAACACTATAACAGTATACCAGTCAACACCATAACAGTATACCAGTCAACACCATAACAGTATAACAGTTTACAGTATTGTTAAACATGATGTACGTTTAATCCAGAGAACTAAACTGTAATAAAGACAACACAAAAACTGACATGAATTCCTGTCATTAACTGAGCTATACATTATACAAATGATACACATATAATTTTGTATTAAATATTCCATTAATGCATAAGTTTGAACAAATAGTATTCTATCATGATGCACGTACTGCATGATGGAACTGATCAACTCACAAAAGCTTATGACTGATACCTATAAAACACATGTCACAGTTACTCATTTATTTATTTATTTATTTGTTTACAGAGGTCGTCTGATGTATCTATCTCGCTGCATCATTGATTTATCAGGCAAAACAATGTATAATTGTAGTTTATATATCTACATTAGCACTATTTAATTGATAACGATATCTTTATTAGATGGCATTCTTTTAAGATTGTATACAATGGAATGGAGCCAATAAATCACGTACTCCACAATGACAATGACAATGGCAATTGCTTATTCTCATAAACAATACAGTGCAAAGAATATGAACATTAACAAATGGATAACAATAATACATAGTAAAATAATCTGAATTTTTCATGAATAGATAATGAACAAGAAGGAAGCAGCATTGGTCGATAATGAGATACAAATGCATTTACCAATATCGTGATCCACATATTTATTATTAGTGAGGGCAATCTAAAAATACATCAAAACCAGACAATTATTCATTGTGATGATACACTCCCATATTATCTGTTAACGACATCATCCAATGGTACAGCAGAGCTTCATGGCTATATATCATAATCCCATGGACGTCTTTTGTTAATCATAATCTCATTGACTTCCGCCGTATATCATGATCCCATTGACGTCCGCCGTATATCATGATCCCATTGACGTCCGCCGTATATCATGATCCTATTGACGTCCGCCGTATATCATGATCTTATTGACGTCCGCCGTATATCATGTCCCATTGACGTCCGCCGTATATCATGATCATATTGACGTCCGCCGTATATCATGATCTCACTGACGTCTGCCGTATATCATGATCTTATTGACGTCCGCCGTATATCATGATCTTATTGACGTCCGCCGTATGTCATGATCCCATTGACGTCCGCCGTATATCATATTCTTGCACCTCGGACAGGGAAATCTCACGTGATACCCAGTGCTAGATTTTTCTATCTCGTCCGATCTGTTTGGTACCTTTACGTGAGTTTTGGCGGAATTTTAACCCATCCATGTATTCATCCGCGCAAGTTAACTAATATTATAATAATTATGTGCATTCAAACTGTTTTTGTCATGTATTTAATAACTATGCATTGTTTGGTTGGTTGTTGTTTATTATTGAAATAATATGTACCGATTGATCATTGCTTTTCTTCTTTCATACAACCTATCAGAGACCTCACCAAGAATTGGGATGAATTCGAGGCGCAGATGAAGTGATTAATCGGCTTTGAACCGGGAGGCCCCAGACGGGATACTCTTACACTCTAAACGCATATATAGATGGGTTGTTATTATACTAGATATATGTAAGAGGCGCGAGAAAAAAAAATCTACTACCTGTAAGTGATCGAGATCGGGTTATCTCAGTCTCGGGCTAAGGTGATAGATTTTATTAATCTCAATGACGTCCGCCGTATATCATGATCTTATTGACGTCCGCCGTATATCATGATCACACTGACGTCCGCCGTATATCATGATCTTATTGACGTCCGCCGTATATCATGATCACATTGACGTCCGCCGTATATAGAGGATATCTAACAGTGTCTTCAGTAATACCAAATATATTTCACGAGTGGGGCTAATATTTTGATATTTTTCACGAGTGCGCAGCACGAGTGAAAATATCTAAATATTAGCCACACGAGTGAAATATATTTGATATTACTGAAGACACTGTTAGATATTCTGTTTATTACATTTTTTATCAACGAAAAACCTACCCCGTATGCTAACTAGGCCTACAGCTATAATTTGTAAACAAAATATGTAGTTCCCCCTGTCCAGGTGCTGAGATATATGTCGGGCTTTCTGATTGGTCAATTATTTTTAGTATTTTCTAATCATTAATTTGATTGGTCAAATCAGCAAAAGTGATATTTTTCACTAGTGATAAATATGATATTTTTCACTAGTGACAAATATCACTTTTATAGAATGAATAATTTTTGATATTTCACCGGTAAAAATGTAATAAATCATGATCTTATTGACGTCCGCCGTATATCATGATCTTATTGACGTCCGCCTTATATCATGATCCCATTGACGTCCGCCGTATATCATGATCCTGTTGACGTCCGCCGTATATCATGATCCAATTGACGTCCGCCTTATATCATGATCACATTGACGTCCGCCTTATATCATGATCTTATTGACGTCCGCCGTATACCGTGATCTTATTGACGTCCGGCGTATATCATGATCTAACTGACGTCCGCCGTATATCATGATCTTATTGACGTCCGCCGTATATCATGATCTTATTGACGTCCGCCGTATATCATGATCTTATTGACGTCCGCCGTATATCATGATCTTATTGACGTCCGCCGTATATCATGATCACATTGACGTCCGCCGTATATCATGATCTCATTGACGTCTGCCGTATATCATGATCTTATTGACGTCCGCCGTATATCGTGATCTTATTGACGTCCGGCGTATATCATGATCTAACTGACGTCCGCCGTATATCATGATCTTATTGACGTCCACCGAATATCATGATCTTATTGACGTCCGCCGTATATCATGATCTTATTGACGTCCGCCGTATATCATGATCTTATTGACGTCCGCCGTATATCATGATCACATTGACGTCCGCCGTATATCATGATCTCATTGACGTCTGCCGTATATCATGATCTTATTGACGTCCGTCGTATATCATGATCCCATTGACTTCCGCCGTATATCATGATCTTATTGTCGTCCGCCTTATATCATGATCTTATTGACGTCCGCCGTATATCGTGATCTTATTGACGTCCGCCGTATATCATGATCTAACTGACGTCCGCCGTATATCATGATCTTATTGACGTCCGCCGTATTACATGATCTTATTGACGTCCGCCGTATATCATGATCTTATTGACGTCCGCCGTATATCATGATCTTATTGACGTCCGCCGTATATCATGATCACATTGACGTCCGCCGTATATCATGATCTCATTGACGTCTGCCGTATATCATGATCTTATTGACGTCCGTCGTATATCATGATCCCATTGACTTCCGCCGTATATCATGATCTTATTGTCGTCCGCCTTATATCATGATCTTATTGACGTCCGCCGTATATCATGATCTCATTGACGTCCGCCGTATATCATGATCCCATTGACGTCCGCCGTATATCATGATCTTATTGTTGTCCGCCTTATATCATGATCTTATTGTCGTCCGCCGTATATCATGATCTCATTGACGTCCGCCGTATATCATGATCACACTGACGTCCGCCGTATGTCATGATCCCATTGACGTCCGTCGTATATCATGATCCCATTGACTTCCGCCGTATATCATGATCTTATTGTTGTCCGCCGTATATCATGATCTTATTGTCGTCCGCCGTATATCATGATCTCATTGACGTCCGCCGTATATCATGATCTTATTGACGTCCGCCGTATATCATGATCACATTGACGTCCGCCGTATATCATGATCCGATTGACGGCTGCCGTATAATATGATCTCATTGACGTCTGCCGTATATCATGATCCCATTGACGTCCGCCGTATATCATGATCTAACTGACGTCCGCCGTATATCATGATCCGATTGACGGCTGCTTTCGAAGGCTATTGTTTACCATGATCTGCCGTAAAGCAAGGTCTATGAGTTCTGTAGAGCAGTATTACAATTGGACGTCGTTTATATAGCAGGACGTCGCTATTCCAATGGCTTTAGGATGTTTAGTTTAGTAGGACTCTATTTATGGACGCTGTATAGTAGCCCATCATCTAAGCTTGTAGTAAATGATGAATCCACTACACGTCTTCTGTGTAGAATGATTTCGCCACTTGGGTCAGTTGATCAATGACACAACAGTATCTTACTGATGAATAAAATACTGTATAGTTTGTAGTTTTCGCGGGGGATTTAATTTTGGCGGTCATTTGACATTGTGCGAAAAGAAATATCCAGCGAATGTTTATAAGCGTGAAAGTGTTGATTGCAGAATATTTACTAGGCTGGGTAGCGTGAAATTTAATACCTGCAAACTAACTCCGACTAGGCAGCCTCAAAATATCAGGTCCCGTGAAATTGAATTACTACACATTTGCCTAAATGCCATTTTCAAGATCAAATTTCTATTCGACACAGTCAATTCATGAGATATCGAATTATTTTACATAATCTTAACATTAAAAAAATCCATACACAGGGTAATTGAGTACTGTACTTGATCCCTTAGGCATGCTACATCGGTTTGCACAAAACAACATGGAAACACTGATCTGTACGTGGACCGTAGATGGATATGTCGGTGATGTATTGTAAAACATGTAGTGTAACCCTGTAGATACTCAACGATCTTGGATTGGTAATTTAGGTGTATATCTAATGACAGTATGCTGCTCTTTCGGTTTATCATTATGATCTTGTTTTGCTGTTTTGGTACAATTTCATCGTTTGTGTAGCCATATATGTGTATTTCAAATGATCTTATGTAAGTTTTGATTTTGTGTAGGGAGTTTTTGATGTGTTTCCGATAACGTTGTATAACATTTTTACATTTTTTAATACTGTGGTGACTTTGTCTGGTCAGGGATACTAAAAGTAAACCCATGTCTATATAAAGTAATTACGACCATTACCATTTTAGGGCAAATAACACAGCACGAGAAAACCCTAGATTATCATTTTACACTTTTATTTTATTTTGCTGCAACATGTTTTGAAACGACCAAATCAGCTAATACGAAAAGAAAATATATTGTTAGTATCTAACATAAATATTAATTGATTAGTTGATTTGGTTTGACTTGAAATACTACACCTACAACCCTAAATACATAACACATATCTTGTATTAAAGACAGAGGTATTTCGTTAGTTGATCATCTAATGGATTTAATGCAATATAATGAACACAGGCTAATTATTTCAATTTCAATTTCTTTATTGACTGTAGGCCATACGGCCCATAAGTACATATTATAAACAAAACAATACATAATAATGACATAGAACAGCAATGCTACAGAACAAATACGAAGTGGAGTACGGATTAAAGATATAAAGATCGGATTTTGTTTGCTTCAAAAATAAATAGCGTCTATGTCCATACCACAAAACGTAATACAGTACACAACAGCTTGTCACTGGCGTTATCATAGAATACAGATGATTATAATTATAATATCAGTTTTTATAGATTGAGTCTTTGGCCTGATCATCTAGCCGTATTTGAAAGTCTGCGGTAGTCTCCGCAATTTTTAACAACTTCTAAAAGACTATTCCATGTATCTGCGTCTCTAAAAGTGAAATTGCTTGTTTTTTTTGTGGCCGAGTTCCATCGTAACAATGTATTTTTTTTTTTAATATATTAATGGATTAAAAGTAACTTTCTTATCAAAGTTCTTCTTAACGATCTTAAAAACATTTATCAAATGCATTAAATTATCTTTAGCGTTGGAAGTTTCAATTTTCCCCCATCATTCTTAATACGACTTGCATTTTAATCCTGGTAGAAGCTTATAACTAGTGGTTCTCCGTTGAATATCCACCCCCCCCCCCCCCCCCCCCCCCCCCCGCCTTTTTTCGGATGACGAAAATTTTTTATAGCCTTAAAACATGTAAACCTATGCAACCCCCCCCCCCCCCCCCCCCCCCCCCCCCCCCCCCAAATATCTCGAAAATCTTGCCCTTGCCCCCGAAATATTGCAAAATTTGCTATAATCATTCATTTTTCCGAAATTTCCCCAGACCCATCGCCAAAAATTTCGGCTCGCAGTACCACTAAATTTCTGGACCCCCCCCCCCCCCTTTTCAAATTCCTGAATCCGCGTCTGTAACCACTTATTCACACACTGATAATCGTAGTCGATATATCAAAATCTTGGGTGAATATGGCCTACTAATAAAAGATATTTATATTACATAAATATATTTTCTTTTCGTATTAGCTAGTTTGGTCGTTTGAAATACGAATACAATCCACTTTATCACAAGCTTTACAATTTGGGATTACCATTGAAAAGCAATCTCCCACTGCTTAAATACGCTGTTTTTCTGTTCAATCAAATCATCTGAATTACGAACACTTCATGTTTATGATACGTGAAGCGAGAACATTCCCGATATAGGCTGTATCCTGGAGAGTTAACCGGAAGTCGTGTCGTTTCTTACATACACTGCGCAGTAGGTTGTAATCATGTACACAACGCAGCCACATCCGGCGGTTCACGCCTCAGTCAGTTTGACAGCGACACGTTTAAGTGCATACGTTTGGCGTTACTATAACAACCATGTGGGAGAAAGGCAGATGTAATTATTGTGTATCGATCACAAACTTCTCAATTCATACCAGATGGAACTATATAACATTTGACATTTCCATGGCAACATGACAATGCCAACATGTGGACAAAGGCATCATTCTATAAATGTATGTAATATTTACATTATAATCTGTAGAAAATATGCTTAACATATCTTTGATATTCCAACCTTTGATGGCGAAGAATTTAAACGTCACATGCATGCTTATTGCAAACGTCGAGAACAATAAGCCACAAAATGTATCAATTACCAATCTAATAGCGACTTTAATGTGAATTTAGTGAATGCATGGTGTGTTCTCTTCATACATTATAAATACCATCATGCAAGGTTATCTCTAATGATACCAATCTACTTCCGAAATAGCAGTGCTACCGACCATAGTGTGTAGATACAGAAGGGGATTTTTTGATAATCTATTTTCGCCCTAAACAACACTTCGGAAATATTGATGATAATTGGACACGAGTTCTAGTTTATTAAATGCCTATTCCTTCCTCCTGATGTTCTGAATGTGCAGTGTTTACACAGAGAATAAAACGTACATATCCACATCCAAGAGGTTACAATATAAAGGATCCCGTACAGTAATAATGGAATTTCGCCCATGAACCAATTTGATGAAAACTAGGTGTTATTTGTAGAAACCTTAGAGACAACCCATGAGGTATGTTGAAAAAAATAAAAAGGTCCCAGGGGCCTGTTCTATGGTCTACTTTGTGTGGCCTATTAGAGTTGTACGTCAGACATCTCTTTTTCGTAAAAAAACACGCACACAAAAAAAAAAAAAAAAAAAAACAACAAAAAACACCAATGCCGTATGATGTCAAATAATGTTATACTTATGTTCGTTGGCAAATATTGTACGATTTATGGCAGAGGTTTGAAATCTAAATCACCAGTAAGATAGACCATAATCATCATTTATTTTAGTAACATTACCTTACATAACTCTACAGTTGTACTGTATCTATCAGTATATATTATATACATTTTGCACCGTCCGAACTCTTAAACAACTGTCCCAAGTATCCGAACTCTTAAACAACTGTCCCAAGTATCAACATTGACATTGGACAGAGACTACAACCGAAACGTTTTCTCCTTTTGTGAAACGTTCTGACAGTAAATATTCTATTGACCTTTTTATGTTTTTGCTCAATTCCGTATTGGCATTCATTTGAATCAATTATCCCAGGCACCTGATAGCAATCTAATTGATATCGAGTCACAAAAATGAAATTGAAAAGTCCTCGTAACAAATATCTGTCAGCTTTGTAGCTGATATAATGTTTGGCTTGTCACCACCTACCACTTTCTTAGCCGAACATTTTAAACATGATAGTGTACATTATAAAGAGGTTAGTAAATCAATGTTGACTTTGATATGTTAAATGATCTTTCTGTCTACTTACGAATCAATGTATGATAATTTTAGGCTAACATAAACACGACAATAATAATATCTGATAAACATCGCTTAAATAAGCAAGGAAATCTCTGTTTATATCCCACTCAATGTTAAATGACACGAACACAATAAAATGTGGATATGTATTTTATTATTAAAAAATGCACAAATTAACTTCCTTGTTTGATTATGAAAAATTAATTTGGTAAGCGGTAAACACGTACGCCTAAATGATCATTTTATATACAATACAATATGAAACATTCGAGTTTATTTATTCCATGAACTGAAGCTAGTTACGCTATTCGTGGTACAGACTTTCCCATTTGAGATGAGAATTGTTCAGGTATTTCAACTGGTGTTAATGATGGTAATGAAACTAACTTAACCAAATGCAAGAATACGTATAGATGGTAAATAAAAAGCTTTATCCAAAAGTTGAAACTTTCCTATTCCTTATGTACATAACAATATATGATATGATTCAGTTTAAATTTAATAGTCATTTACCAGTAAACTAGCTATATTAATGTATATCCACTGACGAGTCTTAGACAGCTTAAACAGCTGCATGATGTCCTAACATCACTGATGAGCCCTGGGGAAAAAAAGCTTTATTGTGTCCCTAATAACATCACCAAGTCCTTGAAGGAATAAACAACCGTATTGTGTTCCAAACATCACTGACGAGTCCTAGAAGGACCAAACAGCCGTATTGTGTCCCTAATATCACTGACAAGTCCTTGAAGGACTAAACAACCGTATTGTGCCCTTAAGATCACTGACGAGTCCAGATGGACAGAACAGCTATATGGTGTCCCTAACATCACTGACCAGTTCTTGAAGGACGAAACAGTGTATGTTGTCCCTAACATTACTGACGAGTCCTAAAGGGATCAAACATCCGTAATGTGCATTGAATTCATTTCGGCCCTTCTGTATTAAACTTTAAGCTTGTTTTGAAATGTGCCTCTATGTTGTGTCTTTTGTATAACCTTTGAGATTACAGGTGGTAGACACTGCTGGTGGACGTTTCAAGCCCCGAGGTATTCTTTAACCTGCTTGACACGTTTTATAACACCTGTCCTTAACGTTCTTTTGAAATCCACTTTTGAAAATCATAACACCCTTGTCTTGAATAATGGGCCTTTGTATCTCCCCTTCCAGATTACGACCTATTTCTATGTTATTTGGTCGCCTCTACTATGTATAAACACTTCAGGCTGTTAACAGCACTGACGATACATACTATATACATAAAATAACATATTATTTATATATACATGTATATATATAGATAGGCCTATATATTATTTAAAGATAACTCTTAATACGGACAAGTGAATGCCAGGCTGTCACAGAATTGGTCCTGATAGTTTGTAGAGCTTCCAAATGTCAACCTGTTGGGACATTAGACAAATATCAATGGAACATGATGTTTTAGACTAAAATCATCCGCCCAACGATGGGGTACATTATGTTTGTGAATACAGCTATACAGTTAAGTGCGCAGCTGCGAAGGCCTTGAAAATCTCAAAAATGAAATAGACCTTATATAATGTGCACATTATCAATACAGTATGTAAACACAATGGCAATAAAAGTGATCCTAGGAAGTCAGCTGCGCAGCAAACCCACAATCAGCTCACTAACCGGACGTAAAAAAGGTTTGGATCACTTACCAGACCGAAATCTGTCAATCAAATAGGGCGTGAGCATTGTACTTGCTACCCCTATTGCATGATCGCAAGAGGCATCTAAATTTGATATCTTGTCTTTTCTCTTCTTTCTAGCATTTTATTCTTCCACATTTATCCCTTGACAATGTCTTACTTTTGGCCCTTATTGTAGCGTTTACTCTTTTCAGGAAGGCTTTTGGTTCCATCCATTCATCAAGATTTGGTTTGGTTTGGTTTATTTTGTTTAACGTCCTATTAACAGCTAAGGTCATTTAAGGACGGCCTCCCGTGCATGCGACATGTATGCGTGTGGTGTTAGCGTTAGCGTTTGCGTGTTTTGAGAGGCTGCGTATGTTCGTGTTAAGTCTCCTTGTGATAGACCGGAACTTTTGCTGATTTATAGTGCTACCTCACTGAAGCATACTGCCGAAGACACCCAGCAGGACACCCCAACCGGTCACATTATACTGACAACGGGCGAACCAGTCGTCCCACTCCTAGTACGCTGAGCGCTAAGCAGGAGCAGCAACTACCATTTTTAAAGACTCTGGTATGTCTCGGCCAGGGGACAGAACCCAAAGCCTTCCTCATAGGGGCGAACGCTCAACTAAAGGCCAAAAGTGAGACATTGTCAAGGGAGACGTTAGGAAGAAGAAAGATGTTAAGAAAGAAGAGAAAAGATAAGATCCCAAATTTAGTCGCCTCTTACGATCATGCAATGGGGGCAGCAGGTACAATTCTTACGCCCTACCTGCAGGGCAGTCCATTCATCAAGACATACCAGAGTCAATAAACATGATAGTTGCTTATCTAGCCTAGCGCTCAGCATGTTTAGGAGTAGGACGACTGGTTCGCCCGTTGTCAGTATAATGTTACCGGGTTGGGTGTCCTGCTGAGTATCTTAGGTAGTATGCTTCAGTGAGGTAAATGTAGCACCATAAAGTCTAGGGGTCGCGGTGGCCGAGTGATTAAGGTGTCTCGAGACTTTTTCACTAGCCCTCCACCTCTGGGTTGCGATTTCGAAACCTACGTGGGGCAGTTGACAGGTACTGACCATATGCCGGTGGTTTTTTATCCGGGTACTCCGGCTTTCCTCCATCTCCAAAACCTGGCACGTCCTTAAATGGCCCTGACTGTTAATAGGACGTTAATCAAAACAAACCAAACCATGAAGTCTACATCAGTTCCCCGATATCAATATGAACGTGAATGATCATAGCAGGACGTTAAACAATGAAAAACCAAAACCAATCCCTCACACAGAAGAACCCCCGGAGGACTTCCATCCTGGTCTGCTTAACTTGTATTTGGCCTAGATAAGGTACATGTATATCTGACTCATTTTATTCACCGAATAGACTTACCTTTTTACAATCTGAAAGGTTTTACTATTTAGGACATTAACCAAATATCAACTTATGTGTTATGATGTTAGGGTAATTGTTCCACCCAAACTCGATATAGAAGGTATACAAAATGTCCATTTCCTTTCATGTTATAGGTCTTCTGTATAGCTTTATATACCTATTATGATATAACTTTGACTTTTCAGTCGTCATAATGAAAATGTATTGATGCTAACAACGTGTGCCAACATTAGTCCAACATGGAACCCATAACATTTGTTTAATACTCAATATTGACGAAATGGAATGACATCTCTCGGAAATACAATTCAATGGTAGAATTCAATCGATATAGAGTTTAAAGTCTTTTTAACAAACAAACGAAGCTAAGTAAATGTTTGTTGTCCATTTACCCATAGGAGTTGTTTACTTGTGCACTGTTTATCAAGCCAAATGACTGAAGCGCCTCAGGCTCCGCGTCATAGCTATTAAATGGAATAAAACCACAAAGTTTATTTCCTATAAAATCACCACTGGCTACGATAGGTTTCTGCATTGACGTATCTTCATGCAATATCAAAGAAATGAATCGTTTATTGCCGGGATAGAATATCGATACAACAGTTCGGCGATGTCAATATCATGATTATGACTTTCAGTCGGTGAAGACTATAAAGTTGGGAAAACACATTACTGTTTCTAGATGTCAATCGTGTATATACATACTGTATCTATGCGTTATTGATCATTGGATTCACACTATGGGTGAAAAGTCAATAAATGACCCTCACACAGGAAGTGCAGGACACAATAAAGGCTGATTAAGTATATTTTCCTTTTTTTCTATGTTCACACTCTTAGGACCTGATCCTGTGCTGATGTCGCAATATGGTTGGCGAATACCTAGTCTGGTGATTGAAACGACACTTCGAATTGTTTCGCTAATAATACTGATGATTTTTTTTATTGAACTGTAATTGATAAAGCTATAGACGCCATAGTTTATTTGTACTTGCATATTCAAACAACTCTCAACACTATATAAATTACGGTCAATGGCTTTTATTTATAGTGTAGCATCTGTATCAACAATGGCGCTTGTCCTCGAGGTTAGAATATAATATCGAACTTCATTCTACAACAAGTTCAGCAAATATATTCAGCATGATGTTCTTCAGCAAATCTATCAATCATATTTGTTTTGGTTATAATGTGCAGGAGCATTAATTTGTCACAGTCTGGGAACGTAAACTTGGCCATCTCCAATGTTATATTTAAGTACAAACCTGTTCTACTATGTTCAGAAATGAAACGTGTCCTATTGTCAGTTGTTCTATAGACAGTATAGTATATTGACAAAAAAATGGTCTCGGAGGGGAAAAAGAACTGCTTACAGCCATAGGAACCGTTATAAATAAGTCCTAACTGCAGAGAAAAAACAAATTGGTAATTATCAATCCATGGTCTATTGGTTTAAACAAATTGGAGTATTACGTCAATAAAAAGGGAGAAAATACGAGTGAGAAAGTCGACATTTTCAATTTATCAGGACCCAAGCTTAAAGTCGCTATATTGTTAATATCAAAAGCCAATGTTATCAATCAAATGCCATACAAAAGTTACCAACCATACGGTTATTAAGTTAGATATATCGTTATGAATTGGTGATGTCATTATGACGACTTGAGGATATCATAGTAGTGTAGTGATACAATGTAGTGAGTGTAGTGATACAATATAGTGAGTGTAGTGATACCACCAAGTGAGTGTAGTGATACCACCTAGTGAGTGAAGCGATACCACCTAGTGAGTGTAGTGATACAATATAGTGAGTGTAGTGATACAACATAGTGAGTGTAGTGATACCACCTAGTGAGTGTAGTGATACCACCTAGTGAGTGTAGTGATACCACCAAGTGAGTGTAGTGATACCACCAAGTGAGTGTAGTGATACCACCTAGTGAGTGTAGTGATACCACCAAGTGAGTGTAGTGAAACCACCAAGTGAGTGTAGTGAAACCACCAAGTGAGTGCAGTGAAACCACCAAGTGAGTGTAGTGATAGCACATAGTGAGTGTAGTGATACCACCAAGTGAGTGTAGTGATACAACCAAGTGAGCGTAGTGATACCACCTTGTGAGTGTAGTGATACCACCTAGTGAGTGTAGTTACACCATCTAGTGAGTGTAGTGATACCACCTAGTGAGTGTAGTGATACCACCAAGTGAGTGTAGTGATACCACCAAGTGAGTGTAGTGATACCACCAAGTGAGTGTAGTGATACCATCTAGTGAGTGTAGTGATACCACCAAGTGAGTGTAGTTACACCATCTAGTGAGTGTAGTGATACCACCAAGTGAGTGTAGTTACACCATCTAGTGAGTGTAGTGATACCACCTTGTGAGTGTAGTGATACCACCAAGTGAGTGTAGTGATACCACCTAGTGAGTGTAGTGATACCACCTAGTTAGCGTAGTGATACCACCAAGTGAGTCTAGTGATACCACCTAGTGAGCGTAGTGATACCACCTAGTGAGTGTAGTGATACCACCTTGTGAGTGTAGTGATACCACCAAGTGAGTGTAGTGATACCACGTAGTGAGTGTAGTGATACCACCTAGTGAGTGTAGTGATACCACCTAGTGAGTGTAGTGATACCACCAAGTGAGTGTAGTGATACCACCTAGTGAGTGTAGTGATACCACGTAGTGAGTGTAGTGATACCACCAAGTGAGTGTAGTGATACCACCAAGTGAGTGTAGTGATACCACCAAGTGAGTGTAGTGATACCACGTAGTGAGTGTAGTGATACCACGTAGTGAGTGTAGTGATACCACCTAGTAAGTGTAGTGATACCACCAAGTGACTGTAGTGATACCACCTAGTGAGTGTAGTGATACCATCAAGTGAGTTTAGTGATACCACCAAGTGAGTGTAGTGATACCACCAAGTGAGTGTAGTGATACCACCTAGTGAGTGTAGTGATACCACCTAGTGAGTGTAGTGATACCACCAAGTGAGTGTAGTGATACCACCTAGTGAGTGTAGTGATACCATCAAGTGAGTTTAGTGATACCACCAAGTGAGTGTAGTGATACCACCTAGTGAGTGTAGTGATACCATCAAGTGAGTTTAGTGATACCACCAAGTGAGCGTAGTGATACCACCAAGTGAGTGTAGTGATACCACCAAGTGAGTGTAGTGATACCACCTAGTGAGTGTAGTGATACCACCATGTGAGTGTAGTGATACCACCTAGTGAGTGAAGCGATACCACCAAGTGAGCGTAGTGATACCACCAAGTGAGTGTAGTGATACCACCTAGTGAGTGTAGTGAAACCACCAAGTGAGTGTAGTGAAACCACCAAGTGAGTGTAGTGAAACCACCAAGTGAGTGTAGTGAAACCACCAAGTGAGTGTAGTGATAGCACATAGTGTAGTGAAACCACCAAGTGAGTGTAGTGATACCACCAAGTGAGTGTAGTGATACAATATAGTGAGTGTAGTGATACCACCAAGTGAGTGTAGTGATACCACCTAGTGAGTGTAGTGAAACCACCAAGTGAGTGTAGTGATACCACCAAGTGAGTGTAGTGAAACCACCAAGTGAGTGTAGTGATACCACCTAGTGAGTGTAATTACATCACCTAGTGAGTGTAGTGATACCACCTAGTGAGTGTAGTGATACCACCAAGTGAGTGTAGTGATACCACCAAGTGAGTGTAGTGATACCACCAAGTGAGTGTAGTGATACCACCAAGTGAGTGTAATGATACCACCAAGTGAGTGTAGTGATACCACCAAGTGAGTGTAGTGAAACCACCAAGTGAGTGTAGTGATACCACCAAGTGAGTGTAGTGATACCACCAAGTGAGTGTAGTGATACCACCAAGTGAGTGTAGTGATACCACCTAGTGAGTGTAGTGATACCACCTAGTGAGTGTAGTGATACCACCTAGTGAGTGTAGTGAAACCACCAAGTGAGTGTAGTGAAACCACCAAGTGAGTGTAGTGAAACCACCAAGTGAGTGTAGTGATACCACCTAGTGAGTGTAGTGATACCACCTAGTGAGTGTAGTGAAACCACCAAGTGAGTGTAGTGATACCACCAAGTGAGTGTAGTGATACCACCAAGTGAGTGTAGTGATACCACCAAGTGAGTGTAGTGATACCACCAAGTGAGTGTAGTGATACCACCAAGTGAGTGTAGTGATACCACCTAGTGAGTGTAGTGATACCACCAAGTGAGTGTAGTGAAACCACCAAGTGAGTGTAGTGATACCACCTAGTGAGTGTAGTGATACCACCTAGTGAGTGTAGTGATACCACCAAGTGAGTGTAGTGATACCACGTAGTGAGTGTAGTGATACCACCAAGTGAGTGTAGTGATACCACCAAGTGAGTGTAGTGATACCACCTAGTGAGTGTAGTGATACCACCAAGTGAGTGTAGTGATACCAGCTAGTGAGTGTAGTGATACCACCTAGTGAGTGTAGTGATACCACCTAGTGAGTGTAGTGATACCATCTAGTGAGTGTAGTGATACCACCAACTGAGTGTAGTGATACCACCAAGTGAGTGTAGTGAAACCACCAAGTGAGTGTAGTGATACCACCAACTGAGTGTAGTGATACCACCTAGTGAGTGTAGTGATACCATCTAGTGAGTGTAGCGATACAACATAGTGAGTGTAGTGATACAATATAGTGAGTGTAGTGATACCACCTAGTGAGTGTAGTGATACAATATAGTGAGTGTAGTGATACCACCTAGTGAGTGTAGTGATACAATATAGTGAGTGTAGTGATACCACCAAGTGAGTGTAATGATACCACCAAGTGAGTGTAGTGATACCACCTAGTGAGTGTAGTGATACCACCTAGTGAGTGTAGTGATACCACCAAGTGAGTGTAGTGATACCACCAAGTGAGTGTAGTGATACCAGTGAGTGTAGTGATACCACCAAGTGAGTGTAGTGATACCACCAAGTGAGTGTAGTGATACCACCTAGTGAGTGTAGTGATACCACCAAGTGAGTGTAGTGATACCAGTTAGTGAGTGTAGTGATACCACCTAGTGAGTGTAGTGATACCACCTAGTGAGTGTAGTGATACCATCTAGTGAGTGTAGTGATACCACCAACTGAGTGTAGTGATACCACCAAGTGAGTGTAGTGAAACCACCAAGTGAGTGTAGTGATACCACCAACTGAGTGTAGTGATACCACCTAGTGAGTGTAGTGATACCATCTAGTGAGTGTAGCGATACAACATAGTGAGTGTAGTGATACAATATAGTGAGTGTAGTGATACCACCTAGTGAGTGTAGTGATACAATATAGTGAGTGTAGTGATACCACCTAGTGAGTGTAGTGATACAATATAGTGAGTGTAGTGATACCACCTAGTGAGTGTAGTGATATCATCAAGTGAGTGGTGATACCACCAAGTGAGTGTAGTGATACCACCTAGTGAGATAGTGATACAATATAGTGAGTGTAGTGATATCATCAAGTGAGTGTAGTGATACCACCAAGTGAGTGTAGTGATACCACCTAGTGAGTGTAGTGATACCACCAAGTGAGTGTAGTGATACAATATAGTGAGTGTAGTGAAACAACATAGTGAGTGTAGTGATACCACCTAGTGAGTGTAGTGAAACAACATAGTGAGTGTAGTGATACCACGTAGTGAGTGTAGTGAAACAACATAGTGAGTGTAGTGATACCACCAAGTGAGTGTAGTGATACCACAAAGTGAGTGTAGTGATACGATATAGTGAGTGTAGTGAAACAACATAGTGAGTGTAGTGATACCATCTAGTGAGTGTAGTGATACCACCTAGTTAGCGTAGTGATACCACCAAGTGAGTCTAGTGATACCACCTAGTGAGCGTAGTGATACCACCAAGTGAGTGTAGTGATACCACCTAGTGAGTGTAGTGATACCACCAAGTGAGTGTAGTGATACCACCAAGTGAGTCTAGTGATACCACCTAGTGAGTGTAGTGATACCACCAAGTGAGTGTAGTGATACCACCTAGTGAGTGTAGTGATACAATATAGTGAGTGTAATGATACAACATAGTGAGTGTAGTGATACCACCAAGTGAGTGTAGTTACACCACCTAGTGAGTGTAGTGATACCACTTAGTGAGTGTAGTGATACCACCAAGTGAGTGTAGTGATACCACCAAGTGAGTGTAGTGATACCACCAAGTGAGTGTAGTGAAACCACCAAGTGAGTGTAGTGATACCACCAAGTGAGTGTAGTGATACCATCTAGTGAGTGTAGTGAAACCACCAAGTGAGTGTAGTGATACCACGTAGTGAGTGTAGTGATACCACCAAGTGAGTGTAGAAATACCACCAAGTGAGTGTAGTGATACCATCTAGTGAGTGTAGTGATACCACCTAGTGAGTGTAGTGATACCACCTAGTGAGTGTAGTGATCACCTAGTGAGTGTAGTGAAACCACCTAGTGAGTGTAGTGATACCACCAAGTGAGTGTAGTGATACCACCTAGTGAGTGTAGTGATACCACCTAGTGAGTGTAGTGATACCACCAAGTGAGTGTAGTGATACCACTTAGTGAGTGTAGTGATACCACCAAGTGAGTGTAGTGATACCACCTAGTGAGTGTAGTGATACCACCTAGTGAGTGTAGTGATACCACCTAGTGAGTGTAGTGATACCACCTAGTGAGTGTAGTGATACCACCTAGTGAGTGTAGTGATACCACCAAGTGAGTGTCGTGATACCACCTAGTGAGTGTAGTAATACCACCTAGTGAGTGTAGTGATACCACCTAGTGAGTGTAGTGATACCACCTAGTGAGTGTAGTGATACCACCTAGTGAGTGTAGTGATACCACCAAGTGAGTGTAGTGATACCACCTAGTGAGTGTAGTGATACCACCTAGTGAGTGTAGTGATACCACCAAGTGAGTGTAGTGATACCACCAAGTGAGTGTAGTGATACCACCTAGTGAGTGTAGTGACCACCTAGTGAGTGTAGTGATACCACGTAGTGAGTGTAGTGATACCACCTAGTGAGTGTAGTGATACCACCTAGTGAGTGTAGTGAAACCACCAAGTGAGTGCAGTGATACCACCAAGTGAGTGTAGTGATACCACCAAGTGAGTGTAGTATTATCACCAAGTGAGTGTAGTGATATCACCTAGTGAGTGTAGTGATACCACCTAGTTAGTGTAGTGAAACCACAAAGTGAGTGTAGTGAAACCACCAAGTGAGTGTAGTGATATCACCAAGTGAGTGTAGTGATATCACCTAGTGAGTGTAGTGATACCACCTAGTTAGTGTAGTGAAACCACAAAGTGAGTGTAGTGAAACCACCAAGTGAGTGTAGTGATACCACCAAGTGAATGTAGTGAAACCACCAAGTGAGTGTAGTGATACCACCAAGTGAGTGTAGTGAAACCACCAAGTGAGTGTAGTGATACCACCTAGTGAGTGAAGTGATACCACCAAGTGAGCGTAGTGATACCACCAAGTGAGTGGTGATACCACCAAGTGAGTGTAGTGATACCACCAAGTGAGTGTAGTGATACCACCAAGTGAGTGTAGTGATACCACCTAGTGAGTGTAGTGAAACCACCTAGTGAGTGTAGTGAAACCACCAAGTGAGTGTAGTGATACCACCAAGTGAGTGTAGTGATACCACCAAGTGAGTGTAGTGATACCACCTAGTGAGTGTAGTGATACCACCAAGTGAGTGTAGTGATACCACCAAGTGAGTGCAGTGATACCACCAAGTGAGTGTAGTGATACCATCTAGTGAGTGTAGTGAAACCACCAAGTGAGTGTAGTGATATCACCAAGTGAGTGTAGTGATACCACCTAGTGAGTGTAGTGATACCACCTAGTTAGTGTAGTGAAACCACAAAGTGAGTGTAGTGAAACCACCAAGTGAGTGTAGTGATACCACCAAGTGAGTGTAGTGAAACCACCAAAGTGAGTGTAGTGATACCACCAAGTGAGTGTAGTGAAACCACGTAGTGAGTGTAGTGATACCACCTAGTGAGTGAAGTGATACCACCAAGTGAGCGTAGTGATACCACCAAGTGAGTGTAGTGATACCACCTAGTGAGTGTAGTGATACCACCAAGTGAGTGTAGTGATACCACCTAATGAGTGTAGTGAAACCACCTAGTGAGTGTAGTGAAACCACCAAGTGAGTGTAGTGATACCACCTAGTGAGTGTAGTGATACCACGTAGTGAGCGTAGTGAAACCAGCTAGTGAGTGTAGTGAAACCACCAAGTGAGTGTAGTGATACCACCTAGTGAGTGTAGTGAAACCACCTAGTGAGTGTAGTGAAACCACCAAGTGAGTGTAGTGATACCACCTACTGAGTGTAGTGATACCACCTAGTGAGTGTAGTGAAACCACCAAGTGAGTATAGTGAAACCACCTAGTGAGTGTAGTTACACCACCTAGTGAGTGTAGTGATACCACCTAGTGAGTGCAGTGATACCACCTAGAGAGTATAGTGATACCACCAAGTGAGTGTAGTGATACCACCAAGTGAGTGTAGTGATACCACGTAGTGAGTGTAGTGATATCATCAAGTGAGTGTAGTGATACCACCTAGTGAGTGTAGTGATACCACCAAGTGAGTGTAGTGATACCACCAAGTGAGTGTATTGATACAACCTAGTGAGTGTAGTGATACCACCTAGTGAGTGTAGTGATACCACCAAGTGAGTGTAGTGATACCACCAAGTGAGTGTAGTGAAACCACCTAGTGAGTGTAGTGATACCACCAAGTGAGTGTAGTGATACCACCTAGTGAGTGTAGTGATACCACCTAGTGAGTGTAGTGATACCACCAAGTGAGTGTAGTGATACCACCTAGTGAGTGTAGTGATACCACCAAGTGAGTGTAGTGATACCACCTAGTGAGTGTAGTGATACCACCAAGTGAGTGTAGTGATACCACCTAGTGAGTGTAGTGATACCACCTAGTGAGTGTAATTACATCACCTAGTGAGTGTAGTGATACCATCTAGTGAGTGTAGTGATACCACCAAGTGAGTGTAGTGATACCACCTAGTGAGTGTAGTGATACCACCAAGTGAATGTAGTGATACCACCAAGTGAGTGTAGTGATACCACCAAGTGAGTGTAGTGATACCACGTAGTGAGTGTAGTGAAACCACCAAGTGAGTGTAGTGATACCACCTAGTGAGTGTAGTGATACCACCAAGTGAGTGTAGTGATACCACGTAGTGAGTGTAGTGATACCACCAAGTGAGTGTAGTGATACCACGTAGTGAGTGTAGTGATACCATCTAGTGAGTGTAGTGATACCACCAAGTGAGTGTAGTGATACCACCAAGTGAGTGTAGTGATACCACCAAGTGAGTGTAGTGATACCATCTAGTGAGTGTAGTGATACCACCAAGTGAGTGTAGTGATACCACCAAGTGATGTCGTGATAACCACCAAGTGAGTGAGTGATACCACCAAGTGAGTGTAGTGATACCACCAAGTGAGTGTAGTGATACCACCAAGTGAGTGTAGTGATACCACCTAAGTGAGTGTAGTGATACCATCAGTGAGTGTAGTGATACCACATAGTGAGTGTAGTGATACCACCAAGTGAGTGTAGTGATACCACCAAGTGAGTGTAGTGATCACCTAGTGAGTGTAGTGATACCACCTAGTGAGTGTAGTGATACCACCTAGTGAGTGTAGTGATACCACCAAGTGAGTGTAGTGATACCACCTAGTGAGTGTAGTGATACCACCAAGTGAGTGTAGTGATACCACCTAGTGAGTGTAGTGATACCACCAAGTGAGTGTAGTGATACCACCTAGTGAGTGTAGTGATACCACCAAGTGAGTGTAGTGATACCACCAAGTGAGTGTAGTGATACCACCAAGTGAGTGTAGTGATACCACCTAGTGAGTGTAGTTATACCACCTAGTGAGTGTAGTGATACCATTAAGTGAGTGTAGTGATACCACCAAGTGAGTGAAGTGATACCACCAAGTAAGCGTAGTGATACCACCAAGTGAGTGTAGTGATACCACCTAGTGAGTGTAGTGATACCACCTAGTGAGTGTAGTGATACCACCAAGTGAGTGTAGTGATACTACCAAGTGAGTGTAGTGATACCACCAAGTGAGCGTAGTGATACTATCAAGTGAGTGTAGTGAAACCACCAAGTGAGTGTAGTGATACCACCAAGTGAGTGGTGATACCACCTAGTGAGTATAGTGATACTACCAAGTGAGTGTAGTGAAACCACCAAGTGAGTGCAGTGATACCACCAAGTGAGTGGTGATACCACCTAGTGAGTGTAGTGATACCATCTAGTGAGTGTAGTGAAACCACCGCGTGAGTGTAGTGAAACCACCGAGTGAGTGTAGTGAAACCACCGAGTGAGTGTAGTGATACCACCAAGTGAGTGTAGTGATACCACCGAGTGAGTGCAGTGAAACCACCAAGTGAGTGTAGTGATACCACCTAGTGAGTGAAGTGATACCACCAAGTGAGCGTAGTGATACCACCAAGTGAGTGTAGTGATACCACCTAGTGAGTGTAGTGATACCACCTAGTGAGTGTAGTGATACCACCAAGTGAGTGTAGTGATACCACCAAGTGAGTGTAGTGATACCACCTAGTGAGTGTAGTGATACCACCTAGTGAGTGTAATTACATCACCTAGTGAGTGTAGTGATACCATCTAGTGAGTGTAGTGATACCACCAAGTGAGTGTAGTGATACCACCTAGTGAGTGTAGTGATACCACCAAGTGAGTGGTGATACCACCTAGTGAGTGTAGTGATACCACCAAGTGAGTGTAATTACATCACCTAGTGAGTGTAGTGATACCACCTAGTGAGTGTAATTACATCACCTAGTGAGTGTAGTGATACCATCTAGTGAGTGTAGTGATACCACCAAGTGAATGTAGTGATACCACCAAGTGAGTGTAGTGATACCACCAAGTGAGTGGTGATACCACCTAGTGAGTGTAGTGATACCACCAAGTGAGTGTAGTGATACCACCAAGTGAGCGTAGTGATACCACCAAGTGAGTGTAGTGATACCACGCAGTGAGTGTTTTGAAACCACCAAGTGAGTGTAGTGATACCACGTAGTGAGTGTAGTGATACCACCAAGTGAGTGTAGTGATACCACCTAGTGAGTGTAGTGATACCACCTAGTGAGTGTAGTTACACCATCTAGTGAGTGTAGTGATACCACCTAGTGAGTGTAGTGATACCACCAAGTGAGTGTAGTGATACCACCAAGTGAGTGTAGTGATACCACCTAGTGAGTGTAGTGATACCACCTAGTGAGTGTAGTGATACCACCTAGTGAGTGTAGTGATACCACCTAGTGAGTGTAGTGATACCACGTAGTGAGTGTAGTGATACCACCAACTGAGTGTAGTGATACCACCTAGTGAGTGTAGTGATACCACCTAGTGAGTGTAGTGATACCACCTAGTGAGTGTAGTGATACCACCTAGTGAGTGTAGTGATACCACCAACTGAGTGTAGTGATACCACCAAGTGAGTGTAGTGATACCACCAAGTGAGTGTAGTGATACCACCAAGTGAATGTAGTGATACCACCAAGTGAGTGTAGTGATACCACCAAGTGAGTGGTGATACCACCAAGTGAGTGTAGTGATACCACCTAGTGAGTGAAGTGAAACCACCGAGTGAGTGTAGTGATACCACCAAGTGAGTGTAGTGATACCACCAAGTGAGCGTAGTGATACCATCAAGTGAGTGTAGTGAAACCACCAAGTGAGTGTAGTGATACCACCAAGTGAGTGTAGTGATACCACCAAGTGAGTGTAGTGATACCACCTAGTGAGTGTAGTGATACCACCAAGTGAGTGTAGTGATACCACCAAGTGAGTGTAGTGATACCACCAAGTGAGTGTAGTGATACCACCAAGTGAGTGCAGTGATACCACCTAGTGAGTGTAGTTACACCATCTAGTGAGTGTAGTGATACCATTAAGAGAGTGTAGTGAAACCACCAAGTGAGTGTAGTGATACCACCAAGTGAGTGAAGTGATACCACCAAGTAAGCGTAGTGATACCACCAAGTGAGTGTAGTGATACCACCTAGTGAGTGTAGTGATACCACCTAGTGAGTGTAGTGATACCACCAAGTGAGTGTAGTGATACTACCAAGTGAGTGTAGTGATACCACTAAGTGAGCGTAGTGATACTATCAAGTGAGTGTAGTGAAACCACCAAGTGAGTGTAGTGATACCACCAAGTGAGTGGTGATACCACCTAGTGAGTATAGTGATACCACCAAGTGAGTGCAGTGGTACCACCAAGTGAGTGCAGTGATACCACCTAGTGAGTGGTGATACCACCTAGTGAGTGTAGTGATACCATCTAGTGAGTGTAGTGAAAACACCGAGTGAGTGTAGTGAAACCACCGAGTGAGTGTAGTGATACCACCAAGTGAGTGTAGTGATACCACCAAGTGAGCGTAGTGATACCATCAAGTGAGTGTAGTGAAACCACCAAGTGAGTGTAGTGATACCACCAAGTGAGTGGTGATACCACCTAGTGAGTGTAGTGATACCATCTAGTGAGTGTAGTGAAACCACCGAGTGAGTGTAGTGAAACCACCAAGTGAGCGTAGTGATACCACCAAGTGAGTGTAGTGATACCACCAAGTGAGTGTAGTGATACCACCAAGTGAGTGGTGATACCACCTAGTGAGTGTAGTGATACCATCTAGTGAGTGTAGTGAAACCACCGAGTGAGTGTAGTGAAACCACCAAGTGAGTGTAGTCTAACCACCAAGTGAGTGTAGTGATCACCTAGTGAGTGTAATACGATCTTTTATGGATTATTATACATGTGTATTAATGACAAATCCATGGGAGCTATCTGAACCCTTTCATAATTGTTTTTGTTTCTTACGAGACCGATTAAAAAGAAAAGAACAGGGAACAGATACATTAATAAGTCCTTCAAATTCGCTCATTTAAGCAATGAAGAGTGGTTATAATGTTGTTATTGTCGATATGGTAGCAAGATTTATGGTGGGCAAATGGGTGGGGAAATCATCGGCGGAGCAAATGTAAATATAGATGTATTGATGTGTTTATGTTTTGGTTGGATGTACCATAAAGAGCTTTAATCATAAACGCTACAACCACCTTACCTTCAGCCTCTTAAATCGAACTGTCCTGCAGGTAGGACGTAAGAATTGTACCTGCTGTCCCCATTGCATGATCGTGAGAGGCGATTTGATTTGATATCGTATCGTTTCTCTTCATACTAAGCAACTTTCTACTTCCTAATGTCTATCTTGACAATGCATTACTTTTGGCCTAAAGTTGAGCCCTCACCCCTGTGAGGAAGGCTATGGGTTCTGTCCCCTGGCCGAGACATACCAGATTCTATAAAACGCTAGGTTCTGATGCTCCTGCTTAGCGCTCAGCATTTTTTTTTTTTTTTTGAGTGGGATGACTGGATCGCCCGTTGTCAGTACAATGTGACTGGGTGGGGTATCCTGCAGGGTGGCCTCGGCATTATGCTTCAGGTAGAACAATAAAGTCGGCACCAGTTCCGCGCTATCACAAGGAGACAAATACAAATATACTGGAGCCTATTAACATAGACATCCAACATTCTAACGGAACAACACGGGGAATAAATGGATGCAATATTGATGAATACCAAGGACATCATTTTATGGTCGATGTCATGATCTGGTTGCCAGGTATTGTAGGTGATATTATGTTGTGGGGTAATACAAACCTCGTCCGTTCTCCCGGGGGTCCCGCTGTTACTGATCTGGTTTTGATTTTAGAATGTCACTGGATTTGACCTAGAATCAGAGGACGCTTAAACTCTTGGAACATCTGGTTTTATGATTTTTGTATTTTATCGATTTTTAGTAAACATGTCGGTATTTTGTTTAAGATGCATATAATTCAACAGTGATTTACTGGGCGAAATTGACTCATTCAACCTTGAAAATATACTAAAATAAAACACCATGAAGTCTTTCTGTATATTTTGCAGTAATACATAATTAAAACGATCGATAGTGTTATAGACGGAAAAGACTCCGACGTACTAAGTATCTCTCCATAAGTAGTATCTGCGTCTGAATTATGAATGTGTTATACTAAGCATGACTTAACCTGGTAAGTTGTACATTTGTGATAGCTTGGCTTACAGCTGTGGTTTACGTTAACCAGTCCGTAGTAGACAATACGTACACCATTTTATCAGCACATTTTTTTGTTCAGGTCCCTGTTTTCTATCTTCTCTCTAGTAACTTTATTCTTCCTAACGTCTCCCTAGACACTATTTCAATTTCTGTCTTTATACTAGGGATACTCCGGAGAAGAATCCATAGTGCAACAGACTGCTTCAGAAAGCATTTGTTTAATTATAACAATATGCTATGAAAAATAATAGAAAACACATGTCATCAGAGTATATTTACACCTCTCCCTTCTTCAGCTTAGTAATATCTTACTGCGTTAAAATTAGCGTAAAGCAGTGAAAAAGCTCAGCGGATCAATAAGCGCGGGAATCGGTAAAATAATCATGACGTCGTCTCTTTGTGACTCACCGGAACGTCTTGAACTAGACGGCGCAATTTTCAAAGGACTGAATTACGCAATTTTAGCGTTTTCTCCTGTTACCCGATGATCTCTGTACAAAAATCCAGTGTCAAGTGAGTGTTTTGTCAAAAACTAAACTGACGATTGCGGAAATGAGTGAATATCTAGCTTCCCCACGAGGTAAGCTAACAAAAAATGGCTGGAGCGCATAGAATTAGTCACTAATATATCTGTGTCAATACCCGCTGTGCTTGACAACCATAGTTAATACGAGACGAAAACTGTGGATGGTGAATATATTAACGAGTTGAAAAAAACAAAAACGTTGAGTTGATTCTTTAAATTTTGTAAATAATGGTGCCTTTACGTAGATTCGCTGGAACTATATTATCTTAGCAACCACGACTGCCCTAGTTACCAACGTCTCAACGCATAACGACTTTTGTTTTCTTCGCACGGTATTTCAACGAATTGTTTGATGTAAATATATGCATTGAACGGTGTTTTTATTCCATTTAAGGTGGTATGAACGCAATGGGATACATACATATTCAATATATAGCGTTAACGCGCTATATAGAATATGTCTGTATCCTATTGCGTTCATACTGCCGTGAACGCAAAAAAAAAAACAAAAAAAAACGTTCAACCTCTATTTGTTAAACTACGAACACAGAGACTGATGATGTCATCATTGGACATTGTGTTACGTCATAGAAGACATCATAAAAACAGGAAATATATATCTTTGAAATATTGATAAAATGAAGGAAATTTGTATTGATTAATTATTATTATTTCAATGGTAATAGTTTCAACAGTGCTTGGCAGTCTCATTGCGAAAATATACCGAGATATTACACCTTCAACTACATAGCAAATTTCCAAAGTAATGTCGAAATTAAAACATCCACACATCGCTATTCAATGTAACTACGTAACTGAAGGCTGAGGTCGTACCCTCAATGAACCCCCGTCCTATAAAACCTGTCACGTGTCACACTAATTATAATCGAAGCATCAATAATTTACACCTATAGTACAGTATAAACAAGGGAAATCATCTCCATCAAATCATTAAAGTGCCCATCCATCGATAAACAAAAATAAAAAATAAACCTGTGAACTGCACTCCCATCAAAAATGTATTTCCCCAACAGTTTTGTAGGTTCCTAGCATCTAACGATGCAAACAGAATCTTTTTCTTTCTTTTTCTTTTTCTTTTTAAAAGGAAAATACGCATACATCATTCGTGAATGGCGATATAATATACAAAGATATCATGAGTTTCTGTGCAATAGTCCAGAATATTTGACACGAGGTACTGGCATTCGACCGCTGCTCTATTGCACGAGGCCGAAGGCCGAGTGCAATAGAACATCGGTCGATTACCAGTACCAATGGTAAAATATTCTGGATTATTGCACTGACACCCATGATATACTTGTTTTATTACATAATCACTACAACACACTTAGAACCACTGAAATCTTGACTTTCCTGTAGGCCTAGAAGTCGTAATGACGGTCGTCTGGCAGTGTTGACATCTGCGCAATTTAGACGCTTGAAATGGTAGAACTAAATTCCGAAACGTCATAGGTGTAATATTCATTTTAGCCGTACAATAGTATAAAGTTATTGTATGGGTGTGAGAGCAATAGCACTTTTATTGTCCCCCGAGACATTAACTATTTCCGGAGGCGAAGCCGAGGGAAATAGTTAATGTCAAGGGGGACAATTAAAGTGCTATTTCCAGAAATAACCCTACAACAGTTTTTTATATCCACATTTAAATTATTCCATTTTGTCCAAGACTAGTAGTACAAGCAAAGTCTGTTTCAATGATCAAATTTTAATGTAAATTCAAAATCAACAAAAAAAAAACAACAAACAAACAAAAAACCATTACTTGTGTGTTAGGTTTGTCGTTGTCTTTTAGAAACAATCCTCTCCAACGCTTCTTCATCCAGATTATATAATCTAGTAGATGAAGCCATTTTCCGTTTCTGTAGCATTCACTCGAACGATTTTAGTAAACGCTTACGTTTTAGAAAGAGTTTTCGGACTTTATCCTTATACAAGGGATGGCGGTAGAGACGATCCGAAGAGTTATGACAAATGCATTGTCCAATCAGATTGAACAAAGCAAAAAATCTGCAAAAATATGAACGTGCTCATTCCGGGTAAATAGCATGCATAACTATTAACCTGGTAAATAGCATTTTTTGAGGATGTGTTTCAAATACATGTAGCATTTCTATTGTCTACCTTTTATATAGTGTAAAATAAGGAAAGGTATACTAATTCAAAATATACATTATGCGTAAGTTAAGGAAAATCTAACGCATTATGTGATAAAAAATTTGGCTTGTTTTAACCAGGAGAGACAATGCCTTCAGTGCATAGCTTGAATTTGCTGTTGTTAAGTTTAAAAGAATGTCCTCGAATTAAATAATATCATAGAAAATCGATCTAAATAGATAACCATTTCACTATTCCATAAGCAGCTCTATACCAAAGTTCGTTCTTTGGTACGAATTCCATACCAACCTAATGCCTTTTGTGTAGATTATAGCTGACGCCAGTGTCATTAGGGCTGACGTTTCGAACTGAGAAGGATCACATCAAGATGTATGTGGCCACTTTTGTAATACTCATAAACCCCCGGAGAAGAATTCCTCTGTTAGTAAAAACATACCTACAGGATTTATTTCTCGTCTGCCAGTATTCAATGGGGTGGCAAATCCGTCTTCTGCTGCCAATCTGTATTAAATCTTAACAGATTGAACATCATCCATAGCTTCTTTATTATCGCCAGGGACGTATTGATTGGTTAGATTTTTGTAAAAGCTTATTAATATTGGGGGTTCTACTTATGTGACCCAGATTCCATATTTACATTTACTTATGTTAAAATCTGATTTCTTAAATAAATACGTTCTTCTTTATTTTCATCTATTTCCCTGTATGTTCATTTGAAATAAATTGCGTCTATGAATCAAATTCTTTCCGGTGATTTATTTGCAACCAATCTGACACACAGTACAAAGCCTGGTCTTCACGATGATCAATATACCGCCAAAATGACGTCATAATAACGCAATCGTTCGCAATCATTATCCTCGCTGTGTTTAATATATTCGTAGCGCATAGCATAGCATTTCCATGACGTTGATCAAAATGACGTACAATCACGTCATGTGATCTTGACTGCATCTAGTTTTCTTTTCCTTTGTTTTGACACGTCTTCCTTTATAGTGATGTCCAGTCTTGGCCTGATGTTCTCGTTGATTTTGTAGTACCCTCGGTCCATTATGATGTCTTTCTCCTTCATTTGTTGAATGTGCTACACCTGGTAGATGTTTTCTGTTTGTCTGATGTTGTCTTTGCTATTCAAATGATTTGTGTCCGATGCCTTGTGATGCCTTCATTTTGGTTTTTGGTTTACCTTTATCTTTGAAGGTAAATTCTTATGATATCTTCCATATCCTTGAGATGTCTTGTCTGTTCTTGTGATTTCCTTCACTTTGCTGTGGCCCGGTGCCGTCTTTTTGTTTGTTGTCAAAAGAGGTGTAATTACAGTGGGTGGTTTTCCTGTTTGGCATCTTTATCGGACAAAATTAAGCGTAGCATTTGGTGTTGAGCCCTAAACATAGAGTCATAGAAGGACGGAATAATCTGTGGTGCAGTTTTCTTTTCATACTCCGGTATATAATGTATCCGTTTCTAAATTCGTGTTCAAATGTGCAATCCATGTAATGATATATATGTCTGTGATGTGTATGTATATGTACCTTTAGAGTGAGTTTTATCTCTCAATCTGTAAGTCAAGACATGTATTTGTAGTCCTATTAAGTATGAAGCCACTATGATTAATGAATCATGATCCCATTTGGAAAGAGTCTGTTCTTGTGTGCTATGTGTTAGACTTGTTTGATGCTTGTTGATATGCTTGGTTGTTCTGATGTCACCAACACCCCCCGGATTTGACCTAGATTTGTATCGCGGGTTTCGTCTATGATGGAGATGCTCGTACCCTTCCGGACCACCTGGTCTTATTTGTCGTGTTCCTTTTTAAGGGTATCCATGTAAATTTGTATTATTTGTTCACATCTCTTTCTGGTGATTTTGATTAAGAATTACCGTTTCGTTCTCGTGTGGATATTTCATGATGTATTAATCAATTAATATATCAATATATATGTCAAGATGTTATCTACCAGACAGCATTTACATTCTGTATAAGATAAAGCTCAATGTATATTTTTATTTAGAGAAAGAAATAGATCACTAGTACTAATTTAAACAGTATCGACGCAGCTGTATTTAGTTTCATTTCTACAACTAACTTTCGTATTTTGCAAACACAATTTTGTTACACATAATTAACCGTTATGCAAGATTTTATAAAATATTTTGAAAAACTAGTGACTCAAATACATTTGTACGTATAACAATACAAATATTGATACAGCGTTACATTCATTGATGCCAATCAAGCGAAATGTACGACCTTATCCATCGATTTACATGTCGGATCAATATTTATCTATACCGTCAACATCGAGTGATGCCACGTGACTACCTTGGGAATTGATGTATCGGTAATGTGACAGGTACACGAACATACACTTATATTATGTCCGAAATATCGACACACAATATTCTTATCTACATAAATATGCATTCGTATATATGACTCGTTTTAATACGGAAATGGTTCATTGATTATTATTAATCTACTACTTATTCTTTCCAGAATGAATATTACATTAACCCGGCGATCAATGATGTGACAATAGTCTAAAAGAAGAATGATTCCACGGCGTCCTGTTGATATAAAACAACACTCATTTCTGATTGGTTGGCCCTCGGCGCAGGTGCGTATTGATACCGACCAGGTATACCTCGCCGAGAGTGGTGACAGACACATGATACCGCGGCATGGAGGTTACTAATACCTGGTGTCTACTAGTCCTGGTAAGTCTATTGTATTGTTATTGATACCATCGATATCGTCTAAGTCGTTAACAATTAGGTAAATACATGGCATCAGTAACTAACCTAATAAGTCTAATGAGCAAGCTTCTTAATAAGGCTGTACCGTGGATTACAGCAAATAATTGTCAAACTTTTCTTTTGGAATGTTCTGTGATGATAGGTACAAGATTTTTGTTATACGAAGATAAGTGGGAAATATAGAAAATTTGCTGTCAGATTCTACGGACCAAACTCCAGAAATTCAATTCGGTCGAATAAGATAAAGTGTTCAGGTGTCATATTTCAAGGCATTCAATAAGCATTAACATGGAAAGGAAAATATAGTGAAATTTTCAAATAGTTTCGTTTCAAACAGCAGAGAATGGTTCCAATCGGAATTCCTTCGAAATATCTACATCTGAAAAAAAGACATTTATACACTCACATTTATAATAATCATGTCATTGCTATCAGGGGAAATACATGAAATGTACATCTTCAGTAATTACAATACAAATGCCTGTGAGCTTGTTTTTGAAAATGTTATTTCTGAAATAGCGAAAATTAGTAGATAACTAGCCAATAAATATTTATACAAATATGTTTTTCTGGGTTTAAATATGAATTTTTTATATTATTATGTTTATTTACGTTTTTCTTGCGAAATATATTATATATGCGTTTTGATCGTATACTTGTGGTTGATATCACGCACCTGATTTTAAATGATGTTGTACTTCGATAAGTATCTGGTGTTTTCATCAATAATATCTAGACATGATTTTAAATGATGTGTACTTAGATAAGTATCTGGTGTTTTCATCAGTAATATATAGACACGATTTTAAATGATGTGTACTTAGATAAGTATATGGTGTTTTCATCACTGAAATGTAGACATGATTTTGAATGAGTTGTCATTTCAAAAGCTATTTTATGAAAAAAGTTTTTGTTTTTAAAAAGAACTGTTTTTGCAAGACATGGCGAGCAATACAAAACTCTTGAGACTGGTCTCAGAAAATCTCATACAAAATAATTGAAAACAGTAACTATTTCTTATCATATTATTCAGAAACGAACATTAGATTTTTATATCTAAATATGAATTACAAAAAAAAAATATAAAGGCAACCATTTTGTTGCACCATTTTCATTTTTTGACGTTATGTCATTGTCCTGATGACTTCACAACTGAATTCTGATTGGCGCAGCCAATGAAAACTCCTCAATTGTATATCACACTAGTGACGTATGCAAAACTATCACAAAGGCGAATTTACTAGATAACAGACAGATTATGTGATCAATTGTGACATAGTTGGTCTATGTTGAACAGCAATAGACATATCAAGCGTGTAAAACCTGATTCCGATATTATACTTATCTATACTTGCAAATTTACGTAAGTGGATTCTTGATTTATTATAAGATATAACAATTACCTTCAAATATATTGTCACGTATTCGTATATGTTAACTATTTCACCATTGCATGTATACTTCAACACAATTTACATGCAAAATAACAAGCTCCCTTCGATCTGCGGATGGATAAAATATTAAAAACACGCTTATTTAGTGTTCCTAGATGTAAGTGTTTTATGAATGTCACATGGCACAACTCCGTTAGTCTGTATCCAATACAAACTTGATGTGAAGATAACAAGTTTTAAGGTCTATCGGATGTATTTGTTCTTTGGAAATATTAGATTTAGATAGGATAAAAATAACAACTCTGTCAACCATGGCCTGAATAATTCACATCAAACGCAGTGTAGGCTAGACGTGTTAAAAAATTCACTACTAGAAGCGGATATATCACAAACGTACAACATCAGCAATCGGCTTGGGTTTTTTAAACAGTTATAATCTTGGTATTGATAACGACTTAATATCAGAGCTATTATTGCCATGCTTCATGGGATATTGAGTATAGACTACTATCATAAACAATGATTTGATTCATTATATTTTTATTTACTTATTTATTTGTTTCTCTCTTTTTCATCTTTTTACCAAAAAAAATTGATAAAGATGACTTGAATGTGAAAATGCTCATAGATATAAAATAAAATTAACAAAAAAATCAACAAAACTTCTTTGATTTGTAGGATACGTAACCTTGAACTAGATTTTTTTTTCTGTAACGATATTGACATTTATTTATCGTATGATTATGTTTCAAAACGTGCTTTTTCAAATTTTGGTATCAATGTTATCACATACACTTGTCACTACCTACTCATAAATATCAGCACACCTGTACTTAAAGAATTATCCGGTGACTATTTCAGTAACGTTTACGCGTGTTAAGAGAACGATGTGGTGTATTGGTGTGGACAAGGATCGATACTTCTATTTACATTAAAGCACACCTTAAAAACCAATCATTTCCTATCAATTTATATAGCCCTGCAGGACGGTTTAAACGTGACATGATGCGTAATGGGTTTTTGAAACAGCTATTTCTTGTTCCAAAAGGAATATCTATTCAATTGATACTTTTAGTTATTAAAACACACCGAAAAGTTTAGCTATTACAGATAATGTATATTATACGCCCTCAACGATCCTCTGTGTTTAATTCATCTGTATACAATATATAAAGAATGATACCGTTCGAACACTTTCGTCATGTGTTGTGCCATTCCTTTAAATTATGTGGCTACATAATGTTAAATAAAAAGATATTTAATAACTAAGGAACACCTCGTCATATTCTTTTATTCTGTCTCCAAGTCAAGTATTAATTTTGCTCTCGTTAGGTCAGTATAACAGCTTTGGTTTCATGTCGCTTTTTTGTTTTGTTTTTTTAGAGAGGAGGATGATTGCCTGTTTCATTAATTCACATTCGTTTATGTATTTAGGATAACCTTTTTTTTTCATTTGAAACCAACCAGTATTGTATCAATGGTCCCGTTTCTGTTACCTCCAGTGGTCTGATGCGTGCAATTATATCACGATTGCACCATTACCTGATCCTGACCTATGAATAAAATGTCTGGCCTAGAGCGGAGATATGAGCAATTATACAATGCATTGATTTTCTGCTGCAAACTTCGGAGCCTCTATGTTCATTATTGTAAATTTTATAGATTATTCAACCCGAAGCGAGAATAAACAATACCAGCTAACATAGGTTTTAGGGTAAATTAAACTCGTTAATCAAAGTAAAAGCATATATGTATTCAGAGTATCACACATTAGAATCAGTTTTAAATCGATATGATTTTATGTTGCAACCTTTATTCATAGAGATGTGTTTAACAAAATAAAAAAGAAAATACTCCAATAATTGGTTGGGAGAGGTCTTGCCTTTAAAGAAAATACCTGAAATAAAAGCATTTTCAGAATATGTTCATGGTCCCGTATGAAAACTAACAATATTGTCTTATTGAAAAGAAAAGAAATATAATCACACAGAACAACATACGATTTATTTCTGTACAATAAGGATTTTGGAAGTTTTACCCCATAAAGTTTACCGTGACTTTTTTGGTGCTTTGTTTACCTACCTAGCTATAAACACACTTATCATATTTAATTCGATATATGATACCATTAAGTAAACATAAACTTACTCCTACTGTCACATTTGAAGCGGTAAGAATACTAACCTTTTTTTATCTATATTACTTCATGTGTTCCTTTCCGTGCTAAAAATGTCACTTAACGGCTCAATACCTTTGTTTTATATTTCTACTGTACATTTTATAAAATGATATATATACATGTAATCTCTTTCTTTATATACGTATATATCAATCATCAAAAATATATTACGTTCCTTGCCAAATCATATCTCTTAATTCTGTACACTACTCGCACACGGAGAAGCCAGTCTTTAAATGATCAAATCTGTTGATAGGACGTTGAAATACAAAAACAAAACTCATTTTGTGTGGAATTTTATTTATACATTAAGTCTCTTTGGCTGAGTCGAATCTAACGAAAACCAGTAACTGCTAAACAATTAATTGATTTTCATACAGAATTGTTTACGAACATCAACATAATTTTATGTATAATCTTGGAAATTGTATATAAAGTCTATTCCTGGATAGGATATTTATTCAGTAGCTTTTCTATACCAGAATATGTAAATATATATATTAACTGTATTTTGTAATAATTTCATTATTAACAAATCGTATGTTTTGTAATGATTTAAAGACATAAAAACAAGTAAGATATACGAGATTATTTACAGAAAAATTTAAGGGGACCTGAATATTAATACTTACATATTCGTTGATCAGATATTAAATAAACATCAGAATGGCGCTTTCCCTTCACCGCATTCAAATCCACCAATGTTTGTGTTCAGATCCAAATGAAGCGAGGATATTTTAAGTGGTATATCCTCAGCATTTCTGCAATAACCATTGCGGCTTTTGATCAAATACTCATTTGACAACACTGTTGCAAAGAAAATTTAGTCTTAGAGAAGAAAACGTTAAAATTTCGCTGAGCAGCACATTGAAAAACCTCCGTTTTCTTGTCAAGCGTAACGTCATAACAATATGGTGTCAGAGCTTATACTACTGATTTCGACAAAAATGAATCAAATAGAAAATTGAATGTTTCCTGTTGAACATAACATATAAAGCAAAATGTACCGATATCCTTAACGTGTACAAAGCACAACAGAAAATATATGTTCTGTCATACCACAGGAATATCTATGTCAAAATAATACATTGACGACATTGGAACAAGAAAACTGAAACACGCAGATGTTTTCAATCGTAACGGAAAATGCTGACCATAAAAAACTACCTTTTCGCAAACGTAACTTTTCCGAAGTCCTTAAAAGGCATTGTGTGGATTATATAACGGGAAAAACTGTTCGACTCAGAAAAATCAAATGTAATTTTCATTTTTGTTTTACTTTTCCTTACTTTCTTTCTTTCATTCATTCACTTGCTTCCTTTCTGAAATATTTTGTGCTTATATTCATATTTTCATTTGTATTGATAAGAATATGAATTTTAAATTTGTAAATTCAGCGATAAAATAAAAATGAATAGATATAAAATGTGAAAAGAACATTCATTTGATACAATTCCAACTATAGAAACGACGTGTTCACAAACTAGCCTTTGTTTTGACAGACTAGTGTATAGATGACCGACAAACGTTGATACTAAACGTAGTAGAGTGGTTCCCAACCGATCAAACACTCGTGCTTCAAAGAGTACGTAAAATGACATCTTATTCAATCCCCCAAACAGAGTTACAGCGAAGTAACACCACCAGCGTGAGCTAATAGGCTAAATATTCTCTTCTAGTTATTATACAAACCTTTTAGATGAGTAGAACGTCCAGCAATTTTAGGATTTTAATAACTTCCAAACACAATAAACATTTAGAAATACTTATTTTCATTGAGCATAATTTTAGTCCCCTCGATAATAAAAAATCACAGCAAAGAAAACAAGGGCAGTGTGTGTTTAGCAGGATGACTGTTACTCTCTTTATCACACAGCTATATTTAGATGAGAGTTTGGTTTGGTTTGGTTTATTTTGTTTAACGTCCTATTAACAGCTAAGGTCATTTAAGGACGGCCTCCCGTGCGTGCGACTTGCATGCGTGTGGTGAGTGCGTATGTGTGTTTTGGGAGGCTGCGGTATGTTCGTGGTAAGTCTCCTTGTGATAGGCCGGAACTTTTGCCGATTTATAGTGCTATCTCACTGAAGCATACTGCCGAAGACACCCAGCAGCACACTCCACCCGGTCACATTATACTGACAACGGCGAACCAGTCGTTCCACTCAAAGTCTAGACAATTTCAGCACTTCAACAACTTGCAAAGTGTAATATACCTGTAATATACATTTCAAGATACATTTTTCTTCTTAGTTACATTTAGTGTATATGCTTACTCTTTCCACCAATTTATCCCTTTTTCATCAATTGATCAAACATTAAGTTCGTAACAGATTGAATCACAACTCAATCAAAATTAGGTACAATAGCGAATTCTAATTTTTGTGTTTCGAAATTTTTAATCCGCCTTTTCTTCTTCTTCCATCTGGAGTTATAAATGTTTGTATAAATGAGCTATAGATGAATCTGACTTTGTTATATGTTCATATAAACCATATGCTATTTTACTACATCGTTCACGGGAGTTGTGTTAGCCTTATCCCAAAGTATTAGTGTACGGTTTCGTGACTTTATGACAGGGGATGAGATTTTATTGTCGAGTAAGACAATATCATGGCCATACACACGGGATTGCCCGGGTTATTCCAATACTGGAATTGACAATAGCTAGTTAAGCACCTATGTCAACACGAAAGGGTCTATACCTTCTAGTCACTCTATAGGAATTAATGCATTGATCTCCCTATGGTACAAATACAGTTTAAATGAAAATATTGTTTACGAAAAGTTTATTTGAAGACCATCTTTACTATGTTACAAATTATACCCGACTGTATTTTCTGGACTGCTACTGTACATATTTATACAATGGCATCAGTGTTGATTGACCGCGAAGCACTGGGGCAGAATTCAGTTTGGATTATACGAACATAACCGTGTCCAATCGATACAAAGAATTAAAGTCAGGGTATGGCTAGCTGACTAGGCAGCAACATTAATTGATATTGGACAACTATCGATATCTGTGAACATTTGAATATTGTACTATACGTACCCTATAGAAAACACATAAACGTATACAATTCAGTGTAGGCCAGCGGTATATCATATATCTGTACATTGTAGGGATATAATTAAAATCAATAACTTCTACAACAATTCATATAAAATATACGCGTGTCCGTTTTTTTCTAAAAGTCGACATTTGAAACGTATACAAATGTCAGCCAGATTAATCACCTTCAACAACAAACATATTACACAACTATCCCGGGTTGTTTTCCGAGGGAAGGGAGGATGATAACACACTCACGACTGGCCCATTTACTCATTTTGATTGATTGATATATTGATTGCATCTTATAGAACTTTTTTTCTCCAATGAAAACGTCAAGATGAAAGATGGTGTTCTTAATAATGATCCAATGAACATTTAGTATTCTTGGGTGACAAAACATGTTATTGTGATAAGTATTAGGTGTATATGATGGTACATAGTTCAGGTATTTCCATTGAAGTGTCAATAGGAAGGGGCCCGCCAATAAATATATATACAGATTGGACGAAAGTGAATTATCAAACATAATATGCCTCTAATGTACAGAAAGAAATAAACTTATTGACGGCGAACTAAATGTGTCAAAGGTTGATGTGACTCCTATGGAAACATACACACTTACCCCCCAGATGGGAACCAATGTTTGGAAGAATCTCCATCGCCATTGGCCGTAACATTAGGATTTGACTTATTCCCATGACACAGAATGTAAAGATTATAATCCTAGGTTCCTATCTCTAGATCACCTTTTTTGACAATGGAAGGAACATCGGGTTTAAGAATTCAAGTAAAGTTTTTTTGAAAGTTGGATATGTTTGTACGTGATACCAAGAAATTACATGTAATTGCGTTTTTATATATAAATTGATAACATATACATTTGATACGGTTTTTTAAACGAATGCAACTGTATGAGTGAAGTTATATGTCAACACTATAAAAGGCAAAATTGTAATATTTAAGGCAGGTTAAAAAAAGTGTCTGTGAAGTAGTTCCATAATCTAGCATGTTTGGTAAATTGGATATCAGATCATTTTCATTAGAACATAACATACACGTGTACATGTCTCCACTTAATAAAATACATTGTATATGAATTGAAATAAATTCTAGCTGACAAATACTTTTTAAGACACCTGATTCTTAACATTAAGTAACGACGTTTGTCGATCATCTATATACTAGTATGTCAACACAAAGGCTAGTTTGTTAACATAAGACTAGTTTGTTAACATAAGACTAGTTTGTTAACACAAAGGCTAATTTGTTAACACAAAGGCTAGTTTGTTAACATGAAAGCTAGATTTTCAACAGAAGGCTTATTTGTCAGCATAGGGCTAATGTGTCAACACAAAGGCTAGTTTGTTTACACAAAGGCTTGTTTGTTAACACCAAGGCTAGTTTGTTAACATAAGGCTAATGTGTCAACACAAAGGCTAGTTTGTTAACAGAAAGGCTAGTTAGTTGGCATAAGGCTAGTTTATCAACACAAAGTCTAGTTTATTAACACAAAGGCTAGTTTATTAACACAAAGTCTAGTTTATTAACACAAAGTCTAGTTTATTAACACAAAGGCTAGTTTATTAACACAAAGGCTAGATTATTAACACAAAGTCTAGTTTATTAACACAAAGGCTAGTTTATTAACACAAAGGCTAGTTTATTAACACAAAGGCTAGTTTGTTAAAATCAGGCTAGTTTATTAACATCAGGCTAGTTTATTAACACAAAGTCTAGTTTATCAACACAAAGTCTAGTTTGTTAACACAAAATCTAGCTTGTTAACACAAAGGCTAGTGTGTCAACAGAAGGCTTATTTGTCAACATAAGGCTTGTTTGATAACAGAGGTCTAGTTTGTTAACACAAAGGCTAGTTTGTAAGCAATAAGGCTAGTTTGTTAACACGAAGGCCTATTTGTCAACATAAGGCTAGTTTGTTAACACTAAGGCTAGTTTGCCAGCACAGACTAGTTTGTTAACATGAAGGCTTATTTGTCAACATAAGGCTAGTTTGAATACAGAAGTCTTGTTGGTTAACACAAAGGCTAGTTTGTTAGCAATAAGGCTTGTTTGTCAACACAAAGTCTAGTTTGTTAACACAAAGGCTAGTTTGTCAGCACAAAGGGTAGTTTGATAACAGAAGTCTAATTTGTTAACACGAAAGCTAGTTTGTCAACAGAAGGCTTGTTTGTTAGCAATAAGGAAAGTTTGTCAACAGAAGTGTAGTTTATCAACATAAGACTTGCTTGTCAACATAAAGTTTGTAAACAGAAGACTAGTTCTCCCCTTTATGGTTTTAACATATGTCCTCCTTTAATTCCGATCATCTATTTCGCTCGTTAACATTAGGATGATTTATTCATGAATATACGCAGTACTGCATCGGATAAGTGTTACAGCGAATATTGTTTTTACTTGTGTAAAGCACGACTTTTTTACTTATTCACTGCAGATACTTCTAATATCCATCTTTCTGAGAATTGTAGTCATTGTTTCTTAATACGATAAAGTATTTCATGCTACATGTTGACTTGTTACTAAAAACGTTGGTCATAAATAAAGACTTATTTTCTATTATTGTCTTCCTTTAAGTCCAAGTTACCTTATTTTGAATTGATTCATTAAGATAATACATTGTTTACTTGTCTATTTTTGCACCAAACGACTTCCAATCCTCTCGATATTCATTACCTAACTTTGAACTGAATGATTTTTATGCATTATTCAATTTATTTCTATGACCGTAAAGATGTAGTCAAATCAGTTACGTCATTTTTATCAACATCACGGAAATGCTTGGCTTTGCGCTATGAATGAATCAAACGCAGCAAGATAACGATTGAGAACAATTGCGTAACTATGACGTAATTTTGGCGCTATGTTGATCATCGTCACATTAAGGCTTTGTACTTTGTGTCAGATTGTTTGCAATTCAATTACAGAAAGGAAGTTGATTTAAAAATGTATTGTATTTGTTTAAGAAAGGCAGAGTTTAACATTCGTAAACTTATGGGCGCCATTCTATTTATCTGTCACCCAGATTGCATTTATATTTTGTTTCATATTCATATCCTTGTATGTATCAGTATAACATAATTGAAACGGAATATCTCAATATGGTTTTCACATATAACTTATCATACCAATTTGAGGTGAGTTTATTTCAATTGTATATGGTTATAACAACAGTCATGTATATTTCTGGATACCAAATGATTTTTTTTTTAATTAATAATCGCAACAAGTCTACATTTACAAATGGAACAGAGAAATCCCTTTGTGAATAAATTTGTGTACAAAACAAACTGCAGTAATACTTTTATTACGCTACTCTTGATTGACCACTTTCAGAATCAATTAAGGATCTTTGAATGTATCACAGTGCTCTACATACTCAGTGGACCGAATGATAGGGCTACCTTGAATAATGCAAAGAATTTACTGATTCTATATATTGTACCCATCACATATGTCATAAAAGTATGACATTTTGAAATCATATATTTCAGAACGCAAATACAAATATGGAACTTTCAAACGTCAATGAAATCAGGAGACATGTTTTCTGTCCACGCACAGAACTATAGATCTGGGTGCATATTAATTTTTAATGAATAGATATAAGTCACGCATGCATGACTTCGTATACAACTCAACCCGTAGTAATCATTATCAGCGTTGTTCACAGGGGTTGTGTATTATGAACAATATCACCAACATGTATAAGTTCACAGACAAAGCTTTGGTTATACTGTATACCATGTATACCTCTACGGTAGGAATTGATTGCATTTATAAAATAAAGCGTGTTTTACTACGTTCCCAGTTTGGTCGAATAAGCTTATACTTAAGGATTGTATTCAAGTTAGCTTTTTTACGTTCGCATTATGGTCAAATAATCTTATCTTTCAGGATAACATTAAAAAGTTTATTTGAGTATGTACATATTATGCTAGAATTTCAGTTGATGAAGATACTATTTTCGTTCACCATAATAAGACCTTTTGTTGTTTTGTCTTGTAGATATACCTAGCACACTGCACCGCCGCCCTAAGTAAGTATTCCAATGTTACCTATCCACACTTTCCCAGTTCGCATTATATATTTACAATCGATCTAGGTTTTGTCTTACGTCTCAGAAAATTCCTTACCGTAGTCCTTAATAAGTTATAACTTGCAATTTTTATATTCGTTTTCTTCGGTGAGAAAGCATATCCATATGTACATGTGTACATTTAATTATTTCCCTTGTCAATTAGATAAAGATCGTAGTGCTTCCCATACATGTAACCTGTTCCTAGTGGTCGTGTTATAATACATTATACAGGTGTAAGTACTCCCTAGTTATGCCATAGACGTGTAATATACATGTAATATACATGGGAACCTTATCTTTTTGCAATAACATTTTGTATTGTTATAGACGTATCTTTTTTTTTATAAATTTGTAAGTTGCTATTAAGCTTATATATGTTCTATGTAATTAATTAATTAACATATAAATATAATCATACAATTGTGAAATATGCCATTGTATTGGTTTGAGTAAGAATATATAGATAATATGTCTATAGAAATAGAAATGCATTATTCAACACAAGAGTTATTACTATGTAATCAAATCTTCAGTGTATACTACTGGAATGGATCAGTGAGAGCACTCTTCCTTATCACTATACTGTTCCCCATACGGATTAAGCGAAGTTATGATAGTCGGTTGTTTTGGCCCGCACATTTACTTAAAATACACCAAACCAATTTCAGTTTGGCGTGATTCAGATTTCGATATTGGACCATACTTATCTATATATAGCCCGTGTAATGGGAAATCATTAAAGATTAATACATTACTGTTAACATGTATCACCTGCGGTAGTTTGGTGTGTCACGGGAAAGTTACCTCCTTACTTGTATTGCATTGGCTAGATGTCGAGTTTCATCCATATATTTTATTCCCGTCTGAGGAAAGCTGTTTCTTTCAAATATGTTTCGGATTCCGATGCTCCCTCGAGTTTGTTTGGTTGCTGTTATACTTGCTGCTTTCCGGTCGGTTGGTTTCCAGTTGTTTTTTTTCTATTTCGCATTGCGTCATCTCAGTTTGTTTGTTTTTCATCTCTTTTTTTCTCTTATTGTCACCTCATTTCTTGTTTCGAATTCAACTTCAGTTGCTGTAGTCTTTTCTTTCATGACTACCTTACCTTAGTTCCTGTATTAACTGTGATGTCCCCGATCCTTCTATTCTTGTCTGTTTCTTACCTAGTTATTGTGCTAGTCTTTTGTTATTGAATCACCTTTTTGTTTTCATGTGCCCTCGATCATATTGAGTTTCCTTCCCTCGTCCTGTCTACTAGAATGCAGCTTTCATGTCCTCTTTGTGATTCATAACTTTCCACTTTTTGTCTTTTTATTAAGTTTCCTCCTAGATATCCTACCCCAGATGCCCTTTTGTTAAGTTTCTCCCTCGTTGTGCTTCCCAAGATGCCGTTTTGTTGTTTTCCTCTCGCTGTACTTCACAATATCCCGTTTTATTGATGTCCCCTCTTCGTGATTACTCAGTACCCATCTTATTGTTTTCCCCTCTTCGTGATTACTCAGTAACCATCTTATTGTTTTCCCCTCTTCGTGATTACTCAGTACCCATCTTATTGTTTTCCCCTCTTCGTGATTCCTCAGTAGCCGTCTTGTCGTTTTCCCCACTTTGTGCTTCCCTTGATCCCGTTTATTTATGTTTCCCCTCTATTTCCCTTTGTGAATCCTCAGTTCCGTAGTTTTCCCCTCTTTGTACTTTCCAAGCTCCTGAGTTTTAACGTTTTCCCTCTTTGTGATTCCTACTTTTTTTGTCTCCTTTTTGATTCCATATTACATGTTATATATATTTATTCATTCATATCCGATTTTGATCTCTTCGGCCTATATTTTCATTTTCATTTTTGCGTCTTCTGAATTTGTTCAAACGGGTACTGTTAACAGGAACATACATATATTTTTTTTTTTTTTTGTTGTTGTTTTGTGGGTTTTTTTTCAAAATATATTTTCATTTCATCCAATTCTAAGCATCTATGACGTACATGATACGCAGTTGGTTATTAATACAATTCATTAGAAGTTCTGGCATTTGTGATACCGACAGGACACATTTATCTTTGTCAAAACTTTGCCAGCAAAATTAGCTTAATGTATTGATTTTTTAATTCAGTGTCTAGCTGTTGGGTGACAGCACCACTGGAAACTGTACCACTGGTTCGCTGTAGTGTACTGTCTCATCGATTGGGCTATAATCATCTTAATGGGTCCCCTATCAAAGAATACGTCAAACATCAGCTGATTTTAAAATTTGAGTTACAGTCTCATGTGTTGGTGTTAAACCCTGAAGGACAACACAGTATTCCTCTGTCGTTACCAGTAATATATCGGCGACAGGGATGTCATTTTCACGTTATAATGCTTAATCCCAATTGATGTTGTGTATAAACATCTGATATTACCCTCCGTCACCATGTAGATACGGGTGATAAAGGACAGCAAGGTTGACGGAGATATTTCCAAAGCAAAATACAGTCAACCCGCTTCTGATGAAATAATAATGGCTCGATTGATGCGTCAATGCCAAGATCAAAATGATAATGATTCGCTTGATTTGACAATACAGTTACAAGAGGACTAGAGGGCCTGTATCGCTCACCTGGTTGATTTGATCAAACTTCAAAATAATGTTCATGTTCAATTTGTTAACAGCTTTATTTGTTGATGTCTAACAATGTTATATATGGTTATGGGGTGGGGATATCAACAGTTTTAAACATATAACAAAGAAAATGAGTCCCTAGGGGTGGGGAAAGATCCATGAGCCTATTTTTCCATCATTATTTTGTTTATCTCTTGATGCCCAACAATGCTATGTATGGTTATGGGATGGGGATCGCAATGGTTTCAAAGATATGACAAACGAACTAAGTTTTTAGGGGTGGGAAAAGACTCCAGTGCTTATTTTTATAACAGGATATTGTTTATCCCTTGATGCCACGCAATGCTATATATGGTTATGGGGTGAGGATCTCAACGGTTTCTAAAATACAAGAGGTCGTTATTAGCAATACAGCCAAATTGCTCCCTTTTGCCCAACCCCTCAGGCCCCTTGGAGGGTCAGCCCCATCAGTTGTATAAATTTGAATCCCAGTCACCAAGGGATGTTACCAATGGAATATCAATGTCATACATTGCTTAGTTCCAGAGAAAAATTCGTTTTAGATATCAATATTGCCAAATGAACCTCTTATGGTACTGCCCCTCAGGCCCCGGGAAGTCAGCCCCATCATTTGTACAATTTTAAATCTGCACCCCATAGTGATGCTACCAAGCAAATGTAAGCAATATTCATTGCTCCGTTTCAGAGAAGTCGCTTATATCAGTCTAGCCATATTGAACACTTTTGATCCCGCCCCCCAGGCCCCCGGGGGTCAGCCCAACTATTTGTACAATTTTGAATCCCCATTTCATAGTGAATGCTACCAGGCAAAAATGACCAATATCAACTGCTTGGTTTCAGAAGTCGTTATATCAATAGACAAATTTACCCCTTTTTGCCCCGCCCCTCTGGCCCCAGGGGGTTAGGTCCCCACCATTTGCACAATTTTGAATACTATCCCGATAGTGATGCTATCATGGAAATATGAGTTATATCCATTGCTCAGTTTCGGAGAAGAAGTCCGTTATATCAGTACAACTATATTGACTCATTTAGGTCCAGCCCCTCTGGCCCCCAGGGGGTTAGGTCCCCACCATTTGTACAATTTTGAATACTATCCCCATAGTGATGCTATCATGGAAATATGAGTGATATCCATTGCTAGCTTTCAGATAAGAAGTCGTTTATAACAATATAGCCAAATTGACTACATTTGGCCCCGCCCCTCAGGCCCATGGGGGGCCAGCTCAATCATTTGTACAATTTTGAATCCCCACCCCATAGTGATGCTACCAGACAAATATGAGCAATATCCATTGCTCGGTTTCAGAGAAGAAGTCGTTTTTATCAATATAGCCCAATTGACCACATTTGGCCCCGCCCCTCAGGCCCCCAGGGGGTCAGCCCCATCATTTGTACAATTTTGAGTCCCCTTCCCATAGGAATACTTCAGACCAAATTTGTTAAAATTCTGATCAGCGGTTATGAAGGAGAAGTCAAGTAAGTCAATTGTTGACGGACGGGCGACAGACGGACGCGCGACAGACGGACGGACGACGGACGCCACGATATGGCATAAGCTCACCTTGGTCCTTTGGACCAGGTGAGCTAATAATGATATTGATTCGCTTAACTTGTCAATAATAAGATCCAAATGATAATTATTCGCTTGAGTTGACAATACCACGATCATAATTATAAAGATTCGCTTGACTTGTCAATACCACGATCAAAATGATAATGATTCGCTTGACTTGTCAATATCACGCTCAAAATGATAATGATTCGCTTGACTTGTCAATATCACGCTCAAAATGATAATGATTCGGTTGACTTGTCAATTCTACGCTCAAAATGATGATGATTCGCTTGACTTGCTAATACCACGACCAAAATGATAATGACTCTCTTTACTTGTCAATACCACGATCAAAATGATAATGATTCGGTTGATCTGTCAAAACCACGATCAAAATTATGATGATTCGGTTGACTTGCCAATACCACGATCGAATTGAAAATAATTTTCTTGGATTGAGAATACCAAAATCTCAAATACAATGTACTTTCACAGTTAAGCTAGAAATAAACTTACAGTGTAGTAGCGTCTAACTGACATCAAGTAGTCTTAATGAAAAACATGAGTTACGTTAGAAACCCAAAAGACGTGATTAAGGGTAATCTTTAGGGATTTCAAACACGAATAAATATCTAAAAAATATACATGTCATGTAATATCAAATTGTTAGTTTAATAATGTAGTTTCTTAAAACTACCAACACTTTCCTGTAGATGCTAACAGTTTTGTTCTATAGGGTTACTTTGTGGTAAAGCACGGATTAATTCTACGTCACACAAATAACCAAACTTAAAATATGTAGACGCGCTGTTATGCTCACAAGTGTCTATTGCACAGGGTAGGATCATTTGTTTGGCCGAATTTGACTTAATGTACGTATAAACACTTATTTTGTTTTTACCTTGAAATGCAAAAGACGACTATAAATAATATTTAAGGATTAACATCAATTATTTTTTTCTGTTATACAGTCATAACAGAAAAAACTGGAGTGTACTCTAAATAAACCGCGAAGCGGTTTATGAAGAGAGTACACTCCAGTTTTTTCTGTTATGACTGTATAACAGAAAAAATAATTAATGTTAATTCTTATAATTCAATTTCGTCTTATACACACCAAGATATTTCACTTTCTTTGGCGACCTCTTTTCTGTGATAAATTATTACGCAACGTCATCAGCCAATCAAAAATGACGTTACATTTCGCAACGTCAAAAATTTTGTTATGGAGGTATAACAAAATTATTTCAGCCAATGAAAATGCGTATTTCATACAAAATTAAATTATTACACAAATATGGCATTTCAACCATACAAACACTCCTTTCTTATACTTTTAAGATAAATGATCACAGTAAGTAGGGCCATTTCAAGACAAGTTGTTAAACTGGTGAGGTTAGGGCCCTTTTTAGAAATATGCATATTTTACCCCAAACTCAACTGTTGAACAATTTATTCTAAAAGTAGTCTTCCTGACATGTCTAGAGTTCTGTTTAGTGTCTAATAAGAGCATTTTTGATGTTTGAAATACTTCCTTACATGACATATTTGAATGATATCATTCATAACCGCCATTTGCATTTCAAGGTCAAAATAAAAACAGTGTTTATACATACAAGTATTATAAAGTCAAATCTGGTCAAACCTATATATGCTCCTATTTTGTTCTTTAGACTCTTGTGAGCAAATAGACATGGCTATTTTGTGCAATATATGCGATACAAATGAGTTAATTATGCCCACCCTGAAACATGCATTTTTCGCATGTTTTGTTGAAATTTACAAACAGCTTAACAAATTACATATCAACAGCAAGTCCCACGGTTTGACATGATACATACTAAAAGTTCATCATGTTACTTCTCTTAGGTTGGATCATAGTAGGGATTTTTAGGCTTGGCTTGTTAAGTTTCATTTTGTGAATGGATTTGCTGTTTAGATACCACGAAAAGGCGGGGAGAGTTAGCGAACGTTGTGTGTTATCTTGCGTCCTAGGGTAGACCTGTTTTGGCGGCTATTATAAATTGCCATCAATTGTCCGAGGAAGGGATCATTTTGTGTTAATTGTAAAACTATATCACTTGGGAACGTTTGGAAATGACATGTTACCATAGAGACCTCTATATACAATCTTCGTCGAAGTCCTTAACTAGAACAAATCGGTTAACGGTGACTAGTTCCTTGTCATTTAGGTGTTTGAAAATTTCAAAATGTTTCAGTGTTTATAAGGCCTACGTATGAATAAAACATACGACCGATTATCAAGTGAGTTCATATATGAATACAGAATACTAACATTCATATTTCTTCTCACAGGTACTATCCGACAACTTTGTATCACAATATCTTACATAGAGACGCGACTAAATTTTTATTACATATCAGTCAGGTGTAGAGTCCATAAACATGATTACCAATGCCCATGCTTAAACCGTAAAACCAAATGAAACAAGAAATATCTTTAAAAGATAAACGGCATAGTTTTAATGTTGGTGGTTATAATATAAGACTGCTGGTGAAATAAATGAACGAACTAATGTGTTTCAGCACAGAAAACTAAATTATATCAGTTTGAATCATTTTTGGTGATAATAAGACTGCATTTGAATCAGGAATATAATTATATTAATGTGTCTTTTGAAAAGATTCATCCACTTATTCAGCTTTCATTGAATCTTAACTTTGTTCCGTTTTTAACTGCATATCTGTATTTTGCATTGACCGCTACATTGACCAATCGCATACTTCATCTTGACCAGTTACGCCACCTGTCGCGTCATATCCGGGCCAATAGAAAATTATACGGCTATGGCGAAAAAAAACCAATGAATTTGATTTGGTATTGTTGAGCTTAAAGATGTTGTAAGGACACAATAGCGTGACCTTGCCCGGTCGAATGATGCTCAACAACGCACGAAGCAGTCTTTACCACCAATAACTCAGGCAAAGAACACCAAGCACCGATTTACAGACTTTTGGATTATCTACTGCAAGCCAAAAGAGAACGCAGCGTCAAAGGAGACATTAGAAAAAAAGAAAAAATCCCGAATGTATTTGTCACTTACGAATCAAACAATGGGGAGTGCAGATACAATCTTGGGTATCTTTGGTTTTATTTCCTAAAACAAAACAATTTGTAACAGCAAACAACTTGAAAATATTTTAGCAAACAGGTCTGTCGAATTTATCTTTCCTATAGTTGAAAAAACTTGTCTTGCATATCTTTTTAATCAGCAACATGTTGCCGCTTGTCACATGATAGACTGTGCCCTTTTAAGAGTTGAAAACAAAAGTTTCGGTAGAATTCGCTCCCAATGGATTGATTTCTCTTGCCTGTGGCTAAAAGAAGGTTTATAAGTTTATACCCCTCCCTTACCAAGACGAAATACTTAATTGATTTGTAGTTAGCTTTCGTGGAATGTTGTCGCGTGCCCGGCAATTACGTCGTCGAAGCCGTACGGATCGTATAATAATCGGATCTGGTATTTATTGCGGAATGCAATTCCCTCATCATTTCAAGTGTTTATATAGTAGAGTAACAGGTCTCTCCGTGGCACCCAGCAGCGATTGGTTAAGTCTGATTGATCGGCAGAAGATGTCAAACAAAGAGAACTTCGATCAGCATTCACGTAGTCGCCCATTAAACTGTTTATACGGCTATGTTCACGAGAACGGAAGGAATCCTGGATATTTATTTCACGAATGAAAACAAAGAATTACATGCGTATTCGATTGATGGTGAAGTCTTAATGTGCTGGTAATGACGAATACGGATGTTAGAATTAACTATTGTAGTCCAAATAACTCCGATCAAAGGCCAGATCGATACGTAAATATGTTTAGACCCATTAAACGCGATACAACGCCGGCTGGCACAACAATGTTGGGGAATAAAAGAAAGATCGCTGTGCTGATGCGGTCAATACTGAAGAATTAGCAGGGTACAGACCTCACATTTCTCAAGTGATCCAGATTGCTTGACATTTGAAATGTACGTCAGATTTCTATCGTAAGATTATGACATGTGGAGGGCGCATTTGTCCTATTTGGGTATAAATCATTGTACACCTAAACGCCTTCGAAATAGTTATTCAGTCTGACATTCAATATATAAAATAGCAATATTATCAAATGAATATAAGATTGTTTCTTTAAAAATATCTTCAGTTTAAATCTCGATATCTGTGTAGTTATATTGAACAATTACAGTATAAAAGCCATAATTAACGAACAATATAATAAATTAATTGCCACAGAAATGAATGAATGACTCACCCATCACTCATTTTGCCATCATTTTTATTGATTTACAAAAATAAATAAATCATAATTAACAATTTCTCTGTATTGTTTAAGGGGCGTAAGCTATCTACATACCTTTTTATATAATCAAGCTGTGCATCAGTAACTATGATATCTCTAATACGGTATACATGTTGGGAAGGCAACCAGGTAGTGCAAAAACAACTGTTGCGTCATGGCATTGTATACGTCGCTTAGCTGTAGAGGGATTAAGTTTGCCACCGTGGGGTACAATGGGTGAATAGCATAAGTACTTCAGACTTTTATCTGAATACGGTTTTTTTTTGTTTTTTGTTGTTGTTTTTTTTGTATGTTTATACATTGGTATATTACCTGACACTATCGATCCCTGGTGTTTTCGTTGTCACTATCCCAAACCTCATTTTGAGAATTTGATTTAACTCGGATTCGACCTAAAATTATTGCATGGCGCGTGTCATTGATAATCCAGAAGACGTTTATTTATTCGGAACACCTGTGGTTTCTATGCAAATATATATTGTTGTTCGTTATTTGCCCTCGTGTAATCGATTTTGAGTTATAGTTACGGTTTCACTGATATGTAGGCATTCTATATTGTTTTTTGTATGATGTGATTATTTGTGTGTAAATTATTTGTATACAATTTGTACGACATTTTCGTTCAATTGACTTCTGAAGCGTTTGCCACCGGAAGGTATCGTCTGTAACCATATCATTATTATATTTCAGAACATTACGGCTGTTTCGAGGTTGACAAGCGAAACCGTGTATTCACAGTGACCCCAGGAGATCTCCGTCCAGAGGAGCTGACCCCGGCTAACTGTGCTACAAAATGTGGAGTTTGGTTATATAATTACTGTGGACTGGAGTACGGTACGTCGCCATGTATTCAGTCACAATGTTTTTGTACGGCATGTACTTTTAAACTACTATAGTAATATATATATAGCACACATATATATATACATGGATTTTAGAACAAATTTCGGAAACGTATGTATCAAATGTGGTTCTGTAACAAAGGGGTCCCTTCTATAACTTAAAAACTTCATACTGTATATTACATTGTATTTGAGAATAAGGAAATGAAAGTAAAGTTCATTAAGCCATCGATTAGTTCAAGTGTTATGAAACGTCATTACGGTGTGAGCACAACTATTGCTGAGGTATATATCAGATAATAGTAACTATAATTGGCAACCTTACATTACTTGCCGTAGAAAAAATATATTAAAAAAAAAATATTTTTAAAAACTATGAGTTAAAATGAATGTTTTCAGTGGAAAACCATTAAGTAACGATGGAAGCTAGAATGCGTACGTTTATATGTATTTACAGTAAATCTTTTTTGATTAATAACTAATTTTAGAAAAAAAAAATCAATTCACAGGAAAGTTTTGTAGATGTGGAAAACATCCACCCCCTGAATCGAAACGATCCAATTCCTCTTGTGTAACAAAATGCATGGGCGATCAAACTCAGACATGTGGGGCGAAGGATTACGTGGAGGTTTACACCACATCTCCACCCATTGTGGGCCTGGCTTTGAACGCATCAGCCGGAGTATCGGAGCCGGTCCTGACCTTCACGCCAATTCTTTTCTCGATTCACACCGACAGTGCCGGACTCGACACAGCTTTTAGAATGAACTACGGCGACGGAGCGGATAGGACGGATAAAAACGCGACAGATATGTTAAATCATACCTATGTCTTACATGGAAGCAAGCAAGTTACGGCGATTGCCAACGACTACAACGAAACGATGGTGGTATGTCATTATATGTACATCTAAAACATATCTTATAGACGATTTGTCACCATGATCATGTTAGGATATCGGGTCGACCATCACTTCGCCATTGAAACGTTCTTTTTTCAAGAACGTGGATGTGGCATAGTGGTATAAGCTGCGGGTTTTGCTTGCTAGGCGATTTGGTGCCGCATATCATGAGTTTAATGAATTAGGACCGGAGGAAATATATAAATCACGTATCTTTTGGCGTTATGGTCAGAGTCTGTAACAAAGCAACAGTTTGCATTTTATTTCCCGAAATTTTAAATACGTTTAAAAATTGAAATCAGCATATAAAGAATTCTTTTAGAAAAATGCATTACTCATAAGATATAATTTGTTTTATCTTTGGACCACCTGATTGATAATGTTATATCATCTATTTTCAGGAAAAGGTAGTAGCGATAACGATAAATGTGGTCGCCGCTATCGCTGGGGTAAACTTGACATGTCCGGCAGTTATAGGGTCCTACGAGACAGGGCTGTGTACATTAGAAGTACTACAAGGTTCTTACATCAATCTGAAGATCGAACAAGACGTGGACAAGACAGAAATCCTTTCCCTTGCAGGTGCGTAAATCATTTAACTAAGAACTTTAAAGTAATGGTTCTACTTATATCTTGTCAAGTATGTCGTTCACGTTGTCTTGAAAAACTAAAGAATAAATAAATAACATGATACATAAGCTATGTAATGTGGGAAAATGTATTAGCGCATGAATCTTTGTCTCTCCATAGTATTTATCATTACTCTGTTCTTGAATACTCACAATTTTCGAGCTCTCTAAAAATCACAATTTTCACATTTCGGATCGGATCGTCATCACATAACCCGCTGATCGATACATCTGTAGAAATCTGCAACAAACGAGCTGTATCTAAGTTAGGTGTTATTTGTTCAACTTGAAAAAAACCCACATATTTTGTGTGACGGGATCATACTATAAAAAAACATTTATTGACCTGTTTTACGACTGCTACAGTCTCCACTTAGATGTCGCGTATATCGTCAAAAGATTACTGTTATTTACCAATTCACCTCTTTTAAAACCATTGATTTTTAACACGTCAAAGCGCACGGTACATGCCAAGACAATATAAGTATATTGTATGAACAAACCACTATGTTTTATTATGACACGGTAGAGCTAGTTGAGTCAGTGACGGGTATGAGTCCTGAAAGGGTTTTACAAAAGACGAGCAATATATTGGCGCCATTCGAAACTAATTGTAAGTTAGATACGATAGAGTCAAAATATATAACAATGTACCATACAGCTGTTTCGTCATTTTCGTTTATAGTCACCCATTGAGTCACCTACTGTCATTCATGTGAGTCATCTATTACGAGTCACTCATTGTGAGTTACCAATTGTGAATCACCCATATACAAACATCATCAGACGGTTGACTGTTCAAATTGCTCGTGATCGTTCCGTCGTTTGTCCGTGGTAGGTCCGTGATCGATCCATTGTTTGTCCGTGGTAGGTGCGTGATCGATCCATTGTTTGTCCGTGGTAGGTCCGTGGTCGATCCATTGTTTGTCCGTGGTCGGTCCGTGGTCGATCCGTGGTTTGTCCGTCGTCGGTCCGTGGTCGATTCATTGTTTGTTCGTCGTCGGTCCGTGGTCGATCCATTGTTTGTCCGTCGTTGGTCCGTGGTCGATCCGTGGTTTGTCTGTCGTCGGTCCGTGGTCGATCCGTCGTTTGTCCGTCGTCGGTCCGTGATCGATCCGTGGTTTGTCCGTCGTAGGTCCGTGATCGATCCGTGGTTTGTCCGTCGTCGGTCCGTGGTCGATCCGTGGTTTGTCCGTCGTCGGTCCGTGATCGATCCGTGGTTTGTCCGTCGTCGGTCCGTGATCGATCCGTGGTTTGTCCGTCGTCGGTCCGTGATCGATCCGTCGTTTGTCCGTGGTAGGTCCGTGATCGATCCATTGTTTGTCCGTCGTCGGTCCGTGGTCGATCCGTGGTTTGTCCGTCGTCGGTCCGTGGTCGATCCGTGGTTTGTCCGTCGTCGGTCCGTGGTCGATCCGTGGTTTATCCGTCGTCGGTCCGTGATCGATCCGTCGTTTGTCCGTCGTCGGTCCGTGATCGATCCATTGTTTGTCCGTCGTTGGTCCGTGATCGACCCATTGTTTGTCCGTCGTTGGTCCGTGGTCGATCCTTCGTTTGTCTGTCGATGGTCCGTGGTCGATCCTTCGTTTGTCTGTCGTTGGTCCGTCGCATCCTTCGCTGGTCCGTTTTCGATCCATCGGTAAATAAACAATCTATTGCTGCTCTATTGAAAAGTACCTAAAGCATCTTATCGCAATCGACCTGACGACGGACGGCCATTTATTTGTTTATTTATTTAATATGTCTGATTCATTGGACCACACAGATGCGGATATCCGTACCATTGGAATGCCTATACCAGCTGTTGGACCGGCCAATCCCGGAACTTCCACTTCCAATGACATTGTAGCCCCGGCGTCTGAATTTCAGCATTCTGGAAAACTATACGGACTTGAGTTTTACGCAGAGACGACGGGGTCAATCACTTTCAAGGTACAATTAATCATTCGTTGCCTTCGTTAACACGTTAAACATACCGAACTTTATTGTTTGTGCCTTATAAGATCATTAAACATAAATGTAGATTTAGGAGAATAAACATAAGCATGAACACATGATATATAGTTCCAGCCTTAAATACACCAGTGAATATCAATAAAAAGGAATATCTTTTACTCTTTTTTTCTTTAAAGGTATTATGTCCTTCCTGTTCCGATTACTGCTTTGCTACTAATATGTGCGGAGGAACCTGTCCTGGCGTGAATAACATAGTGTGCACTACTGGCGAGCTATACTGTGTTTCCGGTCATGCGTGTTGGACTAGCGGTCCCTGTTCCAGTCCTTCGCGCTACGACGGCACTCAGCGTACTGACCTTACCTTGTCGTACTCCATACCCTACACCATTACACACACGGGATATCACTACCTGCCGATCACTAATGATATTGATGTGACGCCGGGATGCATGCTGGGCTTCAAGGGGGCCACCTTGGGCTCTCGAAGTGCTGATGACGCTAACGAAGCGGATGTAATTACGAGCAATTTCGGTGATAAGACTGCTGCAACTTCTGCCTCAAGGAGACATTTACTACGGGGATATACGACACAGGGAACCAAACTCGAGTATTCAATCATGTTTGAAACAGACGGAGTAAAAAACATGATATTCACGTTGCAGAACGAGGGAGTCACTTCGATACCCCCAACTGTGCTCACAAGGACCATAAACTGTGTGGAGGGTGTGAATGCTTCCATTATTTCTATCCCAAGTTACGTGCCAGCTCTAGAACCGGTTCTTCTGGAGACACTACCGCACACAGGTAAGTGTATTCAAGACAATTTTTATAATCATCTTACTCCGTTAAAAATAACTACCATTTGCTTTGGCTGTTAACCTAGATTGAAGGTTTGAGAAGCAGCTGTCAGTCTGTCAACTCAAGATATAGTATGACATAACCTATATATATACAACTAATAGTAGCTTTGAGAGAAGGTTCTAATTTGGTAGTATATTACGTTGATTGCCGTAATATTGTGTATCCCGTCTATGCTCATCTATTGTTATTCAATGCTTAGTGTTCATGTGGGCATTCTTTATTTCTTTTGAATTGTTAAAGTATTCTTGCAAAAATGCATCGGTATATTGAGGAGAAGGGGTATTTGGAGGGTTACAATGATGGTAAATTCTTCTGAAAATACTCCATTCCACAAATGCTTGATTGGGGACAAATCGAGGATACACGGTGGTAGCCAATTTATGGCAATGGTGTTCATGGTCTCGTGTAATCTTGCAAGGTCAATTTTTACTTCCTAGCAAATGATGCCATATTGAGATTTATGAACTCAGCCCAACTCAAGACCGTACACCAGTTTAAATTACATGTTCGATTGTAAAACTTGTCGAGAAACTATAAAAGTGTAAAGCGTTTAGCGTTGGTAAATATTTTAAACATGACACACATCCATCCGTAGCCTAAATTATAACCTCGATCAAAGTTTCATAGCAAAGTATCAGGAAAATGTACGGTCAACCATAATATACGATGTACTCCAGATAATCCTATAAACTCTTGCCGTGCACGCAGGTTAACCTTACACATTCTGTTTCTCAATGTTTAGAGATGAATTCGATAGCATACTATACTAGTTGTGTTGTTTCTAGCAAATCTTAACCTGTATACACACGCATCATAGCATAGCATAGCATAGCATAGCATAGCATAGCATATCATAGCATAGCATAGACGAATCGACTTAGTGCGTAAGGTATATTTTGAACTGTTGCACGGTGATTTTAAGTGTGTTTTAGTGATTATATTATAAAACAAGTTTACATGGTTGTCAGTGCAGTAGCCCAGAATATTTGACCCTCGGTACTGGTAATCGCCCGAAGTTCTATTGCACTCGGCTCGTGCAATAATGTAAAATATTCTGGGCTATTGCCCAGACTCCCATGATATATTTGTATAATAGTGTAGCCACAAGGACCCGCAGATTTGATAACAATCTCGTAGGCTTTATACTTTGGTAAATATAAGCTGCACTAGGCATTGGTTTGATCAGGGTGACAGAACGAAGTTACCGAAACATCAAACCAAATCCATGTCATGATATATTAAGTATGTGGCGGGGACATCCAGTCTTGGAAATCAAAATTAATATTTTAATACATTTTTTATATAACATTTTAAACAGTGTGTATAGTAATAGTGAGGTTGTTGGTTTCTGTCAAATGTATGTGTCACTGTCTATGTCAACTGTAATCAAGTCCTGTTCAGTGTCAGTGTCCATGTCAAGTGCTATATGCTTGTGTTTATGTTTTGTATTTGTGACCCTTGACTTCATACCTGGCACCTTTCACCTGTAACCATGTGACCACCTCTCGCACACCTGGCCCACCCTGCACATGCAGAGCTGGGACAGAGATAGTCAGACCACCAGGGGACACAGAGCCATGATAGGATTCATTGTAAAAAAGGTCGGAATTGGTATTGGGATTCAACCCCTGTCACATTGATAGAGGTGTTCTACTACGACTATATGTGATCATGAATAAAACGTGATAAGAAGGAACTGCACCACTGTGTTTGTCGTTCAGCCTCTGCCCAAAATCCCCACCCCGTTTCAAGTATATCCGTTCATGCTTCTCAACACAAAGACAATTATTCGTAATAGTTCTTACTTTTAGAACTAAGCTTCATCCTTTGCTTGTTTCTTTAGTGAGCATCTGGATATTAGTGCTAAATTTGATCTATACATTGGAATGCTTCATTGAATACCACTTATTGTTTCTTGCAGGGACTTCGTTAACTTACTACTGGGCTATTGAAAGTGGTGGAGTTACAGTATATGTTAACACTACTAATAACAACGCCGAATACTTCACCTTTGTAAGGGGCACATATACTGTGTCCATTACTATAGAGAATCCTACCAGCATGAAGACAAACACAACAACCATTATCGCACATGAACCGATCCAACATTTAGCACTTACTCAGACCAGCTGCATCGTGGACGAGCTGTGCTGTATCAAACTTTCCATGTCGCGGGGTTCCGACTACACCTGTTATTGGACAGTAGAAGGCGTGTTTGAACAGGCATCTGAAGAGAAGTGGCTCTCCGACACAGCCCAGACAACATATGTTGAAACACCACCTAATGCCTGCTATAACTATCTGTTCGAATTCGAGGACAAATCCTCTCCGTATAGAGTCTCGGTACGGTGTACCAACGGTCTTGGCACCGAGACCAGCGAAACCTTTATCGCTGTTCGGGAACGGATAAAAGATGTTGCTTTCGAGCAAACCGGGGCACTTGTGGGCCAGTCCTTCTTTTTGGCTTTTACGTTTGGAAGTGGGGGTACAGGCCTTACCTACTCCCTAAGTTTTAACAACACGCAACCGACACTCATTAAGGACTCCTTTGCAAACCGGGTAAGGACCCAGGTAACCTATCCCGGCGAATATGATACCTCTAAGGTATACCCTGTTGTACTAACAATGAGTAATGCTGTGTCTCAGTTGACACTTTCCTTTGATTTTGGAATAGAAGAACCTATTGTTAATCCATTGGTTACTCCCGACTTTACGCTGGATCAAAATGGCATTGTCGTTAAGGAGAGTGGTGATTCGGTTAGTTTTACAGTTACAATGGATTCTGGCACTAACCCAAACGTCCACATTGACTTTGGAGACTCGTCAGCTAATGCTACCATGCCCACCATTTCGACTTGGTCGGGGACTCCGTATATCGCAAATCATGTCTACAATACATTGGGTGATTTTACAGCAACGGTACGAGTTTACAACACATACAGTATGTCCGAATACAACTACAGAGTGTTCGTCGTCAAACGGGTGGAAAACCTGGCAGTTAGTGTACATGCTACACAAATTTTATTTACACCTCCAGTTTATGCGAATTTCACATTCACTCAGACCGTGGTAGAAGATGAACCGAATATGGCATTTGTATCTATCGATGATGGCAGTGGATTCCCGGCAGTAGACTATCCATTTGCTGTCGGCACCCCGATACCTTTTCTGTTATATAGAAATGGAGACTTTTCAGTTCGGTTTAACATAAGTAACCCTGTCAACTTTCTCATTTTGACCCAAGCTGTGGAGGTTGTAGAGATAATTGGCACCATTGATATAAAACCTCAAGGCTATGCCCACGCTCCTATTGGTGAAGTCGTCAACATTGACGTCATGCTCTCACGAGGGGACAGCGGGGGTGATTTACAGTTGACGTTTGATCCAGGGAATGGCCAGTCAGCAACGACAAAAAACAGGGCAGGTATGACATACATTTACACAGTCAGTAATAACAAAAAAAAACAGACCAGTTAGGACATACATTTACACAATCAGCATAGACAAAAAACAAGGCTGCTAGGACATACATGTAGACAGTCAACGACAAATATATATACATATGTTATATTCCCACTAGTGGAATATGACCTTCCGGTCTTCTGATTGGTCAAGAATTCGAATTTTGACCCGAGTTGCAGTTGTTATTGACGTCATCAATAATCGAATGACGTCACATCACCGGGTCCCGGCCGTCGCCTGTACACCTTATTTGCATACGCGAAATTAGACTTCCCTTTGTTTCAAGCCGATATTATTGAAGAAGAAACAGGTCACATTACTCGTGATTTTTGGATATGGAATTTATTTCACACGAGTATGTTATTTTTTTGAAGTTACAAAAGACACTCGCTAAAGCTCGTGTCTTTTGTAACTTCAAAAAAATACATGTAACTTACTCGTGTGTAATAGATTCCATAAAAGCGATTGTCTTTTGTAACTTTTTTTTAAAATAACTTACTCGTGTGAAATAAATTCCATATCTAACAACCACACATTGTGTAACCTCCATGTAACATCTTGATTAATTAAACAAATATAAATACAATATTACAGTATAAAGAAAATGATCTGATGAGTGTCCTATGTCTTTGCAAAAAAATAAACCAGTAACAGGAAGATAAAACACGACACGTATCAGAGGGGCAAGACCGAGTTTAAAATAAGTATCAGATGAGGAAAATCAAGGTTACCACAAGTATCTCAGAAAGGTTACTGAATATACAGCAAATATCTTAAGAGGGAATCCGAGTATACATCAGGTATCTTAGGAGGTAAACCGGGTATACTCCAAGTATCAGAGGAGGTAGGTAGAGTTATATAACAAGTATCAGAGGAGGTAGGTAGAGTTATATAACACGTATCAGAGGAGGTAGGTAGAGTATATAACAAGTATCAGATGAGGTAAATTGAGTTTATATCAAGTATCAGAGGAGGTAAATTGAGTTTATAACAAGTTTCAGAGGAGGTAAGTAGAGTTATATAACAAGTATCAGAGAAGGTAGGTAGAGTTATATAACAAGTATCAGAGGAGGTAGGTAGAGTTATATAACAATTATTAGAGGAGGTAAATTGAGTATATAACAAGTATCAGAGGAGGTAGGTAGAGTTATATAACAAGTATCAGAGGAGGTAGGTAGAGTTATATAACAAGTATCAGAGGAGGTAAATTGAGTATATAACCAGTATCAGAGGAGGTAAATTGAGTTGTAACAAGTATCAGAGGAGGTAAATTGAGTATATAACAAGTATCAGAGGAGGTAGGTAGAGTTATATAACAAGTATCAGAGGAGGTAGGTAGAGTTATATAACAAGTATCAGAGGAGGTAGGTAGAGTTATCTAACAATTATTAGAGGAGGTAAATTGAGTTTATAACAAGTATCAGAGGAGGTAGGTAGAGTTATATAACAAGTATCAGAGGAGGTAGGTAGAGTTATATAACAAGTATCAGAGGAGGTAAATTGAGTTTATAACAAGTATCAGAGGAGGTAAATTGAGTATATAACAAGTATCAGAGGAGGTAAATTGAGTTGTAACAAGTATCAGAGGAGGTAGGTAGAGTTATATAACAAGTATCAGAGGAGGTAGGTAGAGTTATATAACAAGTATCAGAGGAGGTAGGTAGAGTTATATAACAAGTATCAGAGGAGGTAGGTAGAGTATATAACAAATATCAGAGGAGGTAAACTGAGTATATAACAAGTATCAGAGGAGGTAAATTGAGTTTATAACAAGTATCAGAGGAGGTAAATTGAGTATATAACAAGTATCAGAGGAGGTAAATTGAGTTGTAACAAGTATCAGAGGAGGTAGGTAGAGTTATATAACAAGTATCAGAGGAGGTAGGTAGAGTTCTATAACAAGTATCAGAGGAGGTAAATTGAGTTCATAACAAGTATCAGAGGAGGTAAATTCAGTTGATAACAAGTATCAGAGGAGGTAAATTGAGTTGTAACAAGTATCAGAGGAGGTAAATTGAGTATATAACAAGTATCAGAGGAGGTAGGTAGAGTTATATAACAAGTATCAGAGGAGGTAAATTGAGTTGTAACAAGTATCAGAGGAGGTAGGTAGAGTTATATAACAAGTATCAGAGGAGGTAGGTAGAGTTATATAACAATTATCAGAGGAGGTAGGTAGAGTATATAACAAGTATCAGAGGAGGTAGGTAGAGTTATATAACAAGTATCAGAGGAGGTAGGTAGAGTTATATAACAAGTATCAGAGGAGGTAGGTAGAGTTATATAACAAGTATCAGAGGAGGTAGGTAGAGTTATATAACAAGTATCAGAGGAGGTAGGTAGAGTTATATAACAAGTATCAGAGGAGGTAGGTAGAGTTATATAACAAGTATCAGATGAGGTAAATTGAGTTATATAACAAGTATCAGAGGAGGTAAATTGAGTTATATAACAAGTATCAGAGGAGGTAAATTGAGTTATATAACAAGTATCAGAGGAGGTAAGTAGAGTATATAACAAGTATCAGAGGAGGTAAATTGAGTATATAACAAGTATCAGAGGAGGTAGGTTGAGTATATAACAAGTATCAGAGGAGGTAAATTGAGTTTATAACAAGTATCAGAGGAGGTAAATTGAGTATATAACAAGTATCAGAGGAGGTAAGTAGAGTTATATAACAAGTATCAGAGGAGGTAGGTAGAGTTATATAACAAGTATCAGAGGAGGTAGGTAGAGTTATATAACAAGTATCAGAGGAGGTAGGTAGAGTTATATAACAAGTATCAGATGAGGTAAATTGAGTATATAACAAATATCAGAGGAGGTAAACTGAGTATATAACAAGTATCAGAGGAGGTAAATTGAGTTTATAACAAGTATCAGAGGAGGTAAATTGAGTTTATAACAAGTATCAGAGGAGGTAGGTAGAGTTATATAACAAGTATCAGAGGAGGTAGGTAGAGTTATATAACAATTATCAGAGGAGGTAAATTGAGTATATAACAAGTATCAGAGTAGGTAAATTGAGTTGTAACAAGTATCAGAGGAGGTAGGTAGAGTTATATAACAAGTATCAGAGGAGGTAGGTAGAGTTATATAACAATTATCAGAGGAGGTAGGTAGAGTTATATAACAAGTATCAGAGGAGGTAAATTGAGTATATAACAAATATCAGAGGAGGTAAACTGAGTATATAACAAGTATCAGAGGAGGTAAATTGAGTATATAACAAGTATCAGAGGAGGTAAATTGAGTTTATAACAAGTATCAGAGGAGGTAAATTGAGTTCATAACAAGTATCAGAGGAGGTAGGTAGAGTTATATAACAAGTATCAGAGGAGGTAGGTAGAGTTATATAACAAGTATCAGAGGGGTTAGGTAGAGTTATATAACAAGTATCAGAGGGGTTAGGTAGAGTTATATAACAAGTATCAGAGGAGGTAGGTAGAGTTATATAACAAGTATCAGAGGAGGTAGGTAGAGTTATATAACAAGTATCAGAGGAGGTAGGTAGAGTATATAACAAGTATCAAAGGAGGTAGGTAGAGTATATAACAAGTATCAGAGGAGGTAAGTAGAGTTATATAACAAGTATCAGAGAAGGTAAATTGAGTTTATAACAAGTATCAGAGGAGGTAGGTAGAGTATATAACAAGTATCAGAGGAGGTAAATTGAGTTTATAACAAGTATCAGAGGAGGTAAATTGAGTATATAACAATTACCTTATACCCAACTCGTATACCCAACAAGTAACAGAAGAGACAAATCCACGTTATAAGAAACTACGTCTTAAAAACCAATACGTTGGTACTAAGACATATACGTTTAATATATTAAGTAAAGAACCAATTATCATTATGGTCGATTGATATATACATTATCTTATAATTTATGTATAGATTTTTGAATGAGGATACAATTCATTTCATATGCATTTCCTGCTTACTATAATTAATTAACCGAGTATATATATCATATACTGATCAGCATAATATTTTCACAAGGTGTGAGTCCGAATGGAGTGGACACGTTCACGGCTACCTACACGACTGTTGGTAACTATACAATCACAGTAACGGCCCAAAGCCGACTAGAGACGAAGACCCAGACCTACGTTATCGTTTGTCAGAGCAAAGTCACAGACAATTTCGTCTTCGTTACTGATCACCCACAGGAATTTCCAAATAGTAAGTCAACATGTTATTAATGTTATCATGCCGAGTCAATTTCAAAAAAAGCATGTTAATTATGTACTTTGAGCTCCAGTAACCCTTAGATACAGTTCTATAAATGTAACACTTAGATGCAGTTCTATAAATGTAACACTTAGATGCAGTTCTATAAATGTAACAATAGTGCAGTTCTATGGATGCAACATTTAGATACAATTCTATGGATGTAACAATTAGTGCAGTTCTATGGATGCAACATTTAGATACAATTTTATGGATGTAACAGTTCGATAAAGTTCTATGAATGTAACCCTTAGATACAGTTCTATGGATGTAACACTTAGATACAGTTCTATGGATATAAAAGATAGATACAGTTCTATGGATATAAAAGATAGATACAGTTCTATAAATGCAACAATAAGATACAGTTAAATGGATCTAGTTCTATGGATGTAACACTTAGATACAGTTCTATGGATGTAACACTTAGATACAGTTCTATGGATGTAACAGTTAGACACAGTTCTATGGATGTAACAGTTAGATACAGTTCTATGGATGTAACAGTTAGATACAGTTCTATGGATGTAACAGGTAGATACAGTTCTATGGATGTAACAGGTAGATACATTTCTATAAATGTTACAATTAAATACATTTCTACACTTATGATTATATAAAAATAAGAATTAAAAGCTTTAGAGTTCTGCTCACACAGGAGTTTGGGCACACGATACCACAGTTGCATGAAAAGGCGCTCAGAGGAAACATCTTAGTACCTCTTAACTGCAGCGCTTTTATTGGCAATTAATCCATTTGATTATTATCCATTTCATTTCAGTTATGTTTTTATCTAGTTTAAATTGTATAACATTTTTACATTGGATATACTTTATGCATGGACAGGATTTAGAAAATGGTATGCAAATACTTATATTGATTCTTAGATTTACTACTATGTATATTGGTTCAATTTTTTCACGTGAATTCATTTACTTACTTTTGTTTTTTTCATGCATGTGACATTTTTTAAAGGTAACACTGCTAGTATAACTCTGCAGTTCCAATACAACGATGACGCACCCACCGATGCTATGTACATTCTGGATAATGGAGATGGGACGACATTCGGTCCTGCCGCCTTGAGCAGCTTGGTTGTCCATAAAGGGATCCCTGTCGATATAACGACCACGTACACCACTGACGGGGACTTTTATTCTAATATAACTATATACAACCGCGTTTCCAGTGCTTCCCGAATTATTAATGTACGTGTATTTTTTTCACTTCCTTGTACAGAGGTAAAAAAAATGAAGGTTTACGCTATTGACGTATATTTTGATAGTATTTATATTTTAGCTGCTTGACACGAGTTTGGACATGTGCGAATAAAGATTTCGTTACTAATGAAATGCACAAATCTGGTAATCGTCAGTTGAAAAGTTCGATTTTGTTTGAAAGTCATTTATGTGTCATATGAAGAAAAGGAATAAAGTTCTACTTCTTTGAACGTTTTCAGAGTGGAGTGTATAAGCCTTTCCAGGATCTTACCGTACACACGAGGTATAAACCTAAAGTTGGTAACGAGGCAGAAGGATTCGGCGCATTAAAGCAACAGTTTCCAGCCGGAAATGTGATCTTCTACATGAGCAGCACTCAAGGTAGGTTGTGTTTTGTTATCACTTATTCATGTTTTCATATTTTATACGTAAATCTTCGTTTGGTACATCATTCATGTCCATTTGTCTGTAAAGCATAATAATAACAAATATCCTTGAAATGTCATGAAGACAAAGTGAACCGCAGGAATTAAATTATGTTTATTTCCTTTCTTAAGGGGCAATTAATAGCGGGACCCCCTGCAGGGTCGAAGTGGTTTTTCTATGCTTTTTATACAGGGAACATTAAAGAAACCAAGAAAAGAGCCTGTTCTAACCCCATGAATGTTAATCTTCCGAGCTGACTGAAAGTGTAACCCTTACAGATTCGGGGATTTGCTGTGTTTTCTGCTTGACACTAACAGGAGCAAATATTTATGCATTCCACTGGTATCATATTAGATATTAACGTTATCTATCTGAATTTTCTTTTACTCACCCTTCAATAACCCCGGCTGTTTAAAGGGCGTTAACTCTCATACAAACAAAAGAGTGTGTGCTTCTAAAAGCCCAATTTCACATGTGTAATTTCTTAGAATATGATTTAGGAAAATGATCGGGCGGTCGAGTGACTCTGTTGTAACCGCAACTGTGGTTCGATGCTTCTACCAAAAGGAGGATATCGGTAATGATCTTCTTATTTTTTACAGGCACGTTCGTGTATTACGATGTAAGGGCGACGTCCAGTGGTAACATTCACGTTTGCAACATAACGACAAAAGACAAGTTTGAACTCAATTTCACGGTAGGCAATAAATACCTTTCAATAAAATACATCTATATTCTTCGTACAAAATACCCTGAATATTATCAATTTCCGATGAAACGATATCATCAAATATCATTTATTCATTATAATCTTTGGTAACAACAATGATACATTTGTAGTCAATATCAACCCTGCCTACAGTCTATTTTCTAACAACATGTTGCGCCTCTGCCAGGAATGCAATTCATCTATTGGCACATTGCTGTCACGTGCTCAATCCGTGTAAACCCTGAAAGGGTTCACTATATATAGAAATGATGACAATGTCTCTCAGTAGTTTTTCTTCTTCTTTTTGCCATCAGATAAAAAATGATGTCATGTTTATGGCTATCACGAATTCTCTCATTCATTTTTTATGATATTTTTTGATATTATTACTATTATTATTTTATCTATTGAGACGTGTGTATGATCGTGACTAAATGTTTATAACAATTTTCCTGAACTGCAACATGAAGACAACATCTAGAAAACAGAAATTAAATTTTCATTAAATATAAAACTGTTGTCGAGGTTTGAATATTGCAACACTTTACGATTTTTTCGACGATAGGAGAAACTATACGAAACTAGTTAAGGTCTGTATATTTTGAATCCCTTAATAATAAAGATGTCGGTAAGGTATAAAATGGGATTAAGCCTTCCGCCCCGATCATTGGATTTTAATAGCAGTTAACATTCCGATAGGATTTCAAAAGGAAACCATTGACACCAAAATATCTTTATCACTTTTTAATCTCAGTAAACAAACTCGGTATCAACGAATTGTATGTCCATTAATTAATATTCAAAATCAGTATTTTGTTTGTTTGTTTGCTCGTTTTACCGGCCCTTGCACAAAGTTATTTTCAGACGGGGTCTTATTGTAGTAATTGATGACTATCTCACTGATTAACATCCGGGAGGGCCTTTGAATGCCTTCCAGAGTAATATGGATGAAGTGTCTTGCTGGAGGACATAACCAGGACACGTTTCTCAGCTTCCTAAGAAACACAAACCGTCAAGAGTAGGTCAACATTAACACATATATAATAACGTTACTCTTTTTTTTCAGAGTGGAAATTACTTAGTAGAAATCACAGCAAGGAACTACATAGAGGGCCATGAACAAACAGTCACCACTACTGTCATCATTCAGGAATCTGTAGACATAACCAGTGTCTCCCATGACGGCAAAACTGTAGCTGTGGGTACTAATAAAACAATCGACATAAACTTCAACACTGTAGGGGATTTGACATGTGTACATATTGATCTAGGTGACAGTAATTACATTATACTTGGTCATTCCGTAACTTGTTCATCAAAATACAACACATCCATGATGTCCGATTATTACCAAAGTACGCCGTTGTCATCGGTAACTACGATTACGCATGGCTACCAATTTGCAAACCTTTTCAATGTGTCTGTGTATGCATTTAACGAAATTTCTGAATCCTGGGGTATTTTGATACATGCTGTTGCAGAAACTGACTGTTCACTCCCAGAGCTTAGTATCAAATCACCTGGTCTCTCCGTTGATTTCCAAAACCCGGTGTTATTCAGAAGGAGTCAAATAATAACCTTGCAAGGAATAACTATAATCGATTGTTCAGAAACTTTAAACAACATAAAAGAATGGTTGATTTATGAAATTGACGAATACGGGATAGCAACACGAAGCATAGATATCACAGGTATTCTCTCATCTAGCACCTCTGAATTGGTATTGTGGAAGAATTTCTTGGATTTGGGAACCTATAAAGTCACATATAAGATGACAATGCTACCTGAGACTAGCTCTGTCGCTTTTGAAACGTCAGTTGATACGTACATGCGAGTGGAAGCCTCTCCTATTGTGGCTATTCTATTCCCCGGCGGATTGTCTAGGATCCAGTGGAAGTACGGGGAATTGCTTACCATTAATCCTGGAATACTGTCTGAGGACCCGGATGTTCCGGCCGGACAATCACCGGTAATAATATCTACTATAAACTATAATCAAGTCATGTTTTTCTCTTTTTGATAATTCAAGATAACACTAATTGATTGATATGTTTTCATTGTCAAACAATATTTCAAAAAGTGTTTTGCTCTAAGAATGCTCTTACATGTGTCAATAAAAGGCAATCATTGATTGCATGATAGAGAAAGACCTGCTTGTCTAAATTTTGTTCGTCTCAGTAGGATTATAATTATTTCAGAGTTTGAAAGGAAAATGTTAAACAAATATTGGACAGAAACATTTGCAGCTTGCAATATCGATATTGCATTTACTTGAAAGAAAAAACTGTTAGGACTGTTGGCACTACGATGTATGTTAATGTGTTCTAAAATATTGATATGACGTTTTACATTTCAGCAATTCGCTGGCTGTAGATGGTGGTGTAGGAAAGAACCAGGCAGTTTTGATGACGGATTTTTATCGTTGCCATTGTCCAGCGAACAAGTAGTGACTACGCCGGACAACGGCGGGTGTTTTCGACAGGGCAATGGCATTGTTAATACAGAGGAATTGCAGCTGGAGTTCAACACGAACAACATGCATGTTGGAGAAGTATACGAGTTTAAAATCATGTTATATACGGCTGATGGACGTGAGGCTGAAGCTATAGGGGAGTTGGAGATTGTAGATTTCTTACCTCCATTAATTGTGCCGAGGTGAGTAATATATATAATGAACTGTTTTAGTCGATAAACTCGACCTAAATCAGAAGAAAAACGAGCGTTATCTTTAATATAACACCTGTAAAAAGACACACAGGATAATTTTACCTTTCATTGAAACTGAATTACAAACAGTAGAGCAGGAAATAAGTTAAACTGTACCATACAGCTGTTTCGTCCTTCTAGGCCTCATCAATGATGCCTATGGGCCTAAGGTGTTGTTACTTAGGAGTTGATGGAAGTAACGCCATAAAAGTCGAAAGAATTCCCAAAATCTTAATGGCGATGCGAAATAGCACCATAGTTCAGTACATTTTTTTAAATCTGTATCCGATTTCAATATATGTAGATGATATAGTACATATTATGATCTTTACCTTGTCACTATTCAAATTAATACAATTCAATATTGATTCAGTATGCGTTCTCATTCAATATTGGACATTTTTTTACTTACATAAAACGCTAAAACATTTTGTTTTGGTCGAAGGACATGTCGACTTCCATTATTCATCGGTATACTTTAAATCACTTATATTTCGCGTGGAATTTATTTTCGCGTTAACACGCCAGGTGAATCAATCACGAATTTAGACATGTCACAATTATTTGAACGATAATAACAGTTTTAAAATAGCCACCAAGCTATCAATTACCGATATAGGAGTGTTGTACAGTCCACCACTCTAAAAGTTCACCATTCACGAATTTCAAATCATATCTAGATCAGCGTTCGCGAAATCGTGTAATTGCGAATTTGTCTGAACATGTAAGTTCGCGAAATCAGGAATTCGCGAAATCTAAGTGATTTACAATAATACTGTTCCCTGTTGGACTCTATATTTAGATGTTGTGCTGCCTCCCAGTGTACTCAGTTACCTGTTGGCGTCGAGGTATCCGCTACCACCAAGTTGTCACTGTGTGCGGATTGTCAGGCCAACTGCGAACTCATATCGTCATATAAGTGGATAGTGTCCAAGCCTCAGTTTCAGTGGGACTGGGAGCCTCTCATGTATAGCCAGCTTAAAAACTACATCAACGGTAAACACTTTAAGTTATATTTAATTTCTTTAACTTACTTTCAGCAGTATGTTATCCCTACGTATTGAATATGGTTGTAATCGCGAGGGTGCATCATTCTAATGCGTATTGATGGTTTTAACGAGACGTCGTTAATTGGTATAAACATAATTTGCATTTTTCACGAGACGTTCTTAATTAGTAAGGGCTTTATTTTTCACAGTAATTGTTTATGTTTGTCCACTGAAACATAGCCTCAATATGTTGGCATAAAGATGATGCATCATTTGACATTGCTTTTGATATTACTAGAAAGCTGTAGTAATATTAAATATCATAATGGTGTCTTGAATCTCATTAAAACATGGATTAGTTGCAAGTTCGGTTCCGGTATCGTTCAGGGCATCTTCACTCGCAAAGAGTTACTATCTGCCTACCCCTCTTCTCCCTTGAAATGGAGTAGGGGAATTGTAACCCTTTGCTAGTGGATATGTCATTCAGTGTGGGCTATTAGAAACATTACAGAGAATAGGCGATTTTCAATCTTTTCAATCAGGAAATGGATGTTGAATATAACACAAGCAATGTTTATGTGGTAATGACGCAGACCATTTATATATAAAATGCATGCTCATTCGGTAAATAATTATTGGAAATATTTGTTTATTTGGTTTGTATTCATTTAGAATAACATATTCATGTACCAGTACAAAAACCTAATGTATAAAAGCATGCTAAGTCAATACATGCGATCATGTAGCGATACGCGTACATCCCAGCATGTAAGGGTTTTCCCCTGACGTCGCCCGGTTGAGAATATTAGTTCAGTTATGCAGATATACTAAGCAATCTTTTTAACCGCTGCGTAACTTAGTTATAACTTAAACTTGTACACCCACGCATTAAATGCTGTAATTAAGTACTACAACCATATCACTACGATATTCAAATTATTTGTTACACTGGAATTTATCATATTTTATGCACTCTCATTAAATATACTATTAATACTATTATTATGTTATGTTCACGCTAATTACACGCACACTAACACTAACTTAACCGTCTAACTCCGCACTAACAACATTTATACATATCTCTGTGTGAATATTGTGTTCACGCTAATTTATTAAACTAGCAACCCTATTTGATTTCACCTTAAGATGTGTTGCACTTACATCAACTCAATAATATAATTGTTTCTATGAATTGAATACATAATCGCTGCAATATGCAATCGTTAACCTACTCAGTTGTGATACTGTATTACATTATGAATTTCATTAAGATTTTACAATTAAGATCAATGTCATTAATTCAATTATATTATGTGTAATATCTTAGATAGATAATCGTGCTGGATCCAGTCAATATTTATTGATACACTTTTTGTTTACGCTTCAGTGAGATCATCTAAAAATATAATTAATCAAATTATAAATTATTTATGCAATATCGGCAAACACTTCTGTTTGACAAACCCGGTATCACTTTATTGATTGTTTATAAGACAATACAGGTAAATCAAATGTAATTTAAAGACAATACAAACTGATTATCTAGATGATATACATTTCTAAAAAAAAAAAAAGATAACAACGTGTTTGCATTGCTTTACGTATTTTCATTTGCCCTTTAAAATAGATGTGTACCCTACGATATATCTGTGTGTCATCAGAAAGTAACTTGTTTCCGAATTATTCTATTTTAACAAACTTATCATCAATGTTTTTACCATTTTTATATTATAGCATAACAATTCATTTTTCACATTCTTTGATTTTATGCACAATACAATGGCATTTTTTTTTTTTTACGAAAATGTTTTTTATCAGCACAGTTTATAATATTAATGTTGTTTTGTTTGTTCCACATATTGATACTGCGCATGCGTGCGGTAACTGGCGTCATGCGTTTCGCATTTTGCAGGACTTCTGGGTAAGAAAGCATACAGAAAGTTCCCAATACCATTCCATATTGTTATTGTTAAGTATTACAAGACACTGCGTTCTGACGAAATATGCTTGATTTACGTAATGTTGCAATACTGGATCACGAAAGTAAATATATTGTATTGAAAAAGTTTTATGTATACAAAAAAAATAACGAACGTGTATTCGTGGACGCAGTGTCTTCGTATTAGGTTACTTATAGACTGACGCTATTGCTATGTAGCTGCGCATTACCTCAGCTATTTGTTGTACAAGTAAGTACAAGCGTATTGAATGGTAGAACAGTCTAATCTGATGTAGTATACAATGATCAGGCCGTTGAAGGCACCTTTCTTTTCTCTATCTCACTGTGTACGTAGTAAATAGCATTTCGTGTATAATTTCATTTGTTTCTGGAAATGATTAAATTGCCGAAAATTAAAACACGGAGTTTCACAACTCACAGAAATGGCATCTTTGTATCAGACCCTGCGCTGTCTAGAAAACAGTATATACAGTATTATAGCCTTGTTTAACCCGCCTCAAACTTTCTGTCAAAAAGAAACTTTTCCAAATACCAAACAGCTAAACATGTAACGCAGTATCCTCATTTGTGTTTAACTGTGTAGTAAACATGTAAATATGGTCTAAGTTACTATCGACAGTATTAAGTAGTTAAATTAAGTCCAATCATCCAGTTTTTGCTATCTATCACCTCCAATTAGTATCTGACTGACGGCTTCTAGCTGCAGCGTTTCACCTTTCGCTAAACATACAAGTACGCAAGCTGACGTATACGGAATCACCTTCGCTAGCAAAGGCTTCTGATTATGATTGTAACGTAATCCCGTAATCGGAAGCCATGGCTAGCGAAGATGATACGGAATGTACCCATGGAAGGTAAAAGCAGTGACACTAAACATTGACGAGCCCTGTTTAGTGTCTTTGCCGCTCATTTTCTTACAATCCATCGGTATGGAAAAGCGAATGTCATAAAAGCTGGACGAATTCTTTGTATCGTTTGTTAATTTATTGTTCGTTCATTAGAGTATGTTTTAACAAGTTTCAGTGATAAAAGAAATAGTTTCTTCTGTCTTCTATCTTTTGTTCTCAAATGTACCATTGATGTGTTTGTGTAATATACTCCTGTCAATAGAAGCCCTCCCTGTTCTGCTTGCACCAGGCATCATCTTTCTTGAAATCCTGTTCATGATCAGTTATAAAATCTGCAGATTGATATCCATATATGCCTGGATTAACAGTCCTTGAGCTGTGTGATGAATTGTCCTTCCTAATTATTCCTGTTTTGTGTCTTTGCCGCTCATTTTCTTACAATCCATCGGTATGGAAAAGCGAATGTCATTAAAAGCTGGACGAATTCTTTGTATCGTTTGTTAATTTATTGTTCGTTCATTAGAGTATGTTTTAACAAGTTTCAGTGATAAAAGAAATAGTTTCTTCTGTCTTCTATCTTTTGTTCTCAAATGTACCATTGATGTGTTTGTGTGATATACTCCTGTCAATAGAAGCCCTCCCTGTTCTGCTTGCACCAGGCATCATCTTTCTTGAAATCCTGTTCATGATCAGTTATAAAATCTGCAGATTGATATCCATTTATGCCTGGATTAACAGTCCTTGAGCTGTGTGATGAATTGTCCTTCCTAATTATTCCAACTACATTGATCTGTTACAATAACAAAACACTTGCACTGAACGTTAAAAGAAATCGCGTGCATTGGAATAGTATAAACCTATTATTCGATTAACTCAAGTGTTCAACATATTTTTTTAAAGAATGATAAAATTGATTGATTTTATTTATCTCATTGTAGAGGCTTTAAATCACAGTACATAGGTCTATATTTTCCAGAAGACAGAATATATCACTAATCTAATAAAATAATTAGTATTTGTTGATATTCCTACATGGACTACTTATCAAACGCAAGGTTAATCAAGACAAAATGAACGACCTGTTTTCCTACCGGTTCTGGTGCTGTAAATGGTGTTATTATAACACAATGTATATTAATTGAGGATTAAGAAATATTTGTCATGGTTATTTCAAAGAAGTTGAATTTGTGTTATTCGACTTTTAAAAAGTTGGGACTGATTTCTAATTTATTAACATTAATATCGTGTATGGCCACAGATGCCGAGGATTTATGAGTGTAACTGTCGCAGCGACAAGTCGTTGCGGTGCAGCAGAAAGAAAAACGTTGAATTTATTCATAACTGCACCTTTTTCGCATTCGTAAAATATATTTTGAACTTGTAAAATATCGTTGTGCTGAGTAGACATTTACAACTCTGTTAAAGTAAGTCGGGACTCCGTTAACAGGACTTCTTCACTTTTGTTGGTAACTAGATCGGTGTTGTCTGATGAATTATTCCTCTTTATCTTGCTTTGATCTTTATTACTCATTTACATGTTTGAGAAATATACCCAATATTGTAATTATCGTCTGAGAAAGTTTATAGATATGTTTTATATATATATATATATATATCAATGAATACTCATTTATTCCAGAACATGTTCATGATACAGAAAAATGATTATACCAAATAGCATTCCCCTATGGTTATGTTTGATTCAATACCATCATGATTGATGTTACAATTTAAATTTAGGAATTGATTATATTTCTCTAGTTTTCAAAACAAGTCTAGTATTTAATACATGTTAATTCAGCCGCTGTTATTACCTCAACAGTACCAATAAACCAACTTTAACCATTTTATTTCATATTTTTCTTTCAGCTGATTCATCAGAACTAATATCTTTCAAAGACGGGATATTTAGTGAATTCGGACTGTCAACAGACATAATGCGCATTTCCTTGGAAACATCATTGACTTCCGGAAACAAAACCTTGATGTCATTAGACGTTAAGGTGAACACGCCTCCTGCTAACGGCAGTTGTTCAGTGAGCCCATCTACTGGACAAGTGTCTTTAACGTTGTTCAACTTTACCTGTACTGACTGGGCAGATACCGATGGTATCGCAAAATATGCTTTCTTTGGTAAGAATTTTATGCCCCCGCTATGAATGGAGGGGGCATATAATGTTATCCATGTTCGTCCCGTCCCTTCGCGTTCCGTTCCGTCCAGATGTAACTAGCAAAACTCATGAACTCCTGATGCGATCCTCGCCAAACTGTGTTTCGTGGTGTAAAGTGGCACCGGGGACATTATATCTTACAGACATTTTTTCAGTTTCTTTTTAATACATATTCAGACATCTATCAATGCATGTTACTAGGTTTTATTGATTCAAGAGATACATATGTTGATATTTAAATGTTTTATACATATGTTTCATAATGGAATGGAAGGTAACAGAAAAATGAATAGAAGGGTACCCAATATGGACTCCCTTTTAGGACACCAGTGACAATATATATTATTGAACGATCATCTTAGACTCTCACTTACTATAGGATGTTGCCTTTGAATGAGATATTACAACCGATGCAATCAGAGTGTGGAAGATCATGATTTTTAATAGAACTAAGTGGTTAATTTTATATCAACTTTAGGTTATCGTTGAACTTAGAGTGTTGTGTTGCTGTAACGCATATAACTTTTCCTTTTACTCGTTGAGAAGAATACAAAATTCCCGTTTATTTATATATTGAAAGCATCAATTCATTTCAACGGCGGAATGTGTCTTACATCTGTTTGGACATATGTCAACCTAATGTATCAACTGTATGAATTCTAGTACAGTTTTGGGTATGTTTTACGTACAGGAAATAGACATGTCACAACTTATGCAAAATTATGACTCTTTGCTTTTATATGTGAATCGAAATTATAGCGGAAGATATATGACTACTGCTTGCCTGAAATGATCAATTTTATTCTTTTCAAGGATCACTTTTGTGATATTCAGCTTGCTTGAAATAAAACTCATATTTACTTTTACAGTTAAGTTCAACGGAAGTGACAATGAGAGAATGCTGGGGATTCAGTTGGATCCGGTATATAGGTCTAAGCTTCCCCAAGGCCCTGACTACGATAACTACCAAGTGCACACCTGGGTTCGTATCATCGACACAAAAGGAGCTTCCATTGTCCACTACATCGGTGTTGTCACGGTAAGTTATTTATTCATTTTTACCTACTGGTATCTTGTAATGTATTTCTACTAAAGCAAGCATCTCACATTAACCTATGTTTACTTGTTGTTACTATCAGAACTCTGTCTGTCTGTCTGTCTGTCCTTCCGTCCTTCAGCACATTTGTTTTCGAAGATTATCTTAGAATCGAGGACACGTTTTGCTAGAACTTCACATGTTTTTTTACACTATACTTAGAAACCAATCTAATTAAAATACAGATAATACTTATAAACTATTCATAAAGGTTTAACGGTGGTCGATAAGGGGTCATGTTCAGTTGACCTCAATACTTAGCGTACAACTTGTTTTTAGTTTTTAACCAATCAAAATGCGCCATATATACCTATTTGGCAGTATGTGCAAATCAACCGGCCTATCGGAACAATTCTGTAAACATGAATTAGCCTCTGCTTTATCTCGGGGTTTCTACTTTTTTTCTCCACCCGGGATAGTGTCCCTTATGACTCGGGATAAATCAACTACCAGACATCAGTCTGTCTAAATGTCTGATGTCTGGAGTTAGGTCTAGAGGAAACTCGGACTACCAGACATCCGTGTCGGAGGAACTCACACAACCAGACAACAGTCTGCCTTAATGTCTAATTGTCTGTATTTAGGGCTAGAGAAAACTCAGACTACCAAACATCCATGTATCAGGAAATTCCACAGACTATGCCTAGTTTGTTATTATGACGAGTTTCGATATATCTGAAACAGACTGTGATCTTCGTTCTGCAATGGGAACTATATCTGTAGAAAAGTTGTATGAATGTCCATCGACATACAATTATATGTTGGTGCTATGTCTACTTTGTATTTAAGGTAAATCCCCTTAGTGACGCTGACTTGGAAGCTAAATTGATAGCGTTCAGCTCAGGAAACAATGATGCCATCGATCAGATTTACGCTACACAGGACGTGAATGAAGTCAGTTCCACGGTTTCTGAAGTAGCCAGCTTGCTGTTCCAGCACAGTAAGACGCTGTTATCAGGTGCATGTTCCCTTATTTTGCATTTTTACCCAATCATTTTCAATTGTTCATGTATTATTATTTAATGTTATGATTGCTAATTTATCTTTATATTAATATTAGTTAGAACATTATCACAGAGAAAAAAAGGTAAGCCGGTAGTTTGACTCATATTAATTAGTTTATTTCGACTACTTGTAGCATGGACATGGTTGAAGCATGATGTAAAATAGTACCGAAAACTAAGCATGCTAGTTAAGGCAACCCTTGGAATGATTTACATGAAATGTTCTGTTTATCAGTTTTTATAAATGGAAGTTTTTACTCCCTTGTGTGTATCATTTAGATAACATTTACAACTATAACCAAGTAAATAATAGTCCGAATGATAAAATAAACATTAATTATCTTGTTAGTGAGACGATGCATGCATATATTACCATTATCAACTACGCATACGAGGGCATGTCAAAGTTTATTTTTCCCGGAATGTAAACATCAATTATTTCGTTTACTAGAATAAGTATACAGGAATGGAATGCCGTAGTGTATGAATCACTTATCCCATCCTGAATCAAGCACGATTTCATTAAATCATAGTATACCATAATGCAATGTGTTTCCTAACAAATAAATTGATCAAAATACACAAAATATTTTATCGCTTTGTTACAGGAATCATTACCTTATAAAGAAAAGGAAAAAAATTATCTGTTTATTATGGTGTTCCTCTTACATTTGCTTTTGATGTAAATGTTGTCGCTAAAAGCTAAACTTACGAAATTCCTATCAACCTATTCTATACGAAAGTACTGTCGTTGTCTAAATTTCTTTAACAAACATCCTTTTAGAATACGGAGAAAATTACCCTGCTGCGTTTACTAAACCCTCCATCAATAGCCCAGCTTACGAGAACCCCCAGAAACTGGACCCAAATGTAAGTACCGTTAAAAGATAATTTTCTGATCAAAGGCTAAAATGAGAGTTTATCTACTTTAAAGAAGTGTATTTTGCTTTACGGGGTGTTACTTAAGGATAAACAATGATAATAGGTTTGACCTCCTTCAATCAATATCGCATATTACTCTTTGCTACAATTTGAGGGAAAATTCCTAAAAAGGCGGATATATATTCACATTTAAAACCCACGCATGAGAGAAACATCTATCTTTTGGACCATCTTACGAGGAAACAACATTTGTTATGCGGTTGGATATGTGTGATGATATAATATAGTTCTTTCAACACGAATTTTCACCGGATTATTTATATCTTTGTTTCGTTTAATTGAATTGACACAGAATGATATTAGAGCATATGTTCTTTTTATAGACTCCCATTAACGAGACGATAGCAGCAGAAGTGAGAAAGAAACGGAACGAAGGAGCAATGGTATGTCCCTTGTCTATATACGGTAAAAGTATGCTAGCAGTCTGAGAAACTGTAAAAGGAAATGAGGAAGGAGAGGTATCCTCCATCGTGTGTCTTAGCGATTCGTGTACATCTGACATCAAGGAAATTAGTCAAGGGGGTGAAATCCGCTGCCATGTTGGACATGCAATTGTAGATGAGTTATAGGTACTTATTGCTGGAGCCAATCATATTTAAACTAGATATGTTACCATATAACCGACATCCTCTGACAATAATCCAGGAGCAGGAAACCCACAGAGACTTACTTGGTAGACTTACCGTTTTCATAATAATTACAATAACTGTTAGTGAACTCCTTACGATGGATGTACCCATTGTATACACGCTGGCCTCTTCGTTTGCACTACTGTAAAGGAAGTACAAGTTGGCATCACTTCCACACCGATCGGGCGTCTACAGAAAGCTTCGTTTGATTCTCAGTGTTAGAGTGGGAGTCGTTCCAAAACACATGTCACGGTTTCTGTTATAATTCGTTCTCTTGTACGTTTTCGGGGTCTAATATTTTCAATTTTCTTTTACTAGTTATCTGTAGATTATCCATCACAGTATGAGGTCATTGAAACAGATGTTCATGTTTGCATCCAGAGCTGACATCAGTTATTATTGTGGTGTTACAGAAACATAGATCTTCATCTCGCAGAATTAATTTTGATTTATTTACGTGTTGCAGATGGCCACTGAAGCGGCCTCAGCCTTACATGGTCTGCCTCTCGGTTCGCCCGAAGCAGTCATCCTTGTAGCATCGACGGCCGTTTCTATGGCCGAGGGAACACCAGAGCTCCTACCTAGAGCAGCACAGGTTTGATAGAAAAACATACTTATAGACTTTTAGACATTCGTGTCATGATTTGTGAAGTTTAGAATCGGTTAAAAAAGAAATTGGCACTTTTCAATGAAAATTGAGTGTCGATTAAGTCGAGATAGAAATTCATTAAAGCGTTATACACAATGACACAAAGCGTAATATTTTATTCTTTGTGGCAGGCAACCATTTATAGTAAGAGTAAATTGCCAATCAAATTCAAATTCAAAGTAAATAAAAAGCTGAAACAATTATTATGGATTATTTTTTGTTATTTCACATATGTATAATAAGAAGTATATCAAACATATCTATATAGATATAATATCTTGTTTTCAAATGTATACTTGATGTTTTTTCTATTTACATGTAACACAAAAAGTATATTGGTACCTTCTTATTTCATAAAATACCATCAGACTTCCTTAGCAGACCTTGCAGAGAAGGCAATTGACACTGCCCTAAATTTTGTCAACCAAAATGTCACTGTCACCATTGAGGAACGGAAAGACATAGCTGGGGTTTTGATTGGAATTTTATTTGCAACTAGAGCGGTAAGGAATAGCAATATTGTATTAAAGCGAATTTGTATATAGACATGAGCAACTATTTTGTTGTGCTGGCGGTTGTGATAATCACGTCCGCGCAAGATAAGTATCGCATGGCAAAACCATAATAAAAGTATGAAGCCACATGAATAGATGAATTTGTGCATTTACATAACAAATCTATATAATTGTTACTGCATATAATATATAACTTTTGTCGGAAAAAATCATCTTGTCTTACTTTAACAATATGGATTGATGTTAAGTTATTTTTTAGCAGCTATATCGAATTATGGAATATCTACAACATGTTGTTTAAATGATTGTGCGTAATATTTTCTTCATAAAAATTCCTTGTTTCTTCAAAGGCTAGTACGATCAACTACGCGAATCCTACTCAGATGGACATCGATAATGTCAAGGACATAGCCGATTATGACACCACCTTCGATGCTGATAGCAAATGTAAGTGGGCATAAACATATATAACAAAACCTTTCCGAACAATTTTGATGAAAAACAATTGTAGTATTTCTCTCCTGAGATTGAGGCAAATTGTCTAAAACTAAATGACTAATGAGATCATGATTTTCTTAATTTATCATGGTTAATATAATAGAGGTAATTACGCGGTGTATCCGCGCGTGTGCAATAAATACGACAATGCAAAACAATAATGTGACGTCGTATATTCATGATGTCGCACTATTGTTTACCTCACGGTGTTGAAAAATATAAATTTGGACAATATTTGCTTAACAAAGACATGCATTGAAAATACATGTTTCCTTAGTTACAGAATAAATTCAATTTACATTTACCCTCCCCTCCAAAGTGTTAATTAGAGATAATAAATTTTGTTTGATGTATGCCTTTATATATGACCAAATCCATAATTAAATCATTATTTTAACACAGCTATACCAGATGGTGTTGATGATCCTGATGCGGCGTTGCAGAAACTGCTACTTTTTACAAACGAGGATAGTCAGAGTGAGGTTGTAAGTAGCAAACGTTATTATCCTTACAAGCTAAATACCTGCACTACGTCATTCAGAACAACTTTCATCTTACAATATCATGTTTTGTTTGTTTGAGTTGACACCAAGTGTCATTTTGAAGCGTGGTCTCCTTGTAGCAGTTAGTGACTACCCACCTGAACACCATACGGTAAGCCAAGCGTATGCCGTCCAGAACAATAAGGGTAAAGTGTCTTGCCCAAGGACACAACCACGACAACACAGACCGGTCCGTTTCTCACCTTCCCTAAAAACGCAAACCGCCACGGGTAGGGAGCGTCGGACCACCGCACCTCGGATCTTCACCAGAGTTTACATGGCCGGCGTACTAACCGAATGAGTTAGCGCGGCCCCTCAAAAAATAAAGCATCTCTTCAATCTCATATCAAGGGAAATATGTTAAATCCTCTTATATATATATATGTTTTCTAGGGCTAGAAATGCTGTTTGTTTACCCTTCGTTCTCACATGTTTCAGGCAGCGCAACTCGAGAGTAAAACTAGTTCAACTGCTGGGAAGGTGGACGAATTTGTGATGTCTGGACTTAACCCTGGGGATGAACCTGTAGTTTTTGACGGCAGTAGTTACTCGATTCGTTACGAGAAAAACAGTATTGAAAATCTGTCTGGAGCCAAAATGTCTGTCGGAGGGGCTGAAATCATACCTCCTGATTTCTCTAAAATCTTTCCTAATATGAACAGCAACACCCCTCTGTCAATAAAGGTATTTTTTATCGATTGATTTATGAATAATCAAATTTAGAAATTTTTACAATAATTTGCATTGTTAAATAACAGGCTTCTATCTGACAATGATATCCACTCGTTTAGTATAAAATTAAATTTCCAATATAAAAACGCGGAGTGCCTGCTTCTTGAATGTATAGATACTTTAACTGTCATTTTAAAACATTTGTCGCGGTTAGTGAAAACAGTAAGTTTCGTCTTATTCAAGGGCATTCGCAAAGGAAACATGTTAACCGCTCTGTTTCATTAATACTCTATCAATTGCACAATTGGTAAACCTAATTGTAATCTGATATAGCTAAGTTTAATATGAAAATGTTAGGGTTTTTTTAATGATAAAACATCTCTGTCATTATATACGATATGAAACTATCGAACATATCAAATACTTCTGAAACTAAATACGCTTCTGTTAATTTCGCAGGCTTCAACATCAGCGTTTAAGGTACCAGGTTTAATTCCTGGATCAGATCCACTTAACCATGAAATTGGAACGGTCAGCATCAGTATATACGACGAAAACAACCAGGAACTCAAGGTTAAGAACATTAAAGATCGATTTGAAATCATCATCCCTAGGGATGCATCTGTATACGACCAGCCTCCAGACGACCACGTACCGTTCATCCAGCCAGGCAACGACTTCTCTTTTTTCTTTATTTCGGTTACCAAGGAACGAGCTGCAGTACAAGCAGTGTTTAATTTTACTGAATTAGAACAACTTCTTGTAGTAGTCCGATCCGGAGGATTTCCGAACCTCACAACAGAGGAAGTGGACCATGTCTGCTTGATACCACAACAATGTAAATATTGTTTTTTTTACAGAAGCAGTAAACCATTTTTAAACCCACGCCATAAAAATGGCGGAGGTGAATGCAATGTTGTCCATGCCCGTCTGTCGCATATTGCCGTGACATGCCGTGTCGCGTCCAGTTCCGAATTAACATCCTATATTGACAACCCCTCAAAAACATAGTTCATACTTATACCTTAGTATCATAACTCATGTTGTACATATTATCATATTCTGACGGCCATTGCCCCTTCTGAATATAACTTGAGAATCACCCAACATACTTTATTAATGCTGACTTCGTTGTATCATAAAATCAAGACTGTACCAAGTAGGAGCGAGGGCATTCATAGCTTACTGAAATTGTCTTCCTGGTAGAATGACCTAGTTAATTCCAAAAATAACTAATGTGAAATTAAAACAATGGTTAAAGTATTGTCAGTTCGACAAAAATAAATTTACCAAACTAGTATCGTTATGAAAAAGGTAGATTTTTTAGAAACTCATTCTCAGAAAACGGTTTGGGAACATGACGAAATGTAACAAAATGTGTTCTTATTAATTACTATATGTAAAATAGATAAGTCCTGTTACAACTTATCAATAACTATGGCAATTTATTGAGCTAGAAGTTAATTGGCTGAATCAGTGGAGACAATGTGATATCAATTAGTGGGTTCCTCTAAAGGTAACGTTTTATTTTTTTTAGTTGGGAAAACAGACGAGACTTCCATGACGTGCTCAATAACCACAGATATGCTAGGAGGATTCAAAGGAAAACTGTATTTCGGAGTTCGACAACTGTTGCCTAATGAACGTGACAGATATCGCTTCAAAGCCGACCTGCCAAAGGACTACTCGAACGTGCCCGGAAACTTTACTTTTAACTATACCTTATCTGTCAGTCAGGCGAATTGTCTTTATGTCAATACCACAACCAACACATGGGAAACAAATGGCTGCTCGGTAAGTCATTGCAAATAGGTAAATCAATCGAAAATTAATACAGGTCCTAAGTCACCATAGACTACTCGATTTCTAAATGCGTGTATTTATCGATAAGCATGTAGAATGAATGTCGTAAGAAGGCAAAAAAAAACAGCTGTATGATGCAATTCAATTCATTTTGGCTCTACTATATGTAACTCTAAAGTTGTTCTGAAAGGTGCCGATATCGTGTGTGCCTTTTGTACAATCATTTTAAACAGTTTTCTTTCTTTCTAATGTCTCCCTTGACACGTCTTAATGATTTGACTTTCAGTTAAGTACGAAAGCTTTATTTTTATTATAGACATATTTTTCTCATACTGAATTCATGCTCTTGACTTAACGTCTTGCATTATAAAAATGTATAAACGAATAAAGAGGTGAAGTGTTGGAGTAACGATTAATCGCTTACATTTTATCTTTCAAATCGAAATGAATAGTTAACATAGTTTTGATTTTGAGAGAACCGTGTTTCTATCATATAGGAACTGATTTACACGTTACATATTAGTTTCTCTCAAAATTCTCCAGCTGCCTAATTTCATGACAGATTTGTACATTGTTATGAATGTTTAATCACTTGGTAATACATGTTTTTGCCGTTGGCTTTTTAGGTTTCAGAGAAAACAAACAAGAGGATGGTATGTTGTCTTTGTTCTCATATGACAACGTTTACGGGTGACTGGGCTGTAGCTCCAAATACTATTGACTGGAACTTTGTTTTCTCCAATATGGACTTCTTCAAGAACCCTACTCTTTACATAACAGAAATGGTGATAGCAGCAGTGTATATAGTCTCTGTTATATGGGCTAGGCGACAGGACAAAAAGGATGTCGAGAAGGTACTTAAAATATAGGAAAAGTGCAATTAATTTAATGTATATATGTATGTACCGACGACCGTTGAAACAAGTATTTATAGTTCAAAAACATTTTTATCAAAACGGAAGTTGATTTCTGAAGTATTTCATTAAAAAGTCATGTTTGATAAATATCATAGAAAAACATATTTTGGAATATATTTCATTTCATCGTTCATTCAACTTAAAACATTAGCTCAATATACTTCGATACATTTAGAAAAAATGGTAGACTAAAACAATGTATAGAGGCTAATATATATTTCGTTTGAAAAAAGCATTTGATTATAAAAAAAAACCATCACTGTCTTGTTTGTGATATAGACAAATAATAGAATAACAAGGTCGATAATCATCTGTTGTTTTCTAATACACGTGACGTCAGTAGGTTAATTTCACGATCCCTTAGTCTTTGTGGATATGCAATGCAATATATATCATGAATGTGTTTGTTCCGGAACATATCAATATTACATTTTTTTGTTTTTCTCCGATGTAGGTTTGTGCTGTAACGAGGACGTATCATAACAAAATAATTAATTTCTGGATAATATAGTGTGGTTAATTTTGATATATCGTCTGTTGATTTTCAGCTGGGATTAACACCTCTCCTAGACAATGATATCGATGATAAGTATTACTATGAGATCGTAGTAGCAACAGGCATGCGAAGGAATGCTGGTACAAATTCCAGGGTAGGTATTGATATTATATACAAGTTTTAAAAATTGAGAAAAAAAAGAAATGCTATCATGAATGCAAAAAATTGCAATTTTCGCTGGTATCTTCGTAAATGTCAACATTATCTGTTCTTTTTCTTCGTTACTCTCCTACATTTCCTAAGTTTGTACTCATCAATTACAAATATCTAAACATGTGGCAGAATAACACTCTCTTGTGTGCAATCTTATTTCGGTCAAAAAATGTTGATGTGGAGAAATCATAATTTTTTAATGAAATAATTATGTGTACGTAGATATAGCATTTTAATTACTTATTGTTATTTTATCATCTCTATTTGTGTAAGGTAAACTTTATACTTTCGGGAGATCTGGATGAGACGGAAGTTCGATGTCTATCTGATAGCAAGCGCAAAGTGTTTCAGCGTGGAAATGTCGATGGATTCCTCATGGCTGTAAAACGGTACATATTATAAAGACTGTCATTTAACTTATTTTATAACAACGCTCCATTTTTTATTTTTAAAGTAGTTACAGATAAATTGATATTTTTTGTCAGATCAGATGCTTAAATAACACCTTATCTCTTTCGAAAACTAGCAAAACAGCTCGATAGCGCTAGCTTGATGTATATACCATTCATTTTTCTTCAAACATATGATACTGAAAGTAAAACTAGGATGCTATGTGTTTCTATCACAATATCTTAAGCGAATCGTCAATTCCACTATGTAACGAGGTTCCGTTCACAAAAAGGTATCAATATAGCCAGCATAACGTATTAAAGGAGATTAAAATGTAGTGTTATAAACTAATGATATATGAATAGATATCTATCATATTTTAAATAATGAGAAGGATGCGTCATAACCATGATATTGCAAAATGTTATAATGAAGATATTCCATCAAGTCATACCGGAGCTATTACATGTACATAATATCATAATGAAAATGTTGCATACCGCTCAATGAGGCTATTACAAAATAGCAGAATGAAATTATTTCAAAATTTGACTATAAAGATATTACAAAAATGGGTAATGAGTTTATTATATAATGTCGAAGATATTGCAAAATGTTTTATTGAAGATATTACATATCGCGTTATGCGGATGAGTAAAGGACATGTAGAAATATTTCCATTTCGATGTCGGTAAGCTGATGGTGATCTGCTGAATAAGTCATAATAAAGTCAACACTGAATTGGATTGCTTCTATGTTTTATTAGTCCCCTCGGTCCACTGAACTACTTACATATTTGGCACGACAACTCCGGCAAGGGAAATACTGCATCATGGTATATGAATACCATGGTTGTACGGGACGTACAGACGGACGAAAAGTATATATTTATCAACAACAAGTGGTTTGCTGTGGAGGAAGGCGACGGAATGGTACGCTGCAAACTGGTCTTATATGGCTTTTTAATGCCTGGTGCATTACTCAGATGCAACAATTGTGAGAGTATTGGCCGAAATTTCTATAGTTTCTACCATGTGAATTTTAAAGTATCGTTCGTGAAATGACTAGCGTTTGGATATCCTTACTAAACTTTTCCTGAAACAATTTTTGCTTCTATATATACATGAATTACAAAAATGTTATTTTTTCATATCCTTTTTCCCGTGTACTTTATTATGTTTTATACATGTTTCATTGCTGCTGAATTTAGGAGCAATATATCCACAATGAAAATGTCCGATATAAATTTCTGATAAGGATTTCAGGATAGCATGTGGAAAATAACAAAGCGTAAGCATTGTTGATTGTGACGTCACAACATACCATTTGAAATATTCATTTATATCGGGTGAATATAATGACTTAAAAGACATGTTTGTATTTATGATTGATAACTCATATTTTGTATTCGTAGTCTGAGTATTATTTCATATTAGACACTCGTGAGCACTTCAGGTTATTATTATGAGAAATATTATCCTTATAGATGTATATTAGGAGCTTAAATACACTCTATTAGATGTATGTTTTATAATATTCGCGGGGATATAATTTCATTACAATAGCTGTTATTAAATTTAGCGCGAAAATAAATACCTAGTGAATGTCAATCCATTAAACGAAGAAAATATTATATGTACTCATATGTATAGAAGTGTTTGTCTGTTTACTGCAGCATGTATACACAACAGTCTTGTGCGAAATATTAGCCCCTCGCAATTAAACAACCAGTCAGGATGCCTAGTTACTAAAAGCTGTCACTACATTTTCTTGTTATGCAGATTGATCGCATCATCGCCGTAGCTGGAAAGGAACAAATGACTGAGTTTAGTCATCTGTTCACTGAAAAGACAACAAAGAATCTCAACGATGGTCACCTTTGGTTTTCGGTTGTGGCTCGTCCTCCTCAAAGCCGATTCACACGTGTCCAGCGCGTGTCCTGCTGTCTCTGTCTCCTTTATGTCACTATGCTGTCCAACGCCATGTTTTACGAAAATGACGCGGCTGATTCTGGTAACGCATTGGCGTTTGGACCTTTCAGTTTATCACCTACACAAGTACGTATACCTTAAACGTTTAGCCTGAACAAGTATCGTATTAAAGACATAACTAACAAACGCAAAAGTAACTGCGATCATTTCCTGTTGGTCTTTCCTTAATCATACTTTAACAATATAACAAACACATACGTGTTCACATATTAATCACCCGAACCCACACACCAGAATTATAAACTTTTTCGATTTTGAAAACTAACTCAGGATGTTGTATCGGTATTACGTATATATTTGTATGTATTTTCTTTAAGGTGTATATCGGTGTACTATGCAACATTATTGTGTTCCCTGTCAATTTCCTGATTGTATTCATGTTCCGACGCTCGAGGCCACGAAGCAAGAGACCTTCACGAGTAGAAGAAGCTATCAAGAGTAGTTCGCAAACAACAGCATCAATGACGGATGTCAATCCTCGACTAAAAAGTGCCGCCAACACATCACGAGTGAACTCGTCCATGCTGATAGACAGTGGAAAACGTCCAGACACTTCAATGTCGCGTGCATATACATCTTTGTCTGTCGCTGAAGTACCAAAGGACGGAAAGAAAAAGAAGAAAAAGCTTGAGTTCCCATGGTTCTTTACCATCTTAGCTTGGATTATACTGTGGCTAACAGTGCTTGTTTCCGCTGCATTCGTCACATTCTACGGTGTGATGTTTCAGGACGTCAAGTGCAAACAATGGATCACGTCAATGTTGATATCATTCTTCACCTCGGTTTTCATAACACAACCAATCAAAGTAAGTAATAACACCGCCAATCAAAGTAAAGTAAGTAATAACACCGCCAATCAAAGTGATTAATAACACAGCCAATCAAGGTAATTCACAGCACAGCCAATCAAAGTAAGTCATAGCACAGCCAATTAAAGTAAGTCATAACACAGCCAATAACAGTAAGTTATAACACAACCAATCAAATTAAGTCATAACACAGCCAATCACAGTAAGTCATAACTCAGCCAATCAAAGTAAGTCATAGCACAGCCAATCAAAATAAATCATAACACTGTCAATCAAAGTAAGTCATAACACTGCCAATCAATGCTATGATTAGTTTTTCGAACGACTTGGGTTGTTTTGTATTTAATTGTTGTATCAAGCAATTTGCAATCTACTTTTAACTGGATTTTTATAGTTATTTCCGATAACGTGATTTTGGTACATGTACTGGAGAAATTTTAAATGTTCCTTCTTTGAATAAAGTGAATATATTTCAATATTCCAGGTGTTTGCTGTTGCAATACTCTTTTCACTCATAATCAAAAACCCCGGAGGAGATGAGGAAGAGGAGGCTGATGACGAAGAAAAACCAAAGAACCTGTCTAATGACGAAGAGTTTTTACATATGGACGATTTTGGTTAGTTTCCTTCCTTTACAGTACAGTTCAAATCGAAGAGTATACCAATACAAACTACTTTATATTGGGAAATGTTCCCGCCTCCTACATATCAACCTTTATGTCCCTAGCATCACTCTAAATTCATAAAAGGACGTAACAGATTTAAGAGGAAGTTTTGTTCTTTCTATGAATCTTCTCTATTTAAATCTCAATTTGTAATGAAAAGTATTACTTTCCAAGGATTTACATTGTACATATACCTTAAAGTGTTATTTTGTATCAAATATTTTAACAAGAACAAATCATAACAGGTTTGGGAGCTACAAAACCAAAGAAGGCATCGTACGTACCTGCCGATAATCAGCTTCTGGATAAGGCGAGGGAAGTGCGACTGAAAGAAATCAAGATGTGGGCAGTCGTAAGGGAGATAATCTTTTATTCCTTTTTCGTCTGGATACTCATGGTTATAAGCTACCAGAACCGGAGTACGGACTCGTATCTGTACAAGTTCAGCATGGAACAAGTCTTCATCATAACGAATGACACGAATCATAAGTTTGAAAAGGTAATTTGAATGCATCAGCGTATACAAAGAAACCATTTGAAAGTACATGGAGCTGGACGTATGAATTTCGATAACATTGAATCGTACGACATATACAAGTGTACTGTAGAATGTATACATTAAATTTGCTGAGGTTAACAGTTTCTTTTTTGACCTGCGCAGCTAAAGCGACAAACAGACATATCCGTCAATCCTAATAAGTTCAATGTGAAAGACATTTTCAATTGAAGCTTTGATTTTAATCAATATCTAGTTATTGCTATGTGCGTATGCCGAAATTAAGTATACATACGTCGATATCGCAGATTCCAAATCACCAAAGGACCAGACCAAAGTATCTCGGACTATTTCGAGTTTAAGGGTTATTGGGACAAGGTCACCTCTATTACTTTTAAAAATCCACGGTCGGCACTCCAGAGAGTTCGTTCATTCCTTGAGGGATTCGGATCAAACTTCAGACTCTTGTAAAACGCCATAATAGCTAGTTGGGGCCGGTAGGGGACACGCTATTTTTAGCAATACTCAGTATACTTGTTTTTTAATATCACAGTGGCCATTTTAGAATCGTACAATCTATTTTGTAATCGTGCTGAGATGAAATGTGTCCCACAATATACATGCAATATGTATAGTATATTATATAAAGTATGTACACATTGTCGCCAACGTTCGCTAAAGTATTGCGTCATACCAATATCAGCAATAGGACGTCGGGTTGAAAGGCGTGTTCTTCCACTTTTAAATACTCAATCCGCAGTATCAAACACAGTAGTTATTTATTGAGCTAAAACGAATCCATTGTATCTGATCATAACGAATCATTTGATCTTTTCATTTCAGATCACAAATGTACAGAACTTTTGGACGTGGGCAAAGACGGGATTGTCAACGGGTATACGTGCTAACAAATGGTACAACGATGACCACCCCCTGTTTCTGAGAGGATATATCAACGACAAGGTGTCACGACTAATGGGATATGCTACTATGAGGCAGCTTCGTAGTAAAAAAGGTACATTTGTGCTGACTTGTTTTAGATTGATAAATAAAGTTATAATTAGCAATTGTTTTATGTTTATCAATTCAATCTTATTTTTATGTATCAACTTTTTTTTAATTTTTAAATTTTCTAGTTTTTTTTATTATTATTATTACAATTTACAATTTATTGTTTTTTTCATAGTTAAATTTATATTAAGATGTCATTTAGTTATGCAAAACAGGAATATAACGTTATTAACTTATCTAACTGCATTTTTATGAGCTGAATATCAATACAAGTGTTATGCTTTAATTCTATGCAATTTAAATACAATATAGTTTGTTGGAGCGTTTTAATGTTATATTATGCCCTAGTTAGTTTTAGCCAATTTCTCTTGCAATCGGTCTCACTTATAAAAAGTTTGGTTTATTTTGCACTTTGTTATATAACTGATGGGAGCCCTGTTTGTCAAATTTCAGATACATGTCGAATTGCTGACGACATAGCCAAAGTGATACCAGAATGTAATGGAGAATACACCATTATGGATCAGGACGAAGGCGAGTACCAAGTAGGATGGAGGAAGATGTATGGTAACTCGTCTGATGTTACAAGAGAGGAGTACAGGTACACTTCTGCCGCTGAACTAAACGGATACCCATATTGGGGCCAGATGGCTTTATATGCTGGTGGTGGATATCTTGTACGACTTAAAGGATCATCAAATTCTATCTCAATGAAGATGAAACAGTTAGAAAAGGAGAAATGGATCGATAAGTACACGAGGGCAGTGTTTGTGGAGTTCACGGTATACAATCCAGGTGTAAACCTTTTTGCTATATCGACATTGCTTGCGGAATTCAGACCAAGTAATGGTATTTTCCCATCATACCGATTCGAACCTGCAACACTTCTACCTTATATGAACTCGGTTATGTTGTTCCAGCTTGCTTGTGAGATCATCTATCTCCTTTTTACTCTTTATTTTATCATACATGAAACGCGAGGCATCATTCGCGAGAAAATAAAATATTTCAAACAGTTTTGGAATTTGATCGAATTTGGAATTTGCGGAATGTCTGTCACTGCCGTTGTCTTGTACTTTTATCGACTGGTTATCACTAATACACTTACCGAACGGTTTAAACATACCCACGGAAATGAGTACATGAAGTTCCAATATGTTGGATATTGGAGTGAAATATTCAGCTACATCATAGGATGGCTGGTATTCTTTGGCACACTCAAATTTTTGAAGTTGTTGCGATTCAACAAGAAGATGTCTTTGCTGGCTTCAACCTTGAAAAATTCATGCAAAGATCTGATGCATTTTAGCATAATATTTAACATCGTATTCCTGGCATTTATCCAGTTCTTCTATCTGATCTACGTGGCACATATCAAATCATTCAGCACTTTCATTACAGCTTTGGAATCTGGAATTGTTATGATGATGGGGAAATTCGAAATATATAGCATGTTGAGAGTGAATCCTGTTATCACTCAGATCTCGCTATTTCTGTACGTTGTGGCGATAACATTCATTGTTGTAAACATGTTTCTATCCATCCTCAACGAGACATTCAGTGCTGTCCGTAACGACCTCAACAAGCAGAACAATGACTACGAAATTGTCCAGTTCATGCTTGAGCGCTTTAAATTATGGACTGGAATCGGGAAGGTTGACAGAAGCACGTTGAAACCGGAAGATGTGAGGAAAGCGAAACAGGAAAGCATGGCAGGCAAGATCGACGAATTCCCAGACCGAATCGACAGACTTCTTAACTCGATCTCCAACGTTTACATGGAAAAGGACAGGATTGATTCTATATTTGAAATGAATGCAAGAGGTGGAAAGAGCATGGGCTTGTCAAAGGGAGCTCTTGCGAGAGGTTCTTTTGCTGACAAGGCGCCGAAAGGCATGACCACTGTCCACACTAACTGATACCATATGAAGATTGTGGAAACAAGATCCCATATTAATGAGACTAGTCATTACCGTTGTATATACTTGTTTGAAATAGTTTATAAAGTACAGGGATAAAATGGTATTGCTTGACAACGTTTTACCTTTGAAACTGCTTTCTATCATCGTGTTGCAGTATTTAGATTTATGTGATTTAGTATTTAGATTTATGTGAGGTTTCACGGTAATTCTAATCACACTGCTATTAGAAGATTAAATCATGTAATTTAGGAAGAATGTAACAATAGATAATTGACTAAGCTCTTGATATCATTTTATCAAATATTCCACATGCTTATAACTGTGGAACTTGCTAAAAACATAAGAGGGATATACTTTAGGCTGTATACATGTATTCATGTCCAAATCAAAATGAATTAAATTTTGGCGATGGAAAATATATGAGGGATATACTATGGGATGTACGGTGAGCATGCAGATCACCAAATATCCACATAGTGATTGAATTTTTGCTTGGATAAGACTAAAAATGTCATTACAATCTAGTGTCGTGATTTAATTGTACGGTTGTAATGATGACAATGTGCCAGATCAAGTATGCAGTACAATTCGGATTACAAGATAATTAAAAGTGAAACACAATCAACCTAAGAAGATAAATTTGAACAATAAGTCGGGATTGGATTAATAAATCAATAAGATATCAGCATTTTCTGGCAATTATTAATATCTATGTGTCCTATTTTAGTGATCAACACACTATGCCATGATGTGGGAGGCACATTTCAGGAAAGACATACAGGCATGGCATTTAAAGGTCACAAGCTGACATTACAGTAATGACTAAACAGGATAATAACGCACAATATAGTCAAGGTGTTACGAGATCACAATATCAAAATACAGTCATGATATTAGATTACAAGATCACAATATAATCATGACGTCACAAGACTATAATTAACGACATTAAAATATTACAACATTATAAGATTTCAATATCACAATTCAGTTATTATGTGATTAACATAACAAGATTACAAAGATTATATATTACAATACAATCACCGAATTACAGAATCACAGAGGTTATCACATAACAATATCCCAACAAGTCAACACAATACAAGACCGCAACAAGTAAACACATCACAAGATCACAATAAGTCAACACATCACAAGATCACAATACTAGATCACCTTTTAGACATCACACTACAAGATCACAATAATTCAACATACTGCATGATCACAATTAGTCATCACAATTAGTCATCACAATATAAGATCACAATAAGATATCACACTACAAAGTCACAATAAGTCTACACATTACAAGATCACAATGAGTCATCACAATATAAGATTACAACAAGATATCACACTTCAAAGTCACAATAAGTCAACACATCACAAGATCACAATGAGTTATCACAATATAAGATCATCTTAAGACATCACACTACAAGATCACAGCAAGTCAACATACTACATGATCACAATAAGTCATCACAATACAAGATCACAATAGGACATCATAATATAAGATCAAAATAAGTCAACACAATTAAAGATCACAATAACACTACAAGATCACAATACAAGATCACAACAAGACATCACAATATAAGATCACAATAAGACGTCACAATACAAGATCAAAATAAGTCAACACACTATAAGATCATGTTATAAGATTACTAGATCACGAGATCACGATACATTATATAGTTAATATATACAACACCAATTACTGATATGGACATAATATAGAGTCCGGACACTTTTAGGTCATATGATCACCCATACCGCGACACTGAAATATCGCATTCCCGTTATGTTTCATTCTTTCATTATTCTCGAAAAAAACTCCGTCCAAATATAAACTGTTAGACTGGTGAAGATATAGATGGCACTTGTTTTACTTGTGTATAAATCTATATTCCGCTGAAAAAAAGATTATTTAGAACGTTGCTATGTAAGCCGTGTGAATACATATATACATATTCCTGGTGATCATTGCATTTAACTATGTAATAACGTCCAAGCAGACATTAATAGTACGGTAACAGCGATAAAATATTTTTTTCAGGCGATGTTTTAATTAATGGCATTATGTATACTCATATACAAAGGATGATATCATGCATGGCAAGTCTAGTTCTTCTCAAAATAAAACAGGCTTGTGTATTAATGTATAATCAGACACAAACTGAAACAGATCTATAGAGCAATGTATAATTACATACAAACTGACCCAGATCTGCAGATTAATGTATATACTTACATACAAACTGACCCAGATCTATAGATCAATGTATAATTACATACAAACTGACCCAGATCTGCAGATTAATGTATATAATTACATACAAACTGACCCAGATATATAGATCAATGTATAATTACATACAAACTGACACAGTACTGCAGATTAATGTATAATTACATTGAAACTGACACAGGTATGTAAATGAATGTCCAATTACATACAAACTGGCACAGGGCTGGGTATCAATGTATAATGATTGATCTATAGGTATTTAGGAAGCAAACTGTGTTCAAGTTCAATGTTCAGATAATGGCACACAAATTAGTGAAACAGTATTTAGATACCCGTCTTAAAAGAAATAAGATATTATGTTTAAATAGTTTGATTATTCAATAATTGTGATATGAGAAGTTCAGTTATTAATTCATTGTTGATGTTTTAATCTTAGAATTTTATTTGAAATAAAATTGATTGGTTATGCTGTGTGACGTCTGGCGTTGTAATTTTACATTTTAATGTTTAAAAAAAAACTATACAATTAACAGCACGTGGTACATTTTAATCGTTGGCCTTTTAGGGGAAGAATTAGCAAATAGGTAACTGTGGTATTATAACTCCTTGAATTTGGGTACATTTTACAACAAAGTTGCAAGCTACGTTTTTTTCATTATTAATAAAAACACAGAATGCCGACATAAAACAAAGCCGTTTTTTAATCAAAAATTTGAAAAAAACATAGACCCGCACAAATAAAATAAATATAAAATAATAAGAAGTCTTCCTTAAGGATAAGTGTTTTCTGCTAATTCAAAAACATTCTATAACCTATATTATGATATAATTATAGTTACATAATATTTATAACGACTGGTTCAGGAACGTAATTATAAGTAACCTGTGAAATACATTGATATTTCTCCATATCAAATGCCTCATTACGTTAGTATTACTTTACTTTGTTCAGATATTGACCTTGAAGAACACTACAGTGTCAACAGTGACAAAACACAGGGTTAACACACACTGACAAAATATAGCAGAGCACTGACACACCGTGAGAAAATATACAAAAGTGCTAGCACACCAGGATAAAATCTGAATTTGACGTTAGAAAGACGCTGTCTATGCTTATGGTCGGGAAGGGAAGAGTTATCTTCCCGCTAAAGGAAATATAATTTCAACCGGTTGACGGTAGGAATTAGGATGTAATTATTTTCTCTTCGGTATGAGGTACGCCAATAGATGGCGTTACTGGTATTTGCACGTGCAAATCGGGCAAGGTATAGCGTATACGTGTCATTCAGGCGACACAGGTATACCAGATCACACGTAAATTTTATAGACGATTTTTACATGTTCACTAATGGAGGGCAGCAGTTCGAATTCGGCCAGTAGCGTTACTTTAAATGATATATTCCAACAACTACAAAATCAGAAAGGTGAAATTAAGGAATACTTGGACAGTAGGTTGTCTGAGATTCAGAACGGGAGAGACGTTTCTAAAGACATTAAAAAATTGAAGGAGGACAAAAGTATCACGTGGAAAAGTGAAGGGAATAAGCAACAGTATTCCTTTAATTCGGACCTTCTGGAGGAAGTTACACAAGCGTTATGGGCGGTTGACAATAGTAAGTTTGAAGATTCATCAGTTAGTCAGTGCCTATGTCGCTGGGAAATACAATTTTTGTGTTTGTGTTCTTTATCCTATTGGATAGTTTAGAAGAGAACAACAGTGATACCGGCCTTCAATACTTCAAGATCAAGTAACAGCATGGTTCACAAAACAGTTTAATCAAACACCAGATAGACTTTATGTCACATATAACTTTCTGTTATTGTATAAATGTATATTGATTTGATGGCCGTAGTTCTGAATCTTAGTATTTCATGGTCTGATCAATACCTTATGTATTTAACCTATCATACCTTTTAAGTCACAGATGGTCATTTATAAATGTAGGTAAGGTAGATAAATGGCGAAATAGACTGTCCCGGTCTGGAATTGTAGAAATAAGTATTGAATTAAACACATCACCAACGTATTACACGACTTATCGATCAATAGTCATATATGGCATTATTTCAATGGCCTAAATCAACTGTATACATTCGGTTCCACAATTTATAATGTAACATATAACTAACTCAAAATACAATAAGATTTTCAAATTTAATATGGATCATATTACACAGAAGACAATAAATTATGGTTAAAACAGATTACAATAATATGTCAATCAATAAATATATGATAATCATGACATTTACAGAAAATGGTTGAATTAGACACAGATAAATGTTTTAATCGCTTAATAGATACCACGTGAATAATGATATATGTAAATTAAGAAATAACATTTTGTAATGCTAGGAATTCATATGTTTGTCTTTCAATATGACGTAACAATACACTCGGTTTATCCACTATTGTTCCACGTGGCCTGATTGTTGACAACACTATGTTGTTGCACCAAACGAGTTCTTATTTATGACACGCCATGTCGATGAATAGTCCTTGAGCAATGTTGACCCTGTATTTTGCGAGATAATATAAGATATTCTAGTACATAAGATATTACGATAGAGAAGACTAGATGAACACCATTATTTGAACCCGCTTTACTCGAATGCCCGCTATTCTTTGAATTTAGTGCGTAGTCCCAACTGCATTCTTATATATGTATTTGTAAGCCACTGTATATAGGACATCTTAAATAATTGAATAAAAATCAATACAAGATTTACATTACTTCCTGAATAAATATCAACCTGGCTTGCCATTTTTACTGTATTACATTATATCTGTATGGAAGGAAGAATGCGATGATTTATCTATCTACATATAATACAATATTTATTCACAAATGGACAACAAGGGATTTTAAAACTTCAAAACGTTATTCTCTTGGTCACATATTTGATGCAACAAAGGCCAGATCATATGAAAACATTTCATGAGGAATTTAATGCAACAGATAAAATGTTTAATTGATGTCTGTATGCTTTTATCATGGCACATATTGAAATATTGTTACAGCACAATCATATGTTTGCCACTGGAACAAAATTTATCTTTACTTCAAATCACAATGGTTACAAGTTATGTCAATAATGACAGAATATATTGCCTGCATTCGGTATATATATCATATCTATCACTCACAAAGGCAGTCACTTACGGCGACTTCGTTGGAGACAAGAGCGAGCTTTACACTGACTGAAAACGTTATATATCCCTACATTATTGGTATTACTTCACACGTGAGCAAATAAAGTCGGTTTGAAAGAAGGAAATACTTTTCTCTTTGTTTGAAATTAATTCTATACGGGGCGACATTTTCATCGGTTCTCTACAGCTTTTGGAATCGTCCATTTTCAACCTTATAACTACTGAAGCTATATACGTTTTGATAATAATGAAATATTGTAATAACTTGAGGTAATATTCTAATATATCATTCTATATTATATTATTCTTAGCGTATATTAATAATTGTAACAAGATATGATAAAAATAGTCTATATATTATCAATATAGATATAATGGATTAATATCAGACATTACACTAGTTACGTCCCTAGTACAATATATATCTACTACAATAGAAAATTGACCTGGGACAGGCTTTACCCGTTCAATTCGATTGTCACATAGGAAAGACTTTCTAACACACAAGTGTCTGAACAACGCCAGTCTTAAAATGAAGCCATTATCAATAAAGGACATACAGAAAATACTGTAAAAAGATATCTATACGTCAGTGTCAAAAATTGCCGGCTAATTTCAGCGTACAAGAGAGAAACTACATAGTCGGAGAAAATGTCAACCATATTTTCCCCACTTATAAATGCTTATAAAAAGGTGTGTTTTTCCTCGGCTATACTATCAATGCGGCTTCAATGCTCCCAGTGTTTCCCATTCTTTCCTGTGTTTCTAAGTGCCCCTAATTTCACCAGCGCGTGATCCTTGCTGGTGCCCCAGAGTCTCATTGCCCTCAGGACTCCCAAGTGTTACCGTGTGATTCCTAATGTTACCCAAAGTCCAGTGCCCAGACGAGAGTCCCAAAAGCTCTAATCACTATTGATAAAACACGATAAAATATCAATGATATTTACAGCGACTATGGAAATGGACCAAAAATATAAACAGTTGTTCAGAAAGGGTTTTGTTTTCTTCATCAGCGATGTTTAACATGTAAATCGAAATTGAATAGTTATAGGGAATATTCTGAAGTAAGTGCAATAAAAAAAAAAGCCAACAACACGCTTCAGACGGATACAGTCTATTTCCAAATATCGATGGCGATCGAGTTAACTTAAATGCGCTAAAATCATATGACGCATGCGCATCGCTGCAAACCATGACGATATTGATCACTAGGAAAGGCTTATATTGTCTTTAGTTTTACATTCACTGCATATTGGGGCATACTCGTCATGAAAGTGAATGAAAGGTACTGCAGTCGCATATCAAGTCTATACGCATGAAAAAAAACTCGAGTGATGTCAATTACATGATGATTAATGAAAAATAATTGATGTTCTTCAAATAATTTAACTGAATGTTGATTTAAGTACAACACTTAAAAAACGAAAATGTATATATATATAAGTGTTAAAATATCGTCAAAATACATACATAAATAAATGGTTAAACGTATATAATTTTTATTTCCAAAACCTTCTATATAAGCATGTGTGTCTGCATGTGTACACGTATTACCCAAACATCCATTTCTTTACAAATTCAATAATGCTGCCATTAAAACTGCCATTTTTTTAATTCAATTTGCATATTTTATGTTTTACCAATCATGATATCATAAACAAGCAGCTTGCACTATAGCTTTTAATGAAAAACACAATGAAAAACTTTCACGAAACGTTTTACAATAAACAATGTCCTTTGACGTATTGAATCTCTGCTATCATTTTTCATTCTATATGCACACTTGTTATTTTACCACGAAAGCTCCATTGACCCTCATATACGTCAACCTATGAAGGAAATCAAATCTACCAAAGGGACAGCACTCTATCATACATTGAAAGATATTAATTTTGCCCATGGAGTTCCAATGCATATGTGAACATGGATATCGAATATGAAATTGCAAACTGTCTAATCTAAATTTGAAATTTTGAGATTTGCATGTATAATAAAGTATAACCATGACATGTCATTTGATAATTTTACCTGGTTACATAATCGAGTTTTGAACTGTAGGATAAATTCTAGCTGATTACAAAATCGAGTTTTGAACTGTAGCATTAATTTACCTGGTTACATAATCGAGGTTTGAACTGTAGGATTAATTAACCTTGTTACATAATCAAGTTTTGAACTGTAGGATAAATTCTAGCTGATTACAAAATCGAGTTTTGAACTGTAGGATAAATTCTAGCTGATTACAAAATCGAGTTTTGAACTGTAGCATTAATTTACCTGGTTACATAATCGAGGTTTGAACTGTAGGATTAATTAACCTTGTTACATAATCAAGTTTTGAACTGTAGGATAAATTCTAGCTGATTACAAAATCGAGTTTTGAACTGTAGGATAAATTCTAGCTGATTACAAAATCGAGTTTTGAACTGTAGCATTAATTTACCTGGTTACATAATCGAGGTTTGAACTGTAGGATTAATTAACCTGGTTACATAATCAAGTTTTGAACTGTAGCATTAATTTTACCACTTTAACTGAACAAATAAAGGATAATAACACTAATGATATATGCTATAATATTGCTTTTAACATCATTAGGTTTGGCATTCGACTCAATTGACCAGTTTCTTACTTGCCATGGTACTGTGTATTTCTTAGATCCATCTCATTTGACCAGTTTCTTACTTGCCATGGTACTGTTTATTTCTTAGATCGATCTCATTTGACCAGTTTCTTACTCGCCAAGGTACTGTGTATGTCTTAGATCCATCTCATTTGACCAGTTTCTTACTTCCCATGGTACTGTGTATGTCTTAGATCCATCTCATTTGACCAGTTTCTTACTTGCCATGGTACTGTGTATGTCTTAGATCCATCTCATTTGACCAGTTTCTTACTTGCCATGGTACTGTGTATGTCTTAGATCCATCTCATTTGACCAGTTTCTTACTTGCCATGGTACTGTGTATTTCTTAGATCCATCTCTTTTGACCAGTTTCTTACTCGCCATGGTACTGTGTATGTCTTAGATCCATCTCATTTGACCAGTTTCTTACTCGCCATGGTACTGTGTATGTCTTAGATCCATCTCATTTGACCAGTTTCTTACTTGCCATGGTACTGTGTATGTCTTAGATCCATCTCATTTGACCAGTTTCTTACTCGCCATGGTACTGTGTATGTCATAGATCCATCTCATTTGACCAGTTTCTTACATGCCATGGTACTGTGTATGTCATAGATCCATCTCATTTGACCAGTTTCTTACTTGCCATGGTACTGTGTATGCCTTAGATCCATCTCATTTGACCAGTTTCTTACTTGCCATGGTACTGTTTATTTTTAGATCCATCTCATTTGACCAGTTTCTTACTTGCCATGGTACTGTGTTTTTCTTAGATCCATCTCATTTGAACAATACGATTTACCTTACGTCTATTTTCCATGTCTTAACCACCAAAATACAATCTCAGCAAAATTGATTATATCGCAGTTTCAACCATCACTTACATACTGCTTTAAATACAAATATTAGGGGAGACTTTGAAGCAGTTTTTTGAAGGTGAAAAAATAAAAAAAATTAACCAGTACCGATGATATAAAGTTATTTTTCAACTCAAATGTAAATAGTTAAATAGAAATGTATTATTACATGATAGTATCAAAATCGATAATCGTAATAGAAGATAAGCGCATTCATCTGATTGGTTTTCTTTTTTTCCTTCACAAAATCATTAACAATTTACCGCAAGCAAATGGACTTCAAATAATTTGTTCCACATAGTAACATTAGATTCATCTCTGAAACAATGCTCGAATTACATTGTACACTTAACTATTCTGGGATATTCTAACAGCATAAAAATACATTTGTACAGGTCATAATTTCTTCTGTTTAGAATGTTGAGCCCTTTGTTACTGAGAGAAATTGTTACAACACGAGAGGGACATATTTTAATTTTTTAACACGAATATTGGGAGGTGTTTAAGAATCCCCCTACTGTCAGACGCTATTATACCGCCGTGCCAGTAGGGTGCTAGTCTTTATATGCAGGAAACATGGCCAAACAACAGCACAATTCTGACATGACGTTGTTACGATTGGGAAAACATAAAAATCTTTACGCCCAGAAGAGCGTTGATTTACCTGTCCAGGTTAAAGAACAAATAGTCTTCAGATCATCAAAGACTCTAGTATAACAGATTCAAATAAATATAGACTTATTACAAACACGTTTATACGGTTATTGTACTCAGTGTGTTTCGTCGTACGTCCCCTTGTCCTTGAAAGCTTGGACAAACCCATCTTTAGGGGTTGTATCGACACGCCCAGCCTTTCCCTTGCCTTTACCACTCTCGTCGAATCGTTCTTTGTGTGTTCCAGTATAACCCTGCAGCGTCTGTGAAATGGCCCACGTTCCCAGTCTTGGATTCTTTCTATATTTAAAAATAGATCATATCTACGTTTAAAAACAACCATCTCTGAAACTGAAGCTCGAATGTCTTTAACTATACGTTTGCCCCCTGTTTTTAACTTCAGTCAGACATGAAAATTAAATGAGGTTATTGTAAAGCACAAAGGCAGTAGCTAGGAATTGTGGTTGCGAGCTTTGTTCGACGGCCCAGTAATAGCAGTCTTTGTTTTAAAAAGCAAACAAACAAACAAAAAAGAAAAGAAAAAAGAAAAAAGAAAAAAGAAAAACATAATTTGAAAAGCTCGCAAACACAGTTTTCAATACTGTTTGTGTTTCAGATAAATATCTACCCAAATCATATTGAACCATATCTCATTACAAAGATTGTTAGACAAATTAAGACGGATTTTTAGTAATCATTAAGAAAATAAATAGTATAATATTGCATTGAATAACTGTCCTCAAATTAGATTTATTAGTTTATGTATTTAAAAGAAATATACAACTACCAAACATATAATTCTGACTTGCTTTACTACCCTGTACATCAGAACTTACAGTAACTCCTTCCATAGTTGGTGGAGATAGCATGGCGACAAGCTCAGCTTCCCATGACGATTCCTTTGAAGTTTTCCCGAGGGATCTCATCTTTGAGGCACAACGTCCTATAAATTCTTTAATCTTTTCGTCGTTTATTAACATGAACCTAAAACAACAACCGTAAGGATGAGACCTCACTTAACTTTACCGACGGTCGTTAATTTCAGGATGTCTACCTTTTGTTTATGTGATCGAAGTATAACTACAGTTTAATTTGAGGAAATTTAAATTAATTGAATTATAAAACATATCTGCATTTCATTTGGTTATTTCCTAAAGCCTTCACAAAATAGGAACTTGTTTTTACGTCTTTTTTTCCATCATCGTTACCACTACCTTTTTCAGACAAAGATAAACAATCTTATGTTTGCTAACCAAAATAATTACGTCTTGCAACGCAACGGTGTAGTCTTCCTACCTGTCTGGTACCATAGTTATAAAGCGAACACAGAGTTATTTAAAAAAAAAAAAAAAAAAAAAAAACAATTATCAGCTTAGCGGCTTTCCTCCATTACTCTTTTTTATGTATAGTTGGTATGTAAATGAAACATTAAGCTGAGTTGTAACTGATTTATAAAAAAAAAGCATGTACGAATTATAGCAGTAAGTATATAAGCATGAGGAGTAATACGTACGGTTTTCCTTTTTCTTTACACGCCGGGAAAGCAACAGTGTCGGTATATAAGCATAATTCCTTTGGCCAGCATTTCTTTGTCAGTTTACCAATGGCTTTGGAATTGATTTGGTCGGGGCTAGCCGATTTGCTGGTTATCTTCATGTACTCTCTGAATATTACTTTAACACTTTTGGTTTCAGCTTTACTCAGTTGGACCTCGTCGGAAGACATTGTGTTTGATGTTTATAAACCCTGCACAAACACGAGAACACACGTATGAACGGACAGTCCAGCTGAAAGACAATATGGGCACTAATCTCTATAGATGGACATTGGCATTTATGAATAATTGATTTATATGGTCGATCTAGCAAGATATACAAATGAAACGGTAAACTAACGTTCAGAGTTACCTTTCTTTCAGCCACTAATTGGTAAGTTGAACACAAGTAATACACTTTAATAAACTTTACTTAGTAAACCCTTACAAGTTCGAGGATAACATGTTGGCATTTAGAGAGACCAGAAGGATGATTAAAGTTTGGATCACGTGATTGTTCCAGTAATAACGTTAAGCATTAAGGTCCCGCAAATAAATAAATAGTATTAGGAAAGGAAAGAACAACAAAATAACATTGTATGTTTCCTGTCCCATTTAATGGCTTTCTAACCTTTAGATATAAATAGCTTTATAAAATAAATAAATTTTCAAAATAGCATGTATTGATCTTTTAGAAATGGTGGAATAATGAGCCTAGCAGTGATTAACACTAGGATAAAATGTGAAAACATCATTATAACATTACGTGCATTCATAAATATAGTTTAATATTTTTCGTGAGTGCATTATTAGATTAAGTTTGCATTACCTCAATAACATATCTACAGATCTTTGAGTTTGTACATTCTTTAAGTTGTTTTAAGTTCCTTTTCATTTCTTTGTTGAGACTTCATTATTGGTACGCTGGATCTAGGCAGTGTAATGTTGGCCTTACTTAATGTAATGATGTACCTTACTATTGTAATACTGACATTAATGTATTATTAGACCTACGTAATGTAATGATGTACCTTACTATTGTAATACTGACATTAATGTATTATCAGACCTACATTATGTAATGGTGTACCTTACTATTGTAATACTGAACATAAATGTATTACCAGGCCTAAATAGAATAATGATGTATCTAACTATTGTAATACTGGACATTAATGTATTATCAGACCTACATAATGTAATGGTGTACCTTACTATTGTAATACTGAACATAAATGTATTATCAGACCTACATTATGTAATGGTGTACCTTACTATTGTAATACTGGACATTAAGTATTATCAGGCCTATATAATGTAATGGTGTACCTTACTATTGTAATACTGAACATAAATGTATTATTAGACATACATAATGTAATGATGTACCTAACTATTGTAATACTGAACATTAATGTATTATCAGACCTACATAATGTAATGATGTACCTTACTATTGTAATACTGAACATTAACGTATTATCAAACCTACATAATGTAATGATGTACCTTACAATTGTAATACTGAATATTAATGTATTATCAGGCCTACATAATGTAATGATGTACCTTACTATTGTAATACTGAACATTAATGTATTATCAGACCTACATAATGTAATGATGTACCTTACTATTGTAATACTGAACAATAATGTATTATCAGACCTACATAATGTAATGATGTACCTAACTATTGTAATACTGAACATTAATGTATTATCAGACCTACATAATGTAATGATGTACCTAACTATTGTAATACTGAACATTAAAGTATTATCAGGCCTACATAATGTAATGATGTACCTTACTATTGTAATACTGAACATTAATGTATTAGCAGACCTACTTAATGTAATGATGTACCTTACTATTGTAATACTGAACATTAAATGTATTATCAGACCTACATAATGTAATGATGTACCTTACTATTGTAATACTGAACATTAATGTATTATCAGACCTGCTTAATGTAATGATGTACCTTACTATTGTAATACTGAACATTAATGTATTATCAGACCTACATAATGTAATGATGTACCTTACTATTGTAATACTGAACATTAATGTATTATCAGACCTGCATAATGTAATGATGTACCTTACTATTGTAATACTGAACATAAATGTATTACCAGGCCTAAATAGAATAATGATGTATCTAACTATTGTAATACTGGACATTAATATATTATCAGACCTACATAATGTAATGGTGTACCTTACTATTGTAATACTGAACATTAATGTATTATCAGACCTACATAATGTAATGATGTACCTAACTATTGTAATACTGACATTAATGTATTATCAGACCTACATAATGTAATGGTGTACCTTACTATTGTAATACTGAACATAAATGTATTATTAGACCTACATAATGTAATGATGTACCTTACTATTGTAATACTGAACATTAATGTATTATCAGACCTGCATAATGTAATGATGTACCTTACTATTGTAATACTGGACATTAATGTATTATCAGACCTACATAATGTAATGATGTACCTTACTATTGTAATACTGACATTAATGTATTATCAAACCTACATAATGTAATGATGTACCTTACTATTGTAATACTGACATAAATGTATTATCAGACCTACATAATGTAATGATGTACCTAACTATTGTAATACTGACATTAATGTATTATCAGACCTACATAATGTAATGATGTACCTTACTATTGTAATACTGACATTAATGTATTATCAGACCTACATAATGTAATGATGTACCTTACTATTGTAATACTGGACATTAATGTATTATCAGACCTACATAATGTAATGATGTACCTTACTATTGTAATACTGACATTAATGTATTATCAGACCTACATAATGTAATGATGTACCTTACTATTGTAATACTGGACATAAATGTATTATCAGACCTACATAATGTAATGATGTACCTTACTATTGTAATACGGAACAGTAATGTATTATCAGACCTACATAATGTAATGATGTACCTAACTATTGTAATACTGAACATTAATGTATTATTAGACCTACATAATGTAATGATGTACCTAACTATTGTAATACGGAACAGTAATGTATTATCAGACCTACATAATGTAATGGTGTACCTTACTATTGTAATACTGAACATTAATGTATTATCAAACCTACATAATGTAATGATGTACCTTACTATTGTAATACGGAACAGTAATGTATTATCAGACCTGCATAATGTAATGATGTACCTAACTATTGTAATACGGAACATTAATGTATTATCAAACCTACATAATGTAATGATGTACCTTACTATTGTAATACTGAACATTAATGTATTATCAGACCTGCATAATGTAATGATGTACCTAACTATTGTAATACGGAACAGTAATGTATTATCAGACCTACATCATGTAATGATGTACCTAACTATTGTAATACTGAACATTAATGTATTATCAAACATACATAATGTAATGATGTACTTTACTATTGCAATACTGGACATTAAAGTATTATCAGGCCTACATAATGTAATGGTGTACCTAACTATTGTAATACTGAACATTAATGTATTATCAAACCTACATAATGTAATATTGGATCTATCTAATGTAATTAGGATTTGCTTAATGTAATTATGGATCGTCTTAATGTTTGACCCATGTAGGGTATTAATTGCCTTACTTAATGTAATATGGGCCTACATAATCTAATAACGTACCTAATCATAATAATACTGGACATTAATGTATTAGTTGACCTACTTTATGTAATTTGGACCTACCTAGTGTAATTTGGAACCATCTTAATGAAAACATGTGATATATTTAACATAACATTGCATTTGTTTAATGCAACGTTGAAACTACTTAAAGTAGTGTGTGATGTATTCTATGTAAAACTGGACTTACCTTATGTAACTGTTGGACCCTACAAAAGTAAATTAAGGTTTGACCACATTGATGAAGTATTTTATTTACTTAATGTAATATTGGACTTACGAAAACATCTGACCTACTTTATTTCATATTGGGCTTACTTAATGGAATACTCACCTTTAACATTGAACATAAAAATGTAATTTTGATCTCGATGTAATATTGAACTTTATCAATAAAATATTGGACCTCGATGTTATATTGAACCTAATTAATGAAATACTGGACCTTGATATATATGATAAACTGAATGTAATATTGAATCGTCTTAATGTAATACTGTGTATACTTTATGTAATACTATGTATACTTTATGTAATACTCGGTATACGTTATGTAATACTAGGTATACTTTATGTAATACTGGATATACTTTATGTAATACTGTGTATACTTTATGTAATACTGGGTATACTTTAAGTAATACTGTGTATACTTTATGTAATACAAGGTATACTTTATGTAATACTGGGTATACTTTATGCAATACTGGGTATACTTTATGCAATACTGGGTATATTTTATGTAATACAAGGTATACGTTATGTTATACTGGGTATACTTTATGTAATACTGGGTATACTTTATGTAATACTGGGTATACTTTATGTAATACTAGGTATACTTTATGTAATACTGGGTATACATTATGTAATACTGGGTATACTTTATGTAATACTGGGTATACTTTATCTAATACTGGGTATACTTTATGTAATACTAGGTATACTTTATGTAAAACTGGGTATACTTTATGTAATACTATGTATACTTTATGTAATACTGGGTATACTTTATGTAATACTGGGTATACTTAATGAAATACTGGTAATGCTATATATATTACTTGGCCTGTTTGGTTTATAAACGTATATGTGACCTAATAACCGAGTTTTTGTTCCTAATTATTGTCATATTGGGAATTTATATATATGTATATATATGTATACGATAAATTCATTTACAATATGAATATCCAGAAAAAAATATGATAAATAACACGACCGAACGAGCTTAATAATCCTGCACACGTCATACCGAAAGCCTAATAACAGCATGTGTGCTTCCTCATTCTCCACACCGCAACACACATATTCTGAACACTGGCCAATTCAAATTAGTTACTCCAGGGTCACGTCCCTGTGTGTGTGCGGAGATACTTGGAGTATGTAAACGTCCGTCCTTTGATTAGTGTGGTAAATATAAACATGTGTAGGTGTTGGAGGAGTGAAGCAACGGGAGTATAAATCTGTAAATATAATTTTAGAATTTACGAGAGAGCCGCTGTGATAAGGAAGATGGAGAGGAGAAGAACTACGTCACTATAGTATCGATCCATCCCTAAACGTTGGCTCTGTATCTGAGGCTGACTCGGAACGTTAACCCGTAACGAGGCTCACATATTCACATTTACATTTCTGGTCAATATTGATCTTTTTACGTTTTATCAATAAAATTACTGTCGTCATTATTTCCGTGATGACGTAATCCAAATAAAGAATAATATTTGTCCTATGTTAACTGCATATGCGTCTGTGCAGTAGACATAATAGCTTGCTAACATCACTGTCACCATCATGCCTCGTCTTAAAGCATGTCAATTATGATAATAACACAGACTTCATTTCGACATATCTCTGATCAATTACAATTGGAGTTAAACCATGAAATACATCAATTACTTACCTTGTATACTAAACAGTACTAACAACTTGACGATTCACGTATCATCTGCTTCTCTGCGTTAGCAGGAACGTGCTATATTTAGCTACAGCAGCCGGTCATGTGATAGCATCCGTTTAGATTCACGGTGCTTCATATGTATATATATTGACGATATTTTGAATATAAAGCACGAGATACAAACATTTATATCATTATTAACTTAATGCAAGCTTTAGCTCATTTCTATACATCATGCTGACAAAAAGGCATATCTGGATTTATAAACAAACGTAAAATAATACATCTTAATATATCTTATCCTTCTTGTTAGATCCCCCCTGCTGAATAAGAAAACTGAAAAAGAAATTTATTTATAAACGATCTGCTTCAATGTCCTTTAAACATAAGCAGCTAATCAGGAAAACTGAATTATATGGGCACTGGACAGAATGTCATTGAAATAAATCAGCAATAGTCAAACAAAAATGAAGTGATGGCTTAAATTTACAACCTGACCCAATGTCAATACGAAAAAAAAAATATCATAAAGAAGGCTACATCACAGACAAGGAACCTGAAACAAAGTTCCATTACATATGAAGGACAATAGAAAAGAACAATACATATGTGTGTATTGTCAATAACCACTTCAGTCGTAGAGACGATCGGGCTACAAGAAGGTCTCAATACTGATAATAAGTGTGACTATATGGACGATATGTCGATACCATGCATCACTGATTCTGTCACGTGCTCCCGTCTCTGTGTGTCGAATATGTAATAACGGAAATGAAATTCGGGAATCCATATCCGAGTAAAGCTATATGCTACTCGGTCGGTTGATGAGTAATACTCAAATTGAGACTGTATAACTATAGTCAAGTATAATATCAATAGAGACATATGTGCAAGTTTCGAAGCGATTTATTCCATAATAAAAAAATATATACTAGACTGGCCCCTCTCTCTAGAATATTAAAATCGTAAATAAAACTTGGCTTTATGATTTTAGGATGTCTGATTCCTAAGTTACAAACCAGGGGAGATTATCTAGTATTAGAATTTGGCCGAGAAATTCTTAAGAAAAAAAATTGGGGCTAGTGGCCAGTCTAAACAGACATTTAACCGTCACATTGCAAAGTATAGGTAAGGATAAAAATATATAAATAGATTTTTATTATTTTGAATTATAATGCTAATTGCTTCGACTGTTTGATTTTTTAGAAAGGTGGCTCACTATAGATTATGTGAGGATGAAATGTACTAAGGAAGAAATGCACATGTGTACGTTGGTAAATAAATTATACCAGTATATCAGTCAGTATGTCTTACCAGAGAGACGCTGATCTATCTCACAACAATGTTCATTGTATATTTTATTCCTAATAGTAGTGCCTGTCAATAGTACTTTCCAGCGAAAGTGTGAGATGTACCTGTCAATGGTATAGAGAATACTGTCCAGTTAAAGTGTGAGAATGTACATGTCTGTCAATGGTATATAGAATACTGTCTAGTTAGAGTGTGAGATGTACCTGTCAATGGTATATAGAATACTGTCCAGTTAAAGTGTGAGATGTACCTGTCATTGGTATAGAGAATATTCTCCAGTTAAAGTGTGAGAATGTACATGTCTGTCAATGGTATAGAGAATACTGTCTAGTTAGAGTGTGAGATGTACCTGTCAATGGTATAGAGAATACTGTCCAGTTAAAGTGTGAGATGTACCTGTCAATGGTATATAGAATAATGTCCAGTTAAAGTGTGAGATGTACCTGTCAATGGTATAGAGAATACTGTCTAGTTAAAGTGTGAGATGTACCTGTCAATGGTATAGAGAATACTGTCTAGTTAAAGTGTGAGATGTACCTGTCAATGGTATACAGAATAATGTCCAGTTAAAGTGTGAGATTTACCTGTCAATGGTATAGTGGATACTGTCTAGTTAAAGTGTGAGATGTACCTGTAAATGGTATAGTGGATACTGTCTAGTTAAAGTGCGAGATGTACCTGTCAATGGTATAGAGAATACTGTCCAGTTAAAGTGTGAGAATGTACCTGTCAATGGTATAGAGAATACTGTCCAGTTAAAGTGTGAGATGTAACTGTCAATGGTATAGAGAATGCTGTCCAGTTAAAGTGTGAGATGTACTGGTCAATGCTATAGAGAATACTGTCCAGTTAAAGTGTGAGATGTACCTGTTAATGGTATAGAGTATACTGTCTTGTTAATGTGTGAGATGTACCTGTCAATGGTATAGAGAATACTGTCCAGTTAAAGTGTGAGATGTACCTGTAAATGGTATAGAGAATACTGTCCAGTTAAAGTATGAGACGTACCTGTCAATGGTATAGAGAATACTGTCTAATTAAAGTGTGAGAATGTACCTGTCAATAGTATAGAGAATACTGTCCAGTTAAAGTGTGAGATGTACCTGTCAATGGTATAGAGAATACTGTCTAGTTAAAGTGTGAGATGTACCTGTCAATAGTATAGAGAATACTGTCTAATTAAAGTGTGAGATTTACCTGTCAATGGTATAGAGAATACTGTCTAGTTAAAGTGTGAGATGTACCTGTCAATGGTATAGAGAATACTGTCCAGTTAAAGTGTGAGATGTACCTGTCAATGGTATAGAGAATACTGTCCAGTTAAAGTGTGAGATGTAAATGTCAATGGTATAGAGAATACTGTCCAGTTAAAATGTGAGAGTGTACCTGTCAATGGTATAGAGAATACTGTCCAGTTAAATTGTGAGATGTACCTGTCAATTGAATAGAGAATACTGTCAAGTTAAAGTGTTAGATGTACCTGTCAATGGTATAGAGGATACTGTCTTGTTAAAGTTTGAGATGTACCTGTCAATGGTATAGAGAATACTGTCTAGTTAAAGTGTGAGATGTACCTGTCAATGGTATAGAGAATACTGTCCAGTTAATGTGTGTGATGTACCTGTCAATGGTATAGAGAATACTGTCTAGTTAAAGTGTGAGAATGTAACTGTCAATGGTATAGAGAATACTGTCCAGTTAAAGTGTGAGAATGTAACTGTCAATGGTATAGAGAATACTGTCCAGTTAAAGTGTGAGATGTACCTGCCAATGGTATAGAGAATACTGTCTAGTTAAAGTGTGAGAATGTAACTGTCAATGGTATAGAGAATACTGTCCAGTTAAATTGTGAGAATGTACCTGTCAATGGTATAGTGGATACTGTCCAGTTAAAGTGTGAGATGTACTTGTCAATGGTATAGAGAATACTGTCCAGTTAAAGTGTGAGATGTACCTGTCAATGGTATAGAGAATACTGTCCAGTTAAAGTGAGATGTACCTGTCAATGGTATAGAGAATACTGTCTAGTTAAAGTGTGAGATTTACCTGTCAATGGTATAGTGGATACTGTCTAGTTAAAGTGCGAGATGTACCTGTCAATAGTATAGAGAATACTGTCCAGTTAAAGTGTGAGAATGTACCTGTCAATGGTATAGAGAATACTGTCCAGTTAAAGTGTGAGAATGTACCTGTCAATGGTATAGAGAATACTGTCTAGTTAAAGTGTGAGATGTACCTGTCAATGGTATAGAGAATACTGTCCAGTTAAAGTATGAGAATGCACCTGTCAATGGTATAGAGAATAGTGTCCAGTTAAAGTGTGAGATGTACCTGTCAATGGTATAGAGAATACTGTCCAGTTAAAGTGTGAGATGTACCTGTCAATGGTATAGAGAATACTGTCCAGTTAAAGTGTGAGAATGTACCTGTCAATGGTATAGAGAATACTGTTTAGTTAAAGTGTGAGAATGTAACTGTCAATGGTATAGAGAATACTGTCTAGTTAAAGTGTGAGAATGTACCTGTCAATGGTATTGAGAATACTGTCCAGTTAAAGTGTGAGATGTACCTGTCAATGGTATTGAGAATACTGTCCAGTTAAAGTGTGAGATGTGCCTGTCAATGGTATAGAGAATACTCTCCAGTTAAAGTGTGAGATGTACCTGTCAATGGTATAGAGAATACTGTCCAGTTAAATTGTGAGAATGTACCTGACAATGGTATAGTGGATACTGTCCAGTTAAAGTGTGAGATGTACTTGTCAATGGTATAGAGAATACTGTCCAGTTAAAGTGTGAGATGTACCTGTCAATGGTATAGAGAATACTGTCCAGTTAAAGTGAGATGTACCTGTCAATGGTATAGAGAATACTGTCTAGTTAAAGTGTGAGATTTACCTGTCAATGGTATAGTGAATACTGTCTAGTTAAAGTGCGAGATGTACCTGTCAATGGTATAGAGAATACTGTCCAGTTAAAGTGTGAGAATGTACCTGTCAATGGTATAGAGAATACTGTCTAGTTAAAGTGTGAGATGTACCTGTCAATGGTATAGAGAATGCTGTACAGTTAAAGTGTGAGATGTACCTGTCAATGGTATAGAGAATACTGTCCAGTTAAAGTATGAGAATGCACCTGTCAATGGTATAGAGAATAGTGTCCAGTTAAAGTGTGAGATGTACCTGTCAATGGTATAGAGAATACTGTCCAGTTAAAGTGTGAGATGTACCTGTCAATGGTATAGAGAATACTGTCCAGTTAAAGTGTGAGAATGTACCTGTCAATGGTATAGAGAATACTGTTTAGTTAAAGTGTGAGAATGTAACTGTCAATGGTATAGAGAATACTGTCTAGTTAAAGTGTGAGAATGTACCTGTCAATGGTATTGAGAATACTGTCCAGTTAAAGTGGTGTGAGATGTACCTGTCAATGGTATAGAGAATACTGTCCAGTTAAAGTGTGAGATGAACCTGTCAATGGTATAGAGAATACTGTCCAGTTAAAGTGTGAGATGTACCTGTCAATGGTATAGAGAATACTGTCCATTTAAAGTGTGAGATGTGCCTGTCAATTGTATAGAGAATACTGTCTAGTTAATGTGTGAGATGTACCTGTCAATGGTACAGATAATACTGCCCAGTTAAAGTGTGAGATGTACCTGTCAATAGTATAGAGAATACTGTCTAATTAAAGTGTGAGATTTACCTGTCAATGGTATAGAGAATACTGTCCAGTTAAAGTGTGAGATGTACCTGCCAATGGTATAGAGAAAACTGTCCAGTTAAAGTGTGACATGTACCTGTTAATAGTATAGAGAATACTGTCTAATTAAAGTGTGAGATGTACCTGTCAATGGTATAGAGAATAATGTCTAGTTAAAGTGTGAGAATGTACCTGTCAATGGTATAGAGAATACTGTCCAGTAAAAGTGTGAGAATTTACCTGTCAGTGGTATAGAGAATACTGCCCAGTTAAAGTGTGAGATGTACCTGTCAATGGTATAGAGAATACTGTCTAGTAAAAGTGTGAGAATGTACATGTCAATGGTATAGAGAATACTGTCTAGTTAAAGTGTGAGATGTATCTGTCAATGGTATAGAGAATACTGTCTAGTTAAAGTGTGAGATGTACCTGTCAATGGTATAGAGAATACTGCCCAGTTAAAGTGTGAGATGTACCTGTCAATGGTATGTATATAGAATACTGTCTAGTTAAAGTGTGAGAATGTAACTGCCAATGGTATAGAGAATACTGTCCAGTTAAAGTGTGAGATGTACCTGTCAATGGTATAGAGAATACTGTCTAGTTAAAGTATGAGATGTACCTGTCAATGGTATAGAGAATACTGTCTAGTTAAAGTGTGAGAATGTAACTGTCAATGGTATAGAGAATACTGTCCAGTTAAAGTGTGAGATATACCTGTCAATGGTATGTATAGAGAATACTGTCTAGTAAAAGTGTGAGATGTACCTGTCAATGGTATAGAGAATACTGTCTAGTTAAAGTGTGAGAATGTAACTGTCAATGGTATAGAGAATACTGTCCAGTTAAAGTGTGAGAATGTACCTGTCAATGGTATTGAGAATACTGTCTAGTTAAAGTGTGAGAATGTACCTGTCAATGGTATAGAGAATACTGTCCAGTTAAAGTGTGAGATGTACCTGTCAATAGTATAGAGAATACTGTCTAATTAAAGTGTGAGAATGGACCTGTCAATGGTATAGAGAATACTGTCTAGTTAAAGTGTGAGAATGTAACTGTCAATGGTATAGAGAATATTGTCCAGTTAAAGTGTGAGAATGTACCTGTCAATGGTATAGAGAATACTGTCTAGTTAAAGTGTGAGAATGTACCTGTCAATAGTATAGAGAATACTGTCTAATTAAAGTGTGAGAATGTACCTGTCAATGGTATAGAGAATACTGTCTAGTTAAAGTGTGAGAATGTACCTGTCAATGGTATAGAGAATACTGTCTAGTTAAAGTGTGAGATGTACCTGTTTTTGGTATACAGTATACTGTCTTGTTAAAGTGTGAGATGTACCTGTTTTTGGTATACAGTATACTGTCTTGTTAAAGTGTGAGATGTACCTGTTTTTTGGTATACAGTATACTGTCTTGTTAAAGTGTGAGATGTACCTGTTTTTGGTATACAGTTTACTGTCTTGTTAAAGTGTGAGAATGTACCCGTCAATGGTATAGAGAATACTGTCTAGTTAAAGTGTGAGAATGTACCTGTCAATGGTATAGAGAATACTGTCTAGTTAAAGTGTGAGATGTACCTGTTTTTGGTATACAGTATACTGTCTTGTTAAAGTGTGAGATGTACCTGTTTTTGGTATACAGTATACTGTCTTGTTAAAATGTGAGATGTACCTGTCAATGGTATAGAGAATACTGTCTTGTTCAAGTGTGAAAATGAATGAAAATATATTTGTTCATAGATTAATTGATTAATGTAAGTCTACATTTAATTAATTAACTATTGCATCATCTGTACTCGATAATATTTACTTATAAATTTTCATTTTGTTAATGAACAATAGAATATTCATGAAAGCTTTGATTGGGTGATTGGGCAAGTGGTCTGAACCTAGCACACCTGAGTTGAAGGCTAGAGGAGGAGGAGTTAATGGACATTTTCGCCAGAAACCCTTGTGTTGGTAGATTCAGGACTTGATGCCATTCAAACTCTCCAACAACAGCTTCATGTAATATATCTTTGAAATTTTAATAATAAATATAATGGTATCTACTTTTGGATATACATACTGCAAATCCAAATGAAGTTATTACCTCCCTTTAACCAGTAACAGCTTATTAGTGCAAATATGACATCCCTATATTGACCAAACTATATCATATGTACATATGAATATGCTAGATTTGTTATACTTATCTATATTTTGAATTATCTCTTCTCTTTATACCTGGAGAAGATTTACATAGGCTTAGCCTGTTATCTAATCCTATTGTATATTTCTGTGCAATAAAATTTGTTTTCAGGTTGAAGTGTGACAATGTATCATTCAATGGTATAGGGTATTCTTTCTTGCGAAAGTATGAGAATATTGTATTATCCTGTGTGGAAGAAATTGGGTGACAGTATAAAAAAGGGAGGTAAAATACTTTGATAGAAGAAAAAGCGTTTGCCAATTTCCTTTCACCTATCGTAAATTAATTGTCTGTCCTAAACCTACTGCAGTTCGAAAACAAGCATCAGTTATTTTGTAGACAACTTATATCCATGTTAAATACTGTTATTCAGAAAAGCTAATGGAAGGCTTAATTATAATAATTAATAAAGACTTAGAGTAGAGAAACCCGTCTGCAGACCATGTTTATCACGTGAGAATATTGTAGATAATAGTTATTTTGAAATAAAGGTATTAACGCCGACTACCCTGTGTTAAGTGTCATCTTTGTGTAGGAGTGTACCAAACATAGCAGAGTTGCAGATAACATTCCAAAGATAATCTCCGGTGTCAAATGGACCAATGATAATACAGAATATGTAGGTCATTTATTAGAACTTAAGAGACACGAGTTACTGGAAAATTATAGGGGCGTCTGAAAACTGTTGATGAAAGGGTATAGACCCTAATGTTATATGACCCTAACTGTCGATGGGCCGCAAAACCCAAGCAGACAAACAAAATCCCCAATATCTCGACAGAATTGTTACTATCTTTTAATGTTGTTATCTGACTAATTAGATGTCATATTTAATTTGGTAAAAGTCGACTCGTAGAAAGTAAGAAATATTATTTGAACAATACTTGTGTTATGATTAGGAATCTCGTGATGCAAAAAAAAAACGTGTAAATGAATTATGAATTGACATTTTTAGTCAAAAGAATTCGAAATACATCACCGAAATTTCAAGAACAGACATGGTCGTTTTTATTTCTCTTCCATGGTATGTTTATGACGAATATCTAGAGCAAGTGAAAATGTTGTGACAAAGTCTACCTTTATTCATTGTACAGACAAATAACGATAGCGGAACTTGGAATAAATTAATTTTATTGGACACACATAAGTAAAAACATATCTATACAAAAGACGGAGACAATGAGACAAATGTCGATCTGACACATCGTAACCTCCAGTGATACATCACCCTACCACAATTTGGACGGACAAACAACAAATAAGGCATAGTTTACTTGTAAAAAGACCATTGCAGATTTTCAATAAACGCTAAGTATCAGTATAAACTTAAACACTTTACGGTAATGTAGAACATTGGGCTTAATGAGTTGTTTTGTGTGTTTGGGTTTTTTTCCCCCCAAGATCTTAAAAGTATAATTTTCCTTATTGTTCTATTCAATGTTGTTTTAATATTATTTTTTTTTTTTTTTTTTACATTTGTTAAAATATTAACAGTATTTCCAGCATGTAATTAATTGCCCCATCAAATTCCTATAAGATATAAAAATGTTGAGTATGTTTGTGTTGGGTTCCAATAGTTTATATGACCGAAAACCTCACTATACCCAATGTTCTACTACAAATATGTACCTAGTGCTCAGATATTTGTATGATGTATTATTGCCAAATACTAAATCACAGACTTTATTGTCGATGATTTCTATCGTTAAGATGCCATATCATTTATTTTTTCACTTTTTGGTCATAGCTTCCGTCCCCTTTGTAATTTCCAACATATCCCTTGTTATCGTGTCGGTTCTCGCGTCCGTCTATACCTTTGCCTTTCCCATCCTCACCGAATCTTTCCTTGTGTGATCCGGTGTAGTTTTTGGTGTCAGTCATGCCCTTTACATTGCCAGTCGACGACTCTTTCTGTGAAAAGAAAAATGCTTTTTATAGTTTTGGTTTTTTTACAACAACAATTGCTCATTATTCGGCATAGCCGTATAATATTCTTTTGGCCCGGATATGACGCGACAGGTGGCGTTACTGGTCAAGATGAAGTATGTGATTGGTCAATGTAGCGGTCAATGCAAAATGCAGATATGCAGTTAAAAACGAAACAAAGTGGATGTATCTTTTCAAATGACACATTAATGAAATTATATTCCCGATTCAAACGCAGTCCTATTATTACCAAAAATGATTCAAACTGACATAATTTTGTTATCTGTGCTGAAACACATTAGTTTCATTTATTTCACCAGCAGTTTTATATTATAACCACCAACATTAAAACTATGCCGTTTATCTTTTTTAAAGATATTTCTTGTTAAATACACTAATCATAGCTACGTTATATCACATAAAGATAAATATACATTTGTGGTTGGGTTTTTCTATCTAAACCTTAAATGGTGAAAGCATGAAGTAAAATATGGGAAGATATGGATGCAGTAAATATATGCATGCAGGGACCTAAGGTGGTTTAAATTTATTGCGTCATCCTATACCAATAGGGGAACGAGAACACAAGTACGTACATGTAAATACTTATTAAGATATATAGGTCACTGTCTTGTACTGACCGTTACTCCGGTAAGCGTTGTTCCGCCGAGATTTTTCAGTAACTCTTTCTCCCAAGTACTGCCTTCTGGTAGACCCTTCCCTTTCTTCTTGACTTCCAACTTTTCGGCAGATTTTTCTAGAAATTTCTTACAGGATGTCTTAGTAATTGTCATGTACCTTAAAGAAAATTTAAGAGAATATATCAATTCAGTTTAACTTATTTTCAAAGCAGCATTTAATATTGAACTAACATTGAAACGGTATGAACTTTCAATGAACCATTATGTCGCATGGCAATGCATGTCATTTCAATTTCATTGGAGGTTAATTCTACGAATAAGGGGAAGGAACTCCTGTCGTTCATTTAAGATTTAAAAGTGTACAAGATTTGCTCATTATGTAAAATAAAAAACAACGTAAAAATGATAATAAGATAAACCTCGCCAATAGCGATTCATGCTTTAAAGTTACATATATACTGCCTGATAACATAACTGTATATTTGTTATCAAGGTCGTTACAATATAAATACGTTTTAACTTATATAATTTTATATACTGACTACTGACTGATCGCAGACTTATGCGTAAACATAGTATATGGATTGATCCAACAACAGTATTCAGAGAATATAAGAAACACAAAATACTAATGACGATTAAAAAATATCATATCGCCTGAATCATGGTGAACTGAAAAGCCATTAAATACATACGATCAGCAGTATTGTCACTGCTAATACTAACACAAACGTATAAATACACGAGTGTCTGTTGATTAACTACGTCACCATCCAGATACATTTGGGATATCAGCGAAATGAAACGTTACCGCTGGAGTATCGTTTTTTGTAAAAAATATGTGTATCAATGCTCTCGTTATTTCATAGAAATAAAAAATGTATCTTTTAAGCAGGAATAGCGTTATCGCTGGTATAATAAGCGCTCGGCAATATCATGATTACACCTTAATGTGATACACGAATTCCACAGATGTGGATGTGTGGCCTGCGTAGAAAGTTCGGTTATAACAAGAGTTATTGCATGGAAATAGATTTTTTATTTATAGTAACAGTACCATTGACCTTTGACATTTGAACCAGTTAAAAACCAATCAAACACTTGTGGTGGGGGACAACTGCATAAAGTTTGAGTTTGTTTGGCCTAAGATAACTTAGGTCATCGCGCAGTAATAAATTTGATATTTTTAGTAACACTGTCCTTGACCTTTGACCTTCGGACCTTTAAATCAATCCCAAACAAGAACTTGTGGTAAGGAAGATTTGAATGAAGTTTGAGTCTGATCCGCCCAAAGGAACTTGGATTATTGCACGGAAACCTTTGTACGGACGACGTCGTTGTCGATATCGCCGACGCCGACGCCGACATAGTGATACCTATTATCGCCTGCTTTTCGCAGGTGACACAAAACCTGGTGTCATTCAATTTGCTAATGAACGCGTCGAGGTGAAGGATGTTGTAGAGAACAAAGGGGCTTATATTAGTTAACATGGACATTTGTATGTGAGATTAAATGAAACCTTGATCCGCATTCCTTTAGTTTGATAGGGGACCTCGAAACATTGTTTTAAGAAAAGACCCACGAGGATGTAGACCTCAATATTACATCAAAGCGTTATTAGGTTTTATTCACTAAACCGGATGGTCCTGTTATACATAAACAATATTAACGTTACTGAAAGAAATTTTCTTTAGGGTAAGAAATTATTGTTTCTACCATAGTGTCATTTCCAAATACCTCAAGTTCTTCAACTATATAACATCCATATCAATTTTCTTCATCAATGATATCAACTTAAATAAAAATTTACTCGCTAAGGAACCGTATATTATAGCTTGAGTCTGAAAATGAGCAATTCCTACCATGACATTTTCATGATCCTGTCCTTGTTTACAGCGGTTTAGTTTTGTATTGTAAAGTGTACTAACAACAGCTAAGGTCATTAAAGGACGACCTCTACTGTGTGCGAGATGCATGCGTGTATTTTATGTTTGTGTTTGTTTGGGGTGCGGCGGTGTGTTTTTGTCCTTGTGATAGAAAGAACTGACGCTGAATTTATAGTGCTACCTCACTGAAGCATACTGCCGCAGACACCCACCAGGACACCCCATCCGGTCACATTATATTGACGGGCGAACCAGTCGTCCCACTCCCAAAAATACTGAACGCAAAACAGGAGTAACAACTACAATTTTCATAGACTTTAATATATATCGGCCATGTTACAGAACCAAAACCTCACGGGGGCTAACGCTCAACCAAAGGTCATTAGTTAAACATTGCCAAAGGAGACAAACAAATATTCCAAATTTAGTCGCCTCTTACGGTCATGCAATGGAGGCAGCAGGTACAATTCTCACAGCCTTCCTGCAGGACAGTTATTCAAATAAGGGTAGGCACTGTGTATTTAACAGGAATCTCGCCAAGTGAAAGTATATGTTTGTCAGAAAACGAAAATGAAAATCAGACTGAGATCAAATTATTATTTTGATGAACTGGACAGATACGTGTAAATAAGGAAGAAATTCCACCCCAAAAGTCGTTCTCAATCTGGATGGTGATATCAAAAAACCAAGAAGCATTAAATACAGGCAATTTTGCTGGAGAAATGTATCTACTTGCAAGTAGACAATTTCTCCCATTTCTCCACAACGTTCCCGAATTCAAGTCTGGTAACACGAGGATGAGAAAAAAATATGTTTCAGGCTCTATCTAAAATCCTGATGTTGTCACCAAGAATATACGGTTGGTGTTCGAAAACATTTAAAATATTCAGATGATATCTACGAAGTTATGAAAATTGCCATGACATTAAAATAGTTTGCGCAATGCTTCCAATCCTTACATGTATAAACCGAAGATTGCAGGGAGACATGATCGAAGAGCGATTTCATCTAACTACTTACGGTTTCGTCCTGTCATCTTTACACGCGGGGAAGACGCTGGAGTCCACCTCAGTTCTGATATCCTTCCAGAGAGGGTTATCTTTTGTGATTTTCCCAATAGCTTGAGAAGTTAGGTTGTCTTTCTTTGCTAATTTCGCATATTCCTTCAGCTTGCAACATAGCTCGTCCAATTCTCCGTCGGTAAGTTCGGCTTTGCATGCTGTAAACATAAGTTTTATATTAGAAGGAAAAGCTCGTCATTGCAGCTATTCAGTCAAATATATATGAGTCAAAATGAATTAATTAAACTGTTCATACAGCAGTTGTCGTCAGTGTTGGGCTCGTCAGTGGAGGTACGACCAATAATTGAGTAATTTCAATACTGGGTTTTTAAAAACGTGAATTTCACAGGAATATTCTGAATCGTGACACTATTCATATGAATTAAAATACGACAGGGTACGAAAAATCTGGGGGATAAAGCCCACCTGCAATGTCTACTATCTGCAATCTTAATGTTTTGTACAAAAGACACAAGATATTGATAACACGCTCAAACCCTAAAATAACCAGAGGCCCATGGAGTTTTGAAATATTTCAGATAATTTGAAACTTTCTGGCCCAGCCCATCATCCCTGGGGGTCAGTCAGGGTCAACATTTGCATACCATCAAAATGTCATCCCAAACTACTTTGAACCAAGTTAGATTGAATTCCAATAGAAATTAACAAATGATGGTTAGAAATGTGATTTCTCTATATAAACTAATGTAACGTTTACCCTTTCCCATGGGGCAAACATGAGACCCTAAGGTCATGAAATTCACAATTTTGTTAAGGCATCTCGGACTCTTCCATCTACAATATTTTGGTCTTAAGAAGATGTCTTTTTTAAATTTCAGTTAATTTTGCCCTTTTTGGCCCCGCCCATCAGCCTCTTGGGGTCAGTCATGGCCAACATGTGCATAGCATCAAATTTCATCCGATGCTAGATGTTTACCAATTAAGAAGGAATTTAAATAGAAATCAGACAAATGATAGTCAAAAAGGTGATTTTCCTATGTTAACTAAAGTTTACTCCTTTCTCAGGGACAAACGTGAGACCCTAGGGTAATGAAACTCACAATATTAGTAAAACAGCCTAAGACCCTTCCATCTATGAAGAGTATTTGATTCTACTATATTTAGGTCTTGAGCAGATGTCTTTTGAAATTTCAGTTAATTTGACCCTCTTTTGCCCTGCCCATCAGCTCCTGGGGGTCAGTCAGGGCTAACATGTGTATACCATAAAACTGCCATTCCATGTTGATAGTGTTTACAAGTGAAATTGAATTCCACTGGAAATAAAACAAATGATAGTCAAAAATTTGATTTCTCTTTATAAATTATAGTAACATTTTACTGAAATCGGTTAAGGAATTTCTGAGAAGTCGAACATCTAAATTGTTTACGGACGGACAAAAGGCTAGCTATTACCACTTTGTCACTTTGGAATAGGAGACTTTGTCTAAAGTGACCTAAAACGGTGGCCTGCTAAACCTCTTTTTCATTTAACAAATACAAATTCATTTGGATAACTTTGATCTTAACTTATCGAATAATTGATCTGCTTTTCGAGAAATTGTGAACAGAACAATAACAAAAGCCAAACAAAATAACTTCGTATAACACAAAGGAAATCTATCTTTGATTTGAGAAACTTCTGTTCAAACTGTCTGAGAAATAGCGATATCAATTGTTAACGTTGAAATACAACGGCACAGTAAGTGTTTATCAGCTTGGGGTCAGAGGTCGTGGGGTCTGTGTACAAGATTTCAAAGGCATATCTGTTATCTAAAGAAAACAGCAATAATGCATTTTAATCCTAAGACTGGCAGCCGTCATATAGCGTCCTTGAAAACGAAGACCACATATATATACATGTAGGTATAAATCTTAAGACGAATGTTCGTAAACGCTATGAACGACGGACAATGGAAAGTTGTCTTGTAAAACGTATTGTAAATATACGTGTATACGTTCTGTGAATCATGAGTGTCAATAAATGGCCTTCAAAAACACCCTACTTTTACCTATGTACCCGGTCGGACATGGTCAATATTTGTTCACTAAAGCTCTTAAGTACTCGTGTGGTCTGCTTCGGTGTATTGACATGCGCTCCCGAAACTAGCTGATTACTGGTAATCCCCCTACTAAATGGGTCCTGAACATGTCAACATTGTTTTGATCACAATGAGATTTATCTGAATGTTCAGTGATATGGAACCGAAAACAAGTTCTACCTTACGTTAGTAAGCTGGCTCCCTGCTCACAAAGACCACAATCACATGCTCAGTGATTCATTAGCCTATGAAAAGCAAGTTGTTTATTGGCGAGAAGGTTAATTACGGATGTTGAATGACTCCCGTTAAAACTTTAACTTTCTGAATATAAAGAACACAATGTAATTCTACCACACACGGTGTACCATGGAAGTCATTGAACTTTTCTATTAATTTGGTAACTAATAGAATTTATTCCTATGTATAACATATCATATATATACAAAACAAATACTATACTAAACAGTTTAGAAAGCGAAATTCAACGCTCTTTTTATAGAATGATATAGAAGAATGAATTTTCAATTTAAAGCAATTAAGGGTTTATCGAGATAGAGTATTTCGCTGCCTCCAGAAGTTATTTGGGCCAAGATGAAAATTGTAAATTCGTTTTAAAGTTGGTTTAGGGATTAGTGCAACATTGACTACAAAAGGAATACATGTATACAGTAGTCACATATACTGTCGTCGTTGATGGAAAAACAATTTATTTTATAGGCTAGTCGGGTGGCGCAGTGATAAAGTGCTCGCCTTTCATCCGGGCAAGGATAGTTGTATACTCCCCGATCGGACTTTCCTATTTGCCTGAACAAGTGGGTTTTCTCCAGTTTCTTCCATCAGGGTCAATAAGAGGGATTGATATAAGTTGATATTGTTTCACATATAACATAATAGTTATAAAATAAACTATTTATACCTGTATTTTAATGTATGCATTAATCTAATCAATCAAAATACATGTTACCTTTTGCTGTGAAAAACCGCAAAAGAAATTCAAATATAGTTACTATTTGGATCAGAACTGAAAGCCAGTCACAACCCGCCATCCACTTTCGACTTAATTACCCTCGCTAGAATATAGCTTACATTTTAAGACACTAGGCATACGTTCTCAATTTCTTGATACAATTACCGTTAATCCCTTAAAATATACAAATGTCGCTGATCATGAGTCGGTAAAAAAAAAACCATTTCAATTGATACAGTGTTTGTCTACGTGTTGGATAAAAGTCGACCTCTCTGAAGGCATATTATAACTAAAGGCTGTAAACTATAAACACTGGTCAGTAATAGTGGCCTGTCGACCATTGACCAATCACACAACAGAACCCTACACTGCAGAAAGAGCTCCGTATTTTATGTAAAACACCACAATGTGTATGAGTCAAATGCGCCGTTAAGAATAACAACATGTGTACTTACCCATCTTAAATGTGTTATGGACACTGTCGTACACTCGGTGGATATCAAACTTCTGAGGAGCACAAGTGTTGGCAGAGCTTAAATGTCGTTGCCAACGTAAACAGCCCCAGTTTATACCTGTTGCTGTCCAAAATCTACGTATGACAGGAGCTGTATATTCAGCTGATATTAAAGCCCGGCCAAGTTATCGATTGAAAGCACACTCGTTCTATATGGCGAGACCTTTAATTCAATATGTTCATCAGCTTTGGCCAGGCGTCCAGGACAGTGTACGTATACCCGAATCACACTACTAGCAATAATAAAGGTCAGGTTTTATAGCTTTAGTGAACTTTAATCGATCCTTTTCATTATCTCTTTATAATTTAATTTTGCTTATAACAAGCATTTTCATTGGCTCAAAAAATTATGTTATAACCTCATAACATAAAAAAAATAAAAGGAACTACTTTCAGTTATACCGGAAGTAGCGGAGTAATCCTTGTTTACGGGATTTTGTATTTATCGATGTGTTTTTAAATATCTGAAGCAAAATAAACATGTTAAACTTAATGAAAATGTTTCTTATCGTTGTTAATTAAATTATAAGTGTTAACTGTAATATTTTTTTACGTTATTGAGTAATAAAACAAAAAACTGGGGTGTACTCTGAATAAACCGCGAAGCGGTTATGAAAAGAGTACACCCCAGTTTTTTGTGTTATTACTCAATAACGTAAAAAAAAATATTACAGTTAACCCTTAAATACTGGGTTTTATACAATTACCATTCTCCTTGACGACAATGCTCGACACAACTTGTACAATCTAAGACAACACAAATAATATGATGGCTGTCGAATCTTTTAACAAATAGGGTGTTTATCCCGTATTCCAAAGGTCAAGGTCACAACCACAGGACAAAGGCTAGGTCTGTATATTGATAATGACTGTAAGAATGCTAATCTTAATTACTGGATTTATCATAAACTGGCCTTTACATAGTCCCAAAGTGTATACTGTATGAATAATATTACGAATGTATGTCCCTCATTTTAAAGCATGTTTACAAACTGTAAAAAGTCAAATAAATCTGGAATTTACACTTCGGCAAACAAGACTAGTCTGTGTGGAGTTATTTAATTGGTTTATAAAACACTCGTGTAGTATTACCTGAAATGTCATGAACTCCTGTGTAATGCTTTAAAGCAAAAGGAGGGAATGTGACACCCGGATGTAACGGTGCGTCATCCAGGTAAACAACCCCGCAGCGGAATCAGATTAAAGTGTGTATTTGTACGTGAATGGGTGTGGTGTCCGTCTGTTTATCATAAAGCATATATTCAGTACCGACTGAAAATCATGGAGTATTCTTGTATCGTAATGGTTATACACTCCGACAGCGGAGAGAAAAATATCACCCATTAAAGATAAACGCATTTTCATAAAGATTTTCTTCATACATTTATGTGTATTTTACTATGATTTCGAAATCCGAGATGCGTGGCTCGACAATCCCTACCCGTGTCGGTTTGTGTTTCTCTGAAACATGAGAAACGGGCTGGGACCGGTCTGTGTTGTTGTTGTTGTGTCTTTGGCCAAGACAATTTACCCTAATTGTACGACAGGCCTCCATATGTTCTTCAGTGAGGTACGTAGTCACCAACTACTACAAGGAGACTCAAAATGACCATGACTGTTCCCAACCTACCAACAAACAAACAAACAAGCTCTCTCATCACATTCTGACATCGGTATGGTGTACCGATAAAACATACAGATTTCATTTATCCAATAATAACATTGGTCTATCGATAATCGGAATGATGTAGCGATAATCAGAATGGTGTAGCGATAATCGTAATTGTTTTCATTCGTCTTTGTATATCGCCTATGACTCTTTAACTCATTAAACAAGTATATTGATATACCAGGTGTACCACTTAATCTCGATAATCAGTAGCATCGATGTCTGGTCATTGTTGGTCTGTACCATAAGAAACGCTTTGTGTATAGGGATAGCTACCGATTTAACAGTGCCCTATGTGGAGTACACTTTGCAATGCTCAGCTTACAATATGTGTCAGAGTCATTTAAAGACTGTTTGTAAAAAAAAATTGCATAAAGTGGCAGTATTGATAAAAAAATAGTATGATCCCATTTTCTGCAATACCAAGATACAAAATATTGCGTTTATGACGTCATTATGATTGTTACATCACAATGCCCAAATGTACAAACAAACAAAATGTACAGAGTCAGGGGTTGTTTCTTATATGTCGTCTGTTCAAGGGACATTGGAAAGCCCAAAATAAGGCCCGAGGAGGGATGATGATATTGCAGATTAACGTTTGTTATTATATAAAAACATGCTACGGCCTATTCGTTTTTCTTTGATTATGATTACTCTTTGTGGGCGATTAGTATGTTTAACAACGGAAATGATCTCTATTCCCAGTAACCATTCCCTCTATTCCCAGTAACCATTCCCTCTATTCCCAGTAACCATTCCCTCTATTCCCAGTAACTATTCCCTCTATTCCCAGTAACCATTCCCTCTATTCCCAGTAACCATTCCCTCTATTCCCAGTAACCATTCCCTCTATTCCCAGTAACCATTCCTTCTATTCCCAGTAACCATTCCCTCTATTCACAGTAATCATTCCCTCTATTCACAGTAATCATTCCCTCTATTCCCAGTAACCATTCCCTCTATTCCCAGTAACCATTCCCTCTATTCCCAGTAACCATTCCCTCTATTCCAAGTAACCATTCCCTCTATTCCTAGTAACCATTCCCTCTATTCCCAGTAACCATTCCCTCTATTCCCAGTAACCATTCCCTCTATTCCCAGTAACCATTCCTTCTATTCCCAGTAACCATTCCTCCATTCCCAGTAACCATTCCCTCTATTCCAAGTAACCCTTCCCTCTATTCCAAGTAACCCTTCCCACTATTCCCAGTAACCATTCCCTCTATTCCCAGTAACCATTCCCTCTATTCCCAGTAACCATTCCCTCTATTCCCAGTAACCATTCCCTCTATTCCAAGTAACCATTCCCTCTATTCCCAGTAACCGTTCCCTCTATTCCCAGTAACCATTCCCACTATTCCCAGTAACCATTCCCACTATTCCCAGTAACCATTCCCTCTATTCCCAGTAACCATTCCTTCTATTCCCAGTAACCATTCCCTCTATTCCCAGTAACCATTCCCTCTTTTCCCAGTAACCACTCCCACTATTCCCAGTAACCATTCCGTCTATTCCCAGTAACCATTCCCTCTATTCCCAGTAACCATTCCCTCTATTCCCAGTAATCATTCCCTCTATTCCCAGTAACCATTCCCTCTATTTCCAGTAACCATTCCCTCTATTTCCAGTAACCATTCCCTCTATTCCCAGTAACCATTCCCTCTATTCCCAGTAACCATTCCCTCTTTTCCCGGTAACCATTCCCTCTATTCCCAGTAACCCTTCCGTCTATTCCCAGTAACCATTCCCTCTTTTCCCGGTAACCATTCCCTCTATTTCCAGTAACCATTCCGTCTATTCCCAGTAACCATTCCCTCTATTCCCAGTAACCATTCCCTCTTTTCCCAGTAACCATTCCCTCTATTCCCAGTAACCATTCCCTCTTTTCCCAGTAATCATTCCCTCTATTCCCAGTAACCATTCCCTCTATTCCCAGTAACCATTCCCTCTATTCCCAGTAACCATTCCCTCTATTCCCAGTAACCATTCCCTCTTTTCCCGGTAACCCTTCCCTTTATTCCCATTAACCATTCCCTCTATTCCCAGTAACCATTCCCTCTTTTCCCGGTAACCCTTCCCTTTATTCCCAGTAACCATTCCCTCTTTTCCCGGTAACCCTTCCCTTTATTCCCATTAACCATTCCCTCTATTTCCAGTAACCCTTCCCTCTATTCCCACTACAATTTAGCGAGACAATACTAATATTATGTAAACATTGGTCATGTAGAATTCATTATAAACAGGCGACTCATGCACATCACACAAACTGTCGAATATGGCAAGCCAAATTGTCATTTATTCAGGGAGCAAAGTTGATCCAGACTTTTACCAAATTATATAAGATATCTTATTTTTTAACTAAATATTTAACTAATATTGTGGACTGTTGGGTCCCCATTCACAAAAATCTTGTTAACTAATATTGTGGACTATTGGGTCACCAGTCACAAAAATCATGTTAACTAATATTGTGGACTGTTAGGTCCCCAGTCACTAAAATCATGTTAACTAATATTGTGGACTGTTGGGTCACCAGTCACAAAAATCATGTTAACTAATATTGTGGACTGTTGGGTCACCAGTCACAAAAATCTTGTTAACTAATATTGTTGACTGTTAGGTCCAAGTCCCAAACATCTTTAACTAATATTATGATTATAATTAATTTATTTAGGTCCTTGTTTATCTTCCAACAACACGTGGTGAAAGTTAGCTGTATTGTCTTTGATGATGTCCTATATAGTTCCGATGGATTTGTTTTCCTGTTGGTACATTAGGGACCCGTGTCTGTACGTATACCATCAAGGACTTCAGGCTGTGTGCTACAGTGAAAGGATCCCCTAATGGCTTTATAATGTCAATTCCTTATGTGGTAGTATGAGAGGTAGATAATGAGAATATAATATCTGTAAAATGTAAAATATGGCAAGCCAAATTGTCATTTATTCAGGGAGCAAAGTTGATCCAGACTTTTACCAAATTATATAAGATATCTTATATATTACATAAGATATCATAACTTTTATGAGATATCTTATATACTTGATAAGATATCTCATAAAGAAAAGTTTATAAGACATCTTATATATCATATAAGATATCTTATAAACTTTAAATAAGATATCTTATAAACATATAAAATATCTCATAGACATATAATATATCTCATAAATATAAAAGATATCTAATATGATATATAAAAATACTGATCAACGTAGCTCCGCGAATAAATGACAACTTGGCTTGCCATAGTCGAACACATAGGAATTAATACTGAAAACTAATTACACGCTACACAATATAAAAGGTGTTTAATCAATGAGAAATTACGTAAATTTATATTACACTGTATAATGAAGCTGTATAATATACAGTATTCAAAGCTGGAATTTGTCGATATTATTAATGAGTTGTCAACATGTCCTCGGTAACGTATCACAGATTTTCTCACCTTCTCGATTCGCACTTCATTCGATTACTCTAACGTGTCTCAGTATGATTAGCTACCAGACAATACAGGCTGACTAGAATGGTATAGGTATGTGTTGTTATATCCTTTATTGTGTGGCTAACTCCAAGAATTGTACCTGGTCACCCCAACATTTCTGACTTGGCTGTACTTCTTGAATGGCTTGTTTGAATGGTGTAGTTGTACTATCACATTACCAAAAATAATTGATCTGGAAAAAAAATTTGTTAAAAAACAGAACTATACAGTTTGGAGAAATCTCATAAACATATGATTAGCAGTATTTATATAAACAATAAACACATTGTCACGAGTTCATTCAGGTTAAACTGTCGATGTGAACATTAGTGAGTGTTTATAGCTGTAAATGCAACAACGTGTCTCTATTGTACAGCGTCAATACTGCGACTAATTCGAAAGGAACTTTTGATTAATGTGTTAATTCACTGAACGTCTTAACATCTGTTCTAAATCTTGTAATTTAGAGAACAGGATGTGAATTACAAACTATAATTTTTTTTATATTCTAAATATTGTGATTAAAGAGTAGATATTTACTTCACATGTAATTTTAAGGAGGTGGTACGCCCCGTTAAATATGTTATCCATGTCTACTGTGAATATATCAAATAGGCATGATGGCTTGTCCCAAAAGTATCCACACTTTATATTGTGGAGAGTTAATGTCACTAGTCAAAAAAACCTTGTTAATTAATATTGTGGACTGTTAGGTCCCCAGTCACTAAAATCGTGTTAACTAATATTGTGGACTGTTAGGTCCCCAGTCACTAAAATCGTGTTAACTAATATTGTGGACTGTTAGGTCCCCAGTCACAAAAATCTTGTTAATTAATATTATGGACTGTTAGGTCCCCAGTCACTAAAATCGTGTTAACTAATATTGTGGACTGTTAGGTCCCCAATCACAAAATTCTTGTTAACTAATATTGTGGACTATTAGGCCCCCAGTCACAAAAATCTTGTTAATTAATATTATGGACTGTTAGGCCCCCAGTCACAAAAATCTTGTTAACTAATATTGTGGACTGTTGGGTCCCCATTCACAAAAATCTTGTTAACTAATATTGTGGACTATTGGGTCACCAGTCACAAAATTCTTGTTAACTAATATTGTGGACTGTTAGGTCCCCATTCACAAAAATCTTGTTAACTAATATTGTTGACTGTTAGGTCCCCAGTCACAAAATTCTTGTTAACTAATATTGTGGACTGTTAGGTCCCCATTCACAAAAATCTTGTTAACTAATATTGTTGACTGTTAGGTCCCCAGTCACAAAATTCTTGTTAACTAATATTGTGGACTGTTAGGTCCCCAGTCAAAAAAATCATGTTAACTAATATTGTGGACTGTTAGGCCCCCAGTCACAAAATTCTTGTTAACTAATATTGTGGACTGTTAGGTCCCCAGTCAAAAAAATCTTGTTAACTAATATTGTGGACTGTTGGGTCCCCAGTCACAAACATCTTGTTAACTAATATTGTGGACTGTTGGGTCACCAGTCACAAAAATCTTGTTAACTAATATTGTGGACTGTTGGGTCCCCATTCACAAAAATCTTGTTAACTAATATTGTGGACTGTTAGGTCCCCATTCACAAAAATCTTGTTAACTAATATTGTGGACTGTTGGGTCACCAGTCACAAAAATCGTGTTAACTAATATTGTGGACTATTAGGTCCCCAGTCACTAAAATCGTGTTAACTAATATTGTGGACTGTTGGGTCACCAGTCACAAAAATCATGTTAACTAATATTGTGGACTATTAGGTCCCCAGTCACTAAAATCTTGTTAACTAATATTGTTGAATGTTAGGTCCAAGTCCCAAACATCTTTAACTAATATTATCATTATAATTAATGTATTTAGATCCTGTTTATCTTCCAACAACACGTGGTGAAAGTTAGCTGTATTGTCTTTAATGATGTCCTATATAGTTCCGATGGCTTGGTTTTCCTGTTGGTACATTAGGGACCTGTGTCTGTACGTATACCATCAAGGACTTCAGGCTGTGTGCTACAGTGAATGGATTCCTTAATGGCTTTATAATGTCAATTCCATATGTAGTATGGGAGGTAGATAATGAGAATATAATATCTGTAAACATGTAACAAAGCGACCATGAATAATACAGGGGACATTATCACCGCCTGTCCAGCCAAAGTCATGGCAATATGCCAGATCGCGATCATATGCACTGACCATCCTAATTTATAAATGGAGAGAGAATACTGTTGGCTGGTGACCCCAATATGCGTCCCCTCGAAGTCTGTTGACAAAAAACATCAGGTACATGTAGAGAGGATGATATCAAACTATGGGGTGTAACCGTATGTACCTTAGTTGTAAACCACATCTACGAGGGCAAAGGAATTCAAGAAATTTCGTTCCGTACTGTAAAAATACAACCTAGTATCTACAAAGAGGATTGTGGGATGGGGTTGGGGAGGGGGAGAGGGGGAGGGGGGAGTAGGCAGGTAAGATATATTCGTTCCAGACACGGAAAAACTGGCAGATAGACAGACGGACAAGAGGACGCATAATTCCTCTTATTATAGGTTTCACTAGTAAGGAGAAACAGTATAATAAAAAAAAATACAGCAGGTGATCGTAAAGAGGTGGTCGTAAAAAGGTGGTATATGCACATATTAAGGTTTTGTGTACACATAGATTGCCCCAGGCGGCCCACTCTATCTGATTTACATTACACACTGGTATAATGATATACAAGCGGGGTATATATTAAAGCATGTTGAAAACGATAGGAATCATCACCACAAATCGAGTCTGAACTCGCTATGTTGGGTTCCGGTCTGATCGTTCCGCACAATTGAGATGAAAAATGAGGGAAGAATGTCATAGAAAACAGGTGACAAGCTACAGTAAAACGCTGTCCTAATCAACAGAAGAAATATCTATTTCGGATGATTATTTTCAAATTACTTTATTTCGAAACCTTACTTTCTTTTCAAGCAATTAAAGAAAACATGTCGATGTCAAATATCGAAGAGCAAATTGGATGGATGGATGGATGGATGGATGGATGGATGGATGTTTGTTTGTTTGTTTGTTTATTTATATATTTATTTATTTATTTATTTATCTATTTATCTATTTATTGCAAAATTGTTCCTTAATCAGTATAAGAGAACATCTGCAGTAGAGCAAATCAAAACCATGAGTCTTTGTAACATTCCAGAGTTGAGTACTCACCGTAACTTTCTCCTGGTAAACAAATAGATCGAGTCGTGTCCAGGCCTGTCCGGGTTCGAATGATAACAGGCTCACTGAAAAACATTTATGTATGTGTATCTTAAGGACTGGAATATAATTACTACTTATAAAATTCTAGCACATTTTTTCACAATATTCATTCATTGTCGGATTATCGGGTCTTCGGACTAACGGATTTTCGGACATTCGAACAATAAGACCATCGGAATATAAGGGTATCGCTCATTTATTGATGCTCCGTGTTCAGTAGACTTCTACAATTTTGAAAACTCGAATAATTTGCAGTTGTTTTCGTAAACAATCGGATCGCTATGTACTCGTACAGTATGTTGTAGCGAGAATTACATGATTCATGTTGTAATAATAATAATGGTCTTTATTTAAACTTGATAACATGTTGAGCTTAAAAGCTCGTCTTACACATGGCCAAGATAAGTAATAGAATATACATTATTTACAACATGTTACATTAATGTAGACACTGGTCTACGCGACAAAGATTGATATCGCCTCCCAACTTTTACGACGGGAAATAACTAATTAATATTTGCATTATGTAGTTGTATTATCATACAGATTAATTGGCCATCGATTTACAGATACTAGACCTGAAAGCTATAAAATATTCAATGTTCATGCAAATTCGATTTTAGTGTTCACCGCTGTGAGCCAAATGGCGGGCACTTTATCTAGGCTTGCTACCGAATGTCAACCAACCCCCATAAATGTCTAAAATACCCCTAAACTGTAGCAAATTATCAGGTCAATGTGTTTTAAAGCGGCATATACGACGACAACGACCTTGACATTTTGGATGTGTACTGTTGCGTCTCCTCGACAACATGGAAAACACAACCGGATGTGTGTGGCTACTTCAGACGTTAATGTACGTACTCCTAACAATACACACAAGTTATCATCAAACACACTCGAGGCAGTAAATCTCTCGTACCAACACCACAAGGAACACTAACTGACGATATATACCTTTCACAGACCAACTGTCAAATCAAAGATAACAGTATATTATCCACCAAGAAAATGACGGCTTGTTGTGTCTACCCTCAGTGTAACATACACTGTATATGATTGCTACAACTCATAATAAGCTTGGTCCCTTAGCTAGACCGAGACAATTAAAGATTGAAGATGTATTATTTATTAAACATTGGTCAGAAAACCCCTTGAAAAATAAAAACAAAATCTTTGGATTTATATGAGTATGGCAAAGCTGACCATTGGTCAGAAAACCCCTTGAAAAATAAAAACAAAATCTTTGGATGTATATGAAGTATGGCAAAGCTGACCAATTTTAGAAACCCTAAGAATTTTAGTGCTCTAGTCTTTTCTAGCCATTTCGCCTCGCTAAGCATCGGTCATTCGCAGCGAAAGGACGAAAATGCGAAGTGGCTGTTTAGAGACTCGAAATAGTTCTCATTTACCTCCATTGTGATTTTGTTCCACTTATGACAATATTTGTTCTGTTGTCCCGAATGGTGGTATAACGACTTTCTGTGTTCTATTTAGTTGAAACATATTCTATTGACATGAAATGTCAAAGGGATTAGTCGGTAAGTTTTACGAAATAAAGATAGCTTTTGTACTGTCTCCTTGCGAAAAGATACTATAATCTTCATTTTGTTGTCCCTGCGGGGAAAACGACCATAATTTTATTGATGCAGTTGTTGCTGAGTTTGGCGAAATAACGATGAGTGGAGCGAATTTAAGTCTAGTCGCGAGACAGCAACTTCGTGTTTTCGTCATCAATATTCCATAAAATGTAGCAAATTCATTTTTAGAAACATTTCCCCCTTTCATGCATGATAAATGTATATCAAGTCAAGATCATTATATCGATAGTGTTGTGATATCATCCAGATTACAAGTTGCTGTGAACACCGAGATAGCATGTGATTTCTTTCAAAGTTCTCGGTAAATCCTCCATGTACCGATTCCATAGAGTGTGCCAAGTCTATCGGACTCGCCCTTATCCAAAACAGATCGATCGACATTTACAGCGAACACCCACAATTCTTTTTCGTTACTGAAATAATCTTAATGTAACTGAAGCCTTCCCCGTGATGTAGACTTCATACATATAAGTACTTTAAGAATGTCTTATTTCTTAAGGTTTGAAACAGTAATTAAAATAACTGCGCCCCTACATGAGAAATGTAAAACAGATACAGCATTGTTACCTTGTGTCCTATATTTAGCTCTCCAACTTATCTGTTCCTAGGTAGACTGTATTCACATTCGTAGGAGATCATGGATTTAGATTTAAGCCGGATAAGTTGATTTGAATTTTAAAAGAAAATTTAAAAGCAAATGGTGGGGGTAAAAAGTTTGAGAATTTGTATGGGATAGGAGTCATTATTAAATTAGTTTTATGGTCGAATCTACTTATACATATATTTTTTTCTCCAAAAAATAGTATACAACTTGCTGTGATTTACAAACGCCAACAGAGATTTCTGCGGCTGTAAGGAGCGATAACTCTAAGTAGGATAGTGGCGGTAGAACCCAGCTGATGAACGAAGCATGTGTGTATCATTCAGGCGGCTGTAGTTTGGTTTCAGATGCGATAGAAAATATTTTTCGGAGACTCGGATATGTCTGGAGGAATAAAAATCTGTGTAAAAACAATAATGACATGTATATTTATATATTTCATTAAAACACAATCCACCTATCTGGACTTTTGAAAATTTCTTTCCTCTTCATGCATTGTTAATCAAGAAATCCACGAAATTATTTATATTTTCCTTACAGTCATTTGCTAAGACAGCCATCATCATTATCGTGGTATTCCCAAACAACTACACATAAAAACTACAATGTATATGCCTACATCTGTGAGAACTTAGCATTACGTAGACCACATGTAGCCTTGCCTTGCTTCGTGTCAGCTTTAATGGTGCGTGTCTTTAACAGAAATGATTCGCTTTTAATGGATCTGTACAAGGACCAATAAATATTGCTTTTTTTGTTCTGTTTTATTTTGTTTTTGTTTTTTAACGTTCTCGCAGCAGCCAAGGTCATATGAGGACGGGTGTCAAGATCACACCAACAGCCAAGGTCATATGAGGACGGATGTAGAGGAGACACCTACAGTGTATAGAGGAAAACAAAGCATAAAAGGCAGAGCAGTGAGGAAAGAAAGGAAAGATTTAAGATTCCAAGTGTTGTAACGGGGCCAGAAGATCTATTTTTGGTCTCGTCAATGGCCCCTTATAGAAGACACAGCAGAAAATCCTGTAACACTTAAGTATGCTATACATGTAATGAATAACACGAACAGATTTCCAATTAAAGTTGGGAATTCCTACAATATTAAAGTTAAATATATTTCATAGAGATACTTACTAATCAAGCATATGGGTCTATCCTTATCAATTAAAAACAACAACAAATATCTCAGCAGGTCAACAAATATATAAGTATGTGGAGAAATTATTGTGAAACAGGGAAGTATAAAGTATTGGGGTTCCCAGTAAAACATAAATCATGTGCTGCAAATATATAATATAAATAATCATGTCAATCAACCTGTCTTCTTGGCTCCTTTACTCTTTGTTTATGTATATATGTAATATGTGTTGCCCCTTTTTGGCAGAAATTCGCAAATGAAGAAATTGTGTTGTGTTGTATTGTATCTATTTTGTATTGTATTTTTTTTTTAATTATAATTTTACCAGTGATATATCGAAAATTATTAAGGCATTGATGTCATTTTTTTTAGTTTCATCGGGGTATGAAACAAATTTTGTTTGCAAACTGTATGAATCCGCGTAGCGGATTCTTACAGAAGTTTGCAAACAAAACTAAAAAACTAAAAACTAAAAATTAATTGACATCAACGCTTATAATTAATTTTTGAAAATGATTTTCTAATTTAAAACATGTTTTATGTACAATTTTACTGGTTTTATATAGGATTCGTTTTCTCAAATCAATACGCAACGTCAATTTCGTATTGTGACGTCACATATCTAACAATACCAAATAGATTTCACAAGTGGGGCTGATATTTTTTTGGGATATTTTTCACGAGTGCGTATCAAAATCAAAATATTAACCACACGAGTATGTATCGGATTATATTTTGTTTTGTTTTGTATTGTATTGTATTTTTCATTGTATTATATTGTATTAACAGCTACGGTCATTCATTTCGCACACATCGGATGCCCTCCTTAAATGTATGTGATGACTGACTGTATTTTTGTTTTAGGAGATGCGGTAGGTTCTTGTTTATCTCAAGATAGCACGAAACTGATGTAGACTTTATAGTGCTACCTCACTGAAGGAACTTGCTGAAGACAATCAACAGGGCTGACAAACGGCGCTATTTTACCTCATACTGCTGGGCTAATTAAACTTTGCTCCTAATTCTTTAATCATGATTAAAATATACTTGTAATTATTGATGAAATGGACATGTCTACAGTCAATGCATTATCTGTTATTAGAAAGCAAAAAACAAGAAGGTAACCCAATGGCATTAATGTACGAGTGGTCCAAATGTAAGGGGACAACACTCTTGTAACTGAAATGACAAAAGATATTTTGATAGCCCTCGATAGCGCTGCATTGATTGGTAATATTGATGTTTCCGTCCTGTAAAAATTGATGATAAAATAATCGATAATCAGTAAAACTCTTACTACGAATACTGACAGTATCACTTTCTCCTTTTCCTATTCTGTTTTTAAGGTAATGTTTTCCTTTAAATTACTAAACAATTATTCACCTTTCAAATTCAATATCGGAACTTATTTTGCTTTCAAAATGTTACCAGAAAAAAAAGTCTACAAAAAAGCAATATAAAAATACATTACGTAGGTGTAGCCGAATAAAGTATTGTTTTATAAAGCTATTTACAATCAAGATTTATATTACAATGACATTTTGTTCGGTTGTTATGGCAAATACTCTTGGCTGTATTTATATTTTCTATTATTCAGTAATGTTCTATATGTAAAACTAGTAGTTTCGTTTAGCATGCAACGCGATTCTCCAAATTATTATATTGCAAAATTAAAAAAAAAATCATCGATGTGGTGTTATCATTTTTTAGATATGTCTTTATAAACTATTGATATTCCCTCTTTATGCGTTCTGTAACTATTTTAGTTTTAGTTGCAGTTGATATTTCGTTAACAGCTGGCTATCACTCTGTTTATTGATTTACACTTCGCTGTTTTATTTTTACCTCTTCTACATTTGACTGAAATGATAATCATAGAAACATAATCACAGATTGGTATGATAAAAAATGCAATATTTTCCGATGTCGATTATACTATTGGAGTGTCAACATTCATTTTAACAAGCTTTTCATGTCGGCCCAACATTCCAAATACTGCATCTGGTCCATACTTATAGAAAAAAAAATAGTCACTACTCCTACCATATCAGGGGCTAATATCGGTTGCCGATGGACTTCCGGTTGCGAGTGGGACACACTCATCGTATGGCGTTCCTTCCAAATATGTAATTTTCAAGGTTTATGGAATCAGCAGGACCATATGGCCATGATGAATCGATGAGTATTATGAATTGAAATACTATGAGATTGAAATGACTGTCGTAACCTTTATTAACCTTTGCATAATACGTCTTTGAAAGATGCTTATATTTGTTTATATGCAATATATGTGTCCAACCAGCCGTGAAACCTGAATACAAGCGCGTTTACCTGTACTCACCTGTGTTCTAAATATAGATTCGACACCTGTACCGTGTACGTGTAAAGCGACACACTCTCATTCAGCGCCTGTTGGTTATTTGTTTATGTGTACAGTTCACCAATATTCTGTCATACATGTATGGAAGGACCTTCCCGGACAGTAATAAAAGAGAGCGGTCATTAACTCTTTCTTCAACCCCTTCTCCAATATTGAGATCTGCTAAAAAAGGCAGACTACAAAGTGATTCCATTCCCGATATATCAACATCCACACCTATGGCTGATGTAAGTTCTACCGAGTCCAACGTACCATCTCACAACGCCCTGACTGCCTCACCCTCGGGGGTCCCTCAACAGCTCTATTCCCAGATCCTTTCCCAAGGCAATCCTCAGATGGTTCCAATGTTTCAGAACTTTAATCCCCTGCAGCCTACTCCAGGGTATGGCCACACTAGTACTGGTATCTCAGATCATGATGTGCAACGCATAGCTAGTGCTGTTAGAAATCTTCTATTGGACGATATAAATACTATTGTAGATAAACATATTAACCCCATTGTGAATCGTCTTACTACACTGGAGGCCGAAAATACTGAGTTACGACTTAAACTTGACGACCTTGAACAGTATGGTCGGAGATCTTTGGTAAGATTTTCCGGTCTCCCTGAAAATGAAAATGAAAACACAACCAACCTAGTCCTTGATGCTGTTACAGCATGTGGCATAGATCTGACCTCTGATGATATTGAACGTTCACACCGAGTTGGTAAATCTGGAATAGGTAAACCGCGCCAAATAATCATGAGGCTGAAATCTGTTGATACTAAATTTAAACTTTTAAAATCCAGCCGCGAATTTCGGAACAACCCTACGTACCGCAACATATCTGTGAACGAAGATCTCACTAAATATCGCAACGAATTGGCGTTCTTCGCGAGGAAACTAGCGAAAAACAAACTTATTTTGCAAACATGGACCACCAACGGTAAAGTTATGGTCAAGGACAAATCGTCCAAAATATATCAAATAAGGGCAGAAGGCGATCTAGTTCCATTTGGTCATGTAATGGACGTACCCAATGACCTCCATCCATAATCATCCATGTCGTCATTGTGTAATGACACCGGTGGTATGAATGACAACGGGGTATTTACGGACTGTTACCCCCTCATTTGTCACCGCCTTTTGTTTCTTTTACATTTTTCAGTTATCCCACTTATAAATACGTCCAATCCACAATGTGTGCTCTATCTGGTACATCAATGTATGATCTTTTTGATTTATAGCGTACGATTTGATTGATATAACACTGTATGTTATACTTGATCTTACAATGTAGGATCCATTATATAACATCCAATAATGTCTTACTATTGTTTCAAAATGTATGACATGTCCCGATAAAAGAAATATATTCTAAATTTTGATCTAACATTAAGCACTCTGTTCGATAGAACAGCTTTTTGATTGATTAATATGATGATATCAATGTTTCATTAGGTATGACTTCTTTTAATAACTATTTAAATTTATATTTCACTCTAAGATAACATGATCTATTTCATGTTTTATCTGACCAATCAAAGTGAGAGATATTTTGATCAAAAATGTATGATATACTTGATCACTTTGATCAAACAATGTATATCTATTTATATTCACCAATGTATGATCAAGTTGATACTAGTATTACATGTAATAGTTCATGTTGACGCCAACATTGGCTTATATATCTGATTCAAAACGTGTTAAACACTTGATTGAATAATGTATACAAACAATGTGAGATATGATATGATCTTAAAATGTATTGTATGTAATGTGCTTTATTTATCCAACAATGGATGAACTATTTTATTCAACTTTTTTTTTTTGTAGTAGCTATCTTGGTTTAATAATGCTCAACTACTTACCAGTGATTCATAATGTTTTATTATTTTAATCCACCAATGTGTGGTACATTTGATCTCTCAATGAATGTATGATACACCTATATATATCCGGCTAACGATACTGACAATGATCTATTATTGAATGATCCATTTTGATTCTATATAGTATGATATATCTATTTATCATAACATAAGTTATGTTGGTCCAATTGATCAATAAGTATCTGATATAGTTGATTTAATTTGATTAGAAATATATTATCTTATCGAAATGTACGAGCTTTTTTAATATGTATCTGACCTACATGTAAGTATGTTTGAACCATCCGTTCTGACTATGTACAATTTTTCATGTGAAATGAACTGAAGCATACGGTTCAATAATGTATGTTACATGTGATTCATCAATGTGTAATACAACTTATCTATTGATGCTCTAATAACATATAGCATTTTGATCCATCAAAGATTGATCTGTAAATAGTAGTAAATTCAGTATTCTAAAGATTTATCTGATCTAAAATGTAGTAGGACCTATTAAATCCATCAATGAACTAATCATCTTATCTAACATTTCTTTTCTATTTTTCCTCTCTCATTTTTAGATTATTATTTTTTCTTCTTCGCGTTACCAAATGTTGAAAATGCTGAAATAACAATGTATGATCTACCTGACTGGACAACACGATATGACCTCTCTTACATGTACCCTGATCAATTAATGCATGACATATTCCATCCTTTACTGATTGATGTGTGTTGGTTGTACATATGGTTTGTAATCATGGTTGATATTAATATTCTCGTAAAGTCATATATCCGTGTTAAGTTCTTCCGTGTCTTCATTCCCTCTATGAACGCCATACTCGTCTTTGTTCAAATGTTCTTTTGGAGAAGTCATGGTCCCCTGAGCATATTTTTTGACTGATTTATCTTACTTGACATTTTCATCGTTTGCTTGGATATTAACCAATTTCAGTAAGGTTTCCGCAAATAAGTTAATACTAAATATGTTAACTATATGTCACTATACATTTATGTGAAATATTTTGTACGAATCTAACTAATATAATAATTGTGCATCAATCTAATTTTCTTCAATGCTATAACATATTATGGTCTGCTCTGATTCCATATCACTCTGATGTTCTTCTTTCAATCATTGTTTCTGTTTTATTTTCTGTTCTTTTTCTTTTCCCAGCTCTCTACTGTGTTGTTTACTATGCCATTGACTTTACCTCGTGCTGATGTACCAGTTCCTGCACATCGTCCTTATTTATTCATTGTTTGTTTTGGCATAACATAATGCCTATTAGTTTAGCGATATATCGTGCTCGAACTGGTGTCTTTAACAACTGTGTACAGTCTGCAAACTATGCGATTTTTGTGACCGTCCTTGACATACTATGTGTAAGGCTATTACTACTATTTATATACCTGTTATTATCTTATGTCAGTCTTTGCACATCTTCACTTTATAAATGTTGCAATTATAAATCATCTTATCACATTTTCTATTTTTCAGTAGACGTTCTGAGTGTTATTTCTATATATTTTGTTCTGATTCACTGGCTCTTATCATTATCTGGTGACATTGAATCAAATCCTGGTCCTTCTTCCATTAGTTCATTAGATTCATCCTTGATTTCAAATATTAGTGATCTGTCTGTTTCTGACAGTAACTATTCATTTGTCCATCTTAATGTTCAAAGTCTCAAACAAAAGCTTGATGTACTGTATACTGAACTAAACAAATTTACTATATTATCCTTCACCGAGACTTGGTTAAATGAAAATGATATTTCCCCGGAACTTAGCATGCCTGGTTATTCTGACCCATTCTGTTATTGTAGGCCCGATCGTATTGGTGGTGGTATATCTGTATATGTTACAGATTATATATCTGCGAAAAGAAGGCATGACCTAGAGCTGCGAACTATAGAATGTATATGGATAGAAATAGTTCTTGGTTCAGAGAAATTTTTATATGGCACTTTCTACAGACCTCCAAATTCTCCTGTTATCACTTGGACCTATATCTCTCAGTCTATTGAATATGCTTTTAACACAAGTTTATCTAATATTGTAATTACGGGCGATTTTAATGCTAACTTACTAGTTGAAAACCAGTCTTCTCACTTACGTGATATGCTTATTTTATTTAACTTGTCACAACTAGTAGAATCCGCAACATTTTATACTGAAGCTTCGTCTTCACTGTTAGATATAGTTTGTGCCAGTAATATCAATGTTATTAATAAATGCATAGTTGGAGAAAGTTTTCTTGACCAACCTGTCAGATATCATTGTCCTACTTACGGTACTTTTAACGTAACGAAGCCGGCGAAGCACATTTTTAAGCGTAACGTTTGGCTCTTTGATCATGGTGATTACAATGTATTTAAAGATAAACTGAAACATATTAATTGGAACGCATTGATTAATGTTAACGATATAAATGTTTCGGTTAAGAATTTTACAGACACATTGCTTGACATCGCAAAAACTTGTATCCCCAATAAAAATATTACTGTCAAATCTAACGAGCCTCCGTGGATGTCTAATGAAATTCGAAGACTAATTAGAAAACGGAAACGTGCACACAAAAGAGCCAAACGTACACTTATCAATGATCATTGGGCTAAATTCCGTCTCATTCGTAATAAATGCATTAACACTATTAAACATGCAAAAACCGCATACATTAACAATCTCTGTGGTACACTCAAGAAACCATCTAATCTCAATGTGAGGAAGTGGTGGAAAACTGTATACTCATTATTGCCAAATTATAGAAAATCCCCGATACCACCACTTCTTCACAATGACACTGTAGTTTCAGATGATTTCGAAAAAGCTTCCTTGTTCAACGATTTTTTCTTTGCCCATTCAACTATTGATGACTCAAACGCTGAACTTCCAAACATTAATTACGAATGTAACCACACTCTTTCTAATATACATATCACTGCTACTGATGTAAAAGACGCTATATTAAATCTAGACTGTTCTAAAGCCATTGGCCCCGACCTTGTGAATCCTCGATTGTTTAAAGAACCTATTGATATTATATGTAAGCCTTTAAGCACACTGTTTAACCTATCTCTAACATCTGGTATTTTCCCAACAGAATGGAAATCTGCTAATGTAACCCCTGTACATAAAAAAGAAAATAAGTCTATCTTAACAAACTATAGACCGATATCCTTATTATCTATTGTTGGAAAATTAATGGAACGATGCATTTTTAAATATGTTCACAATTTTTTGCATGCCCACTCGCTACTTTCTCCTCACCAATCTGGATTTAGACACGGCGACTCACCCGTTAATCAACTTCTTGCTATAACTCATGATATTTACTCTGCTTTAGACCATGGTAAAGAAATACGAATGGTCTTTTGTGATATTAGCAAAGCTTTTGACCGCGTTTGGCATAAGGGACTACTAAGTAAGCTTTCAGGTTTTGGAATTCGGGGTTCACTTCTAAAATGGTTCGAAAATTATCTCTACAATCGTAAACAAAGAGTTGTTATCAACGGAAAATTTTCTAATTGGTCTGAAATTAAGGCCGGGGTTCCCCAAGGCTCGATACTGGGCCCCCTTTTGTTTTTTTTATTTATAAATGACATTGTGAAAGACATACGAGCTAATATAATTATTCCCAGATGACACCTCTTTGTATGTCATTATCGACTCACCTAGGATAAGTGCAGTCGATTTGAATTTCGATCTTCGTAAAATTTATGAATGGTCAGTGAATTGGTTGGTTAACTTCAATCCTACTAAAACAGAAACCTTATTAATATCCAAAAAGACTAATTCCCCAATTCATCCTCCTCTACATATGAACAATATTTTGCTTTCTGAGGTAAGTTCACATAGGCATCTCGGTTTGACTCTGTCCAACAATGGCGGTTGGACTGATCATATCAACTTGATCATATCCAAGGTTTCACCAAAATTGAATATTTTACGCAGATTCAAATTCACTTTAGATCGTACTTCCCTTCAAACTCTGTATTTTACTCTTATCCGACCTATTTTTGAATATAGGAACATTGTTTGGGATAACCTTACAAAAACTCAGTCTGATATGCTAGAAAATCTCCAATTAGAGGCAGCGCGTATAGTTACTGGCGGAACTAAACTCACAAGTAGAGTAAAACTTTATCTTGAAACAGGCTGGCTTCCCTTAGAGCAAAGACGTAAACACCACAAAATAATTCATTTCCATAAAATGGTTCACGGTCTCCTTCCTCAGTATCTACAAGAAATTCTTCCTCGATGTAATAATAGCATCCATGATCACAATACTCGTGTTGGAAATAACTTTCGCCCTCCTCCTTGTCGCACAAGTCTTTACATGAAATCCTTCCTGCCATCTGTAATCCCTTTGTGGAATTCCTTGCCAGATGCAATCAAAAGTGATCCGTCCATAACTAAATTGAAAAGTCATTTGAATAAACCACGCCACAAAGTTCCACATTACTTCCTTAGCGGTAATAGACTGGGTCAGATTCACCATGCAAGATTAAGGATGGAGTGCAGTCCACTAAAATTTTATCTCTTTCATAAAAATCTTATAGATAGTCCTCTATGCATGTGTAATCATGAAGATGAGACCAACGAACATTTCTTATTAAGTTGTCCACTTTTCGCGCAGTTTCGCTTACGTTGTTTTAGTGCTCTAAACTATCCCTTATCAACTGAAATACTACTCTTCGGTGATAACGAACTCACGTATGATGAAAATCTTTTGATTTTTTCCAGTGTTCAAGAATTTATAATTATTTCTAAAAGATTTGAATGATTGTTTTTATTTTTTTTATTCTTTATTGTTTTCACAGCTGTTACAGCAGGTTGTAGATCTCATGTCATGGCATAAAATTCCTCTCTGATCTTTTTCTTCTGGTCTTTTCATCTCTCCTCTTTCCGAACTTCCCCATTTTTCATTTATTCAAGTATTACATTGCTCACTTACGTATTCTCCCACTTGCTGCCGTTTACTCAATGTGTCATAAAAGGAAACGGATTAATATAAGTCTTATACTTGTTTCCGAATCCTATTCACATTATGATTGTATGATTGTGTATTGTATATGTATGAATTGAATGAATAAAATAAAGTTTATATTAATATCTTTAATACTAACGAGATATAGACACACGTGATTCAATATTTAATTCGTTTTCGACATACGATATTCAACATTCAGATTTTAAATGTTGTGCAGCTCGACATACGACATTCAACATTTAGAATTTGAATGTTGTGCAGCTCGACATACGACATTCAACATTTGTATCTATGCGTGTCTTTTACTGTTTGAGTCAGTGTTAATAGCTAATTAGAGCTAATGTTGATTTGTTATAATATGCACGGTCTGTAAAGCTTGAATTGAATTGAATTTGGGACTCCCTTTCAAGTTCATGATAATTCTGGGGGGTTTTTAAAATCAAATACTGTTTTATTTTATAGAATAACTCATTTGTTATGGAAAACTACACCATAAAACTTCTGAGAATGACAGTGTCTGTTGTAATGACTCCTAGTATAGCTCTGTAAATAGTCTCGCTGTTTTCATTTGTATTACTATTCAACTCCTAACATGTAAGTCAAAAGAATATGATTAACGTCAATTCTATCAATTACTCTACTAAAGGCTCTGACCATTAACGTTAATCTACCAATAACACTACTAATGGCTCTGGACCCTTATCTCTCCAAACACCAATTAGAGACCATTTCATATTATCCCTTTAATGAGAACTTCTCAAAGATAACAAATCAAAAGTAGTGTCAACATATTGTTACAAATACTAAATGGATAAATAATTGAGTCAATGAAATTGATTACTGTAACGTAATTTTAGCGCAAAACCAGATTAAAACAGGTTCGCGGAAAAATAAATTAGCCCGCCAACAATTATTGCTATAAAAACCAATGTAAACTCAAATTTGAGCAAACATAATTTAGCGGAATGCTTCCAACGCGAAAAACGTTAAATATATATTTTTACAGTAATTGATTAATTAATTAATTAATAATTCACCAAAATTAAGTTTTCTTACAAACAACGATTTCTGTGCGATTACATAATGACTTAGTTATTCTTACACGTTTAAAAGAGCGAGCCCCATAGTCCCCTCAATCGGCACTGAAAAAAAAACTCCTTTCAGTCCCGATTGTTGTTATCCATTGTCATTCGACTCAATGGTTGAGAATATTTTTAAAAAGTATACATATCTTGCCACAAAAATGAGAAAAAACCTTTTGTTTAAGGTACATGACAATTACGAAAGCTTCAAGTACAGAATTTCTAGAGAAATGTGCCAAAAATATTAGGGGAAAGCCTCCATTGCCAGCGGGAAGTACATGGGAGAGACTACTACTGGAAACCATTCCTAAGGTAAACGCAAGGATTATAAAATAACTTGTATATCAATATACGCACATAATTCCTATCCCATTTGTCAATCATGGAATGTCATAACACGACGTTCATATTAACTGGCACAGTTTTGGGAACGTGTGTGAATACCTATGTCAATTTTGTACTTTATGATATTAATATTCTTATTTTTGCGATTTGAAGGAAGGACGCAAAGCCAATTCATCAATTTCATTATGAAATGTGCATCGTATTTGTACAGGTTTAACTTCGCATATTTTTTATTTTGACAGAAAACGAAACAGAATGACAATGGCGGGATCACCGACGCGGGACACGACGAAAACGGGAAAGGCAAAGCTGTAGCCAGCAGACAGGACGGATATGACAAGGATCAATATGTTGGTGAATACAAAGATCAGTGACGATAAGATAGAAAATAAAAACGTCACGGTTGAAAGCTTTGGCACTTAATCCTGAGGTAATTCGAAATATGTTTAGGAAATCCTGTTGTTCGGTAATTCGAAATATGTTTAGGAAATCCTGTTGTTCGGTAATTAGAAATATGTTTAGGAAATTATGTTGTTCGGTAATTAGAAATATGTTTAGGAAATCCTGTTGTTGAGTAATTAGAAATATGTTTAGGAAACCCTGTTGTTCGGTAATTAGAAATATGTTTAGGAAATCCTGTTGTTCGGTAATTAGAAATATGTTTAGGAAATCCTGTTGTTAGGTAATTAGAAACATGTTTAGGAAATCCTGTTGTTCGGTAATTAAAAATATGCTTAGAAAATCCTATATACTTAATCCTGTGGTTCGGTAATGGGAAATATTAGAACACTTTGTACAGGTGGGGTATAATGATGTTTTCCGTCAAGGAAGCCTGAATACTTTTCTTTTTTTTTCGCCATCCGCGTTGTCACCACATGGACTAAGCACAAATTCTTAGCTCATGGTTCATTTATGTCTTCAAATGTCTGGGAAGTTGTGACGAATCCTTGTTGGATGTCAATTAACTCCTCTCTCGACATGTGTCTTCTTCTGATTATTTGTCTGGTATAGGACATGGTGTCAGGGCAAGAGGAAACTCGGGCTATTGATTAGTATTTATAGAAAAAAATACTAGCCCCTACTCTTGTCAACCATGAGAAGGGGCTAATAGTTTTCCTATAAATACCAACCAGAAGCAGACTCATCTGCCCTCTCCAATGTTTGGCCTGCCGCTTCGAGCTGACAAGTAGCATACTTATACTTAACTGGTATTGTTTTCATAATGGCGACTTTCTGTTAAGTGACTATGAACCAATTTATTATTATCAAACGACTTCATTTAGCCAAGTCATCTGCTACATATACACAACTGTTAACTTTAAAATGTGTCAAGCTTGAACTGGTGTTTATCGTTTAGTGAATATCTGCAGTGGTCATATCTGATACTTGACAACATGATGTTTCTTAATGTTCCAATAAAAACTATAAAAAGTTCAGCTGTTGTTATTTTCTGTGGAACAGATTGTGTTAAAACATTTTCACGTGAAGTACAGAAAATGGACATAAAAATCGTTATCAAGATTGTATGTAATTCTAGTTCTGTAACAGCTAATAGCAATTTTTTTTATTTGAAAGAATAATGAAATTTATTACATTTTTACATTTAACCAGTGAAATATTAGAAATCATAAACTTGATAAAAATCTTACAGATATACTTTTTTTTTTATCAGAAAAGAACGGTGTTTTACATTCAATGCATTGAAATCTGAAGTTTTTTCGGTTCAGATCCAATTGAATCTAAGGTAGAATAAGTGGTTATTTTGCCGATTTTTTTCTGAAACATAAGTTGCAGTTTGTTTTCAACCTTCTGTCCTAGCAATTATCAAGAACCATCATTCCTAGATCTCAATACTCACTCACCATTTCTAGAGACTTTTGATATTTTTCGTGATATGAAATACAAATTATAAACAAGAGGCCCAGAGGGCCTGTATCGCTCACCTGGATTTCATGAGACATGAAACAAGAATGATGATTAAGCATATTTGTCACTGGTATTGCTATGTCAATATATCATAGGCAATTTATATGGGTATGTGAGGTTTTTATGCCAAAAAATGCATTAATCCATGAAATGAAATCGACTTTTGGCGCAACCCATAGGGATGCTACCACACAAATCTGAGTGATATCCATTGCTTAGTTTCAGAAAAGAAGTTGTTTAAACCAATTTAACCCTTTTGACCCCGCCCTCTGCACCCCAGGGGGTCAGTTCCTTCCTTTATGAAATTTTGAATCCCTACCCAAAAGGATGCTTGAGCTGTTTCAGAGAAGTGGCTTATATCAATATAGCCCAATTGACAACATTTGGCCCCGCCCCTCAGGCCCCTGGGGGGTCAGCCCCACCATTTGTACAATTTTGAATCCCCAACCCATAGTGATGCTACCAGGCAAATATGAGAGATATTCATTGCTCGGTTTCAGAGAAGAAGTCGCTTATATCAATATAGCCCAATTGACCAAATTTGGCCCTGCCCCTCAGGCCCCCAGGGGTCAGCCCCACCATTTGTACAATTTTGAATCTCCAACCCATAGTGATGCTACCAGGCAAATAGGAGCAATATCCTTTGCTTGGTTTCAGAGGTGAAGTCGATTATATCAATATAGCTATATTGACCCCTATTGGCCCCGCCCCTCAGGCCCCCAGGGTGTCAGCCCCACCATTTGTACAATTTTGAATGCCCACCCAATAGTGATGCTACCAGGTAAATATGAGCAATATCCATTGCTCGGTTTAAGAGAAGAAGTCGCTTATATCAATATAGCCCAATTGACCACATTTGGCCCCTGCCCCTCAGGCCCCTTGGGGGATCAGCCCCATTGTTTGTACAATTTTGAATCCCCAACCCATAGTGATGCTACCAGGCAAATATGAGAGATATTCATTGCTCGGTTTCACAGAAGAAGTCGCTTATATCAATATAGCCCAATTGACCAAATTTGGCCCTGCCCCTCAGGCCCCCAGGGGTCATCCCCACCATTTGTACAATTTTGAATCCCCAACCCATAGTGATGCTACCAGGCAAATATGAGAGATATTCATTGCTCGGTTTCAGAGGTGAAGTCGTTTTTATTAATATAGCTATATTGACCCCTTTTGGCCCCGCCCCTCAGGCCCCCAGGGGGTCAGCCCCACCATTTGTACAATTTTGAATGCCCACCAAATAGTGATGCTACCAGGTAAATATCAGCAATATCCATTGCTCGGTTTCAGAGAAGAAGTCGCTTATATCAATATAGCCCAATTGACCACATTTGGCCCCTGCCCCTCAGGCCCATGGGGGATCAGTCCCACCATTTGTACAATTTTGAATCCCCATCCCATCGTGATGCTACCAGGCAAATAGGAGCAAAATCCTTTGCTTGGTTTCAGAGGTGAAGTCGTTTATATGAATATAGCTATATTGACCCCTTTTGGCCCCACCCCTCAGACCCCTCGGGGGGGGGGGGGGGGGTCAGCCCCACCATTTGTACAATTTTGAGTCCCCACCCCATAGGGATGCTTCTTACTAAATTCGGTGGAATTCTTATCTGTGGTTATGAAGAAGAAGTCAATTGTTGACGGACGGACGGACGCCGGAAGCTACGGTATGGCATAAGCTCACCTTGGTCCTTCGGACCAGGTGAGCTAAAAATATATGTATACTTGAATGAATATTGAATAAAATATTGTTTAACTAAACTTAATACAAAATAATTCCACCATTACAACTTCATCTTATATTTACAATGTATGAAAAGTATGGGTTATCTCGTTATAACAAGATGGGTTATCTCAGAACAACAAGATGGGTTATCTCGTTATAACAAGATGGGTTATCTCGTTACAAGATGGGTTATCTCGTTATAACAAGATGGGTTATCTCGTTATAACAAGATGGGTTATCTCGTTATAACAAGATGGGTTATCTCGTTATAACAAGATGGGTTATCTCGTTACAACAAGATGGGTAATCTCGGAACAACAAGATGGGTTATCTCGTTATAACAAGATGGGTTATCTCAGAACAACAAGATGGGTTATCTCAGAACAACAAGATGGGTTATCTCGTTACAACAAGATGGGTTATCTCGTTACAAGATGGGTTATCTCCCTACAACAAGATAGGTTATCTCGTTACAACAAGATGGGTAATCTCGTTACAACAACATGGGTTATCTCGTTACAACAAGATGGGTAATCTCGGAACAACAAGATGGGTAATCTCGGAACAACAAGATGGGTAATCTCGGAACAACAAGATGGGTTATCTCGTTATAACAAGATGGGTTATCTCGGAACAACAAGATGGGTTATCTCGGAACAACAAGATGGGTTATCTCCCTACAACAAGATAGGTTATCTCGTTACAACAAGATGGGTAATCTCGTTACAACAACATGGGTTATCTCGTTACAACAAGATAGGTTATCTCGTTACAACAAGATGGGTAATCTCGGAACAACAAGATGGGTAATCTCGGAACAACAAGATGGGTAATCTCGGAACAACAAGATGGGTAATCTCGGAACAACAAGATGGGTAATCTCGGAACAACAAGATGGGTTATCTCGGAACAACAAGATGGGTTATCTCGTTACAACAAGATGGGTTATCTCGTTACAAGATGGGTTATCTCCCTACAACAAGATAGGTTATCTCGTTACAACAAGATGGGTAATCTCGTTACAACAACATGGGTTATCTCGTTACAACAAGATGGGTTATCTCGGAACAACAAGATGGGTAATCTCGGAACAACAAGATGGGTTATCTCAGAACAACAAGATAGGTTATCTCGTTATAACAAGATGGGTTATCTCGTTACAACAAGATGGGTTATCTCCCTACAACAAGATAGGTTATCTCAGAACAACAAGATAGGTTATCTCGTTATAACAAGATGGGTAATCTCGGAACAACAAGATGGGAATCTCCCTACAACGAGATGGGTTATCTAAGAACAACAAGATAGGTTATCTCGTTATAACAAGATGGGTAATCTCGTTACAACAACATGGGTTATCTCCCTACAACAAGATAGGTTATCTCGTTACAACAAGATAGGTTATCTCATTATAACAAGATGGGTTATCCCCCTTCAACAAGATAGGTTATCTCAGAACAACAAGATAGGTTATCTCGTTATAACAAGATGGGTAATCTCGGAACAACAAGATGGGTTATCTCCCTACAACAAGATAGGTTATCTCGTTACAACAAGATAGGTTATCTCCCTACAACAAGATGGGTTATCTCTCTACAACAAGATAGGTTATCTCGTTACAACAAGATGGGAATCTCCCTACAACAAGATGGGTTATCTCAGAACAACAAGATAGGTTATCTCGTTATAACAAGATGGGTAATCTCGGAACAACAAGATGGGTTATCTCCCTACAACAAGATGGGTTATCTCAGAACAACAAGATAGGTTATCTCGTTATAACAAGATGGGTAATCTCGGAACAACAAGATGGGTTATCTCCCTACAACAAGATAGGTTATCTCGTTACAACAAGATAGGTTATCTCCCTACAACAAGATGGGTTATCTCTCTACAACAAGATGGGTTATCTCGGAACCACAAGATAGGTTATCTCGGAACAACAAGATGGGTTATCTCTCTACAACAAGATGGGTTATCTCAGAACAACAAGATAGGTTATCTCGTTATAACAAGATGGGTAATCTCGGAACAACAAGATGGGTTATCTCCCTACAACAAGATAGGTTATCTCGTTACAACAAGATAGGTTATCTCCCTACAACAAGATAGGTTATCTCCCTACAACAAGATGGGTTATCTCTATACAACAAGATGGGTTATCTCGGAACAACAAGATAGGTTATCTCGGAACAACAAGATGGGTTATCTCTCTACAACAAGATGGGTTATCTCAGAACAACAAGATAGGTTATCTCTCTACAACAAGATGGGTTATCTCTCTACAACAAGATAGGTTATCTCCCTACAACAAGATGGGTTATCTCGTTACAACAAGATGGGTTATCTCGGAACAACAAGATGGGTTATCTCGGAACAAGATGGGTTATCTCCCTACAACAAGATGGGTTATCTCGCTACAACAAGATGGGTAATCTCCCTACAACAAGATGGGTTATCTCAGAACAACAAGATGGGTTATCTCGTTACAACAAGATGGGTTATCTCGTTACAAGATAGGTTATCTCGTTACAACAAGATAGGTTATCTCGTTACAACAAGATGGGTTATCTCGTTACAACAAGATAGGTTATCTCGTTACAACAAGATGGGTTATCTCGTTACAACAAGATGGGTTATCTCGTTACAACAAGATGGGTTATCTTGTTACAACAAGATGGGTAATCTCCCTACAACAAGATGGGTTATCTCGTTACAACAAGATGGGTTATCTCGTTACAACAAGATGGGTTATCTCATTACAACAAGATGGGTTATCTCGGAACAACAAGATGGGTTATCTCAGAACAACAAGATGGGTTATCTCGTTACAACAAGATGGGTTATCTCGTTACAACAAGATGGGTTATCTTGTTACAACAAGATGGGTAATCTTGTTATAACGACATATATATGTCATGACAATCAGTCAATCGGCCAATAAGTTCATATATTTTGTTTTTGACATATCAGAATATGATTAAAGGATTTGATTCAAATGTTGTAAGTTTAATAAAAGCATTTTAACACACCACATTTAAAGCCATAAACCAGTCGACGTTTCGGTGTTTCAGTTTAGTGCTACCAGAAAAGAAATTATAGAGCTGTAATGAAGTCTTCACTTCATTGATTTTATAATGTTAAGTAGTATTTCTGTCACGTTATAATATCAAAGTCAATGTATGTGCAGTGAAAATTAAATCGTGCCAATATTACTGAAAATTCATCAAAGATTCCAGTAAAATCGAAATTTTTCGAAGTCAAATCATTTCAGCTGCATACAATTTCTGATGATGTAATTGACATAACTTGATGTGATATTAAAGAACTGCACAGTGGTAGGTCAAATTACGATCCATAATACCATGACCAGAAGTTAATGTCTCTCCTAGGCCTGTAGTCAGGTCACTATCCAACACAATGGGTAGAACAAAAACAAGACTTCAAGATTTATGTCCCCTTTCAACTCAGTTTTACTTATAATACATGTGCATCAATTGTATCATAGGAAACAATTTTTAGCAATACATTAATGCCACTAGGTAACCTTCTTGTTTTTTGCTTTCTAATAACAGATAATGCATTGACTGTAGACGTGTCCATTTAATTAATAATTACAATTATATTTTAATCATAATTAAAGAAACAGGAACAAAGTTTTTAAAAAAAATCACTAAAAATGGAAGAAAAACATTATTTCACAAATATGACTGCACATACAGTACTCATAATGCTTGCTAGTGTTTTTAAATCCAAGCATTTTAATTGAACACATATCACGTTTTCAATATCTCCATAAGAATCGGATATCCAGTACTGTGTGGTTCACTTTTTGCCACCACCCCACAGCCAGCCCTTCACCATCCCGGTGATGCCACTACCGGACTTTTTCTGTTCCACCTTGTCCTCCAGGGACGGGAACTCCAAGTTGTTCAGAGCCAGATCAAAAAACAGAGGCCTACAGGGAATTGGTTCAAAGTCTGGTGGGAAAGAAGCTATGTTTGGTTTCTTACTGGTCAGCGACTTGTCATTAACATACTGGTCAAGACGGTCCACAAGAGGCTGAATAAAACAAAGGAAAAGTATTATATAACAACAGATATGATATTATGAAGAATCTCAAACCAGCAATTTCCATGATAATATATAGAACATGGTTATAAGGTAGGAATCCTGGCCATATCCAAGTTATCATTATTACATCTTTGAGACAGGTACCTTTATCTCTAGTGGGAGCATCAATATCTCTTTTTACTCTTTGTAACTCACACCCAGTTGGCCCTGCCTTCATCCTCTATTTTTGAAGTCATTGCCGATACCAATAAAATACCTCCAAATGTGATTTGCTTCAAATGTTTACCTCGTTCTGTTGCTATATAACTAAATTAATTTTTTTTTAATTTTTTTTTTTTTAATTTTATCTTTCTCTTTTTCCGCGTAATGTTTCTAGTTTAATTCTGATCATTTGAAGTGAGTTGTTGACAGACAAGGTATAAAGCGAAAACTTTATGAAGTTCATAGGCACCAGTTCACCATTTACTATGAATAATTATCTCAATAAAATCAATTGTGAACTGCAAAAGGTTTTAAAATAATGCAAATGTTTGGTATACACAATACTTCGCAAGTCTTACCGTTTTAGAATTAAAAGATATGGTACTAAATTGGTCTGTAACATCATTGACATCCAATATACTTCTGGCATGGCAGGAATACTTCTGTCCTTCCACTAACTTTTCAAGGTCTTCTAAATTGTCCATTTCGCACTGTAACGTAACGTAAGATAAGCTTACAGAAATGTCAAACAAATTTTTTTCTTGTATTAGACAGAAAATATTCCTGTACATGAAACAAGGAAATCTCACATTTTATCCAGTGTTAGATATTTTCTGTCTGGTCAAGACTGATTGGTAATTTTATTTGAAATTGAAAAGCCACTTTATAGTTAAAATTCTTATTTTTACCATTTTCAGGTTTTGTCATGTAATGCTAAATAACGAATTACCAATCAAGTTAAATCTTAAATTATCAGGCAAATTATTTGATAATGTAACATCAATATATGTCATTCTTAGGTTTTCTAAAACACTTAAATCTAGCCTGTACCTTGTACATCAATGCCATTGCCTTTGGTAACTTCTTGAAACCATCTCTAGATGACCCCAAGTATGTTAGACATCTCTCCATCAATGCGATTGCTTCTGTCCATTTCTTGGCGCCAACATATGATTGAGCTATATAATATGACCTAAAATAAGAAAATTACATATTTATAAATTCAGATCATATCAGTAAAACAAATCATGATAATATATTAACAAATATTTCCCTTTATTAAGTACAATACACAGTCCTTTCCCCAGACAAAATGGCAGAGCTGAGCATTATCTGTCTAATGTGTTAAGGAGTGTAACAAAATCACGGATAATTGAAATAATATTTTTTCTAGCTTGCATTTATTTCAATTTTCATATTGCCATAGAAACTAAATTTCTAAAATGATTTCTCGTTTGGATGATTCCATTGTAACATATGAACTTTAAGAGCATGTGTAGGCTGGTATCTTCCCCAGAACTCCTTGTGAGGGAGTAGGCCATAAAAAACATCAATTTTCGGAGCCAAAAAGCTCGAGTAAATGAGCAAAAGCTCGAGTAAATGAGCAAAAGCTCGAGTAAATGAGCAATTACCTATTACATTCATTAAACAATCATTTGTGTTTAGGTTTACCTAAATGCTTTAAACCCTAATATCCTGGCCTCCATTTCCTCCTCTAGTGATGAATCTTCTTCTAGACCAGGTAAAGCTGGAATTTCTGAAAGATTCTGGCAAAAGAAAAACACACAAAATTTATTTAAGCTACGAGCAGGACTATAACCAATCCAAAACCTGATATACATTATACAAATAAAAAACCTGATATACATAATACAAATAAAAAACCTCATTATTTAACACTTAATTTGGAAAAGCTTCATATTTAAGTAAAGTATGACAGTTTCTTTAACATTTGCATTGTACAGTTCATCTGTGGGCATGCTAGAATAAGGATTAGAACCATTATCATATTTGGTTTGTTTTTGTTTAACGTCCTATTAACAGCCAGGGTCATTTTATCATATATATATATATATAACATAGTAACACAAATGAAGAAGGAAGACAATTTTATGACTCGCGATTGATGGCACCTAATGGCTTATATATACCACTGCGCCACATCCACATTCTTATAGAAGAATGTTTCACTGGCCCAGTGATGGTCAGCCTGATACCCTGACAGGATCATAGTGACAAGGTGTGTGTTAGATGATATGAATACCTGGATTACAATGTTTACATCTACATGGATGCGAATCATACACATGTTATAAATATTCATCACAGTATAACTACAACAGGAAATTCAAATCATTAGCCTTCGGATCAACAACACATAGTGCATATAAATATGTACATCTAGGTTATTCATGCCATCAATTTTCAATAAAACAAGAACAACAATAAGAGACTGATGGATGTAGTGTTCTATACCTACCTGTATCATTATGTCGTACAACCTGACTAAATCCTGAGGCTTGGTGATCTTTCTGCCTTCCTGCACCTGTTTCCAAGGCAGGTAGTTTTTGAGTGATTCTATTAGAAGCAGATTACGTTCTACAGTCTTGGTGAGTCGTGTATAGGAGAGATAGGTATGAAGATAATGTTGATTTGATATCTTCCCTTCGAAACTCTGACCTCGGATGGCTGATTTGAAGTTCTGATATTGAAATGACAAGACATTTTGTTAAAGTATAAAATGGTTAAAATTGATATTACAAGAAAGTGTTTTCCATCCTGATAAAACTTTCTTTATACAGTTTGTTCTGATAAATCAGGAAAAGAAATGGTACAAGAAATCAATGTATGGATCCTCCCCATGTTTACAGATACTGACAAACGACTGTAGATGACACATACAGATACTGACAAACGACTGGAATTGACACATACAGATACTGACAAACGACTGGAGTTGACACATACAGATACTGACAAACGACTGGAGTTGACACATACAGATACTGACAAACGACTGGAGTTGACACATACAGATACTGACAAACGACTGGAGTTGACACACAGATACTGACAAACGACTGGAGTTGACACATACAGATACTGACAAATGACTGAGTTGACACATACAGATACTGAAAAACGACTGGAGTTGACACATACAGATACTGACAAACGACTGGAGTTGACACATACATACACTGACAAACGACTGGAGTTGACATATACAGACACTGACAAACAACTGGAGTTGACACATACAGATACTGACAAACAACTGGAGTTGACACATACAGATACTGACAAACGACTGGAGTTGACACATACAGATACTGACAAACGACTGGAGTTGACACATACAGATACTGACAAACGACTGGAGTTGACACATACAGATACTCACAAATGACTGGAGTTGACACATACAGATACTGACAAACGACTGGAGTTGACACACAGATACTGACAAACGACTGGAGTTGACACATACAGATACTGACAAATGACTGAGTTGACACATACAGATACTGAAAAACGACTGGAGTTGACACATACAGATACTGACAAACGGCTGTAGATGACACATACAGATACTGACAAACAACTGGAGTTGACACATACAGATACTGACAAATGACTGGAAATGACACATACAGATACTGACAAACGACTGGAGTTGACATATACAGATACTGACAAACGACTCGAGTTGACATATACAGATACTGACAAACGACTGGAGTTGACACATACAGATACTGACAAACGACTGGAGTTGACATATACAGATACTGACAAACGACTGGAGTTGACACATACAGATACTGACAAATGACAGTTGACACATACATACACTGACAAACGACTGGAGTTGACACATACAGATACTGACAAATGACTGGAGTTGACACATACAGATACTGACAAACGGCTGGAGATGACACATACAGATACTGACAAACGGCTGTAGATGACACATACAGATACTGACAAACGACTGGAGTTGACACATACAAATACTGACAATGAATATCGCCATCAATGAAATGTTTCATACAAATTAAAAATATGAAAGAAATACATTTAATCATGGGAAAAATACACCCATACACTCGGACTAAGAATATTCCTACTGGCAATCTGATAACACTACTTACAGCATCTTCTTGTAAGGCATCCCGAAGGACTTGCTGGGCTTCAATACACTGCTTCAGCAGACTCTCGTAAATGGATACTTTACTGTCAGTGCTCTCTGCACTCTCAATCTCCTTGATGCTCTCCTGAAGGTTGAGCAGGAACAAACGGACAGGCTCACTTTTCACAGGCACAGTACGTCCCCGCCATGGAAACTCTGATAGAGTAGCTGCCTGCTTCTCTCGGGTTTGTGAAAGTAGATCCTATAATAAAATGGCTAGATATATCTCATAAAACAAGCAGGAAGATTTGTGTTTTTGAAGTTACATGATTACTGATTTATGACCCATTCTTTTTTTTAAATCATGCTGAATTTTCAGCTAATTTTACCTAGGTCATATGAGCTTCCTGTAAAACTGAATTGTTTATTGTTCATCAACAATGGAGAAAAAATATTGCACTGAATCACATTTTTCTATATCAGTAAATATCAGTATGTTATATACTGGTACACTACTAGTTAACAATTTCTAAGAAAAGTAGTGTTCAGTTGGAACACCTAACAACAGCTGGTGATAATAATTTATGCCAGAACAATTACAACCATTTTTTAGTTTCAACAAATACCTGAACTTAAACACAAACTCAGTGTTGATATTTGTTAAGTGACAGGATGCTATGAGGAAAGTTAATAAGTGTTAGCTTACATCCAGATGCGAAGTGAACTGGTTCTCTCCTCCTCTGCGTCGCATCTGCTTGAGTTCTGAGATGGCAGACTCGTCCCCGATGTTGTACGCACAGTAACGAATGTTGGGAGTAACTTCCTCTACCTGCTGTAGGTAGACGGACTGAAGTTCCTCGGTGAATGCGCTGGCCAACTTCTCATATATTGTTCTGTCCACACAGCATTTACATGTTAGTCATTGTCAAATACAACAGGAGAGAGTTATTAGTCTCATTCTAACTAAGACTAAAATATACTAATAAAATTTAAATTATGGGGTTTACATTATAATACATCTGTTTCCAGGTATTGTCATGGTAATGCAAAATACTGTATTTATCCTCAAACAAGACCCCTCCGGATCTCCTAGTGTAAAAGTTCAGTATCAAAAGAGAGTACTTATGAACCACTTTTTGCTTACTATATTAAAATAGAGATTATGCCAAAATGAAAATGAGGGCTTTTGTGCATTACATACATTAATACGTCATTGCTACTACTTAATGTTAACTGGGAAGATATTCCATTTTTCTTCATTTTGGAAAAATACCACTTTTGGCTTGAGGAAACAGTCTGTTTTTGGCTATGAATTGGGCAAAAAGTTTCATTAAATCTTACTTTGTTTCTGTGTAGTATTCTATGGCGCTTGCCCAGTTTTCACTTTCAAACTGCATCCCAGCCTTCATCCACATCACATATCCCTGAAAAGAAATAAACAATGAATAATATTCTTATTTCATCATATATGTACAGTGGACCCTCAATAATCCGAACACCTTCGTTCCCAGTCCAAACCGTCCGGATTACGAGTTTTCCGGACTGCCGAATTTCGTCTACCAGGTCAAAAACATTGTCGTGTAAGAGTTATCTCCCTTGATTATATACAATCCGGGACGTTTCATAAACACGTCTAATTGTCAGACTTTTTAACAATAAATGTACTTATGTTTCTGATATGATTCTTGTTTTGTTTTGTAGAAAATAAACTATGTTTTTAAAAGAACATGTAAAGTGAAAGTTGTTTTATTTATAGTGGGCATATGTGACCTACAAACAACACACATATGTCACGTCCCGGAGGTTCACAAACAAGAAGAAATTACAAACGTTAAATACCTTAAATAAAAGACCCAGATTTTACAACTTACCGTCAGTCCATGTTTTTTTATGATTTTTACGTACCAGAAACCCCAAGCTATCTATTTAAAAGTACGCGACACCAGCGAGAACTACCCAAGATGTCCGATAATTATTAAACCCGTATTCACTTAACAATGTGGCGCTTAATTAAGTATCAGACGACTATTGACTAATTTGTTTTTAATCAACCCAGTTATTGTGATCACTGCTTAATACGTAAACGTGTATGTAATTAATAACATGCATCTTTCAATGAGTCGTCGTTTCACGTAACAGTGTTACAAGCCGATATCCGTGTTTACCCAATACAAGTGTTAATGATGTTCATTACCGATCATAAATTTATTACATGTATTTGAGATTGATTAATTATCGTATCACGTACTGTATGTTTGTGCATAAATTCTTGCTAACTACGAAATAGCAATATGTGTTCCTATAAAAGTTGCCGTCTGTAAAATAACTATCATAGATATTGTACGTCAAGTTGATAAAAGCAAGACTATTCTATAAAATCCTTTAATACTCTAACAATTAGGTCGTTGAGAAAAAGCAAGGTACCGTTATAAAAACAAAAGCTACACATTGTAACACAGGTAAATACCCGGGGCTATGACCTGGCAGCGGTCGCTATGACTACGCACAGTGTCAAGCGATAGTCTGTACAACTGTCGACACGGTTGACTTGCCCCGACATTTTTTTCTCCTCGTGGTGAAAAAATCGTCCGGATTATTGAGGGAAATTTACAAATGAAAAGTACGTTCCGTTCCCAAAATGGGCTATGGGTATGACAAAATGCAAAGAAGCATGACCTCAATATTTTTATAGTTTTATTGTGAATCTATATATACCACTAAGTCAGTCTATAGCATTCTGTCTCAGCTAGGTAAGAAGGAGAACCAAATACGTCTTCTTAAACAGGATATTTAAACATTACCCAGTATTAGTATGAGAGTGATCAATACAAACACTATGGGTGAAGTTTATGACTGATAAAATGTCTTCAAAATATCACTGGATCATATGGTATGCAATTTTGTACAGCAGAGCTGCTTTCTTAGTAGCCCAGACAATTTTGTATACAGACATAGGGATGAAACCTGAATCAACTACATTAAAATTCTAAAAGTGAAATGTTGTTTATAATGAAAAATAATTACAGGAAAATGAGATGACACATGATTATCACAAAAATTGCTAAGTTCATTTTTGTTCTGACCTGGCATTCTAATTTGGTTCTGGCATCACATTTAGGGCTTTTACATAGCTCCTGAAACTCCTCAGCATAAGTCACTGCCTTCCTGATACGCGACATCATATGGAATCGCTTCCGTGGCTCTGTATTGGCTTCTGCCTTCAACTGCATGGCATAAAACCATGCTCTCTCTGCACAAAAGAGTGGCAAATGTAGAAATCTGAAAAGAAAGAAGCCATTTGGCATGATATATAGGATGCTTATACAATGTAGATGTAATTATAAATTTAATTGAAGTATCCTAACAAGAAAGAAATCACATTACCAGGTGACTAGAATCATAAGATATTAATTACTTCTATCAAAATTTGATATTTTCTATTCATTTTTCAGTTTGACATGCATGTAGTCAAAGAATTTATGAGTCTGAAGTAAAAAAAGATATATATATAACACCAAATAATTTCTGCATGATGGTTGATGTAATACAAATACATGATTTACCCACTTACCTGTAAGTTACAAATACTTTAAAAAGAAAAACTAATTTCTATATTATGATTAGAATTACCTGACATCTGTCAAATTTTCCACTTGAATCTTTTTTGGCTGCACTCTATGTTTGGTGCCTTGAGGAAAATGCAAAGATTTTCTAATGCGACGGATCCTTCTGGAACAGTAGCCCCTAGGAAAAAAGAGAATGACCATGAATGTATGCAAAGTAGCACTATTGGGTGGAGTGGTACCAACAAGGAACTGGACGACAGCAATGTTTTCTGATAGACTTAACACATTCTTAGAATTATTTCTCCATACCTGTATCTCTGAAAATCTCCATGTCTAAGGCCATGTTGCTGCCGTGCTTCTTTCACTAACTGCAGAACTGTAATCAACATTAAGTGAGGATAGAATTATATCTTGTGATTTGGAATTGACTTGACAGCTGAATGAATAACACCCCCACTGAGATACTGATCATGTGTACATGTACCATATCAAATAACTACATCATACATGAATATATTTCTTGCCTGTCCCTCTTCCATTCTAAGCAAACTTCTGTCAACAGGTGGATATATATATGCATTTGTATATGCAGAATTCTAGCATCACACACCCCACCTAAAGTGATCAAAAAGATGTTCTAGCAGTACCTTTTCAAAATGGAAATATTGACAGCTTCATTAAATCATTAACATTATTGTAAAATGCAAACTTCATACATTTTCCAACAAGTAATACCAACTTATATTAATCACATTTGTAGGCCTGATGGAAGTGTGGAGGAGGGTCTTACTGTGGGAGGTATGTATACTAACCCATGTACCCGGGGAAACTACATGGTAAGGCAGGTGACCATACCCATTCATGACCTACTACCTAAGGGAATCAAATCCTGGCTACCTAGGTGAAATGTGTTACCACTGTGCCACCAGACCATCCTTAACATTATTCAATATTGCCTAGAGCAAAGTTAACCGAAGTGTACAGCAGGATATAGAATTCGCTTCAACCATTTTAGTTCTACAGTAATGAATTTTGGCATTCATTTAAACAAATATTCTTTGGCATTTATTAAAAAAATATTTATAAACCAAATACTCTGAATTTACTTTCAAGATGTCATATAGTTAGTTTCACATATACAATTTTGTAGTTTTAAATATTTCATCATCATATCTTAATTATTACATTTGTGTTTTTTGTAAGTCATAACTTTAGTGCACACATATAAATCATATTCTGCTTCAATATTTGAGTTCAAGTTACTGAATGTTTATTTGCTAATATAACATTTCTTCTTCGCCAAAAATCGCGTATCTATATACATACAAGTCGTGTGCTTGTGCCACTAAATATATAATGAACACGACATCATATGGAACATCGGTGCAACTGAGCATCAACCAAGACCTAAAGTCATTTAAGACAGCAAATATGCATCTTAAAATTCTTTCTAAAACACCCTAAATTATCAATACCATGTTTACAATGGGCAGACTCAGCTTTTATCAAAGCCATATACCCATGCTAGTAAGATCTGTCTCTGATCGGTTACTATTGTAAAACCCTTTAATCTATTTCTGATCATATCATTCCCATTACAAGGATACGAGACACATAAAGCCTAACATTTATAACTTAAAGTCAGATACATATGATGAACATGACGCAAACTGCAAAGTCTATTTAGTACAATTCCATGACATATGGTTTCTGACAGAGTGTAGGTCTTAGCCTGCACAAGCAATGCCAGAAAAGCAATAAAAATATGCTTATTTTCGTAATAGATATTAGAATTAAACATAATATATAAAATTACCCTCGATCGTGAAGCATTCGACTTCTGCGGTTTCTGTTGAAGATGCAGTTTCATCACAAGTTTCATTTTCACCGGTCATGCTTTCTCCACTCGCCGCCATGTTGACACGACATCTGACTTAGCGCCACCTATAAAACCATAGTTATTTCCCTTGGTTCGCTCAAAGGCGACTTTCACAAACCAAGAGGCCCAGAGGCACTTATCGTTGATATCATGATAACTTCCAGCATTTACACATCTTAAAATTTTACAACGAATACTTATGGTGAATAAATAAAAAGAATTGGCGATATCATCAAACGAGTTAATGATACTCACCTTATCAATAATTACTTGTACTGTACTGTAATTATAGATCTATCACCTGATATTGATATGGTGCATTTATAGAAGGATGTCATAATTAAATATTTTTGCGTAGGCAAAATGATAAAATATTGTCTAGGCAAAAATAATTTTGCCTAGGCATAAATCGAATATTGCCTAGGCTGAAATATTTTTGCCTAATATTGGATTTTTGCCTAGGCAGAAATAATATTGCCTAGGCAATATTTTATTTTTGCCTAGGCAAAATATTTAATTATGACATCCTTCCCGCGCCATACATTTAGAGTATAATAAGTTTTAGTGATGTTCATTTAAATTGAATAAAACGTAAAACTGGGCCCATATTTGAATCCATTTTATTGCTTTATTAGTGGCCGTAAGATGTAAAATTGAATGTGCATTTTTTATTTTTTTTTATTTTATTTTTCATCAGAGACATATGTATATATATGTCTCTGTTTTCATATCATTAAACATATTATAGAATTATTAGCTTAAATAACGAGTATAAGTGTTTTGGGGGGTTTTTTTGTTGAAAATATCTCTTTTTGCTATTAAATACAGATATCGGTATATCATAGGTATTTATATTTCGAATAGGACAAACTGTTTTTGGTTTTACCAGAGACGTGTATAACGATACACGTGTCTGGTTTAACCCATTTGATGTGTTCTAAATAAATAGAGCGCTCTATCTGAAATTAAAACATACTCAGTATCATTTAGACGTAACTGTTATTTCTAATTCAAATACAGATATCTGAGTTTTGATATTCATTCTGTATTCATATTAGAAATAGAGACATCTCTGTTTGTAATTCATATATCTTAATAGATAACGGCATATATATACCGTATACACACTCGAGTGTTCTAGCACCATTTACAGTTCCTAAACCATTCACTCGAGTTACCTCCCTTTGTCCACTTCCTACTCTCCCATCTGATCATAGGCCTAGTTGCTTTGACTGCACTATTATACTCCTTATACTCATTTTCTCCTTTCCTATTGAAATTTTAAGCTAATAACTATATAATTATATCAAGAAAAAAAATCAATGAACAACAAAACGCCAGAAAGTGAACAGCAACAGAGGTTAAAGTCACAGAATGGAAAATAACGTGGATCCAAGAGCTACAGGAAGGATTTATCCTAAAATAAGAGTTAAGGTGGAGCATGACACTTGTACTCCCCATAGTGTAAACTTCATCTATCTATCGGCATCGGAATAGTTTCTTTAAATTGTTTATTCAGTTGATAATCTACAATTATCAATTAGTATTAATTATTTATATCATTATTAAAATTCATTTAAATAAAAAAAAAACTCTCTCTCAAAAAATATATATATATGTACCTATACAGTTGGCGGAATACTGCTAATCCATTGACATCATCAGCCGGGTCCATCAGCCTCCATACGTTTCAACCATTGTCCCGGAACATCCTCGTGATGGTGGGTCGACATTGGCGATCAACTCACTGCCCGTCAATGGATAGCTTCCAGTCTCTTTCCCCTCGTCTGTTCCACAGTCAGCCTGGATTGTGTTTGCGAAATAGAGGTGGTCTCTTCTTCTTCTTTTCAACCTCAAGAACATCTACCAATTCCCGGAGCACCTGGCCATGCATCCACCGGTGTCGTCCTTGTGTCAGTACGGTTTTATGCCCCATGGTCCCACATTCCTGGCACAGCTGGCACTTTGGCTCCTCAGCTAGTCCCCACCGATGCAGGTTTGCTGGCGATGGTAAAGTGTCGTATACTGCCCGCAGCAGGAACTAGATCCTGAATTGTTCACATCGCCACAAGTCTGTCCGTGACAGTTTTCGTTCTGGCAGCTGCCATCTTGTCCATGCTCCTTGAGAGCCCATCTCCTCTGCCCTAGCTTTTCTGTTCTGTTCTTCTTCTCTGCGGATATCCTTTTGTACCAAAGATCTTTTCCCCTTATCATCTGTACCTTCCCACGTCTGGAAATGGGTTGTTCCCAAACCTTGCCTCCCCGAGCAGGTTGCTCCGACGATGTCTCGGTGCTTGAGAGCTCCCTAAGCCTGCTCAACAGACGGGCTTGCTAACGATTTCCTTCCTGTCCTAGTCTGGATTCCTGCGTGGCTGATCTTCTCGTCTTTCGAATCTCGCAGCGTCATCACTAACATGGTCTTTGTTACCTTAAACTCCTCCACCAGCGATGACAGTGGGAGTTGCAGTGGTGATGTCCGACTATAGAGTCCAGTGCTGGAGAAACTGGGCGGTACTCCAAGCCATCTACGCAGATAGCTGCTGATGGTTCTTTCCAGTCCTTCCACTGTTGTCAGAGGGACCTCGTATAGCATCAAGGGCCACATCAGTCTCGGCAACAGTCCATGCTGGAAGATCCATGTCTTGAACTTTCCTGGCAGACCCGGCTTGTCAATCTTCCTCATCCACTCAATTACCCGCTTCTGCATGCTGCTGATATTGCTGGTATCTTTCAGCGACGCATCAAAGCACTTCCCTAGGCACTTGATTGGGTTGTCTTCACTTGATGGGATCTCTCCTCCTTGCACCTTCAGCTTGAACTGGTGTGTCAGTCGTCCCTTCCTCATTATCATATATCTCGATTTCATTGCCTTGAATTTCATCCTTGCCCATGAGACAACTTCCTCTAATGCAGACAGAACCCATCTTGCTTGGACATGTGTGGTAGTAGTAACGGTCAGGTCATCCATAATACCTCGATTCGACGGTTGGTAGATTCCTGATTCTGTCCTGGGCCTGTTTTCCCGTTCTGCAGCCTTGATGATAAGATTCATCCCAAAGACAAATAGAATGACTGATATGGTACATCCCGTCACTATTCCTTTCTCCACGTTTTGCCAGGATGTTGTATCCTCACCAACAGTAAAACGCACATGGATTCCGCTGAAGTAGCTTCGTACTATTCCCTGTATATGTTCTGGGATAAAACAGTGTTGTAGAGCTTCCTCAATTAGCTGATGTGGTATCGATCATATGTATTAGCCAGGTCTAGCCACACTACTGTCAGCTTTCCTCGGGTGGACTTGGCCTCTCTAATAAGTTGGCTTAGCACACTTGTATGCTCCACACAACCTGAGAAGTCTGGAATCCCTCCTTTCTGTACCGATGTTGTATCGATGTATCCATTGGTCGTCATGTACGATGTCATCCTTTTTGCCAATACCGCAAAGAAAATCTTGCCTTCTACGCTCAACAATGAAATTGTTCTGAACTGACCGATGTCTTTTGAGTCCTTTCCTTTGGAACAAAGCATTCCTCTGCCTTTTGCCAACATGGTGGTATCTTTCCCTTCTTTCATACTTTCCTAAGTAAAGTAACTGCCACAGTCTCCTCAGCAGCCGTGGGCACTTCTTGTACAATTCATATGGAATTCCATTTGAGCCAGGAGCTGATCCAGTTCTTGACTTCTTAACATCTTGGATCTCCTTCCATGTTTGTTCCTTGACGTCAAGTTGAAACTCTGGAGGCTCCTCTGCTCCTATCGGAGTGGAAAAGTGGAATGTCCTCATCTCCATCGCTGTGCGCTTCCTTTAAATATATGCCATCTTGTATAAATGAATGCATGTTGTAAAATTATATAGGGAAATAGAAAAGATCTTAATATAAGTTTGATAATTTGTGCCCAATTCCCTTGTATATAATAAGATACAATACAATATGTTTACATCAAACAATCCCCATAGAACGCCAAGATAAACTTTGATACTGATGTGCCACAAAAATATTCAATATCATCAAATATAAGCATGGAATGCTAAAAGAGTATATAATTGTTATATTTATTCCTATTAGTTGATATCAATAAATGACTGGAGTTGATCAGTAATTGGCAAAAAAAAAACTTGTGGCAAAGTTGACTGGCCGACGAACGTTTGGTCTGAAGACAACGCTCGTGCACAGGTAACCCGATAGTCTGTGTCAAGACACACCTGAGATAAAACTACACGGGTTAGCCACTCACGTACCTACATGTATGTATAGATAACTTGCACGCCTTATTGGTGTGTAATGAAAAACTAAAGAATATAGAGCGCTCATCTATGACTAAAATGTTGGGTGTTTTTGTTTTTGTAAATCAGTTACAATAATATTGTATAAGAGTATGTCGTGCCATTTAAAAAAATGATATAAATAGCCGTTTTTTATCGTGAAAATTATCAATACAACAATGTTTTGATCATTTGAACAAATGATTAGGGTATTAATATTTGGTTCGAGGGTTGCTGTGGGGGGTAGCTATTATTTTCCGGAGTCAAACATGTTTCATAATAATGAAAATTTCAATGCTTACTATAATACAAAACACTATAATGCAAAAACTAATTGATACTCTCCCTATTTTTTTCTATATGTATAATCGGTATATTGCAATAGTGAACTCACCTCCTAATGCTAGTGTGAGGTACTATGTGTAATACAATGCGAGGCGAGCTTTGTACCGATGACGGTACTATTGTTCCATTTCTAGATAGTAACCTTCCACTTTTCGCAACCTTTAAGAGTTTACATGTCCCAGATCATTAGATACTCCAAGGGTTTGTTCCCAATAACACGTTTTCTGTGGAAGATGTCAATCAATGAAAAAACACTTGAATATAAAGATTCAAGAGATACCAGTACCTGTTTAGAAACAAAGGAAAATTTTATTGTCGACATCGTGATGTCATCGAAGAATTATATGTCCTTGTGCGATATGGAGAAACTCGGGTTTGCATTTTGAGAGCGTGGCATTTCCTGGATTTTACTTAGACGGTAGTTTACATCCATTGTTTTCCATCAGATTTTCGTAATTTTGAAACACTAAAACCTTTTATTGAGTTAAATTCTTGTATCAAGAGCTATGATTTCATTTTACTTAACCAGAAATGTCTGGCTAAATGTTTGACACCACGTAAGCCAATTTAGCACTTTCAAACAGGTGAACAGGTGAGACAACGTTTTCAAAACGGATGTTATGGTGACAAGGTTTAATCCCTTTTCTCCCAGAACAGAAAATCAAGGTATCATGCACTGACCATTCTCGTTGAGTTTTGGTTTAATTATATCATCGTTAATAGTTTGATGAGCAATGATGCATAGCAGTACCTCTCGCAATCTCCTTAGCCCACTAGGTTTCCTCTGTACTAGTTCGTCATTGCCCTGCAGGTAGGGCGCAAGAATGGAATTCCCTGCTACCCATCATCTTTTATATTCTTTCTAGCAACTTGACACTGCCTCACTTTTGGTCTTTAGTTGAGTGTTAGCCCCTGTGAGGAATGCTTTGGGTTGTCCCCTTGCGGAAACTTAGTCTTATTGAAAATTGTAGTTGCTACTCCTGCTTAGTGCTCAGTATTTTTGGGAGTGGGACGACTGGTACGCCCGTTGTAAGTATAATGTGACCAGATGGGGTGTCCTGCTGGGTGTCTTCGGCAGTATGCTTCAGTAAGCTAGCACTATAAAATCGGCATCAGTTCCGAGGTATGACAAATCATACTGCAGCCCCCTCCAAAACACATTCACCACACGCATACATCTCACACAGAGACAGGCCGATACTACAATAGCTGTTGGTGAGACATAATAATAATAGCTAAACCTGTTAGTCAATATGTCTAGCTTATGTTTGGACTGGAAGACACTCCTGACCTGCTGTAGTTTCTGATGTGATTTGAAATTTTGATGAACACATATTGAACGAGTTGTAGCTGGGTTTTTTCTTGCTCAAAGATTAGACATGGGACATTCTTACAAGGTCAGATATCCAGTGTTAGACATATGAGCATCAAAGTACATAAAGTTTGGTGTTGAGGCAGAATAAAGTTTGCCTCGCTATGTTGGCTAATTAAATGAAGAAAAGACACAAAAATATATTTAATTATAGAAATAAACCTTTATTTGGTCTTGTTAATAAATTGGAATATCGATCAGGATTCAGTTGTTTTCTGTGCGTTAATGTCAATCAATAATCTAATAACATAAGGTTATATCTAGGAAGATTTCAAGTAGATACTTGTAAACATGATAAAACTTCTAGGAAATACCAACTATTGGGTCTTTCATTTTGAGTGAGGAAAATTTTCAAATTTTGTATTTTATAAATGGCAAGAACAAGTGTACTTTAACATAGTCTAAAGACAGCTACTGTAATAAATGATAAAATGTATATTCCATTCTTATCGTCGATTAGATATTTCTTGATAATAATACAACCTGTAACACATCATTATCTGAATGTGTCCTATTTAAGAATCAAATGTACTTAATTTGAATACAACCAACTGTAGAACACCAACTGTAATTTATTACAACAATGTTAATAACAGCAATGAATCTTGGTCGACTTTCCAGCAAACGACAGAAAATTGTAAAAAAAAAAAAAAAAATTCTATCTTCATAGAATCTATTATGGATATTGAATGAGAGTTTAGAAAATGGGACTTCGTCAAACACAATAATTGATTATGACAATTAGTTTTACTGCAATTGTTGTAGACATTATAAAGACTTAAGTACAAAGTTAGTATAACTAGGGAAAATATATGTGATGTCAATTCCATACAGTCACATGTATACACAAATTGATTGGGAATCTTATTTGAAACATAATCAATACTCCTCAACATATTTCCTAAACAGGTCACATTAATTAAATTAATAATGTTGATCTAGGAATTCCATTGTTAAATGTTTTAATGTATTAATGTCCTGTAAACTAATAAATGTTTTGAAGGCAAACTTTGATTATGTATCATGTTAAAAATGGTACATCAATTATTTAGAAAATACAATTCAACAGCATCATCAACACTACGATAAATCTTAATCTGCACCATGTAACAGTTTGATACACCTGACGACTTTTGTTATATAATTTACACCATAAAACAATCGTATAATGTCCTTCAACACTACTAAATATGCCAGACATCCTTAAATACTTCATATATAGGACTCATCATCATCGTCATTGTCAAACACAAAAACAAATATGAAACACAGCAAAAAAATATCAATTCAATACTTTTGGTGATTGTATATAATTGATTTCTGAAATATTGTTATTCCAAGAATAGAAGTACCAATAAAATTCATAATAATTCATAGAACTATTTCAACAAAACTTGGAACAGATATTTCAGAAACAATTCCCTTTCCAATGGAATTCACATTTCAATCAATTTCTAAGAACACCTGATGTGTTCTTTCTTCTCGTTTGTTACTAACATACACATTACACCAAGCACATCAACAATTCAAAATAATCAACCAATTGTACTTAAACATGGCATTTTATAGTATATGTATTTTTCAACAGTATACACTTATCTAAATAATTTATTTATATAACAGGACATACAAATAAAATAGATTTAAATGAAAATAAACAAAAAATAAAAGTATTTCTGCCTCCTCTTTGCTGCATCTGCAACACTTTTCCAGTTTCTTCCCATTGCTTTTCTTTTAATACGTAAAACTGAAGTTTAAAATTGATTCAGGGTCTGTTCACATGACATGTACAGAAATAAAAAAAATCAATAACTTGATCACAAATTGATACCTTCAATCAAATGATACACAACTCTTCCTTTCTAATTTTGAAATTATACTACATTTACTTATATGATGTAATCATGTCTATTTACATTCAAATAATAACTACTTGGTACTTAGCTAAAATGATGCATAACTGTTCATTTCGAATTTTGAAAATATAGTTGTACGTTGTATTTACAAGTATTTGATTGAATGATTAATATTTAATTTCAATATTGATAAATTTTAAAAAAAAAGTTTATATTAGCAAGCTTTCATACATGACAACCAATATCCTAAAATGTAACTATAGACTCAATCCTAAAACTACTTAAATAATACTGAAAACAAAAAATCTGCATTGCAGAGTTCAATATAATGACATAACAAATCTATATCCATTTTACTATGTAACCTTAAAATATGTTTATTCATGCATAAACACTTGCAGAAATGCATGAAATTATTGCATAGCTTTTTATTTGTGAAAATAGTTATCTACTATAATCTATTTCTTTTGTTCCTTCAAATGTAGCACTATTTCAGCACTTGCGTATATCATTTAAGTCTCTGAAGCAAGTTGTGTCGTCGGTGCCTATTTCTCCCAGTCAGATTCTAAGTGCAGAAGATAAGGCACAAATACTGGTTAATCAAAAGCTAGTCTCTGAAAAATACATCACACACACACAACATTTACAACTGTCTTCACTTCCTCCTCTCAAATATCAATAAAAATATATTTGTGCATGGTAGGGTTACATAATGTCATACAAATATTAGGAGATAATTATACAAAATCGATCACAAAATTCTATAAAATCAACTTAGTGTCACCAACATTATTTACAATACCACAAGAAAATATCTCCAAAGAGAATTTATTAACTTGTCTGTCCAAGCCAGGTGATATTTTAGGTTTCAAAATATATGGAAATAATATGCATAACTTCAGGTAATTCTATGTCAACAAAGCTTCAACAGGTAAAAAGCTGATAGATTTAATAAATGGAAATCTACTGTGAACTGCTTTTAATATATATAATCCTCTGTATTCTTCAGGTCTAATTGTGTTGAATAGTTGAAATGTTTTTTCATTAAACTATTGTACAAGCACATACAACCAGGTATCCAAATTAACCAAGCAGCCTCAACAAAGCCTGGCTATCCACAACTGCCCCACATCCTTCATACTTCTTCAGCAGACTAGCCCACATGTAGCTACTTCTTAGCAGGAACTTGTTGCCTGTATATAGAAATCTTCAATTAACACAAATTTGCACAATGGGTACATATCAATATAGACATCAGCTGTTTGTCTTGCTATTACACAATCCATGACAACAGAGTGTTAATTTCCACTCATTATACATACAGTAAAACATTCTTAAGACAAACAGGCTTAATTCAAATTTCTGCCTTTTAGTTACGAAGTAAATCAAAATTCTCAATTTTGGTCAAACTTATATATTTTTAACCCTACCAAGTATAACAAACTGTCCCCTTCACCATGGGATTCATCATAAACATGTCTTACTATTACAGTGGTAGCTTTGTTTGGTAAACTGTACTAATTTTTACTGCCAAGGTAAAACTCTATTTCATTACTGGTTTGTTCAGAGTACCAAACATCATCTCAAAAACAACAGGTACATTGTCAGTTTATTTTGTTTGTATTTTGTATATTGACCTCTACAAATTAGAGTGCCTCAATCCTGTACAAGTAAATACATAATGACAGCTGACAGGTGGCAATTATCAGCAAGCAAATAAAAAGAAATATCCATCACATTAATGTAATTCTGGAGAATTACCAAATTATTTTCATGAAAAGTTAAGATACAAGAAATGAATACAATACAGGAGATAATCTATGAGCAGAACCTACCAATGAGAACTATTCCCTTGTTGGCACGAGTTAGAGCAATATTGACCTGGCAGTGGTCATCGCTGGCGCCTAAGTGATCTTCACACCACTTCCTACTGCTGTATCTGTCAATCTTAAACTGAGGTAAGGAACGAACAGTGCTGTAGATCACATAATCCCATTCGCCACCTGAAATCAAAATAGATCATTATTGAATCTATTAAACGTATACAGTGCTCCAGATAGCCTGCGTGAATACGTATTAACGCACAATTCTTTGCAAATAATGCAAGCAAAATACTCATACTTGCATCAATAAGGCAGGCAAAATCCGGATACTCAGACGCAGAATCCAATTTTGAGCAGAATATAATTCAGATCACAGTAACGCTTGTCTGATAAGCGTGTTATTGTAAAGCGTTTATATCATTATGATAATGAATTGTAACAAAAAATGTTGATTTCCAAGCAAAAAACACAGTGTCTGCATGCAGTTTTCGCAGAAGGGAATATATTCTGAAATGGAGTCAAAACATATATCGAAGACTATAGTTCCCCAGTGACAATTATATTTTTTTTGCATAAAGATACCCTTAATAATGGTGTCTGTATATTGTATGCAATTTAAAAATCTAAATTTTATGTGGGCTCATAGAAAATTTGGTGGTCAAAGTTTGAAAGTGCAAAAATGAAATGCCACAAGGGTAGAGTAGAATCTGATGACTTTCAGCCTAAATCTTCAGGCCCTAGTGGAAGGAACTATGTGGTTTACAGACAGATTTATTTCCTTTTGACCATGAAAGCTTCTTATGCCATTTCATATAAAATCATTTCTCAGGGTTTTTGAGCAGTTCAAAATGTGAATTGTTTACAGACACAATATATATTATGATAAAAAAAGGCGATAGCTAGAAGTCATTAGAATTTGCCTTGAGGTGATCTGAAAATTGATTCAGAAATTGTGAAGTTAGTTACCATGTGCAGAAAGGACATCAGAGACTTTAATATTCTTATGGCCAGCATTCAGCAGCATCTTCTTAATTGTCTCACATTGTACTTGATACGGAGTAAGAACAATGACTTTGGACTCTGGCACACCATGACGATTTACAAACTTACTGGCTGCGGTTACCTAAACAGAAGAGCCAATAAGAGATTTCAAAGAAATGTTGAGATATCTATATAGAAAGTTTTCATGATTATTAGATTATTTTTTCGGATTCATACAAACATAATTAACTGTACAAATTTTGTTCTGTTATTTTCATTTTATAGCAATACTACTACTTGGAATGTTAAAGCAGCAAATATATTTATTTTTTTTCCTGCAAATTAAGATAGGAATCAGTTCAATGCATTACAATAAAAAGTAATTGAAATTTCCTGATTTATACATACAGCAATATTAACTTCCATGTTGTTAAGATATGAGCGTTCCAATCCTGTGTCGGTCTTGAATGCAACAGCTTCCTCCTTGCCTAACACATGACAGAAAACAAATGGCTGATTCGGTCCAGCAGGCCAGACGTTAACTTTTCCTGGAACCCGCTGTTCAACAGTCCCATACTGAAGAGTATTCTCGTAAAAATGCTCGCACGGGAAAGATGCTATTCCTTCATGCTGTATGACAGAAATGCACATAAAATCATATGTTTTAACATGTGAAAGAAGAATCTTGGTTCAAGCAACAGATTCTTTAATCTCTAATGCTAGAAATAAAGATCACATAAAAACATTGATACAAACATAAAGTAACATGCATCAAATATTTAAAACTAAAATTGTATGAAAACTTGTTGGTTTATGATGTGCTACTCCCATCTCAACATATGGAGACAAGTATTTCCCTGATCTGCATAAAAGATAGGGGCGTTTCTGTTAGCGAAGAATATTCACACCAAAATTAGTTTATTTCATGGTACCATCAATTAATACTTAGCAAGATAGAAAATGATGCAAGTCATCCATATAAAATCTATATTATGACAAATGGACAACTGGACTTTCATTGCACACTGCAGTTCCGTTATGAGAATTTTCAACAATATTATATATACTCACCATACGGTAATATTTTTTGAGCACCACTGCCCTTTCAATGTATCGCTGCAGTAAAGATGTCTTAAGGCTCAGGGTCTTAGCTGAGGAACTACCGACATTATGAGGTAGCTGAATGGCATCACCAAGGATAGTAACCTGCCGAGCGCTAGTGTGGTGAATCACAGGAGTCATAGCTTCAACTTCAGTACACATACCACAGTCGTCGATTATTATCTGTCAATAAGGATTTCATACTGCTGTTAGGGACAGTTTTTAAGACACAAACATAATATTTTTCATGAATTATCAAGATTTTTTTGTTAACTTTCATGGCCCTACAATCAAATTCTACAAATAACACTGGCATTATTATAATTATGTATGTCTCTTCCTTGTCAACAGATATAACTAGAGTAATTACATCTATTATGAACTTTTTTATCAACTGACTTTGTTCTGCTGTCAAGACGAAAACATGCAACACGTCCTAGTTTTCACCACAGTCATTCAATAAAACAAATTTCAACTTTGGATATTGGTTAACACCGTGATTCATCAAACCTACAATCCAATAATCACCTCGGCCAATAAATCAAACCTACAATCCAATAATCACCTCGGCCAATAATCAGACTTTTTGGGTTGATAAATCTTGGTTGTAACCTCATCCAAAGTCAATAATTGTTTAATATTATATTCTTTTTTATCAACAGACTATTACATCAAGAGTTAGTAACAACTAACACGTACTAGGAAACCATTAATACCTGTTCAACAGCGATGTTAGATAGCTTAGCACTGGCTGCAGTATCACATGTGCACAGAATGATCTCTGCATTGTGTATTTCTGATGCTTCAGCTTGAGACTTCATTTTACAGTACTCCTCCACTTGATCAGGTGAGATGTCATCAGGATACATTTTAAATAGCATGTCATACTCATTGATGGTCTGGCTGAATGAATTGGAACCTCGTCGGATAACATGATGTAGAGAGGTGTCATTTGGAGATGGTGAGAGAAATTCCTCTCCTAATGGTTTCTGTTCATTACTTGGAACAGTGGATCCCGGTATGGGAAATTCCTTCTGCTCAATTTCTTCACTAAACACTCTCAGTATTTTCGGACACATCTTTCCTAGATTTTGCAAGTTTGCTGAAATTAACAGTTAAGATATTACAAATGGATGAATAGACAGAAGGACCCATTATGAGTCAACTCCAGTTCAAAATAAAAATGCTTCTGTATTTCTGAAATTTACTCCAAACCTGATAAATAACCAAGACTCGTTAAAATCAACATATTTTATTCTACAATCCAGGTTCCTACCTTTTGAATACTGAGCCTTTCTGTATAATGTACTCATCTGTTATTGTAAAAGCATTGCCTAGTAGCTTGAACTTACATCAGGACAAGCACCAGTTGGGGTTATTTATGTCCCACACACATATCAAAATAATAAGAACATAAGTTTATGAGAGCTTGCCATTAAATATTTCACTTGATAGAACCAATACAGATTGAAATTGTTTACGTGCATGCTGTTTCTGGGAAAAAAAACATGCTTAAGCGACATGATATCCAATATGTAGGTTGCGCTTTTGTGAAATGAAAGTTTATTAAGAAACAAGAATACTCTTATGGTTATAATAGAACACTACTGATTTCCACCCCAAATGTAACAAGGTAACTAAAAGCAATTAAACTTAGCCAATGGTGAAATTAGCTAAAGAAAGGTGGCAAACCTCTCTTAAAGAGTCTTATATGGGAAGGAAATCCATTCTAACAACACATACCTGTTAAAACGTCAACCGACTGGTCTGTTGGCCCACACAGCAGTACCAGTAGTTTGCGGCCTCCAGAGGCATTACGTCGAGACAGTAAGTAAGCTAGGTAGCTTGCTATGAGTGATTTGCCAGAGGCTACAGGACCCTGTATAGCAGTGAAGCGTTGTTGGAGACTCATTCTTACAGCATTGATCTGGTCATCAGCAAGTCTTGGTATGCCTGTCACTAGCAGTTGTAACAAAGTTTCTGCATCACTATTACCTGGAAATTAAAAAACGAACGATTACTTTAGGAATGTTTTAAGAGTGGAATGGACTTTCACTGTGGTATTGTAATGGTTGTACAATTGTATATATATTAACAGAACAGGGAATATCTATTGGAACTTTCGTTCACGGTTTAAGACAGTTTAGATGCATGGTAAACACTGTCATAAGTGCCATATATAAATGAATCGTATTCAAACTAGATGATGCATTTTTTGTTTTTGTTTTTATTATAACAGGGAGGGGTGGTGGTATTCTCAATGATGAATGTTTAACTGAATGTCCACATTACAGACAACAAACATTTAGGTGTCTACTCAACTTTTCCATTATGAAAGTTTTAAGTTGAACACCGATACAAAAACTATTTGCCTTCATTTTATTTTAGGTTTTCTTTGCTTTTCTGTGAGACACACTTCCTTGTTTAATATCCAGAATATAATACATCAAATATCAGCAAACTACTTGCATAAAACATCAATCTGTTACAAATAATCAAACTTACCTGTAGATCCATCAACTCTTCCACATACAATATCATGAGCAAGTTGGGATGCTTCTGTTAACAGCTGCACAGAATATTCCATTAACCTGAGATACAACACAAAATACATAACACCATCAATATATTAAGTGTTGTAACTTAGTATTAAATATAACATGCTTAATGATTGTGGACACTTCATGAATATCAAATAATATATTGATAAATTATTCCTTGTGTGAACTCTCAATTCTGATCTATTTTTTCAGATTTTTTGGTAGTATATTATCTCATTTGTGGTAGTAAAGTACATGTACCTTATATCCTACGTATATATATACTGTTCCAATCAGGATTTACTAGCAACAACTAATTAGCACTGGCTGAAGACACCCCACTATCCCAAGAGAAAAATATACATGCATATGAAATTAAACAGTACATAAGACTAACCCCAGACAAATCAATGCATGCTCAACAAAGGGTCATAATTATGTATATATATATTGAAAGCATAAACACATGGTATTCAAAACTTTTATATTTCCCTAATAAATGTTTAACTTTATACTTTGAGAAAACACCCAGGATGCTAAAACTTCACCATATGCACATTCCTTGTGAAGACATTTTAATCTTGATTTTCCAAAAGGGTTCCACATATAGGTTTATGCTGCAACTTTACCAGTAATGCCAAAAATATAGTCCTTATAATATTCTTAATATGTCTTTAATGTACATGTCTATTTACAAATAAATGAATATTGTTATATATTAAGGTATTTTTTTTAATTACCTGTCATGCTTGGTCTTTGGAATCCATTCCAGAGTACAAAGAAGTGTGCTGGCCTGGGGGCCGAATAACTGTGAAGGAATAGTGGAACTACTGTGCATCAGGACAACATTAACCACAATATTATCACGGACTCTACTGACTGACACAATCTGACAATGTCCTACCCAACATATGGGCATACCATTGTTAACTAACAATGCAACACTTTCACTCAAGCTGGGGTCATCTGCTATCTCCAAGTTGTTGTATCGCACGCATGCATAGTTCTGAAAATAGCTTGATGCTAGCTTAGCATTTCCAGGAGAAAAAATGTCATCGAGGTTGACATCGTTCGTAACTATAAACTGACGTTCCAAGCAGAAAGTGAATGGTACTGTAAAACTGGCTACAATCTTTGAAGTTCCAGCAAACTTTTCTTCCTTCCATTCCATACATAGATTTTTTACGACGACTGATTGACTTGATGTTACGGCATTATGAGCGGATTCTAAGCCTAGAACAGGCAGCCATAATTGTTGGTAAGAAGCTACATCTGGGTATGCTGTATTATCTGCTGGAGAAACATTGCTTTGGGAAAAACATTTGAGTGGATCTTCTCGGTGCTCTAGACAGACTTCTAGACTAGGAGTTAAGCTCAGTAACTGTACAGAAGGGGTGATGAGGCCGTTACGTAACTGAGCTGACATTTGCACCTGTACGACATCACAGGTAGAGAGATTCAACGTAAAGTCTGCGTAGTGTTTTATCTTGCCATTTATCTTATTACCTACAGACACATCTACCACATATCCTTCACTCTGAGCAGGCTGCTTAACATGAGGTCGCACTGATGTAACTGCACTTTGTAGCTTCTGCATGTTTTCCTCGCGAATTGCACTCAGTAACCTTTGCCATTGGAATGCTGGAATTCTGGATATAAATCGGCTAGGATTTAGAACTTCGGTGGACACATTAGTTAGATCCCTGGTAATCTTAGATGTTACATCATAAATCCTATCTTGCCAGGTCAATTGAACACTTCTATTTTCATCAAGCCTAGGTTTCTCTGATGTTTGCAATGAAGGTAGCTGGATCCTGTTGTGGCTGTTAGGGATATCACCAATGGTTTGAAAGCACAACTGAATGTCATTTTCATCAAGATTCCTTATGATTGGATGTAGTACAAGTGGACGGGCTTTAAGAGCAGAGCTCAGATAGAGACTATGTACAGCTTTATCATAAGAATCAGAACATCGATTAACTGCTGTCAGATGTATACAAAGGGACTGGATTTCTTGCTGACTGTAAACAGAAGGCTGATCTTCAATTACTGCCGTTATCAAGCGAGTTACAACCAGATCAACATACCTAGAGATAGGCTTGGTGAAAGAGACATATGGAGAAAGATTAAGTGAGCTGTATCCCTGGTCAGCTTCAGTAGTATCTCCTGAACAGACAAAGACAGGTGGATTCTGGATTTCATGTAGTTTAGATAAAGCAAGCATCAACTGAGGATGATATTCTGGTTCTATCACATAACTTTGAGAGTAAGCAATTTCACCAGCATCTGCTGCATGGCATAAGGATTCCCAAAGAATACTCAACATCTCGAAAGGATCCTGTGGCTTCTTTCCCAGTTGTCGGATGTAATTCATAATGCAGGTGCATGCTAGCTTACAGTTACAGGTTGCAGAACCATCCAGGAATGGCTTTGTCAAGGCTATGGAATTCACTGCATCAGCTGCATATTCTTGCATCCACCTATTTCTGTCTACTGGTTTTGGTCGTTTCTGACATTTGAGGAGAGTAGTAGAAGGAAATTTGTCAACAAGCAGCTTGGCTACCTGATGATCAGTCTTCAACATAATTTCCTGTGCTATGAGGTGGGCTTCTGGAGTCAGTTTCTCTCGTGTTTTAAGGTCGTGATATTTACTGGCATTCCCTAGCCTTTCTTTTCTCCATATCATACAGATGTGATAGAGGACAAGCAAACAACTCTTCAGGTAATCGGCGCCTGCCCCAGGATCATTCAGCGTCTCTTGTACTTCCTGGTATGTAAATATACACTTCGTGTTGATCACAGATTTCTTTGTCTGAATTTTAGTTACCTCTCCAGCAGCAGAAACATTCATGTACACTGAAAGGGCTAGACGATCTTCACCTGGTTTTAGACTACATAACTCTGACCCTAGTCTCTCAGGGAGCATACTGACTGTGCTATTCGGTGTACTGAAAGAAGTTCCACGTGACCTGGCTTCTTTGTCTACTATACTGTCCTTCTTGACATAGTATCCAACATCAGCCACATGAACACCTATCGAATAGCTTCCATCACCTAACTCTTCTACACTAAGAGCATTGCTGATGCTTTCAACACCAGGCGAGTCGATTGAGAAAGTCCAATCTTGCCTGATATCATGACGTATACGAATCTCATGATCTGGAATGGTGTAAGTTTGGGGATACTTGGTATTGATCTCTCCTTCAACTTCTGTTTTGAACACCCTTCTTGGGATGTTGTGCTCTACATTGAGAACCTGCAAACCTAAATCCACCTTTGTACCTGCTGGTATATAGCCCACAACAACACCGATGGGTAAGGAAAATGTTGTGTCCCATTTCAGGTACTGCACCACAAAGAGTTTATCAGACGGCTTTGTGCAATCCAATTCCACCAACTCATGAAAAGCCAGAGTTTTGCTCTGTGAATAGCGATAGACACACACCAAATTACAGTTTACATTTTCCACATTTGATGGTGTCAAGAGGTTGTATATGCAAGGGACGCCTTGATTTATGGGCCACATAAGACCGGTATTATCAGCTGAGGCCGTACACACAAACAGTCTGTTCTTTATATCCATACTCCTCCTAAGTACGCCTACAACCTTGCCTTGTGGACAACCATCTACAGGTTCTGCTGTGTCTGACGACGAAAGCTGCACTACTACATCATCCATATCAAATGCACGACCACAATGCTGTCTGGTGTTGATAAGAATTTTGCTGTAGGGTAAAGACGAATCATGGACCTCAGCATACATTTTAGACCTGGACATAACTCTCAAAGTACAGAGTTTGAACTGATTTGGTTGGACTTTCAGCAAATTTAGCAGGTTCTTTTCATTGAAAACAGAGGGATAAATTTCATCCTCTGGTTCCTCATCCGCAGTTTTACCAACATGCAATACAGCATGCTCATCTTCCTCTCGAATCTTGTAATCATTGTAATTGACTGATCCTGCTGATTCTTTGGCCAGTTGCTTAATAACATCTTCTGCATCTGCTAAGTCATTAACATCAAGGTTATTTAGGTAGTCCTCAAAACTAGTCTGCCTCTGTATGACAGTGTCGAATCCATTCGTGTGGCCGCTGAGTATCTGGGCTACATTGCCAGCTGGGACCTCCCACTGGCCATCTGAACTTGCAGGCACAGACTGCCTCATGTCAATATCTGGATTTGCATTTTGTCGTCGCTGGCTCACAATCTCCATCATGCGGTCTTTAGCTGATGAGTTGAGCAAGTTGGATACTTGTTGCTTGACAGTATTAAGCGTAACTGTTGAAGGATGGATGCTCTTCATATTATCACAGTGCTTAAGGAACAGCCTCCACACATTTACACACTCTCCCACAGCACAGAGGGCTACTGGATCTCCTATAACAGCGACAAAGGACTGGGCACGGGTCAGTGCAGTATTGAGTAGTTTGGAATCCGACAGAAATCCAAAGTCACTTTCTTCGATTGTATTTGCGCTAGCTGTTGTCGGGGACTCTAAAATGCTGCATGTCCTCACAGTAGAGAGAAAAAGGGCTCGGAATTCTTTTCCTGCAAAACAAATCAATATATTTTACTTTTAACATTTTTCATATATACCCGGGCGGGCCCATTGCTTATATGTCTAGTCAATAGATTTATTACCAAGTGAACTACTCTTGCTTCCCAATAAGATAAACTTTTCAATTTCCAGTGAAATTATATCAATGAGTCAATGCTAGATTGGTGCATTTAACACAAATCTTTTGCTTTAACTACATACCTTGCACGTTGTTGACCCGTTCTACGGTGACAGACCCTAGCTCTGGGTGTCGTTTTCTGAGGGATTTACGGATCAACTGGACCTAATTTGGAAATAAAAGATTAATCTATTATAGGGAACTAGATCTAAATTAAGCACCACAGTACCATAGTATCGATTATCAAAAAGCTTAATATTTCATAATCAGGAAAACTAGGTCAGTTAACCTGTTCTAAGAAACTGTTTTGTCCCAGCAATTTAAAGTTACATTTCATGTTCAATTTGGAATGTTAGCTTTATGAAAGATACTGCAACAAATATTTAAATATTTTATTTTTGATACTGTTTCATAAGTCTAATTGTAACATTCAAACTATAGTGACTATTTTTGCTTTTTAATAGCATTTAAATTTGAAAACTTTTTATATTTTTATTTTCTGATATATATGCAATTTTAAGTACGATTCAACTCCTGAATATCATGGCCAAAATCTTTCGGTCAAAATGTCAAATCAGGTGTTTGGACTAGAGGAAACAGGCTAATCATTTTTGTTCTTCAATATTTCCTACAAAAACTTACTAAATAAGTATATATATAATCTATATGGCTACCTGATCAAAATATGGTGTGACAACTCCAATATCCTTTGCTTGGCGAGGTCCCCATTCCTGGGGCCAGCTGTGGAAGAGTTCTTCTACTCGTTCAACAATCTCCTGGATTTCGGAGAGATTGTAGAATGATGTGCCATCTCTATCCTGCATCTCCCGTCCCTGAACAGCGTAGAATGTCAATGGTGTGATTGTCAACACTGATGGCAGTTTAGCCTGTGACTCAAGCTTGTCAGGACCTCCATAGAATATGGCAGAGATGAATCGGAGAATCTCGTGTTTGGAGCGGTAGTTTATGTTTAGGAGTATATTGACAGGGCTGGCCTGGTCAATCTTGCTGGAATGAGAGTCATAATACTGGTAGAGCCTCTCCAACAGAGAAATGTGAAAGTTTTGGTTACGAGCTTCCTTGCTGTACACTTTCGGACTGATTTGTTTGTGGTCACCAGCTAACACTACACATGTTTTTTCATTGCAAAGAGATAATGGCATGATGGTTTCTACCTCTAATGCCTGCGCTGCTTCGTCAATGAAGACATGAGTGAAGTGACCATGAAGACCAAGGTTGGTAAGCACCAGTGATGTGGACAGAGTTACAATAACTATCTGATGAAGTTCAATGTCCTCGCGTGTTGGCATTCCAAAGGCACTACAGTCTGGTGTGAGCAGACAGAAGGGTTTCACGTCTCTGTTAACTGTGTTGATACGCCTTTCTTTGAAGTATATTCTCCTCAGTTTTATATTAGGGTGTTTCTTCAGGAAAGGTCCCAGGTGTTTCAGGATGTACAAATCTGCAGCACTACATAAAGAAATATGATTACAGTAACTGATTTGTTGCAGATATGATCACAAAATGATCACCAATTACAGCACATTTATTTTACCAATTAATCATACAGATTACTGAATATTTTACTTCGTATTGAAGATAAATTCTGAATATCAAATTTGAAACCTCATCTCTTTAAGGAATAGCCACCTTCATTTGCAAGCCCTTTTTTATTCATCTTACAGTTTATCACAGAGCAGTTACAGAGAACTCACATGGCAATCTGGCCAAATAACAATGTTTTGGCCAAATCCCACCACTTGTACAAATTTGAGTCTCTACCATCTAATATATATCGGTAATGTTTCCAGTAAAACTGAAATATGGTGAAATTTTGTTCAGTGGTTACCCTAAAATAGAAATTTCAATGAAATCTTTGATAGAAGAACAGTGGATGCTGGCGTATGGCAAAAACTCAACATGCTTCTTCAGACCAGGTTAGCTAACAAAGCATTCTTTAGTATTTACCTGTTTGATTGAGCACAAATGAGAATCCTTGCTGTTGGCTTTTCCTTCAGCAGTACCATTGCTGCCTGTGCAATGGTCTCGGTCTTCCCTGTACCAAAAGGACCATACATGACAAATGGAGGGGTGTACCCAGACCTCTGGGCAACAATGTGTTTCACAGCCTGGATCTGTTCAACATTCAAGATGTCCGAGCTGAAAGGTATAATATAGGTAATGGATCACCAACATGATAAAATGCACCACTAACATTTATCTTAGTAACTATAGATTTCACATGACAACTACATGTTTGGAATCTTAGTAACTACAGATTTCACATGGCAACTACATGTTTGAAATCTTAGTAACTACAGATTTCACATGTCAACTACATGTTTGAAATCTTAGTAACTACAGATTTCACATGTCAACTACATGTTTGGAATCTTAGTAACTACACTCTTATTTCACATATCATCTCCGCATCCTGAATACCTAGAGCTCTGAACTTTTACAGAACAGTTAAAATACATCGTATGATTCATACAACTTTTCAACACAAAATAAAACACATTTCAGTTCTTTTCAAGTTTGTTTTATACAAATTTTACTACATGGCATGGATATAAATAACCACAGCACACTGAAACAGTGAAGTAATATTGGATGACCAAATTTGTATGTTGTTGAATTATTGAAAGCAATGCAGATGATACCAACATCATTATAGAACAGATCAGAAAAGCTAAATATATAAAGTAAAACAAGGTAAAACTTCATCGTTATAGTTACAGATGTGAGTGGGATACTAAAAGTGACTATACAGTCAAACCTGCTCTAACGACCCCCTGTATATAACGACTGCCTGTCTATAACGACCGGTTTAAGATTCCCCGTGAGATTTTACTATATAACGACCCTCTGTATAGCGACTACCTGTCTAATGTGGCTAACGACCAATGATTTCGGCACGGCGGTCGCTAATTTGTTTTCTATAGCGACCGATTTCTGTCAGCCATCTTCTGCTCTCGGCAGTCATCCCTCATAAAATCCCCGGAAAATTCAGACACATCGACCCTGGCTTGATTATACAAACAAAGGACCACCACAACCCTGGCCTGAGTATATAAACAAAAGACCCCTACCACCTGTTAGCCTATAATTACTGTAGCTGCCCTGGCCTGGGGCTCAGTAAGAGAGGAGTCGGGTCACCATGCGTGTCGGTATTACATTACAACTGTGCACAGGTGGCTTCATTTGACACGGTCAGTTAATTTTGTGATTACAACTAGGATACATCACTTCAATAACAAACACTGGTCATATCTGTCAACAAGATTTACTCACATGAAAGCCAATAATGCCTTTCTTAATCGTAGCTGTCGGTACTAGCGTTTGCACTGCCGCCATCTTTAATTAGTCAATACTAATAACAAGAGGCCCATGGGCCTTAACGGTCACCTGAGATTTGAAATATTTCAGTTTATTTAATTGACCCTTTTTGCCCCCCCCCCCCCCCCCCCCTATCAGCCCCTAGGGGTCAGTCAGGGCCAACATATGCATATTATTAAACTTTCATTCCATGCTGAAAATGTTAACCAGAATGAATTCCAATAGAAATCAAAACTAATCAGTCAAAAATGTGACTTCCTTATATAAACTATAGTAAAATTTACCCCCTCCCCAGGGGTAAACTTGTGACCCCAGGGTCATGAAATTTAAAATTTCAATAAAGCATCATAAGACCCTTCAAACTATAAAGAGTATTTGATTCCACCTTATTTCAGTCTTGAGAAGAAGATTTTTGAAATTTCAGTCAATTTGGCCCTTTTAAGCCCTGCCCATCAGCCCCGGGGGGTCAGTCAGGGCCAACATGTGCATGCCATCAAACTGTCATCCCATGCTGACAATGTGTACAAAATTAGAATGAATTCCAAAACAAATAAAACAAATAAAAGTCAAAAATGTGATTTCCCTATATAAACTATAGTAAAGTTTACCCCCGCCCCAGGGGCAAACTTGAGACCCCAGGGTCATGAAATTCACAATTTTGGTAAAGCACCTTCAGACCCTGCCATCTATGAAGTGTATTTGATTCTATCATATCTGAGAGTAGAGAAGAAGATTTGTGAAATTTCAGTCAATTTGGCCCTTTTTAGCCCCGCCCATCAGCCCCTGGGGGTCAGTCAGGGCCAACATGTGCATGCCATCAAACTGTCATCCCATGCTGACAATGTTTACAAAATTAGAATGAATTCCAATAGAAATAAAATAAATTAAAGTCAAAAAAGTGATATCCCTATATAAACTATAGTAAAGTTTAGCCCCTCCCCAGGGGCAAACGTGAAACCCCTGGGTCATGAAATTTACAATTTTGGTAAAACACCTTAAGACCCTTCCATCTATAAAGAGTGTTTGATTCCAGCATATCTGAGAGTAGAGAAGAAGATTTTTGAAGTTTCAGTCAATTTGGCCCTTTTTAGCCCCGCCCATCAGCCCCTGGAGGTCAGTCAGGGCCAACATGTGCATGCCATCAAACTGTCATCCCATGCTGACAATGTTTACAAAATTAGAATGAATTCCAATAGAAATAAAATCAATTAAGTCAAAAATGTGATTTCCCTATATAAACTATAGTAAAGTTTAGCCCCTCCCCAGGGACAAACGTGAAACCCCTGGGTCATGAAATTTACAATTTTGGTAAAGCACCTTAAGACCCTTCCATCTATGAAGAATGTTTGATTCCAGCATATCTGAGAGTAGAGAAGAAGATTTGACCCTTTTTGGCCCCGCCCCTCAGGCCCCTGGGGGGTGGGGACCATATAATTTACAATTTTGGTTGACCTTTAGCCATAGAAGCTTCCTCCTAAATTTCATAGAATTTGGTTGGTGGGTTTTGGAGAAGAAGTCGAAAATGTAAATTGTTTACGGACGGACGACGGACGACGGACGACGCACGACGACGGACAAAAGGGGATTAGAATAGGTCACTTGAGACTTTGTCTCAGGTGACCTAAAAAGTCGTAAACTGACACAAATATCCGGATTTCAATGTGGGTAAAAAAAAAAAAAATTTTGGTTTTAAGAAGTAAGACTATAACACAAAATAATTAGTAGTAACACAAATATAATTAATTAATTCATTATTGTGTATTCTTTTTCTTTATTCATGAAAGAAAGGGAAATAATTTGATAGATACATATAGCATTATTTCAGAACAAAATATTAAAAAAAAATTATCCATAAGACCATTTTGAGTTATATTTTGTGTTTGGGTCCACAAATCATTAAATATTAAACCCTTCAGATTTATAAAGTTTATGCATTTATTTAACTTCTGACTGGTCTTCTGAATGCCCTGTTCAATGACAATTTATTTATGGCAGTTTTAAGTAAATTGGTTGGTGCAATAATTTTGACCTGTCTATAAAGGCAACCTGTCTATAGTGACCGTTTTTCTGTCTCCCCTTGGGCAGTCGCTATAGACAGGTTTGACTGTATGTTTGGAATCTTAGTAACTACAGATTTCACATGGCAACTACATGTTTGAAATCTTAGTAACTACAGATTTCACATGTCAACTACATGTTTGAAATCTTAGTAACTACAGATTTCACATGTCAACTACATGTTTGGAATCTTAGTAACTACACTATTATTTCACATATATCATCTCCGCATCCTGAATACCTAGAGCTCTTCACTTTTACAGAACAGTTAAAATACATCGTATGATTCATACAACTTTTCAACACAAAATAAAACACATTTCAGTTCTTTTCAAGTTTCTTTTATACAAATTTTACTACATGGCATGGATATAAATAACCACAGCACACTGAAACAGTGAAGTAATATTGGATGACCAAATTTGTATGTTGTTGAATTATTGAAAGCAATGCAGATGATACCAACATCATTATAGAACAGATCAGAAAAGCTAAATATATAAAGTAAAACAAGGTAAAACTTCATCGTTATAGTTACAGATGTGAGTGGGATACTAAAAGAGACTATAGGTCGAAGTTCTTTGCTAGGGTTGGGCCAAAATAAAAAATATAGTTGGTTTGGCATAACCCGCCCGACCCAGAAAAAATGTGCCTAATCAGAAAATTTTATTGTGAAAAATACAACTTTTTGGGGTTTTTTTTGGAATTACTTGACTGTTCCGGATATTTATGTCAAGAAGTTGCTTTGCAAGTTCAAAAATATGTCTCGCAAACCCAAATAAGCTTGGTGTGTGTTTCTTTTGTTTAAGATCACAAAATAAATAATGATTTCCAAACAGTTTATATTCTGGTTTGTCTTTGTATTGAAGGTTGAAAATCTGTTTTCAGAACTGAATAAAAAAGTTCAGCACTACCTACCTACCCATATGTAAAACCCCCTGGTCAGGCTACAGCAAAGTGAGCAAACCCAAGATATTTTTAAAGAAGGCCTTGCTCTTAAATATCATATAAAGAACTAAACGAATGAATTTGCTGGTTACCTGACTTTGAGGTCATGTCTTTCACTCCACAACGGTCTGTATTTGGAGATATCTGGGAAGACTACGTCAGTGGTGTTCATCTTGTCAATGGCAAACTGCATCATACAAAAGTGCATGCGGTCCATCTGGAACTGAATCTCCACTTCTATGCTCATGTTCCTCCTAAGGTTCAGCTGACTTACACATGCCTTGGACAAACACAGGTAAATGTACTCTTTCCCTCTCCCATCATAATCAAAATTGTCTTTCCTTACAATGGCTGCCTCAAACACCTTTTTGCTGCTATCGTTTGTGGGTGCAATCAAAACCTTACGAACACTGCTCAAGATGAGTTTGCCTGCATCAGTGTCTTCTGTCAGATAGTCATTAAGTGGTACCTTAGCAAACAGCTCTCCAGTGTGAGCATACAGGTAAGTGTCCTCCTCAATACCTCCTACACAGTCGATTGTCACCTCTAGATTGTACCTGAATATAAATATTTAAATTATATAAAGCAACAAACTATTTCAAATATTCTATTAAATATTAGTCAATTTGCATTAAATATGTCCATAGCAACTCAATTTCTCACTCCCTGAACTTCACCGTGGCCTTTTTCGACCTTTACATTTCCATCGGGGTAAAAGGTACCGAGAACCGATGGAGGAAATTTATCACAAAGAAATTATCAAATCTATGCAGTAATCTGAAAACCCATGGATGAACTCTAACTCTGCTAGTAAAAATAACTGATAGCAATGTTATAGTTGTTGATGCAATGTGATATCACTTGTATAATCATACTCAACTTAATGGACAAAGAAAATGGGTTGAATATGCTAGTGTTATTCTACGAAATTTTGTAGATTTGGATTATACCATATCAACAGACCAAACATAATCAGATGGATGAGACTGGTTTGTCAACACATATCCAACTGTGATTTATCAATGCATGCCCAACTGTCAACACATACTCAGCTATGATTTGATGTCTGGTAATTTCTTCTAGCTCCAAGAGTTTCTTCATTTTATGTATATAGTTGTTTCGGTTGAGTTCTGTAACTAGACTGTTCTGGGTGACTACACTGTCAGCCTCGGATGGAGCTTTGTACTTGTTTGTCAGCATCTTCTCAAGGTCATCTACCCATTCCGATTCATTCTTGACGATAACTCTGTTCTCGCTTGTCCAGCGGTCAAATTTCAGCTGCTGTCTCAAGCTCCTGATCTTTTCATGCATGTGCATCGTTCCCACTTCTACAGAGATTTTTCTGACAAGAACCGGCTCCATTCCAAAGTCAAAGATGACCCACTGGCTGAAGGACCCAAACATGGCAGCTGTAAACTTGACCTGGACCTTGTAGCATGGACTTCCCTGGTCGATCTCCTCACAGCTACTGCCCTGGGCTATCTGGCAGTGTCCAGCTAGTCCTTTACCCAACAAAGAAAAGTGCAGACGGTCCTTGTTATACAGCAAGGCCAACTTTTGAAGAGGAACCTAAAATAGAAGAAATATAAAGTACCAATATAAATCCAATTTTCTAATTATGGTGAACTTCAGTGCAAGATAAGTGTTTAAGTAGCTAACGACTCAAATTTTATAAGTTATTACTTTGCACACTGTTTACATAAATAAAAGTTCTTTTGATCAGTTATCATATTTTATCAAGTACAGACAGGAACAATCACGGTTGCTTTTAATTGGAAATGTTTTAAATAATTATTCCTCCACGCAGCCTCTGGGTGAATGGACTGGGAACCACATTATTCATAAGGGCTATTCCATTAAAATATCTAACTGAACCCAGGACTCCACAATAATTCACTTCTATACATGGTTGGATTGCCTTCCTATTACTTCTATGTTATTTATTAAATAAATTCTATGGGTGGTACCCCTTAATCAAACCTGGAGTCCTGGGGTGGGGTAAATGTTTTACTGGAAAAGCCCGAAGTTTGAGGCCATGGTAGGCGCCTGCAAAATTTCATTAAAATTGGTTTAGGGATTTCTGAGAAAATAACAATGTCTACTCATGACAACGGAATAAAGGTGATTGCAATAGGTCATCCCAGACTTTGTCTCAGGTGATCTAAAGCGTCTGGTGTAGTTCACAGAATTCATCAATAACATATCACTCACACAATGATCACGGGATATTACCTGAGATTTGATAAGGAAAGTCCACAAAAAGGTAACATTTTTGTTTTCCTCGTATCTGACTAGGTCCTGGTCACAGGTGACAGATACTCCCTCTAGGTCTTCTGATATCTGTAAAGAAATAAATCAAGTTATAGTATTTTATTTCTGATCACTAGTTTAAAGAAATAAATAAAGCCAAAGAAATTTATTTTCCACCTTTAAGAATAAAAGAAGTCTGGTTTGTTCGTTACTTAACTGGCCATTAACACTTTAAAAAGTCATTTGGGAAATTTCACATCCAGTTCTGAGTTACAATAAAACTTTCCAAAAATGAAGATTTGATTCCTTATGGTGAAGTATTAAAAGTTGAAATCCCTGAATTTTGCTCAAAATTTTTATTTTGAAATCCTAAACAAATTTCATATATATGACATATTATTCCCTCTGGTCCTTTGGAATTTGTTGTAATTTGCTTTGTGTGAATTGCTTTTTGATGAGATCAACAACACTTACAACTCCTATAGCCGATTCTGACTGTTCATATTTCTCCAGGAGCTGGTCCATGTAGGAGAAGACCATTTCCTGGCGGGCCATGTCTCGCTTCATCAGTCTCCATTCATGTCTCTCCTTCCATTCCTCCAGCTCCTCAATCGAGTGAGCATGAGTACACATGTTATACATGTCTGGCACATTGGAGTAGGTGCATTTTCCTCCATTTTCATTTCTGCAAATAAAATCAAACCTGATTACTACACAAGAAAAAGTGTCTATAATAATTACTACAAATTAAAGCGAAAAAAACTGAAGATGCTTAGTATTCTCTCTTTGTTATTCATTTACATAATATTGATGTTGTAGATAGTGAGGAAGTATAAAACATACTAGATATCATACTTAGCCATAAAAACAAACCTAAATAGGTAGCTGGTTCTTCAGGTGTGTATAAGCTAAATATGGGCTTTCTGATCATTTGATAAAACTACCAAAACAAACATTTTTGATTATCTATACTTACACTTCAACAAAAAGAAACGTGGAACATGAAGGCATGTAAACCTACATTCATCAAGAGGCCAAGGTCAAGAATTTCAATTAAACTTATGGAGAGTTACTGCTCTCCCCGAAATTGGAAGTTTTAATTAAATAGCCTTTCACACACACTCCTCAACTATAAATGTTTTTTTTACTAGCAATACAAAACCATTGGAAGCAATTGCTGTAAGAGAATGAAGGAACAGCTGGTACACTTACTTGGGACAGAGTTCATAGCTACTGCCAGGCACACCCCAGGGTGGTTGTCTGTAATTCCACTGGTGTTCTTTGTCAGAGCTCACATTGAAGTTATGTCGCTCAGAAGCACAATGCTCATCCCACTGTTTTTGACTGTTGCACTGCTTGCCACAATAGGCACAGTACAGGGGATTGAAGTTGGACTGGATAGGTAGGGTTATCACATTTTTAACAGCAACTACAGATTCCCCACTCGTTATTTTGGACTTCACCAAGGACTGGCGTTTTTTCTGGCTTTCTTTACTGGTTTCATGCAGCTGATCTAGGGTAGCTACTGTATAACACAACAGAAAAATTCATTTCGTCAAGTATGTATTTAGTTGAATAACATTTTCAATATAACTTAATTACCTTCTGTTTTAAATATCAATTCAGCTACTGCTAGGACTGGAAAATTCAACCTACACAGATTTAGAGAAACTTTAGGACAGAGATTACTAATTTGATGATAATTATTTTCTATCATTTTTCATAATTTTCAAATTTTATGAATGTTGGCCTGGTATTTTCATATTGCCACATGCATGTTTCATCTGTTGTTACTTACAGCTGTGCGTGCACATCCACTGCCAGACCTCCAACTCCTCCTGGCTGTGGGCAAACTGGCAGTACCCTCCTCCCGTATAGCCACATTTTGTCTTATTCCTGATAAATTTGCAAATGATAAAGGCAAAACCTCCAGGGATCTTTCTTGGTAATGGTCTAATTTCCCTGTTAGCAGTAGCAAGCAAAAAGATCCTGTTTGTTTTCCAGTTGGAGTGGGATTTCACACAGCGATCCTTGTCACCATCCTGAACACTCTTTTTTCCATTCTTCCAGCAGGTTTGACATATAGCAGTAATTACATACGGACACTCATTATCCTCCAGATCTAGATTTTGTTTCACATTTGTAGCAATGTTTGTAGGTGCTTTCTGTGCTGCAACTGACGAGGGTGTGGTTCCTGCGTATGCAGAACGTACAATAACTGTCTGATCTACAGGAGGTGAAGCTTCATGTTGCTGACTCAAAAGTGGAGCAATGGCTTTATTGATCTCCATCACAATTTCCTCCTTGGACATCCCAGAATCTCTCTCCAGCATCCATATATCTCTCTCCACCAAGCTGTGTGCAAATCGACACTCTGCATTGATTTGATTTCTACAATATTGCAGCCACTTGCAAATTTTGAAGAAAGCAGTTTTATGTAGAAATCCTCTTTGATTGATGAGCTTGATTGATCCATCATTTGCGAAGTGGGCCATGATCTTGTACTCTGACCACTGATGCCTTTTTGGACTCTTGCAGAAATCACCAGATCCTTTGTTTGAAATGATTCTAGGTGTATTACTATAGCAGAATTTGCAAATGAAATCAAAAGATCCCCCATGTTTTTTCAGAACATCTTCCAATGTGAAACCCTTAGCTACACTAACTGATCGATTCTGCATGATGAATTCTGTGATGTTAAATTTTTCATCCTTTTCTAGTGTCCATAAATTCTGCTCTTCCACATTGTGGGCAAAAGAACAGGATTCTTCTCCATACCTACACAGGCCAGGATTTCCAGTAGTAGACACTATTGCACAGAATATACTTGCCAGGAAACTGTCGATGATTTTTGCGTTCACGGATACATTGCCAGGCCACTGACTGTCCCTTAAGTTTCACTGCTAGCACATTTTCCTCACATTTGTGAGTTTTTTGTTGAGGCATGTAATATCCTGGCTGGTTACCGTACACAAAGCACACTTTACACACTAGTTTGAAGTCATGAGTGTCTCTCAATGGAAATTTGAGAATTGTGACAGGTTGGTTGGTTTCTGTTACCTGTGAAGGCATTTCTGATGCTGGTTTCGGAGTAGGTGCCTGCATAAGATTAGGTCTCATCTGTCCTTGGTTGGTGGTAGGACCTGAATGATAGTGTGGCCTTTCTTGTCCGAAAAAGCCTCCTGCTAACATAAACAAAATAAACAGTCATTCATTCTAAATCTGCTTTGAACATAAATTTTGTATTTGCTTCATCCAAATTACACCTTAAAGACAAGTTTTTAACGCATCAACACACTGTCACTAAGTTTATGGAAGACTAAGCTGGGTGTAATGGAATTTTCGAAAAAATATCACAGGAATGTGTTACAAAACACAAAACGTTTTCTCAGCATAATTCCGTGATGTGATCCTTTTATCATTTCTGAAATCATTCTAATATTACAAAACTTTATCTTTTATCCAATACTGGTATAAAGATACTACATTCCAGATACTCAGGTACTTCAGGTGCTTACCTTGAGATGGCGGCACTCTTTGATACTGGAATTGATGGTGTTTATTGGTAGCTTGATGTGGACCTGGCATTCTGGGAGGGGGAAATCTAGTGTTGACATTCATTGTTGGTGCAAAATTTCCTGTGTTTCCTGCGAAAGGAGGTGGTGGTCGACTCAGGTTTGGTCTCACAGGCGAAGATACCTAGATGCTGGGGATTTTGGTATTGGACAGAGGAATGCTGGGGTTTAGGAAGCAAGGGAGCACTTGATTGGTAAGAAGGTTCTGCCTGGGAAGTGTAAGTGTGACCTGCTGTACCTCTAGGAGGTGGCTCAAAAAGTGCAGCTTTAGGTTTGGGAAGTTGCACAATTGGGGCTGGGGCAGGTTCACTTTGAGGAGCTTTCACAACTGGCGATTTTCAAGAAGTGGTTCCTGTTTCATAGCTGGCTGCTTTAAGAGTGACTCCTGCTGTTTAACAGTTTGGGTTGCAGATTTGGATTTCTTCGACTTAAAATTGAGTCCAGGAATGCCAGGTGACTGTGCTGGTGGTGGTTCATTCTGAACAATATTGTTTTGTATAAATGTCTCTAAATCCCAGCTGGACTCTGCAAGAAACACCAAATACAATTAAACTTCTGTTCATATATAATTCAGTTTACATTTTCAAATAGACATTTATTCTCTTATTTTATTTTCTTCAAAATCTGTACTCACAAGAGATGTGGAAACATAAATTCAACCTGGTCGTATAAATGTAACTATTACTATGCCCTATCATACAACATACATTGTGAAGTCTAAACTGCCAAGTATTATTATGTTTAAGTCTTCTTAAACCCATTAATAGCTTACCGATTTTCAGCTCATGCAGTTTCTCAATGAAACCAGTAATGCTGAACTGATCATCCTTATCCATCTCCCAGAGGTCCATCTCAGCTTTGGTGTGTGGAAATGTACAGCGATCATCCCCTACCCTACATGGCTGGTTCTGTGCAAACTGCATACACTTCTTGTAGTGGTAAATCATCTTTGGAGTTTTGTGCTCTGGTCGAGGCCGTATTCGAATCCATGTGATATTTTTGGCTGTCATGGTTGCCTTCAATTTCAGTACCAGATAGTCTTTATCACATATGTGCTTAAATTCATAGAAAGCATAGCCTTGCACACCTTCACCAGTTTTCACGAAGCATTGAGAACATGCCAATTTGAAATCATAGTTTTCCAGAGGGAAATATAAAGCATTTAAGTCCTCATCACTCAGTGTAGGGACTGTTTTCTTTGGCTGTTTGTGGACAGGACTAGCAGAAGATGAACTACTGTATGTCGATGATGTCTTTTCTGGCCTGGCTTTTACTGAAAAATGACAACAGCTTCATTTGACACCAAGAAACATAATATTATTGAAACCAAGAGTGTGAAAGCAACATCTAATGAATTTCATGTAATTATGATTCAGTGCACAGTGCACAGTGATAGGTATATATTTTTGGTATTGAAATACATGAATTATCTAATATGTGGATACCTAAAATTTTTGCATAGAGTACACACTTTTTCAAAAACTGACAAGTGAAAAAATCTATTGCACAATATCCATAAATACAGACATAGGCATGGATGTCATGACTGTTATTAAGGATCTGTTACCGTTATTTCTTTGACAACAGGATTACAATTAAATATATGAATATATGAAGTGAATACATGAAGTGAATAGTAAGTAAATGTTAAATGCATAATCAATAAAATAAATATATATTTGATGTTTAATTCCTTAAAATTGTATATCTATTTATCAGCAATCATGAGAATTTATCTTTGTCAAGCCACCCATGTTCCACACACATACACTCTAACTTCTGGTATTTAGGCTGTTTGGGAATCAGCAATACGATGTGTCATGGCTCAACAAAACTTGAAATAATATATCAGTACTAAATTATAATTTTTCACTTATAAATCCATAACTTTGCCAGAATCTGATAACTGTCTCAACAAATTTTTTTTAAGAAGCTGAATCAGAACAAACAATTTGTTAAGTAACACCAATGCCCTGATCATGATCTCAGCTTTCCAGTAAATCTTATTATGTACAGGCCTAATTAGCTTTGGATACATCAAGTACAGATACAACAAAAGATCATATTTGTCCTGAAAATCACAATCCAATGACTACACAAGGTAAACAACCTGTCAAATCTGACCAGTTGATTTCAGTTAAAGGTTGTAATCACTGGTAACCCTAAAACCTTGAATTTACTCGCGCGAGTTTGAATTTTTCAGTGAAAGTGAGCGTTTTCAACGTGGCGTGAGTATTTTAAGTGTAATTGAGTATTCTCAGTGTGCCGTTTTTAAATTCAGTATGCCGTTTTTAAATTCAGAGTGCCGTGGATCGTTACGCATCAGCGCACTCGACAAGTAGTATAGGATTACCTGTACCGATCGATCGATGAAACGTCCAACACCGCGCGCGACCTCGTGTATCGTACGGTAGAAATACGTGTTCTTGCAAACGGGAAATATTACTGGAAGCAACATTTATTGCTCTCGGATTTGGACATTATTCTTTACCCCAGATCAATCGTTATCTATTGTCATTACGCCTGTAATTAATCACAACCCACCTATTCCGTTTACTTGCTCCGAGATCGACTAATATTGTCGTGATATTTGACGTACTTGTTTTCGGTAATACGGCGGTGGTGTTGTCAAAAAAATACCCATGTTATGATTTACCCCGTATAATGTGAAGTGTTCATATGAGAAAGTGTATTGAAGCAATAAACCGGTTACGTTGACTACTGTACATCGTATTTTGTTATTTATTTATAATACTTGACCCGGGCGGGATCCATATGTAATCACTGTGTATTAACTGTGTCAATCTTCCTGTTTCAGATATCCATAACTGAGAAGTATCGCCGTTGCTGTATTACCTGTTCAAGAAACCGTCAACACATGTGATGATTGATAAACATGTTTAATGATACAATTAAATTGGTATATAGCCAGTATATTGCATTTTGTTATTTATACTTACCCGGGACGTATCGGAGATGACGTACAGTAGCAAGTAAAGTATTCAACGTTTATATTAACTGTTTCAATCTTCTTTTTCAGGTATTCCATGACCCAGGTAGAATGACGTTGTTCATCATATTTTCAAGTGGGTTCGAGGATAGAAACCTACATCTCATTTATCAATAAAATAGTCATCAGCAGTATATCTATATGCAGTTATATTCATTAGCTTACCTGGAGCAGATCGACGATCCTATCCATTAACGGGTGTCTTCAGGTAAGATATATCCTATCACGACACACTGCGTTTAACAGCTATTAAAGCAAAACCCTTTCATTTGTTGTATATGTTATCAAACAATATATTTGCTATCAGTAATCCCATGTGTGCACGTTGTTTTGTTTTTTTTTGTAAAAAAAAATGTACAAGGGGTCCGCGCGTTAAAAATGACGAATTCACAACTTTAAAACTAGTTTGATATATTAATTATTTCTTAGACCCTTTTATGTCCGATAAAAATATAGCCTGTCAAATTGTATTGCAGTATTTCAAAGTAAGAGCCTGTAAACTAATTATGTGTCATGACACGAGATCCGTATTAAATAATAAAAAAAAGGTCGATTAATATTTACTGAAATAAATGGTGATAATTCGTGTCGTTTGTAAATGCAGGGACCGTGATACCATACTCCTACATTTGTGTAACCACGGACAGACCGTGATACCATACTCCTACATTTGTGTAACCACGGACAGAGCAATTAAAAATCTTAAGTTCCTGATATCTAACATAAAAAGGCCGCTGATTTTATTTTGTATCCGACCTTATTGAACTGATACCAGTGTGATTAGAACCATCTTCTTGGGATCTAGATAAACTCTACCCTACCGCATTGTTCCGACAGTAAACGACCAATACCTCTCAAAACGGCCCTTTTCAGGGCCGACTTCTTTTCACGAAATGCAAAAAAAAAAAAAAAATGAAAATGAAAATGCACAACTCAAATCTATAGAACTAATATTTCAAAAAGCAAATCGTACGTATTACGTAGTTTCACTCGGGCAACAAACGGTCATTTTTGTACACGTGTTGTTGCAGCAGTACAAGATGGAGAATATAACATTTGGTATTAAATTTACTTTATTTTTTATGTTTCTGATAGCAACAGGATATTTTATATTAGAATAGAAATAAGCAAACTGATGATGTGGGACAAACAGCACGACACTTAATTTGCTAGTTACGTGACTCCGCCTATTGACAGATTTCGTCACCTGTCACCGTCTTCCAATGAACACAAGTAGGCGGAGACGCGGGTTAGTTGACAGGTAGACAGGCGCCAAAGTTATATAAACTAATCCAATTAGACAACACCGCAGGTGGGCGGAGTGACGGATAGATGATCTGTCATGTCAGATGATCACTTGTCTCAATGATTGTTAAATTCAATTTTAATGCATTAATTGATCACTTAGAAATTGTATGTATGTATTCATGGTTATGATGAATAATGAGTGTTTGTAAGTATTTTTTTTTCAGGTTTCAGATTTGAAATTCTGTAATTAACATATCCCACGGACAGTGAAGTGATCTCCAAGGCTGGATTCAGTATCAAAATACATCGATATACAATCGTCCGATTGCAATAAAATGTTGCACGATGTTAGATATAAGTACAATTTGTATGTTGCAGAAAAAAACCCACATATTAATGAACGAATTCCTTGGCGTGTAAAAGTAACTGGACACCGATATAGTATTTAATTCTATACAATTTTTCATTAAAAGGACGTCAATTTCATTTGAATAATTTTTGTAAGATGGGTACGACTTCGCCTATTTCTCTCGGTACGAGTCCGCCAAATTTAGGTACGATTCCGCCAATTTAGGGTACGAGCTTCTATGAAACATACATATACATTTACTAGCACCGTGCCAGAAGTGTAATTTTCTTTTTTTATGCATTTTCCACCTTTCATTTAGTGTAAACTTTTATTCTTTCATACAGACAAGACAAAATACAACAAATATCGCTTCAAGACTGAACAGGATATGGACTGTACCTTTACTGAGGAACGATAACGTTTCAGAAAATATATCAAGTACAATGAATATAACTCTTGTTGCATCAATAATTTATTCTATTGCGCGATAGTTTGAAAATATGGACGATGTATACCATTTCACTGCCTAAATCTTCTGCTGGATTTTATATACAAAATGAACAAATGTACTTTGTATCTATTGTGATTGTTACCATGCCGCTAACGATTGCTCTTTCTCAATGTTAATAAAATGAAAATATAAATTTTCAAATCAATCATATAGCAATTAAAAAAAAAAGATAAAAACTTTCCGTGAATACAGCATCCAGATGTGAAAAAATTAGAGGATATTGTTTACACTGACTCTATCTTTGTCTATATGTTCAATAATTAAAAGCTATTGACGCTATTAGTTGTATCTAATAATTAAGAAATGATTAACGATGATTCGTGTATTGTTGCAAGATATACAACAAGGACGAAGATATTTTGCAATTAAATTAATAACTCTGCAGAGGATATTTTGCAATTAAACTAACAACTCTGCTTATAACATTAATGTATTACAATGGCCTTACAGACATACGGGCGTGATATTCTGCAAAGGTAAGTGTGCTTACTCGTGTAACATACAGGTTACGGTATAGGGTACAGGTGACCGCTCCAGCGTCTGACCGGGTCCACCCAGCCAAACTCGGTCAGTCGTCACTGATGTGTGTTTGTGTCCGTGTTTCTGGTAACATATAGGTTATGGTACATGCATTTTTACAGGTCTTCTAGAAGAACTCGCGCAGTGGGAAGTTCGGTTAGGGGATACACTTCACTGTTTAAAATGATAATCTCAAAGAAAACAGTAACCACATGTGTCCATGTAATTAACAATGGGTGACTGGACAGGTGTGAAAGAAGACTGGCACTTACGGAGTGAAACGGAGAAAAGTAACTCTTAATGATGATAATTGATGTATATCTAAGGAAATCCAAAGGAAGAACGCTGTTATTTTTTTTATATAGTTTGTATTGTTATCGTATTTTCTTTCTCTGTATACCACTTTTGGTAAAGGTGTTGAGATGAGATGAATCGGGATAAGTACAAACTCACACATATGTTATCCCCATATAAAAGTGCTACCGAAACCAGGGACATATAATTTTCTATTATAACAGGCCATATATCACATGTAACATCTTACTATTTTGTTTATTATAACGAGCCGTATACAACATGTAACATCTTACTAATTTTCTTTTATAACGGGCCAAATTCAACGTGTATCCTCTTGCTAATTTTCTATGATTACGGGTCATTAACATTAAAATTGAATAATTTTCTATTTCAACGGGTCGTTGTAACACTTGTTCATGAAAAATTAGTAATCCCAGACAGGATTCATAGAGTAAATTTTCAACATCGTGGTTATGTGAATGAGCCAAATTTGGTTAATTATTCTATAGGCAAACCTTTGAGATACGAATTTGTTTTGCTTGTAGGAAAAACGAAACTCACTGAATTCCAAAAATATATCTTCGGAACTTTTATGAAGTGCATGGAAACCTAACGTGTGAACTCACAAGTAATTATCGGCATGTGCCGATTAGAACCTGAACGCCAGAAATCACAGACACCTGTGGTGCAGTGACAGGTGTTATAAGCTTGTGGACCGTAATTTCTCACCTGGTAATTGTTTAGCGGTATACTAACCAACCCAAACTTGAGGATTCGTAATTCTCCGAACATGCTGGTATATTTTTTCTAATTCCTGTTTTAAAAGACATGACTTGCGACACACGAATGGAAAGTAAAACACAAGGATCTCAATCACTTCACGATAATTACACAATTACTAAAAGAAAAGAAAGATAAATAAATGAAAAAAAAAAAAACGAAATAAAAGAAAAAAATACACTTTACCCATTGCGAGTTTAATAATTTTAGTATTAATTATGATTAGTCACGATGAACTAAATTGTATGTTTTTTATCACATAAAAAAACGGAACTAAAATTATGGTTTTAATAAGTCTCTGTGATATGTACCTGTAAGTATCGACCAATACTATTATAATTGTTGCTAAGCACTTTTATATAATTTCACTTTCAACGATCGTATATAAATTATATCTTTCTCAAGCATTTAATCGTCGGTAATCCCTGGGACCATGACATGTAACATAAGGGATAAGATCTGTATGATTATAAGCAAGTTGTAGGCTCAAACACTGGTTTTCATACGGAAGAGATACTAGTCTATTGTAGATCATGATGAATCTATATAAAATATAACTTTCTGAATTAAGTGACCTTCATGACTAAAAGCGGGTTTTGCATAGATTATAATGCATAAGTTTACAGTATGTGTGTATCGTCTCACAAACCAGAATATCCAGAACTGTTGTATTTTAAAATGACACATTATTTTATTTAAATAGCTCAAATTGATATTGTTGGATTCCAACTTCTTGTCAGCAATATTCACCAAATTCATCAACCCTAAACCTCGTATCCAGATCATATGTGAAAAGAGAATAAATGAAGTTGAATTTGAATCTTCAGACTGGTCTGTGTTGCTACTGTCCACACTGTCGTCTATACTGCAGGCCACCATTTCAGTTACTCCGTTAAACCTGTGCATCAATCAATCAAACAAAGACCGATGGTCTATTATAATCTGAAATTCTAAAATCTGAAAGCAGCGCACACGATGTTTTGTCAGTGAACATATTAAATAAAACAGTCAATTGGTCATATATCTATAAGCCTGATCGTCAGAAGAATTGATCTCGTAGCATTACAGCAGTGCTGCTACTGAAACATGTGCACAACATGTGTGTAGGCTACCTCACGAAAAGTGGGTCGACACACCAAAAGTTAACTGACCCCGTCAGGCACAAGCTTTTCACCGAAGACCTCATCCCCGGGGCATTAATTAGAATATAATTAGCGGCAGTATACCGAACTCAGTGAATTTCGTAAATACCTGTTTACCTGGGAAGTGTCCAGTTGACCTGCTGACCTAGCGGTGTCCTGGGGCGTTGATTAATTAGTCGTTGTCATGCCTGACTTGCCTATGATTTGTGCATTGGCCAGTTTACCTGGGTATCTCACCTGTGCACAATATTATCGGTTTCATGAATAAAACAGATCACATGACACTTCAGTCTCTCTGTACAGACATTATGCAGACGAATCTGTATTGGTTTACTTGAGTAATTAATAGCCGTGGATATCGATATTATAAAAACATGTCAAAGTTATTATCAAAATACATGTCACCAAAGTTAAGTTCTTTATTACTTTAAGCCTTTCGGCTCATCCGTAGACATGTGAATATACATAATATAACAAAAGCATTGATTACTTTCGCACCACACCCACACCGACAAAAGACCTGTCCAAGTACCGGGCAGTCTTCATCCAGGCCGGAGAGAATGATGTAATGGACAGTACATCGGCTGAAATCAAAACAACCACCATTCGAATCTATGACGTTTTGATTGCCCAGAGAGTTAACCAAGTATGTTTCCACGTCATGATCGGACCTACAACAAACGGGTTATCACTCATTAACTGAGTTTTGAAGAAAATGCACCACGATATGATCTGGGTGCACGGACCAAACTTGCTTCCACAGACTCGGTTCAGCGCAAGGATGGCACACACCTGACTCTATAAGATGGAATTTGCCTTCTCCAACAGCGGATACTGCAGTAACAATGGAAGGAAGATAGAAGTCAGTCGCTTTGATTCGTCTATAGCTACACTATAATGACGGCCCTTTTCAGGACCACCAAAAACACTCGAAAAACATCCAGCACTCGAATTTATGCAATAAAAACAACTATTATATATTTATTGCAAATGTTTATATATATAAAAACAATATCTCAATTACCGAGTCGGTATCTATAATTTGGATAATTACGTCCACACATTACAGTTTCTGTAATGGCCGCCTTCCATAACATGATGAGCAGGGATTCGAAATTCTATCAATACTCAAGGTTCATATTTGAAATTTCTTAAAACGTATGAGTTTTCTTCTGCTTGGGGATATAATGAAATATATGAGATATGTTCAGTGGCAAATGTTGTTGGGAACGTGAATTTTGGCGACTCTGAAAATTGACATAAATTCCACACATAGTTTCTGTAATGGCCGCCTTCCATAACATGATGCGCGGGGGTTCGAAATTCTATCAATACTCGAGGTTCATATTTGAAATATGTTTAAACGTCTGAATTTTCTTCTGCTTGAGAGTATAATGAAAATCAAGTATGTAACTGTTCTATTTGTACTTATATTTGGGAAGGTTATTTCAACACTGAAGCTCGTACTTTGGAACGACTTCCTAAAAACAGGTTGTTGTGTCAAATTCGAATAATTCAAAGTTGTGATAAACGTTGTCCCGAATCCCTTTTGCCAACACCAAATCTTGATATTCTATATAAAAAGTGTTGCGTTGACAATTAAATACAAGTCCCCATGGGGTTTACACAGGTCGACAAAGAGACACGACCGCCCATCTTACAAATTCCATGGTACGATTAAATACATTGGATACAAAATATCCGGGTTAGTAGTTGGACACTTATTTCTTTGTATATATATTGTTTGATAACATATACAACAAATGGAAGGGTTTTGCTTTAATAGCTGTTAAACGCAGTGTGTCGTGATAGGATATATCTTACCTGAAGACACCCGTTAATGGATAGGATCGTCGATCTGCTCCAGGTAAGCTAATGAATATAACTGCATATAGATATACTGCTGATAACTATTTTATTGATTAATGAGATGTACGTTTCTATTCTCGAACCCACTTGAAAATATGATGAACAACGTCATTCTACCTGGGTCATGGAATACCTGAAAAAGAAGATTGAAACAGTTAATATAAACGTTGAATACTTTACTTGCTACTGTACGTCATCTCCGATACGTCCCGGGTAAGTATAAATAACAAAATGCAATATACTGGCGATATAACAATTTAATTGTATCATTAAACATGTTTATCAATCATCACATGTGTTGACGGTTTCTTGAACACGTAACAGCAACGGCGATACTTCTCAGTTATGGATATCTGAAACAGGAAGATTGACACAGTTAATACACAGTGATTACATATGGATCCCGCCCGGGTCAAGTATTATAAATAAATAACAAAATACGATGTACAGTAGTCAAACGTAACCGGTTTATTGCTTCAATACACTTTCTCATATGAAAACTTCACATTATACGGGGTAAATCATAACATGGGTATTTTTTTGACAACACCACCGCCGTATTACCGAAAACAAGTACATCAAATATCACGACAATATCAGTCGATCTCGGAGCAAGTAAACGGAATAGGTGGGTTGTGATTAATTACAGGCGTAATGACAATAGATAACGATTGATCTGGGGTAAAGAATAATGTCCAAATCCGAGAGCAATAAATGTTGCTTCCAGTAATATTTCCCGTTTGCAAGAACACGTATTTCTACCGTACGATACACGAGGTCGCGCGCGGTGTTGGACGTTTCATCGATCGATCGGTACAGGTAATCCTATACTACTTGTCGAGTGCGCTGATGCGTAACGATCCACGGCACTCTGAATTTAAAAACGGCATACTGAATTTAAAAACGGCACACTGAGAATACTCAATTACACTTAAAATACTCATGCCACGTTGAAAACGCTCACTTTCACTGAAAAATTCAAACTCGCGCGAGTAAATTCAAGGTTTTAGGGTTACCAGTGAATTAATCTTATAAATAATACATTTTTATTGCCTTATGCTGGAGTTTTAAGCTTTTAATCATGCAGTTCAAGTTAGAAAAAAAAATTCCAAAGAAAATAAAACTTAAAAACTTAAAATCGTACCTGTGCTCTATAAGCGCAAAGTTATAGTACCTTGAATACACCTTGAATACAAAGTTACTCAGGTTTGATAGTATTTCCAAATCTATTAAAATTCAAAACTTAAAAGTACTGGTCAAACCAGCTTATTTGTTTGTGAAGCAGGTCTATACTTGAGGTACATACCAGAAGAAAAAGTATCAAGCCCCATACCATCACTCAGTTTTCCTCTTGGAGAAGATTCCTGAAAGAAAGGAAGACACTTTTGTGACAATTTTTAATGTACATATGGCCAGATGGTATATTGTCCAACTTTCTTTATCCCTGTCTAGAGAGAAATAATTTGGCAATCTCAAGCCTTATTTGTTTATACAAAACTCACCTTTGCACAAAAATTGTCACCGTTTAGAAATGGTTTCTGTACCCATTTAAAAAGATCTAAATTTTAACAATGTACTAAGGGCTATACCTTTCAAATATCTACCTGACCCCAGGACTACACAATAAATCACTTCTATCCATGGTTGGATTGCCTGTCTATTACTTCTATGTAATTTATTAAATAATTCTATAGTTTGGTTTGTTTTTGTTTAACGTCCTATTAACTCTTTACGTACTCATTCAAATTTCGCGGTCGCTACCGGAAGTGAATGCTGGGTAGGTCCTTTGTGTATTGGAGCATATGGCTATCACATCAGACGTCGATAAAACGATCTTTTACTGTTGTATGATGATTAATATTAAATGAAGTTTATCATATTGAACGAGGACTGAGTACGGAAACTCTTTTACCCATTTTTTCCTTTAAAATACAACGAAATCACCAGGCAGAATCGCGGGAAATGCCATGTTGATCGGCACATGTGTCACACGTGTGCAAGTAATCACGCAGCCAAAACATCGTTTTTTCGGTGTGTAAAAATATTTTATGTTTTACTTACTTATTTTGATGATAAACATTACTCAATTATATATATTTTATCGTTTTAAAAGCTTTATTGTGTTTAATACCTCCAGTAAATTTGAGGCCGCCATTTTGTAGCTATGCAAACAACCCGGCATGAACCGGCGGAATTCTTTGAAATAGACAATCTTAACGAATGCATATGCTTCTGGTACGTAAAATATACCATCAATACAATATTTACATTGCTTTTTATTTCTTAAAAACATCATTTCCGTGTCAATTCCTTTGTATGACTATGCTAAACCAGCAAGTAATATCAACATCTTTCGCGATGTTTTACGACGATTTGAGTCGTCACAAAGGATGGAAGGCATGTTAATTGCGAAGTGTGTATTCGTCATGAAGGATACAAGAGCACGTTTTTGTGACGTCTGTAGTCGTCGTGAGTACGGAAAGAGTTAACAGCCAGGGTCATTTAAGGACGTGCTAGGTTTTGGAGGTGGAGGAAAGCCGGAGTACCCGGAGAAAAACCACCGGCCTACGGTCAGTACCTGGCAACTGCCCCACGTAGGTTTGGAACTCGCAACCCAGTGGTGGAGAGCTAGTGATAAAGTGTCGGTACACCTTAACCACTCGGCCACTGCGGCCCCCTTGCTAATTCTACAGGTGGACACCCTTAACCAAACCTAGAGTCTCGGGGTGGGGTAGATGTTTTACTGGAAAAGCCCTTAGTTACAACCTCATGTAAAGAGTTAATCAATATATGGTTAAGTTTAAATTTAATCCACCTACCTGTTTGGTGGAAGTGCCAGCTGGTGTAGGAAGTTTAATAATGTTGGGGCCTGGAGCACTCAGATTGGTTTTACGTACGTTGAGAAAGTTACTTGCAAACTTTACATCTTCATTAAGACTACTGCCATCACTACTGCTCCCCTCCTCACTCTCGGAATCAGAAAAGGTGTGTCCATTCCTTGGCAAGTTCATCACTTGTTTACTCTTTTTCTGCTGCTTTGGTTTTCCTTAAACAATTAAGATAATCATAGCTGTACACAAGCCTGAATACAAAGATGATTATTATTATGAAATGAATACAAAACATACTGGGATGATACCCTATGACAATTCTTGCAGATATAGCTTTAAAGCTCGGACTTGAGGAACTAACAGTATTCAATCATTACTTTTCATATAAAGCAGTTGAGAGATGTTTATAAAAGAACTGATAATTAAGTAACCAAGGTTGAAAGATTTACATAAATTTACCGAACTATCTCAAGGGAGGCAGATTTCATGAATTTATACAATGATATTCTCCTTGGTTCAAAGATATACCCCAGACCAAATTTGGTCAAAACTCTTTACTGAAAGCAGAAATTGTTTAATGATCTTGCAGATAGGATAGCTTAATATGTCTTGAAAGAGCTTACCAGAACTTTTCTTCATGACTTTTGTTTTTGTTGAATTCTGGAAGAAGAAAAAACAAAACATTTTTGTCCAGTGAAACCTGCACTGTTTACAAGTGTCAAAAAAGAAATAGTCCGTACTTGCATTAATTAAACATCTTTATAAATACTAATATTAATGCTTTTGCGCAAGCACAAGTAGAGACAAAGGAGATCCTACAAATAATTTTTCTTAATTTTTAAAATCCATAAAGAAATGACTTCATCCATCAAAATCTGACATGGTCGACCATCAGCTATTTTGCTTATTTGATCATGATCAGTCTTAAATTTTATATACATGTACATGTAAATGCACAACCAGGGACCAAGGGAACCTACAGGCAATTTGAAGGAGACCATTGCATTTTTTTTAAAAAAATAGCAATAACAAACTTTTATCGTCAAAATCTAATGTGGCACTCTTCAACCATTTTGATCAGTCTCAAAATTGAACATGCACAACTATAAGGATGAAGGGGATAATACATATGAAATTTGAGATAGTTCAATACAGTACTTAGTGAGAAAAAGAAATAAAAATACCCAAGTGTCAAATTATGATTTATTGACAAATAATCAATAGATCACAGTACTATTAGCTATGTAACTGAAATCCAAGTTTTAAGTATTTCTTGTAGGTGGCAATTCATTTCCATTTTACAACTTTTACATAATAAATAGTATTAAGTAGTGAAAACAATATAATAACCCTTATCACTAAATGCATAAAGCAAATCCACGAAGTATTTAATGTTCCCAAATCAACCATACTCCTCTATGGAAACGGAGTTATCTCCCCTTACCTCATTAACATGGATATTTGTTCCACTTAACCAATCAACATCAGGTTGGTTTGCAGCCTCTGCTTGAGCATGTCGAATGGACACATTAGCAGTAGAAGTCTTCTGTTTAGAGGTGGTTTCAATTACCAATGCATCAGAAAGCTCTTCAATTAACTCTCTAAATATCTGCAACAGCATTCATCTTTCTTCATTCACAATGCAGTCATAATTAATTAATAAACAGCATATAGAAGTAATTCAAATATCATCTTGTATAAATTAACAATGCCAGTAGTCAAATTACGAAGTCAACCTATACTGGATTTTAAAAGGGGAATTCCCTCAAAATAACATTCCATACAATGTATACACAGCTGCTAGGCAAAGGGAATTCCCCTAACACTGGAAATTTACAGTACAAGCATGATATATTTAGATATGTCATCATAACTTCTAAGTATTACTTTCACATTCCCTGAACATAAAAGGAAAGTTGTGTTGCTTAAGATATCACTTTATCCTGATGTGTAATCACATCAGCTGTTATTAGAGATTACTTATCAGATAGTATAAAACTATATAGGCTGATGTAAGGCTAAATAAAATTAATTACTTGGTTCACATTCCAATTTGAGGGAGGGAGTTGGGTTTTTTTAACATTTAAAATGCAAAAAAACAGATGAAGGCATTTTTTTAAAACATTTTTTTTTAACCATAATTACCAAGTTTGTTGATATCTTTTCCACACATTCTTCTCTCAGGAAAAAATTTGTAACAAGGGAGATTTTTCCCCCCATTCATTTCAACCAGGAAAACATATGAAATGAGGGGGGCTTCTTCTTTAACTTCTAATCAAATCAGGGAGAGCTGGAGAACCAAGTAATTATTTTTTTCTTTGACCTTTGTGGTATCTGATAACTTACATTAGGTTGTTTCAGGTGCCCCTGTTGTGCAATCTTGAGGGCTTCTGCAGTCCTGTTCTGTGCTTTTAGAGCTTGCACTTGTCTATAGTAGGCTTTGATGTTCGAGCTAAATATGTCAATTGCTAAAATAGAAAACATAAAATATACATGTTAGTTTCAATCACAACTGTTTTCATTGAATTCAGTTTTACTAGGGAAGAAGAAAATAAATGTATTTGACAATGAAATCCAATATTGCTTGCAAGTAGTCATAATGATCATGTTACTATTCTTGTTTGTAATTCAATGATATGTCCCACAACAAGCTCCTAATTAGGAAAGTCTGTGTGCAGAATTTAGAAAGATATGTCCAGTGATAATAATTAAGTAATTCTACATAAATTCTTAACTGGGTACAATCTAGTAGTGCCAGTTATTGTGCTGGCTGCAATGTACACTTGTTATGTTTTCTTCGATATTTTTTTCATTATTTCTACAACTTGCCTTTCTCACAATCATGGATAGCTTCGTTGTACATTTCCTGAAAAAAAAAGACAAAAAGCTTTTCAAACAGAGTTACGAATACAAGTGTTAACACTTACAAATACACACTGTATCTAATATACCTAAGTTGTAAAATATATTCTTTGGTTGGTAAGGATAGCTATATGAAAGGTTATCTAACATCAGCATGCCCCATCACATACAACTGTACCTGACTCACAGATCAAAACTATTATGCATGCACAAATGCTCGATGTCGAGGTTACACTGTGTGCACGGTAAAATGGATGTAAAAAGAATCCAAACTGTCTCAAGACAAGAGATCCCAGAGGGATCTTGGCGCCCACCATTGAATGATCTTTATAGGTTCCATGTCAGATTGATCTTTTCTCTACTTTTCCCTTCCTCTAAGTCTTACTAATCTGTGTAAATTCAGAAACAGCCCTCTAGTACTTTTCAAACAAGGGGAACCTATATATAAAATTTAAGATTTAGCAATAATGGCTGTCTGTTGTTTTTGGATTGGTCCCAAAATGCAACACCAGGGACCAAGGGGAACCTACATATGAAATTTGAGAAAGATCCCTTCAGTACCTTCTGTAAAATAGCGATAACAAACTTCAATTGTCAAAATACAAGATGGCTGCCTGTCAGCCATGTTGTTTTCCTATTGGTCCCAAGATGCAATATGCAGAACTACAGACCAAGGGGAACTTATAAAAATGTTTGAGAAAGATCCCTTCAGTACTTTCTGAAAAATAGCGATAATAAGTTTCAATTGTCAAAATCTAAGATGGCTGCCTGTCGGCCATGTTGTTTTACGATTAGTCTCAAAATGCAATATGCATAACTAGGCACCGAGGGGAACCTAAATATGAAATTTGAGAAAGATCCCTTCATTACTTTTTGAGAAATAGCGATAACAAACTTCAATTGTCAAAATCTAAGATGGCTGCCTGTCGGCCATGTTGTTTTCTGATAGGTCTTAAAATGTAATATGCATAACTAGGCACCAAGGGGAACCTATATATGAAATTTGAGAAAGATCCCTTCAGCACTTTCTGAGAAATAGCGATAACAAACTTCAATTGTCAAAATCCAAGATGGCTGCCTGTCGGCCATGTTGTTTTCTGATTGGTCTCAAAATGCAATATGCATAACTAGGCACCAAGAAAAACCTACATATGAAATTTGAGAAAGATCCCTTCAGTACTTTCTCAGAAATAGCGATAACAAACTTCAATTGTCAAAATCCAAGATGGCTGCCTGTCGGCCATGTTGTTTTCTGATTGGTCTCAAAATGCAATATGCATAACTAGGCACCAAGGGAAACCTACATATGAAATTTGAGAAAGATCCCTTCAGTTCTTTCTCAGAAATAGCGATAACAAACTTCAATTGACAAAATCCAAGATGGCTACCTGTCGGCCATGTTGTTTTCCGATTGGTCTCAAAATGCAATATGCATAACTAGGCACCAAGGGAAACCTACATATGAAATTTGAGAAAGATCCCTTCAGTACTTTCTTAGAAATAGCGATAACAAACTTCAATTGTCAAAATCCAAGATGGCTGCCTATCGGCCATGTTGTTTTCCGATTGGTCTCAAAATGCAATATGCATAACTACAGACCAAGGGGAACCTACATATGAAATTTGAGAAAGATCCCTTCAGTAATTTCTCAGAAATAGCGATAACAAACTTCAATTGTCAAAATCCAAGATGGCTACCTGTCGGCCATGTTGTTTTCCGATTGGTCTCAAAATGCAATATGCATAACTAGGCACCAAGGGAAACCTACATATGAAATTTGAGAAAGATCCCTTCAGTACTTTCTCAGAAATAGCGATAACAAACTTCAATTGTCAAAATCCAAGATGGCTACCTGTCGGCCATGTTGTTTTCCGATTGGTCTCAAAATGCAATATGCATAACTAGGCACCTAGGGGAATCTACAGATGAAATTTGAGAAAGATCCCTTCAGTACTTTCTCAGAAATAGCGATAACAAACTTCAATTGACAAAATCCAAGATGGCTACCTGTCGGCCATGTTGTTTTCCGATTGGTCTCAAAATGCAATATGCATAACTAGGCACCAAGGGGAACCCACATATGAAATTTGAGAAAGATCCCTTCAGTACTTTCTGAGGATTAGCGATAACAAGAATTGTTTACGGACGGACGGAGGGACGGACGGACGGAGGGACGGACGGAGGGACGGACGGACGGACGGACGACGGACCACGGACGCAGGGCGATTTGAATAGCCCACCATCTGATGATGGTGGGCTAAAAATGTGATTTTATGATGAGGTGAAGTCATCCCAGTCATTCCATGATCATGAGCTGGCTGCTGCTGTCAGGAATCCTGTATTTTGATTGGCTGAGGCCACAATTAAAAAATATGTTTTTACATTTCGTTTAAAAAAAAACTTGCAATCTGTATTTTTTTTCAACCACATGTATACACTGAGGTTTGAGGTTTTTTAAACTCTTGACGAGTACCGATATTGTCTGCAAGTGTGTTAGCGACCCAACCCGAACACATGTAATGGGGAACAAACAGGACATCAACAACAATCCCAGGCTTGGTTTTTTTCTAAAATATTATATGCTTAAGCGCAAATCGGCAGCAGGTGATAAGTTCTTTAAAGTATGTTTGTTAGCTAATGTTGTGTGACAAACTAACAAAAACCCTGATAAAAAAAACAAGATTTTAGAGTATCATGTTGATATACAACTTGGCAGGAAATTAATCACGACACAACCGATGAGGCAGATTTTTTCCAAATTTTTGTAAACCTTTTGTTTGTGTTCTTTGTGAAAAAACATTAACTTTTGGGTTCAATAAATAATCAAATCAAAAATAATCGAATCATGAGGTAATCAAGAATCAAACAGGGCTCGAAGTGGATATTTTTAACAGGTGGTCTATTTGGCTACCAAGTCATACAAGAGATCCCAGAGGGATCTTGGCGCCCACCATTGAATGATCTTTATAGGTTCCATGTCAGATTGATCTTTTCTCTACTTTTCCCTTCCTCTAAGTCTTACTAATCTGTGTAAATTCAGAAACAGCCCTCTAGTGCTTTTCAAACAACGGTAACCTATACATAAAATTTAAGATTTAGCGATAATGGCTGTCTGTTATTTTCGGATTGGTCCCAAAATGCAACACCAGGGACCAAGGGGAACCTACATATGAAATTTTTTTAAGAAAGATCCCTTCAGTACCTTCTGTAAAATAGCGATAACAAACTTCAATTGTCAAAATACAAGATGACTGCCTGTCGGGCAGGTTGTTTTCTGACTGGTCTCAAAATCCAATATGCATAACTAGGCACAGAGGGCAACCTACAACTGAAATTTCAGAAAGATCCCTTCAGCGATTTCTGATAAATAGCGATAACAAACTTCAATTGTCAAAATCTAAGATGGCTGCCTGTCGACCATGTTGTTTTCCGATAGGTCTCAAAATGTAATATGCATAACCAGGCACCAAGGGGAACCTATTTATGAAATTTGAGAAAGATCCTTTCACTACTTTCAGAGAAATAGCGATAACAAACTTCAATTGTCAAAATCCAAGATGGCTGCCTGTCGGCCATGTTGTTTTCCGATTGGTCTCAAAATGCAATATGCATACCTAGGCACCAAGGGGAACCCACATATGAAATTTGAGAAAGATCCCTTCAGTACTTTCTCAGAAATAGCGATAACAAACTTCAATTATCAAAATCCAAGATGGCTGCCTGTCGGCCATGTTGTTTTCCGATTGGTCTCAAAATGCAATATGCATAACTAGGCACCAAGGGGAATCTACATATGAAGTTTGAGAAAGATCCCTTCAGTACTTTCTCAGAAATAGCGATAACAAACTTCAATTATCAAAATCCAAGATGGCTGCCTGTCGGCCATGTTGTTTTCCGATTGGTCTCAAAATGCAATATGCATAACCAAGTACCAAGGGGAGCATACATATGAAATCTGAGAAAGATCCCTTCAGTACTTTCTCAGAAATAGTGATAACAAACTTCAATTATCAAAATCCAAGATGGCTGCCTGTCGGCCATGTTGTTTTCCGATTGGTCTCAAAATGCAATATGCATAACAAGCACCAAGGGGAATCTACATATGAAGTTTGAGAAAGATCCCTTCAGTACTTTCTCAGAAATAGCGATAACAAACTTCAATTATCAAAATCCAAGATGGCTGCCTGTCGGCCATGTTGTTTTCCGATTGGTCTCAAAATGCAATATGCATAACTAAGTACCAAGGGGAGCATACATATGAAATCTGAGAAAGATCCCTTCAGTACTTTCTCAGAAATAGTGATAACAAACTTCAATTATCAAAATCCAAGATGGCTGCCTGTCGGCCATGTTGTTTTCCGATCGGTCTCAAAATGCAATATGCATAACCAGGCACCAAGTGGAACCTACATATGAAATTTGAGAAAGATCCCTTCAGTACTTTCTCAGAAATAGCGATAACAAACTTCAATTATCAAAATCCAAGATGGCTGCCTGTCGGCCATGTTGTTTTCTGATTGGTCTCAAAATGTAATATGCATAACTAGGCACCAAGGGGAGCCTACAAATGAAATTTGAGAAAGATCCCTTCTGTCCTTTCTAAGAAATAGCGATAACAAACTTCAATTGTCAAAATCCAAGATGGCTGCCTGTCGGCCATGTTGTTATCCGATTGGTCTCAAAATGCAATATGCATAACTAGGGACCAAGGGGAACCCACATATGAAATTTGAGAAAGATCCCTTCAGTACTTTCGGAGGATTAGCGATAACAAGAATTGTTTACGGACGGACGGACGGACGGAGGGACGGACGGACGGACGACGGACCACGGACGCAGGGCGATTTGAATAGCCCACCATCTGATGATGGTGGGCTAAAAATCTAGGCGCCAATTGGAAAAGTTAGTCGCCTGGCCAAGTTGTCTTACATTAAAAAAAAAAAAGTCTTTTAATTCTTTAGTTCAGTATAACATCTCTCTGTAACTTTTCAATTATGAACGTCATTTTAGAATTGACTGCAACCTTTGAAAATTTAACCATCGCAAATTTACACAATGTTTTAGTGGCCATGCAGGCGCCATATAGGTCAATAAATGGTTGCCAATGGCTAATTTAAGGCACCATGGACACTAAAATGGGCGCCACTTTGAGCCTTGTCAAATCTAATTAATGATCCATACCTGAATCATTCAGCCCTAGTATTAAATCATAATCTTTATGTGATTGGTCGAGCGAGAACATATAACAGCTGTCAGTCAATCAAATGTATCATATAGTACAGCTTTCGACTTTCGCAGAAATCGGAAATTTATTCTAATATGCAGAAACGAATTGAATCGAAATACAGACATAATGAATCGAGAATCGAATCAATGTCAATGAATCCCGATGAATTGATTTACTATTTAATACTGAAATATGTAAGTATTAAGTAAATATTGAACAATCAAAGAAATAAACAGTTATTTTGACGTTTGATTCCTTGAAATTGTATATCTATTTATCAGCAATTACATGGATTTATCTTTGTCGAGCCACACATTCCGCACACATATGATCTCACTTGAGCAAATTGTCTTATTCAAGTGCAAAACAATGTATAATGGCTCAATTAACACCAAACAAAACTTGAAATGATATATCAGTACTTAGTTAATTCATAATTCTAAATAGATCACCTTATAAATCCAGAGTTTTAATTCACAATTCTAAATAAGCCAGCTTATAAATCCAGAGTTTTAATTCACAATTCTAAATAAGCCAGCTTATAAATCCAGAGTTTTAATTCACAATTCTAAATAAGCCAGCTTATGAATCCAGAGTTTTAATTCACAATTCTAAATAAGCCAGCTTATAAATCCAGAGTTTTAATTCACAATTCTAAATAAGCCAGCTTATAAATCCAGAGTTTTAATTCACAATTCTAAATAAGCCAGCTTATAAATCCAGAGTTTTAATTCACAATTCTAAATAAGCCAGCTTATAAATCCAGAGTTTTGACAGAAACTGACAATGGCCATATAAACTATGACCCGATTGTGATGAATTCATCGTCTGCACTTGTAAAATTTTTCCTTTCGAAGTAATGATGAAAATGGTGTTGTGATGTGTTACATAACCTGGTACTCACCATGCCAGTCAAGCTCGTTATAATTGGGCCTAATTATATAATTAGCTTTATATATATTGGGCACAGATACCACAAAAGATCATACCAGTGTGTAAGCTGACTAGGCCTAACGTGGTGTAATATTTACAACCTTTCAATCCAATGTATCAGATATGACCGGTGATTACAACAAAAAGTTTTAATGTTAGCTTTGATAAGTTACAGATTTCTATCCTCTTATGCTGGAGTATTCAGCTACGGTAAAGTTCTTTTTTTCTTCTTCATAAAATGAACTTTAAAAACATACCTGCACACTATACACGAGTGCACACTTTATGCGCAAATTTACAGTAAGCTTGGGGAAGATAACAGAGCAAATTGTCACTAGCTATAGCAATAACTTTATTGGTTGTGTTAGATAACCTAATACATGTTAGTTTTCACTGCACATTTGAAATATATATGCTCACTTCCAACATTCATTTAAAACAGACCTGTGCAAATATATATATATAAATCTAAAATATAAATTACTTTTAAAATAGAAAATGAAGTATGATAAAATTGAATGAAAACAAAATTCTAGCATACGTAATGATCGAGGGGGGGTTGTATTTTCTTTTCCAGATATTTTATCTAGATTTAAAATATTCAATTAGAACTCCACTCACCTTTTTAAGACAGCAGAATGCTCGATTAGAGAAAAGAGTAGACACAAATTCCTTGTCCACATCATGATAAAACCGTGTTTCTAGTATCCTTCCAATGAACAAGGCATTACGATAATGCATCCAGGCCACATCATAGTGACTTTCTTTAAATACGGTGTTTCCCTCATCTTTCAAATCCTGCATTAACATCAACAGGGTTTGCTGAAAAGAAAAAATACATATCAAATAGTTTTTCTACGGGTTAAATAGAAAATGTTTCAATTTGCCCAGACCTAGCTATCTGACAGCTAGAATCAAACAAGTATCTGTTACATATATATCTACATTAACAATATCAAATGTCTGCCATTTGTAATGAATACCTTTAATTTCATAATCTATCAATTAAAGTTTTTTAACATGAAGTAATTTCACATCATTATAATTATGTGGACTATTGATCCAGAGCCTGCATAACCAAATCTGGTAACACAACAAAAAAACGTACAAATCCATTGGGAGTGGTTTGGATTCATATGTACTGTGAATCATAAATGAAATACACACCTTGCTAACTTTTGGCTCCTGGTCAGCACTAAAATCAGAATGAAGAACAACAATTAATCTCAATGCTGAAAATTAAATTTAAAGTATATTTGATTTTATATAATTACACAGCAGCATATCAACATCTTTGGTCAGAAAACTAATGTTCGCCCATTCTGAAAGACAGCTGTAAAGCTAGATCTTGAAAGTACTAGTTGCTTTGACAAATTACTTATTGGTAAAAATGTATAGTCCAAACAGGAAACATTCTAAACTTGAAGGTATCTCTCCAAATTGAAGATTTTAAATCTGTTATGGGTAGTGTATAGATAGTTTTGGTCCCATGCCAGGTACTAGACATTTAAATGTGTACTTAAGTACTTAAAATATATTCATGACTCTTGATCTATAGACTTTTATGACATAAATGCATCTTTGTCAATAGAATTTGTGATCATGCAGCTACTAGTCATAACTGATAAACTAATTTGTATCACTCAACAACTACAACATTTAAAACAATTAGATGGAGACTATCAATGATTTGAATGAGTTTAATAGTCTTATTATTATATATGGGCTCTCTTTACAACATATATAAGGAGAGATGTGTGGTACTAATCTCTCAGCTTTGTGATTGTCAGGTTTATGAGACTGTATCCACTTTGGTTTTTGTGTTTAACATCCTCACAACAGTCAAGGCCTTATGCTGACAGGTCAGGAAGACACCAATCAAAGAGAAACCACAGAAAACAAGAGCAGATATACGGCAATCTGAATGACAACAATTAGACTGATCTTGTTAAGATATTTTCTTAGAGTGCAAACTGGGAGAAGATACTGGAATACTGAAAGGGGACCCTTGGATTGAACTTCCATTTCGATGATGAGTATATCAACATGATCAAGACTACTCTTGATGTCACATATTCAACCAAGAAATCCCATCATAATTATCTACACTACTTACACTAGCAAGTTCCAGTATTGTCCTATTCGCTCTTTCCTCTCCTCCCTCATCCGCATCTCTTCAAAATCTCGCGGGACATCGCTGGTATACACCCCATCTGACCAGGGTAGATCCATGACTATGGATCAAAACCCTCTCCTTACAGAAGAAAGATATTCAAATATTACATTTTGCTCTATGGTATTATACATGAATTTGTAATTAAAGTATAATGGAATGAAATTAAAAAAACATTACTTCAATATTGTATGGATCTATATCTAATTTGTATAGTCAAAGGCACATAGCTAGTAAACAATAATATTTGTAACTTAAACCGTGGGTACAACAGTGCAGGTAATTACCCATCTAAGTGCTGAGTCATGTGCCCATTCAACAATATCAATGTTACCATTGAAAACTATTAAGACATTTAGGTTATTTCAGGGCAATGCCAACTTTTTTTTTTTCAACAAATTTTATTATACAAGATGTTATAGTACAAAGGGATTTGACAACAGGCTTTGCCTATATCAGTCTTCTCCCTCATAAATGACATTTTGATAAAATAATATTGATAGAATTTTTCTTGACAAATTGAACAATAGAACTATATAATTAGGGTTATTTGTAACACTTGCACATACACTCATACACACATCATTGTAATAATTTAAGTAGTCATTCATAGTTTAATGGAATAATTTATAGTTAAAAAGTATCGAAAGTTCAGGAAATATTTTCATTTATATACATTATATATAGATATAAAATAGATAATTATACAAAGCAATGTAAAGCAAAAGCGCTTCACCTACCTGACGGTGAGAAAGAAGAGTATTTTATTGAACAATTATAATGATATACATACATATCAATGAAATATTATATAATTAATTGATTCAAAAAGAAATAAAAGAGAATTAAAACCTTCTCGAATTAGTTATAATTCTTTCTACATTACTTAATACAAATTTATTAAGATCAAGTGAAAGTTTATAGTTACCACATGTTAATAAGTTAATATTTATAAAACCAACTTGTATAATATGTCAACTTAAAAGAGTTCTAGTTTTTATAGTATCATTGCACTTAAATGCCATGTCACAAGCATCTCTCTTGGTTATATTTCCCTGTTCATCCCTTTCTTTGCTGGGCATCAAGCAGAGATCATCTACTATCATTTCAACGACTTTGGTATAAGACATTTGACTGACCAGCAGGCTTTTTAGGTTAAGAGGCAAGTAGTAACATATATATCTTATAATTAGAAGTGATCAAGTTGACAGCCTCGCTTTTGTCATTTTTTGCAGGCGAGACAAAAAACATTACATGACAACTCTTTGCCAGTTGCATAATGCAAATATCTCCCCTGTATCTATCTGCAGCATAATGTTGCTGAATTTTACAATTTCTGATTGAAATTTAAACTCATATGCTTCAGACAAATATATAGTAACTGTATCTTTCGATCACATGACAGAGTTGAAAACAAGGGGACTTGGTGTACCCTGTTACTTCATGAAAATAACCCAATGTAGTCAGAAATTTAAATCTTGATTTCATGTCTTTGGTGTATGTTTGTTGGGGGAGTGTATATACATAATGCTAGTCTGAACAGACCATATGCATGTAACAAGACGGTGAAAATAACTAGAATATCTCTTTCAACCACAAGACACGGGCAATCTAGGGGTAATGCTAGAGGGTACGTGTAGAAAACCCTTACTAGCTTGCTTATATTCTAACGGTTACATGAGATTTTACAATGACTGATCACGATCGCGAAACGAGGTAAACAGTGTGGACAAGTCGATTTCCATACGGCTATAACCAAAATACTGAAAACAATAAAAACTTAATATCGACAAATATACGTGACATATCTACATTAAATATAACAACATAAAACAATTATGCATTTTACATAATCTACAAGAAAACAGTAGCAACTAGCATTGCAATGCGATGTGTGCTCCGACCGTTTCCGTGTCAATGACGCACGGCAACCATCTTATGTTTCGGTTTCAGAATAACGGTCATTTCGTGCCAACTATGACACTGCATATAACAAATCCTTTACCTATCAACAACGTTGTATTTGTCTCTTTCGCATGCTGGACAGTTGGTAATTCCCCTACAAGTAGAAATGTAAACTTTTACACATTGATCCGTCTCGATATTTCGGCAAAGTTTATACAAATTTCGAAACATACAGGTTTGTAAAAAAATACATATATTTTGATAATAATCATTCAAATACCACTTTAGTTGAATTGAAAACTCGTTTTACTATATTATATAAATTATTTGATACATCTATTAGTACCTAACAAAAGATTCGTAGCAAAAATTCTCCGATTTTTGTTTTGTTTTATTTGCATTCCATATTTTATATCAACCATCAACTCCCGCGAAGTCAACGCTTGGTGGATTTTGATTGGTTATTTGCACACGAAGCGCAACCTTGCTTTTTCTGTAACAGAGACGAGCAATTTAAAAAATAAAGTATGACATGTGCTTACTTGTTTTCCGGAATTAACAATAATGTTATCATTACAGCATCGCATGTGTATTTATACGAACACACCTTGTTACAAATATGGGCATTATTTAAACCAGAGACGCATAGTAATTAACACAAATCGGAGACGTACTGAGTATATTATAACGCACATTTTCGTTTTTGCTTGAAAAAATAGATCTAGCATAGGAAAAGAAAGCTCCTTAATTTCAGTAGGGAAACATGGACATCAGCAAACGTATAGTTTTGACCAGATGTATGGACGTATATTTTTTATAGATCGAGGGGCAGCAGCTAGTGGTAAAATCAGGAACATAAAAGTGTGACATGTACGTCCCTGGTAAAATATAGCTATATAACATACACCATGTTCCTTATAATTATTGCGTGATTCACCTAAGAGTTATACTTTAATCTTCAGTATAATTAACATACTTTATATAACGTCACATGACTACAAAAATAGAACAGCCCAGACCTGACCTTTTCCCCACATTTATCATGCACCATATATGACACATTCCATTTAAAGCACATATATATATGCACGCGCTCTATTTAACAGTGCTGAGATAATGATAATTTTGATATCTAATTAAAAAAATATGAATATAGTATGATAATTGTGGGTATTTGTATGGATAACGTAATAATGTTGTCACCTAACGGTTATACTTCATTCATTGTCTGGGATCAACAAAATATTACACGAAAGTTACTTATATCTAATAAACAACTTACATGTCTTATATATAGTATTTGCATATGTATACTATGATAATATACATGTACAATATTGTTAAATCTTTAGACTTATCTGTCCCTAATAGGCTATTTGGCATATCTATTATCTATCGAATATTATCTATCGCACAGGGACTCAATCCCCAGTCCACAGCCCATATATATACATATGTATGGCACTGTGAGATAATATGAACCTTCGTGCCAAGTCCCTGTGGTGAATCAAGTAATCTAGGACTCCGTATTTTTATAAAAACACACACTGAGAGAGCACAGACAAAAAAGGATAAAACAACAAACGAAGCGTATTTAATTTAGACATTTAAAATTAGCAACAGCCGTTAAAATATCGACATTGCAAGTACACAGATCGAGAATGTGTATGTGGAGAGAGAATATCAATAATGCAATGTAATATTTCTGCAGAAAGATGTATAAGACATTAAAACAAAACTATCCGGGTCTTAAGTTTTCAAACAAAGTTTCTTTTTGCCTTGAACATCTGTAATCAAATCAATAGAAGACATGACGTGTGAGTACATTTAATATCCTTACACAGCGGTCTGGACAGTAACAGTCAGTTTTACAAATCAACACTATAATATTCAGATGCATCTGCGTAATGTATTTTATAAACATTTTTTTCCCTTCTAATTCTACATACATAAGTTGTTATACAGACCATAGGGTTGGAGAAGTATGACAATCTCCCAGAGGACAGCTACATATGTGCAACACAAATGACGAAGGAAGACAACTTTTTGACTCGTGCCCTGACCGGGCCTCGAACTCACGATCTACGGCACCCAATCGCCTAGCCAGAAATACCCGCATCTTATACCGCTGCGCCACCCTGACATGATCATCGTGGAAGTCGTCTCTAAGATGATATGAATACCTGGATCGCAATGTATTTACATACATGGATACGAATTGTACACACATATATATATAGATATCTCAGTTTTCTAAATAGGGAATCGAGTATAGCTGGACTGATTCGGCTAGACCAGAAACCATGCGGAAACGAATAAGAATATAACATTTTAGAAATTTCCCTTAACTTATTCATCAAAGATCTATTTTCAAATTTTTATTATCCAATGCAAAAAAAAAAAAAAAAAAAACTCTTACCACCCTCCAAAATTTTGATTTTCTCTCTTAATCTTTTGAACTTAAGTGAAAAAAATGCATCCCGAAGAGAATCTATGGTACTTGCCTTTTTAACTTTGGGTGTTATTATTATTTTTAGGACGCTGGTGTTTTGTTTTTTGTTTTTGTTTTTGTTTTGTTTTTTTGGGTTTTTTTTTTTTTTTTGTTTTTTTATTTCCATTTGTTGGTGACGCAGTCCTTGAAAATGGGAGATCATATGTGACTACAAAATTAAGATTCGATCAGATAATAACTTCCCAAAGCTTTTTGGTAGGTCCATCTGGCCGCCGATATTTCTGTCATCTCTTAAATGTGTTATTATTCAACAACGTAATTGGAATTTTTTTTATCTGTATGCGGTCGATTGCTAAAATGTTACAGAGCTATCATATGTATGGCTTCGCATGATGTTACAATGACATACATGTAGCTGTACAAGTTGAGAAAATAAAAATTTTATGTAAATAGCAGCCTACATTTGGAGTTACCTCCCTTCACACACAAGATAATTTTTGTGATGCAGATTTTATATCCTATGGTGGTGAATATGATATAATATTGATCGTAAAAATTGATGAAATATCACATATCCAAAAACATATCAGTCTGTTAAATATAAAAGTATCCTCTCTACACAAACCTATCTCAGAAATAATTTCGCTCTTGGTTTGCTGGCATTACATTAACGGGGTTAACAAACTCGCTATAGGTTAGCTGAAATTACCTTACGAGATTACCTAACTCGCTCCGGTTAAACTGAAATTACCTGGCGGGATTTCCTAGCTAACTCGCTCCAGGTTAGCAGTTATTACATAACGGGAATACCTAACTCGCTCCAGGTTACCTGGCATCAACAAAATGATATGTAAAGAATGCCAAAAATTTACTAAGACGGGATAAAATGCTGAAACACTATATTACTGATTATTTTGGATTTCTATTCAACATAAATTTAATTTACTGACACACAATAGTATAGGAACGGGTTGTGTTTGGTATCTTGATCTCATAAAGAAACATTCCATTTCATTGTGTAAAATATAAAGTTTGACGTGTTCGATTCTCGTTGATATGACTTGTGGTTCCATGTCATTCTAGTTCTCTGGAAATGTGACATTGCTTGACTAATGTCTGGTATGGACTTGTACTTACATGTCGAGGGTTGTGAATGAGACAGCAGGACCTTGAACTTTTGGCACGCCTGGTCCTGTCCTTGACCAAGGGTGTGAATATAACGTTTGTTAATAATTCGCCATTATCAGTAAAGACGTCTCTCACTTAACCGGCGTCAAAAATTCAAAAACAAAAAAACAAACAAAAAAACAAAAAACAAAAAAAACTATTAGTTATTATCAAAGTCTCTCACGTGTATGGTAGTTCCTTTAACTTCACAAGGTAACATAAGATTCGTATGTTTACACTGCTTTACTTATGGAGATAACGCGTACGATCAGGCCATGTGTATTTGACAAAGAGGTGGCACCACGCACTTTTTTAATCGCTGACCTATATTACAACAAAACACAGTTATGATGTACGATAGCAATGACCTGACAAGCGACCTGTATTCAAAATTTTGGAAGGCCACGAAAACGATAAACAAAGATTAACATATATGAAGAGAGGGGCATTATCCACATACTTTAATCATTTCCACGTGATTTGGGTATTGGGCAATTGTAAAGAATGTGAAAGATGTGTTCATATTGTGAACTGGTGCCACTAACCTTTTTACGGACGCCACTAACTTATTAACCGGTGTCACTAATCTACTAAACTGTGCCATTAACCATTTAACTGGCCCCACTAACCTAATAACTGATGTCACTAATCTACCAACCTGTGCCATTAACCATTTAACGGACGCCACTAACCTATTAACCTGTGTCACTAATCTACTAACCTGTGCCATTAACCATTTAACTGGCCCCATTAACCTATCAACCGGTGTCACTAGTCTACTAACATGTGTCATTAACCATTTAACTGGCGCCACTAACCTATTAACCGGTGTCACTTATCTACTAACCTGTGCCATTAACCATTTAACGGACGCCACTAACCTATTAACCTGTGTCACTAATCTACTAACCTGTGCCATTAACCATTTAACTGGCCCCATTTACCTATCAACCGGTGTCACTAATCTACTAACCTGTGTCATTAACCATTTAACTGGCCCCGTTAACCTATTAACCGGAGTCACTAATCTACTAACCTGTGCCATTAACCATTCAACGGACGCCACTAACCTATTAACCTGTGTCACTAATCTACTAACCTGTGCCATTAACCATTTAACTGGCCCCATTTACCTATCAACCGGTGTCACTAATCTACTAACCTGTGCCATTAACCATTCAATGGACGCCACTAACCTATTAACCTGTGTCACTTATCTACTAACCTGTGTCATTAACCATTTAACTGGCCCCATTTACCTATCAACCGGTGTCACTAATCTACTAACCTGTGTCATTAACCATTTAACTGGCCCCGTTAACCTATTAACCGGAGTCACTAATCTACTAACCTGTGCCATTAACCATTCAACGGACGCCACTAACCTATTAACCTGTGTCACTAATCTACTAACCTGTGCCATTAACCATTTAACTGGCCCCATTTACCTATCAACCGGTGTCACTAATCTACTAACCTGTGCCATTAACCATTCAATGGACGCCACTAACCTATTAACCTGTGTCACTAATCTACTAACCTGTGCCATTAACCATTCAATGGACGCCACTAACCTATTAACCGGTGTCACTTATCTACTAACCTGTGCCATTAACCATTTAACTGGCCCTATTAACCTATTAACGAGTGTCACCAATCTACTAACCTGTGCCATTAACCATTTAACTGGTCTCATTAACCTATTAACCGGTGTCACTAATCTACTCATTGCCGAGATAACAGAATTTTGTAGCGAAATTCCTTCCTGGATAGATATTTAACTCATTCCCCGCTTTGTCCCGATAAATCAGGTGGTCCCCGGACCTGCTATTGTTTGACGATTTCTCACCACAGTGGGTATTGATGGCTAACAAATGAAGGAATCAACAAATACATTAATACAATATCGATCTACTGCAAAAATCAATATGTCAACTGATCAGTGAAGAAAGACGATCGCCCCAGCCTCGATTTCGCCTCATTTAATTACATATCTGTCAACATAGTTCATGTCTGATGGAAACCAGTGCTTTGGGAATTCTGTGGAAAATATCATGATTCGGGGTCTGTTTTAACCATTTAAAATGGAACCGGATATCCACCGAGCACTGCCTCTCCAGTTGAGAACGGACCGTAGAAGATGGTTCTAGACAAACAACACGATTATTAATCAATGACCTACCCATGTTTTTCAATAGTTCGTGAAAATGGGCTTAACTGTCAAGCCCCTGTGTTTTTAACGTGAAAAACGGATGGATCCTAGTTGGGGTTTTCAGCAGAGCCTGTGTATGCGCACAATGTTATTATCATGTTTGTCGATCTGAAAATATACAACCTGTACGAATACTTTAAAATTTATTGTTATTTTAAGATACATTTCGACCATATTTCTTCTGAAGGCTTTTGCTAACGGATGTCGTTAAAACAATGCGATATAAGTGAGGATACTTCGATCAATAGAAAAGTAACACAATTTTACCTCTAATCCGTGCCAATAGTCACAAAATCTTCGTGTTAAAGTCAAAGCAATACATCGCGTCCCATAACGATGACTCGATTTCTTGTTCAATGGAGTCGTACCTGTTTCCCACATGTATCGAATCGGTAATATCAGCGACTGAATCGAGCCTCTAAAACATAAAGATGTTTGTGAGGAGATTCCAGAACATATGAATGCAGACGTAATTCAAATTTTTGAACAGTTTTCTACTTCACTATGACGTTTTTGTTTTACATAAAACCTATGTAAACTCTACAAAGACAAAGAAAAGCTTCACAATGAATTATAACCATATCGATTTTCAACATTACATTCACATGCTGTCATACATATTGCGTCTGATAAAGCTTGTCAAGTTGCAGGTTTCCAACCAACAGTTGTAAACACACACGTCGATGAAAAGATGCGAGGCGTGTACCTAAACACAAGTTACATACACACAGCTGTATTTCCCGAGTTACATTCGGCCCACCGACAAATCCTCTGAGGACGAACAGATGTAGGGGACATGTTTTATCCTCAATCGGTTCATTGTAAACATTACTCTTTTGATATTGTCAAGGCTCTATTCACCATTGTGTGGGGTCTTTGGTTCACTCATTCGATGGATTTTTCAATCGGAAATGGAATGAAAGCAAATCTATAGCCAATAGAGTATTAAAGATTAACGTATTTAAACACACGAAATGAACGTGCTCTCTTATCATTAATTAATGTTGTGGACACTGACTACTCTAATTGGGAACTTATGTATGATTTACATATTCCCAACTCAATTTTTAATCAATAATGATATTCAAATGTCCATGACCTCGTCAAAGTTTGTTCAAACCGCATTGACCTGACAGCAGAAAATGTTTGTTAGTGTTAGAGTCAGAAGACTATAATCATAAGATGGCGTCTGTAGAAACCGGAGTCTTAAGATGGCGTCTGTAGAAACCAAAGTCATAAGATGGCGTCTGCAGAGAATATAGTCATAAGATGACGTCTGCAGAAACCAAAGTCATAAGATGGCGTCTGAGGAGAATATAGTCATAAAATGGCGTGTGCAGAAACCAAAGTCATAAGATGGCGTGTGCAGAAACTAAAGTCATCAGATGACGTCTGCAGAAACCAAAGTCATAAGATGGCGTGTGCAGAAACCAAAGTCATAAGATGGCGTCTGAAGAAACCAAAGTCATAAGATGGCGTCTGCAGAGAATATAGTCATAAAATGGCGTGTGCAGAAACCAAAGTCATAAGATGGCGTCTGCAGAGAATATAGTCATAAGATGGCGTGTGCAGAAACCAAAGTCATAAGATGGCGTCTGCAGAAACCAAAGTCATAAGATGGCGTCTGCAGAGAATATAGTCATAAGATGACGTCTGCAGAAACCAAAGCCATAAGATGGCGTGTGCAAAAACCAAAGTCATAAGATGGCGTCTGAAGAAACCAAAGTCATACGATGGCGTCTGAGGAGAATATAGTCATACGATGGCGTGTGCAGAAACCAAAGTCATAAGATGGCGTCTGCAGAAACCAAAGTCATAAGATGGCGTCTGCAGAGAATATAGTCATAAGATGGCGTGTGCAGAAACCAAAGTCATAAGATGGCGTGTGCAGAAACCAAAGTCATAAGATGGCGTCTGCAGAGAATATAGTCATAAGATGACGTCTGCAGAAACCAAAGTCATAAGATGGCGTGTGCAGAAACCAAAGTCATAAGATGGCGTCTGAAGAAACCAAAGTCATAAGATGGCGTCTGAGGAGAATATAGTCATAAGATGGCGTGTGCAGAAACCAAAGTCATAAGATGGCGTGTGCAGAAACTAAAGTCATAAGATGGCGTCTGCAGAAACCACAGTCATAAGATGGCGTCTGCAGAAACCACAGTCATAAGATTTCGTCTGCAGAAACCAAAGTCAAAAGATGACGTCTGCAGAGACTCGGGGTGTAAGATGGCGTCTGCAGAAACCAAAGTTATAAGATGGCGTCTGCAGAAACCAAAGTCATAAGATGGCGTCTACAGAAACCAAAGTCAAAAGATGACGTCTGCAGAGACGCGGGTCGTAAGATGGCGTCTGCAGACATCAAAGGCACAAAGTTTTGACATATATTCCCTTACCGTACATTCGTTTCATGAAGACTATACATATAAACGTATTAATAGACAACATACAACGGAGACTACACCATTAGTTTGTCTGTAGGGCATGTTGGCAAGTGTTACAGAAAAGGCTTCATCCCGAGACAGAAATATAAGTTCAGAATCTGGAGATTTTCCCGGGACGTTTTGATAGTTATGACGGATGTTTTATCGGTTGCGAAAGATTTAACTTTATAGATCCTCTACTTTCCAAAATTATCAGAATTAAGAATTATTTATAAGATTATACTCCCTCAACTTCTTGCACTTTTCCCTCAACTTCTTGCACTTTTCCCACTTCACATTCCGTCTCAATCTTCCTCACAGACTCTCTCCGTACACATTCTGCCTCAATCTTCCTTGCAGACTCTCTCCCCTACACATTCTGTCTCAATCTTCCTCACAGACTCTCTCCCCTACACATTCTGTCCCAATCTTCCTCGCAGACTTTCTCCCTACACATTCCGTCTCAATCTTCCTCACAGACTCTCTCCGTACACATTCTGCCTCAATCTTCCTTGCAGACTCTCTCCCTACACATTCCGTCTCAATCTTCCTCGCAGACTCTCTCCCTACACATTCCGTCTCAATCTTCCTCACAGACTCTCTCCGTACACATTCTGCCTCAATCTTCCTTGCAGACTCTCTCCCTACACATTCCGTCTCAATCTTCCTCACAGACTTTCTCCCCTACACATTCCGTCTCAATCTTCCTCACAGACTCTCTCCCCTACACATTCCGTCTCAATCTTCCTCACAGACTCTCTCCCCTACACATTCTGTCTCAATCTTCCTCACAGACTCTCTCCCTACACATTCCGTCTCAATCTTCCTCACAGACTCTCTCCCCTACACATTCCGTCTCAATCTTCCTCACAGACTCTCTCCCCTACACATTCTGTCTCAATCTTCCTCACAGGCTCTCTCCCCTACACATTCCGTCTCAATCTTCCTCACAGACTCTCTCCCCTACACATTCCGTCTCAATCTTCCTCACAGACTCTCTCCCCTACACATTCTGTCTCAATCTTCCTCACAGACTCTCTCCCCTACACATTCCGTCTCAATCTTCCTCACAGACTCTCTCCCCTACACATTCCGTCTCAATCTTCCTCACAGACTCTCTCCCCTACACATTCTGTCGCAATCTTCCTCACAGACTTTCTCCCCTACACATTCCGTCTCAATCTTCCTCGCAGACTCTCTACCCTACACATTCCGTCTCAATCTTCCTCACAGACTCTCTCCCTACACATTCCGTCTCAATCTTCCTCACAGACTCTCTCCCTACACATTCCGTCTCAATCTTCCTCACAGACTCTCTCCCCTACACATTCCGTCTCAATCTTCCTCACAGACTCTCTCCCCTACACATTCGTCTCAATCTTCCTCACAGACTCTCTCCCCTACACATTCCGTCTCAATCTTCTCGCACAGACTCTCTCCCCTACACATTCCGTTCTCAACTCTTCCTCACAGCACTTTCCTCCACCTACACATTCTTGTGCTCCATCTTCCTCGCCAGGACTCTCTCCCCTACACATTCCGTCTCAATCTTCCTCGCAGACTCTCTCCCCTACACATTCCGTCTCAATCTTCCTCGCAGACTCTCTCCCCTACACATCCTCCTAACCTTTTCCCGTACTCCTCCATCTCCACATGCTCTTAGTTTTACATCACCACGTATTTATACAAATTACATATTCTAGTTATCAGAACCAAGTTCTAAAACAAGGTATTTTTTTGGGGGCGGGGGGGGGGGGGGGGGGGGGGGGGGGTGGGGGGGGGGGGGGGGGGGGGGGGGGGTGGGGGGGGGGGGGGGGGGGCCATTGAAATAGTTTTCAAATGCTTTCAAATAATGAAATATTATTTTGAAATAAACAGAATTTTGTTCATTTTCACCTAATTTAAGATAAGATGCTCGTTTACAAAAACAAAACAAAAACAAGAAAAACAACAACAACAAAAAAAAAAGACTTGATATACCTTGTATTTAATATTAAACGAATATAAAATCTTCTTTGGCTATATAGTTAACAGTATTTTATTTTCTTCCCTATTCTTTAGGAATAAACCTGATGACAAATCAGTGTATTAGTGTACAGAATTACAGCTGTACCGAATGACGCTCCATAAACAACAAGCTCTCGTTACTGTCAACGGTCTATAGATACACACACAAAATAATTTTTCTTGATCTTTCCAGTTAAATTTCAAAATTTCAGAGTAAGAAATTAATGTTTTATAACGAAAATATGTTAACATTTTATCTATCTGATGGTAAAAGGAATTTGTTTATTGTGGCGCGTTGATTTTTACCTTTACCAAAATCACATGCTGTTATTGGCACCTATGGGCCGAAAGGCCTTGGCACTAAATTAACTGAACCAAAAATAGACTGCTTCAAACGACATACAAATGGTTTTTTTCTTTTATAAGACCACTTCTTGGGTATGGTGATATTGTCTAGTGAAACATACCGAAAGAATGAAACAAAACAAAAAACAAAAACAGACAGACAAGAAACCCTAGAAAGTCTTTATATTGAAGCCGCTCACACAGTGACTGAAGTAACAAAGTTAACAAGCATTGATAAATTGTCTCATGAAGCAGGATAGACCAGTTTATTTGGTCGTAGACAAAACAAAAAAGTTATTCAATTTCAGAAAATATTCTTTCAATATACACCTTCATACTTATCTAATCTGATTCCTAGCACTGTCTCGTATAAAACAAGGAACTCGGATCACACATTCATTAATCCGATTCTAAGTAAGACTGCCTTTTATAAGCATTCTTACCCTCCACCCCAGACCAAAGGAACATACCTCCATCTGATGTTAGATCAAACCCATCTATTTCTCTTCTTAAATGACACACTGATAAACGAAATTGACGAGGAATATCATTATTTATTACAATTTTGGAACCTTAAGGCCAGGTTTCAAAGCGGCATAAGAAACAAATAAGATAGCGTGTATGCGCTATGGGTAGCCTATAGCCTATACAGTCCTACGTTTACACATAGGCATTTAAGTTCAAACATGTATATACGCAAGAATATAGTGCCCATTTTGTGCCAAACATGAAAAAGTGGGGTATTTTTTTGTTAAAATGCTACAATATCATTTCTTCATTTCTTTTGAGAAAACTAAATATGAACATGTTGATAATATCATGTCAGATATCATATATGTAAAGCAAGAAATTACATTCTTTAATAAATTAGGAACAGGAGATAAAATTGATCGATCTGAGTAAAATCATGCTCTTTTTTGTATTCCTATTGCAGTCAATTCGTAATGATATGCAAGAAAACATCTTTAAACAGTACAAAATAATTTGCCAAAAATAGTAATTAGGAGTTTTGTGCAAAGTACTTAAAATTGATTGACAATATTGCTATGTTGCTTTTAAAAGAAAAACGAGCATAGGGGGAAATCTGTTTTGCATTGAAATATTGTAAAGTGAACTGGAATAAAATGTTTATACTTGGTTTTATTAGTACACAGGGATTGACATCTAAACTAATTACCCACTAAAATGAAATTTTCACTTTTAAAATGGCCGTCATTTCCCCTGATAACCACAAATATTAAATGTTCTTACAACTGCTGAATCAATTTTCTGACAAGAACGCTACATGATAGATTTATGTTGATTTACACATTAAACCACATAATCTGGAATCCAATATAGGCCAGGCCAGTGTTGGTCTACGTCGTAGTTCTAATTGGTCAAGTCGACCATACCTAATACATGAAAGATGGCGGTTGGTAGCGTAATATGCATTACTTGAGGTTTGTCATAAACCTTCTGACTTTTGGATGCAAAGGCTTACTGGTTTCCAAGTGCCTGTAGAAATAGTATAGGATACTTGATACATGGTCCCATGATTCTCTGTCCAGTAGGACACTTGCAATATTAATCTTTTACGGGATTGACGGTGTCGGAGCGGCCATGCTGGATCCAAACATTGTAGTTTTCACTGCACCTATGCCTCGAGTGCATCCGATGTTGTGCAATGTCCCGTGAGTGCCGATAGATCCAGATCTCGTAGTCACCATATTCTCTGAGGTGCTCACTGATGTAGCCAGCTGACAGTGACGTTTGGTATGTGCAACAGAATATTGTCCAAAGTTATTCCATGTCTAACTTTGGGAATTCACAATTATCCTCAATTGCATCTAGTTTGACAAATAGTTCCTTGGCCTTTGTGGTAAGAACTTGCTCATCTTTCCAATACTGAGCTAAGGTGTTGTGAATACTAAGGAGTGTTTTCATTTTTTCAGCCAGCCAGCCCCTATCCTTTGCGCCGCGCTCTGGTGTTCTAACATATATGGGCCCTCGGATTCCATTGAGACAGACTATTCAAAAGAATGTCTCGATGGCATCAATGAAATATTTGGAGTCAAGTTGTGTTTTGAAAAACAGCCATTGCTAGAATCGTCCGTGATATGACCCCACTATCCACCTGGATTTAGTTATGGTTCTATCAATTTTAGCTCGTAGGTCGTCATGTTGAGTCTCCCACGGTTTTAGATAAGACGGCATCTTTGTTGTCAAATCACGTTATTCCAAATATGAAAAAAAACATGCTTAAACCCTTGTTCAACAACGAGCTTGTCATCTTTCTCCAACCTGTAGAGACTATCAATGACGGCTTTTGTAATCTTCACATCATTATTGCTTCTAGGAAAAGGTCCTACTGTGTCCAGAATGTAACCATCAGGTAAGGCCATGCTCTATTTCCGCTTTTACTGGCCACAGTGGGAGATTCTCTGGAGCTTTTGTGTACATTTTGCGTGGGAAGACTGGCCATACAATAGATCCTCTACGGATAATAATGGGATGTTCCGCCACGTATCAACACCAACGTTTTGATCTTCAGGTTGCGACTTTCGTTTCTGATAATTCATTAAACACATGCCATTCTCTTGATCATCAGTAATTTGATCGCCATCTGCTTTTAAAACGTCAAGCAACCAATTGTGCTGGGGAAGTCTTATATTTCTAGCAGATTCTTGATTTTAACTTCACAACCTGCACCAATCAACCTATTTCTCATTGTGAGAACGGTACTGTTTTCTCCGTTAGACGCGATTTTATAAATAACATAGAAGCGCTGTTGCAAGAAGTCGCAGTCGATCAAATAATATATAGAGGATATTGAATGGTTCCCGTTGAATATAACATATATTTCACGAGCGCGAAGTACGAACGAGTGGAAAATTTCGAAATATTCATTCAAAATCTTCAATATGATTGGTCAAATATGTATGGAGGATGGCAGAACTGACAAAAATACTATTTTCCTTAAGATTATGTAATTTAAATTGCTTTAACCATTTCATTTAACTTAGAATAGCAATTTAAGTTAATCCTACCCCTTAATGTTCAATGGCAAAATGTCCGCTATCGTTCAACAAGTGATTGGGGTGACACACATCAAGGCCAACAAGAGGCCCAATGGGCCTGTATCGCTCACCTGGCTATACAGCAAATTTGCAGTTGATTGAAGTTATTTCTACAGATACTATGCCGATAACCAATTTATTCAAATATCAGAGTAAGCTAGATTTATTCATGTCAATAAATATTCTAGTCCTTCATTCCAGCATACTATTGGCAGAATATCAGGTCTTGGTGACTTTTGGCTATGGCAAGATTTAAAAATATTTCAACCCTGTGACCTTGAATGTAGGTCAATGTCATTCAGTTGAACAAACTTGGTAGCCCTTCACCCCAGCATGCCACAGGCCTAATATCAGGTTCCTGGGCCTCTTGGTTATTGAGAGGAAGTCTTTTGAAGATTATAGCCTATTTGACGCATGTGACATTGAATGAAAGTCAAGGTAATTTATTTGAACAAACTTGGTAGCCCTTCACCCCAGCATGCTACAGGCCTAATATCAAGTCCCTGGGCATCTTGGTTATTGAGGAGAAGACGTTTGAAGATTATAGCCTTTTTGAACCATGCGACCTTGAATGAAGGTCAAGGTCATTTATTTGAACAACTTGGTAGCCCTTCACCCCAGCATGCTACAGGCCTAATATCAAGTCCCTTGGCATCTTGGTTATTGAGAAGAAGTTGTTTGAAGATTATAGCCTTTTTGACCCATGTGACCCTGAATGAAGGTCAAGGTCATTTATTTGAACAAACTTGGTAGCCCTTCACCACAGCATGCCACAGGCCTAATATCAAGTTCCTGGACCTCTTGGTTATTGAGAAGAAGTTGTTTGAACATTATAGCCTTTTTGACCCATGTGACCTTGAATGAAGGTCAAGGTCATTTATTTGAACAAACTTGGTAGCCCTTCACCCCAGCATGCTACAGGCCTAATATCAGGTCCCTTGGCCTCTTAGTTATCAAGAAGAAGTTGTTTGAAGATTATAGCCTATTTGATCCATGTGACCTTGAATGAAGGTCAAGGTCATTTATTTGAACAAACTTAGTAGCCCTTCACCCCAGCATGCTACAGGCCTAATATCAAGTTCCTGGATCTCTTGGTTATTGAGAAGAAGTTGTTTGAAGATTATAGCCTTTTTGACCCATGTGACCTTGAATGAAGGTCAGGGTCATTTATTTGAACAAACTTGGTAGCCCTTCACCCCAGCATGCTACAGGTCCAATATCAAGTCCCTAGGCCTTTTGGTTATTGAGAAGAAGTTGTTTAAATGAAAAGTTGACGCCGGACGGACGGCCGGACAGACGGCCGGACGGCCGGACGGACGACGGACGCCGCACCATGGCATAAGCTCACTTGCCCTTCGGGCAGGTGAGCTAAAAATTAACACTTTGCACAAATGGTAAAGTTTTTATCTTTGGGCAGGGCTAGTGTAAGTAATACAGCTCTCTGTACGCTCAATTGTTCACAAAAATAACTCTTTTTATAAAATGCTTAAAAATAAATATCATATCATATTTAGTGTTTTAGTATTTTGGTATTTAGTTTTGATAAAAACTTTCAAATTTCGTTAGAATGATAACATTTTTTATGTTTTGTGACAATCTGCGTTCTTACTTTAGTTATCTAGTCACGTAATTAGTCAATTAGGCAAGTGCGTCATCGATTAATATGTGTTCAATATAAAGCAACGGAAACCCACTTTGATGGCACAAAGCAATGTATCGATGAGTGGTCTTTAAGGGTAGAAATTCTTTAGGCCGACCCCTATGGGAAATCAACTCTGCTGAAAACCCGACCTTTATCATGCTTGACTAAGTATGGAATGTAGTTCCCTCAACAACTTATTTAACAAAATATTGTCTCTTTTAGAAAGCATCAGGTACAACGAAACTAGAAGACGTTATTTACATTCATTACCTTACAATATCACATTAGATCTAACGCTCGTTGGGATCGAGACACTACTTGTACACGGAAATAAGGTTATCTTCCTAGCAGTGCAGAACTACATACTTAAAACAAATAGGTTCTTAACCATAGCGTATTATAATGTTGAAAGTTACACTTAAATCAAAACTCTACACACCTCTTTCCTTCTTTCCTTCCTTCCTACCTAATATTTCCCCTTCTCTAAGCCGTCTCTCCTCCCTTCTTCTCGTTGAAACTATTTCATTACATGTATTTCCATCGTTAGATCATCTGACAAGAAGGTTCAGAATTACCTATAGTCATCGTGCTTCGTCCGTCGTCGTCTGCCGTGCGTAAATTTTTCACATTTCAAACTTCTTCTCAAGTTCCAGCGCTGGGAGCGACTTCTAACTTGCCTGAAATGATCCTGAGATAATTATGAGAAAGTGTTGTTATTAACGGGTCGGTCGAAAATCCAAGATGACCATCATTGCAGTTATCTTGAAAAACACATTTTAAACTTCTTCTCCAGTTCAACTGTTGCCATCAAGCTGGAAATCGGTTGGGATGTCAAGGAAGGAGAGCCAACAAAGTTTTGTTATTTTTCAACCGCATAAAAAAATTTGACATGGCGGCCATTTCGTAACGTGATTGCGCAATCATGGTTTTCCTGCTCAACACATATTTCAAATTTCTTCTCGAGTTCCACTAGCGAGATTCAGCTCTAACTTACCTTAAATGATCCTTAGATAGTCCAGGCTTACTGTTGCTATTTTTCGAGTGGGTCCGATATCCAATATGGCAGTCATGACATGGCTTACCGTATCACTATACGTGTTACTGAGTATGTACATACTACAATAATACAAGGGTCTTTAGTGTTCAATGACCGTTAAGGCCCTTGGACCTCTTGTTAAATTTTGTCATCAATCTTATAAACGCTGTCCATCTTGAATGTCTTAGACACGTCTTTATTTTTTCCTTTTATACCATATTGTACCTTTATGTTGTCTGTGAAATAATGAATTACTTCAATAGAGTAGGTTTAAACTAACGCCATTCTTCCGTTTTCTCGAGTCATCGAGGATTGCTATCACAACTGTTATCTAATGTGTGGTTATAAACACGACGGTGTGATTTGTTAATGACAAAAACCTGTATGATCGAGGATATAAATATCAAACACACTCTGACCTAAATAGCGATACATACCACGTCGTCAAGGACACACACTGACCTAAATAGCGATACAATTCACATCGTCAAGGACACACACTGACCTGAATAGTGATACATACCACATCGTCAAGGACACACACTGACCTGAATAGTGATACATACCACATCGTCAAGGACACACACTGACCTGAATAGTGATACATACGGCACCGTCAAGGACACACACTGACCTAAATAGTGATACATACGACACCGTCAAGGACACACTCTGACCTAAATAGCGATACATTTCACATCGTCAAGGACACACACTGACCTAAATAGCGATACATTCCACATCGTCAAGGACACACACTGACCTAAATAGCGATACATTCCACATCGTCAAGGACACACACTGACCTAAATAGCGATACATTCCACATCGTCAAGGACACACACTGACCTAAATAGCGATACATACCACATCGTCAAGTACACACACTGACCTAAATAGCGATACATACCACATCGTCAAGTACACACACTGACCTAAATAGCGATACATACCACATCGTCAAGGACACACACTGACCTGAATAGTGATACATACCACATCGTCAAGGATACACTGACCTAAATAGTGATACATACCACACCGTCAAGGACACACTGACCTAAATAGCGATACATTCCACATCGTCAAGGACACACACTGACCTAAATAGCGATACATACCACGTCGTCAAGTACATACTCTGACCTAAATAGTGATACATACCACATCGTCAAGTACATACTCTGACCTAAATAGCGATACATTTCACATCGTCAAGGACACACACTGACCTAAATAGTGATACATACCACATCGTCAAGTACATACTCTGACCTAAATAGCGATACATTCCACATCTTCAAGAACACACACTGACCTAAATAGCGATATATTCCACATCGTCAAGGACACACACTGACCTAAATAGCGATACATTCCACATCGTCAAGGACACACACTGACCTAAATAGCGATACATTCCACATCGTCAAGGACACACTGACCTAAATGCCTATACATACCACATCGTCAAGGACACACTGAACTAAATAGTGATGCATACCACATCGTCAAGGACACACTGAACTAAATAGTGATGCATACCACATCGTCAAGGCCACACTGACCTAAATAGTGATACATACCACATTGTCAAGGACACACTGACCTAAATAGTGATACATACCACACTGTCAAGGACACACACTGACCTAAATAGCGATACATACCAAATTATTAATATACACTCTGACCTAAATAGCGATACATACCACATCGTCAAGGACACACACTGACCTAAATAGCGATAATACCACATCGTCAAGGACACACACTGACCTAAATAGCGATAATACCACATCGTCAAGGACACACTGACCTAAAAGCGATACATACCACACCGTCAAGGATACACTGACCTAAATAGCGATAATACCACATCGTCAAGGACACACACTGACCTAAATAGCGATACATTCCACATCGTCAAGGACACACTGACCTAAAAGCGATACATACCACATCGTCAAGGACACACTGACCTAAATAGCGATACATACCACATCGTCAAGGACACACACTGACCTAAATAGCGATACATACCACACCGTCAAGGACACACTGACCTAAATAGCGATACATACCACACCGTCAAGGACACACTGACCTAAATAGCGATACATACCACACCGTCAAGGACACACTGACCTAAATAGCGATACATACCACACCGTCAAGGACACACTGACCTAAATAGCGATACATACCACACCGTCAAGGACACACTGACCTAAATAGCGATACATACCACACCGCCAAGGACACACTGACCTAAATAGCGATACATACCACACCGTCAAGGACACACACTGACCTAAATAGCGATAATACCACGTCGTCAAGGACACACTGACCTAAATAGCGATACATACCACACCGTCAAGGACACACTGACCTAAATAGCGATACATACCACACCGCCAAGGACACACACTGACCTAAATAGCGATACATACCACATCGTCAAGGACACACACTGACCTAAATAGCGATACATTTCACATCGTCAAGGACACACACTGACCTAAATAGTGATACATACCACATCGTCAAGTACATACTCTGACCTAAATAGCGATACATTCCACATCTTCAAGAACACACACTGACCTAAATAGCGATATATTCCACATCGTCAAGGACACACTGACCTAAATAGCGATACATTCCACATCGTCAAGGACACACACTGACCTAAATAGCGATACATACCACATCGTCAAGGACACACTGACCTAAATGCCTATACATACCACATCGTCAAGGACACACTGAACTAAATAGTGATGCATACCACATCGTCAAGGACACACTGAACTAAATAGTGATGCATACCACATCGTCAAGGCCACACTGACCTAAATAGTGATACATACCACATTGTCAAGGACACACACTGACCTAAATAGTGATACATACCACACTGTCAAGGACACACACTGACCTAAATAGCGATAATACCACATCGTCAAGGACACACTGACCTAAATAGTAATACATACCATATCGTCAAGGACACACTGACCTAAATAGCGATACATACCAAATTATTAATATACACTCTGACCTAAATAGCGATACATACCACATCGTCAAGGACACACTGACCTAAATAGCGATAATACCACGTCGTCAAGGACACACTGACCTAAAAGCGATACATACCACACCGTCAAGGACACACACTGACCTAAATAGCGATACATACTACATTGTTAATACCCTAGGGCAAAACACTGAGCTTTTTATCAATACAAAGGACAACAACAAGAAATGAGAGGTAGGTTTAATTAATGCCCGGTCATCATACCTGTACGTGTGTAGTATCTCAACATCCAACAAAAGGTGATTATATATGAAGTATGATTTGTATTGAAATAAGAAAATATGATACATTTTCCTGTCATAATTTAGCTAGATTTCAAAAAGAATTTTGCGTATCTTCGAATGATTAAGCTCTAAAATTGACTATCAATTTTAATCTGAAATCATATTTCGTTTCCTAATCTCCTTAAAGGACGACTATTTTGAAATGTCACGTTATGCACGCTCACAAATTGTGTTATCGACATACTAATTGCAAAATCTGTCATCCAAACGGCACATTGAGTATGCAGGACAAATATAGAAACTGACAATTATTTATAAGACTCCTTGAGGCGTTGTTCGTGTCACATAAGGATTGAGCATTTGGGGTTGCTTACATATCCTTGCAAGATAAAAACAAAAGATAAGAATAACTGGCTTTCAAATGTTGTTAAGGGTTGTTCCATGAACAACCAGTTGACTGTAAAAATGTCATTAATTGGGGAAATATATTGCCAATATACATCCAATAATGGTCCCTAACACCACTTGAAATGTGTGTAGATTTATTTTCAAATAAAGGTTCTATTATTTTACGTGAACATTGGGGAACCATTGCTGCATTATTGAGAGCGCGTGATGGACATTAACTGACCACCATATACAATGACCTATCGAACAGACTGCAAGCCTGGTCATCAGGTCACATGTCCCCGCCGAACAAGAATGCTATAATTTCACTGGTGTTTGCAACACGAGTACACCACAATCACCACAGACGAATTTATTTGCATCTCAGCATTTACGTTTTAGATGTTGATGATTATTAATTAATCATCAAATATTAACGCTTCACTTACTGGGAGAAATGACATTGCTTTGTGAGCTTGGGTGTGAAATTCCAGAATGTTGCATACATCACCATTAGAATCGGCAAATCAGCACGCGGCCCGGCTGTTTGACAAGCAGCAGGCACTGGTTCCAAGCCTGGGCGACCAGTATCACCGAGCGCTGAGCAGTCTGGAGTACGCCGTCGGCGTTCCTGCTTATACCAAGTTATAACAACACAAGGATTAATAGCTAAATAAGGTCGATAGGTTTTCTCGTGTTTTTCAAAAATATCAATACTTCGTCTAATTGGCATAAGCAAGAGATAACCGTTGACAATATCCGACAACCCTACACACATTTTCTACATAGATGTCACAACTGTTGGAGGCTGCTGTTGACGATACACAGTGACTGTGTTACCACACGTTTTATTTATGTGTAGCATTTGATCTCCGCCGTGTGAACAATCGATGTGGATGAGGATTTATCTGTGACAGGGTTGACCAGACAATAGTTACTGACTGACCACTGCTTTCCTAGAATACGATTGGACATGTTTAGCCTGGATAAGAACTAAGCACAGTGTCGCGTTAAGACTCCTAGCCAGTGCCTTTAGCGCCATGCAGACCTAAGGTAAGGCTCGTATCCAATGTTTGTCCTGCAAATTCACTTGTATCTTTGTTTGTTAAAGCTAGTATGTTCGTCACAACATGTTATGCGACCATGTCTATTACTACGGTTCGAAGTATCCACAGCCCCCCATACCGCCACTATGTTAATCGATTTCACGGATTAAATACAACCGAAAGTCAATCATAGAGTAAGATGATATTGAGGTTCCCCGGTTTGTCCCCCATTATTGATATATATATATTTATACATTGCTGTTTTTTGTTCAAAAATATGTCTCATCATAAGAATAGCCCGTATACCATCACACATAGGGCAACGAAAGGGGGAACAATTGCTGCTATTGAATTTCTGTTGTTGGCCTCCACATAAATTGTCTACAGATTTGACTCGATGATATGTTGATGTGTTCCAACTATTGGGATAATTACAGTTGTATGTAGAAATGCTTCTTATTTGGTGAGTCATCAATACTTTCTAAAGAAATTTTAATAAAAAAAAATATATCCTGATTAGTTGGGGAACCGAGATGCATATGGAAAAATACCTATCAAGCTATTTCGAATCAAACAAACTTTTATTATATACAACTATCCCAGAGGTCAAGGATATCAAAGCTTATATATGAATTGAACAATACTGTTGACGGGATGTTACCATCACTACATTGTATACAATAGTACTGGTGACGGGATGTTACCATCACTACATTGTATACAATAGTATTAGTGACGGGATGTTACCATCACTACATTGTAAACAATAGTATCGGTGACGGGATGTTACCATCACTACATTGTATACAATAGTACTGGTGACGGGATGTTACCATCACTACATTGTATACAATAGTATTAGTGACGGGATGTTACCATCACTACATTGTATACTACAATGTTTACCATCACTACATTGTATACTACAATGTTTACCATCACTACATTGTATACAATAGTATTAGTGACGGGATGTTACCATCACTACATTGTATACTACAATGTTTACCATCACTACATTGTATACAATAGTATCAGTGACGGGATGTTACCATCACTACATTGTATACAATAGTGTTGGTGACGGGATGTTACCATCACTACATTGTATACAATAGTATTGGTGACGGGATGTTACCATCACTACATTGTATACAATAGTGTTGGTGACGGGATGTTACCATCACTACATTGTATACAATAGTATCAGTGACGAGATGTTACCATCACTACATTGTATACAATAGTATTAGTGACGGGATGTTACCATCACTACATTGTATACAATAGTATTAGTGACGAGATGTTACCATCACTACATTGTATACAATAGTATTAGTGACGGGATGTTACCATCACTACATTGTATACAATAGTATTGGTGACGGGATGTTACCATCACTACATTGTATACAATAGTATTGGTGACGGGATGTTACCATCACTACATTGTATACAATAGTATTAGTGACGGGATGTTACCATCACTACATTGTATACAATAGTATTGGTGACGGGATGTTACCATCACTACATTGTATACAATAGTATTGGTGACGGGATGTTACCATCACTACATTGTATACAATAGTATTGGTGACGGGATGTTACCATCACTACATTGTATACAATAGTATTGGTGACGGGATGTTACCATCACTACATTGTATACAATAGTATTGGTGACGGGATGTTACCATCACTACATTGTATACAATAGTATTGGTGACGGGATGTTACCATCACTACATTGTATACAATAGTATTGGTGACGGGATGTTACCATCACTACATTGTATACAATAGTATTGGTGACGGGATGTTACCATCACTACATTGTATACAATAGTGTTGGTGACGGGATGTTACCATCACTACATTGTATACAATAGTATTGGTGACGGGATGTTACCATCACTACATGGTATACAATAGTATTGGTGACGGGATGTTACCATCACTACATTGTATACAATAGTATTGGTGACGGGATGTTACCATCACTACATTGTAAACAATAGTATTGGTGACGGGATGTTACCATCACTACATGGTATACAATAGTATTGGTGACGGGATGTTACCATCACTACATTGTATACAATAGTATTAGTGACGGGATGTTACCATCACTACATTGTATACAATAGTATTGGTGACGGGATGTTACCATCACTACATGGTATACAATAGTATTGGTGACGGGATGTTACCATCACTACATTGTATACAATAGTATTGGTGACGGGATGTTACCATCACTACATTGTATACAATAGTATTAGTGACGGGATGTTACCATCACTACATTGTATACAATAGTATTGGTGACGGGATGTTACCATCACTACATTGTATACAATAGTATTAGTGACGGAATGTTACCATCACTACATTGTATACAATAGTATTAGTGACGGGATGTTACCATCACTACATTGTATACAATAGTGTTGGTGACGAGATGTTACAATCACTACATTGTATACAATAGTGTTGGTGACGGAATGTTACCATCACTACATTGTATACAATAGTATTGGTGACGGGATGTTACCATCACTACATTGTATACAATAGTATTGGTGACGGGATGTTACCATCACTACATTGTATACAATAGTATTGGTGACGGGATGTTACCATCACTACATTGTATACAATAGTATTGGTGACGGGATGTTACCATCACTACATTGTATACAATAGTATTGGTGACGGGATGTTACCATCACTACATTGTATACAATAGTATTGGTGACGGGATGTTACCATCACTACATTGTATACAATAGTATTGGTGACGGGATGTTACCATCACTACATTGTATACAATAGTATTGGTGAAGGGACGTTACAATCACTACATTGTATACAATAGTATTAGTGACGGGATGTTACCATCACTACATTGTATACAATAGTATTAGTGACGGGATGTTACCATCACTACATTGTATACAATAGTATTAGTGACGGGATGTTACCATCACTACATTGTATACAATAGTATTGGTGACGAGATGTTACAATCACTACATTGTATACAATAGTATTAGTGACGGGATGTTGCCATCACTATCTTACCTGGCAAAAATGACATTACACTATTTCTTTTCAACATTCCGATATGAACTTTTTATTGTTGTTGAACCTTCGTGAAATTAATCGTATGCGTAGACGATCATCGCTACTTTAATTGAATCTAACGTAACGATCATCTAGAAATATATAATGGTGTCCACGAGGGTTGTCGTTACATTGCTTGCCACCTCTAATGCTCTATAGATAGTCGGATGGCCCGTTAGTAACACTGGAAACACACTTGCCTTTCACCTAGGCGGCCTGGGTTCGATTCCCCGATCGGACGTGAAAAGGCATTGGGTCACATTACCGACCATGTGGCTTTTCTCCGGGTACTTATTTCGCAATTGTTGTAAGCTAAATAAAGGTTACAAAATAGATAAATAAAAGTTTTATGATTAGTGACATATAATGAGAATCTAAAATGTTTTTCGTGTTCACATTAATACAAAAATGATTAAATTGATTCTTTCCATCTTTCCTTCATGTGGACAATTAACAAGATCCATTGATACCATTACCTTCCTGGTGCATATCGTCAGTCCTGGAAGTTCAATGCTCAGAAGGAAAAACAGCCCCCGACCCTGTAGGGAGCGACCAACAATTAGTCGCCTCTTACGAAATGTAGTGACAAACAGCAGGCGCAATCTTTCCCCACAGGGACTTGAGGATTTGTTACAGTCTACATGTATTTGGGGCGTCCCTAGTGTAAGGCCCTGTGTCTTTCCCCACTCCTGGACGGGCCATAGTCTTATACTTCTTAATCGACACCCGCCATACAAATCTATGTCAAATTCAGGTTAACTGAGACTTAGGGTGGTGACAACGGAACCACTGGCATATCAACAAGAGTCGAGCACGTCTGACTTCATATCGCATGCGGAAGTAGAATATTTCCAAATAGGATTATGGTGTCGACCATTAAACTTCCCTTGGTCTTCATAAACCTGTTTCTCTCGAAACCTTGTATTGTTAATTTTTCCGTTAGTAGTCGCTATCTGTCACGGAAATCGTGAAAATGGTAATACGCCTTTGAGTATCGAATCAACTGAGACATGTCAATACCGTAGGTACAGGATGCAGGGATGCTGCTATCAAGAAATGGAAAAATTAGCACTGGGTTAATTGTAATCATAATGCTCATCGTGCAGCTTAAATGTAAGCTGTGCCTGTTGGCTACCTTGTAAGTAAAGATCGAGTTAAGCGGCTGGTGTAGTGTTCTTGATTTCGAGCTCTACACGGTATATCTGATTGGCATGGTCAATGCAGCTTTTTGTTATTCAATGATAGCATACTTCAATATACCTATAAGTGAAGGATTTTGCGAGGTCTCTGTTACCTCCGATGAAAAGCTAATCAATACAACCGGTCTCTTATACAACAAAAACAATGAAGCCAACAGGGCCACAGTTTATTTCCATGCGTGTTTCAAAAACTCAATAAAGATGTTGTCGATCAGAAATTCAATCATTTCACAATTTCATCTTCGCTGCACTAAATATGCTCCCGTATCGTTCCCAACTATGTACCTATAACATCGTTCGCCTTTCTTGGAAAGGAAATCTTTCATTAACAGAAATCGCAGGCGTTCTGTACGTTTGGAATCAGGATGATGGTGTAAATAGTTGAAAAATCAAACCTTTTGATGGAAATAAGTTCCTTAGGGGCGGATGATTTATAAAGATCATTGGAGTTATTCAAAATCCACTTTCGCCAAATGTACTAGTAACAACTAAACTGTTATAAATTTCGTATAAGAATTGTAACCCTCTAGACTAGCCAATTTGGATTTCGTTGTGGTTTTGAACGTCACAGACCTATTTGTCCTGTCTCACTGTACTTGACTGTTGTATAGCCGTGTTTGGTTCTGTGGTCTCTCGTCTCGACTTTTACGCCCAGACAGCCGGTTAAATTTGCCTACTGGTCAACACCGCCATGAATATCTTACCAGCTTTTTTCTATGGTTGTTTTTTACATGCTATGTCTAGATCTCTACGTCGATAGAGCATGTAACAGTTCTATTTAGCAGTAAGTCTTGGATCAGAAGGCTTAAAGATCGTTTTAGAAGTAGGAGCACGCTTTATTGTTATAAATATCTTTCGATGAAAATTTCTTGGATTTCTCTGTAATGCTTATGTAACGGTTTCAATCGATCGGGAGCTCCATAAGAAACCAGATAATCAGTGGATGATTGTTGGAATGTAACATGTTTTGTTGTCGTTGTAAACGAAATAAAATATCACTTTATCATTGTTATAGTTCAGCATCAGTTCGGCATCAGTTATGCATTGTTTAGGTAATATATGTAATCATTGGAAAATAATGAAGTTGGTGACGTTAACTCGATTATATTCAAATGTTTGTCGCCACATGTCATTAGGTGAGGCTTTGTCTGTACGGTAGTTAGACACGGACTGTACATTAGTTAGTCACGGACTGTACAGTAGTTAGACACGGACTGTGTAGTAGTTAGACGCGGACTGTACAGTAGTTAGACGCGGACTGTACAGTAGTTAGACGCGGACTGTACAGTAGTTAGACACGGATTGTACAGTAGTTAGGCACGGACTGTACAGTAGTTAGGCACGGATTGTACAGTAGTTAGACACGGACTGTACAGTAGTTAGTCACTGATTGTACAGTAGTTAGACACGGACTGTACAGTAGTTAGACACGGACTGTACAGTAGTTAGACACGGACTGTACCGTAGTTAGACACGGACTGTACGGTAGTTAGACACGGACTGTACGGTAGTTAGACACTGATGGTACAGTAGTTAGACACGGACTGTACCGTAGTTAGACACGGACTGTACAGTAGTTAGACACGGACTGTACGGTAGTTAGACACTGATGGTACAGTAGTTAGACACGGACTGTACAGTAGTTAGACACGGACTGTACAGTAGTTAGACACGGACTGTACAGTAGTTAGGCACGGACTGTACATTAGTTAGACACGGACTGTACAGTAGTTAGACACTGATTGTACAGTAGTTAGACACTGATTGTACAGTAGTTTAGACACTGATTGTACAGTAGTTAGACACGGACTGTACAGTAGTTAGACACAGACTGTACAGTAGTTAGACACGGACTGTACAGTAGTTAGACACGGACTGTACATTAGTTAGACACGGACTGTACAGTAGTTAGACACGGACTGTACAGTAGTTAGGCTCGGACTGTATATTAGTTAGACACGGACTGTACAGTAGTTAGACACGGACTGTACAGTAGTTAGACACGGACTGTACAGTAGTTAGACACTGATTGTACAGTAGTTAGACACGGACTGTACAGTAGTTAGACACGGACTGTGCAGTAGTTAGACACGGACTGTGCAGTAGTTAGACACGGACTGTACAGTAGTTAGGCACGGACTGTACATTAGTTAGACACGGACTGTACAGTAGTTAGACACTCACTATACAGTAGTTAGACACGGACTGTACAGTAGTTAGACACGGACTGTACCGTAGTTAGACACGGACTGTACAGTAGTTAGACACGGACTGTACAGTAGTTAGACACGGACTGTACAGTAGTTAGGTACGGACTGTACAGTAGTTAGACACTCACTATACAGTAGTTAGACACGGACTGTGCAGTAGTTAGACACGGACTGTGCAGTAGTTAGACACGGACTGTACAGTAGTTAGACACGGACTGTACAGTAGTTAGACACGGACTGTGCAGTAGTTAGACACGGACTGTGCAGTAGTTAGACACGGACTGTACAGTAGTTAGACACGGACTGTACAGTAGTTAGACACGGACTGTACAGTAGTTAGACACGGACTGTACAGTAGTTAGACACGGATTGTACAGTAGTTAGACACTCACTATACAGTAGTTAGACACTGATATAGAATCTTATAAACTCAAATATACGTGATACCTTACGTATACTTTGTGTTATCCATTATACACAGCTACATCACGAAACAGGGATCACTATACGTCTCCCTGGTTAGATCTTCTTGACTGTGAACCTTAAACTTTCTTCATAATGTCAAAATAACTCTTCCTAGTAAGTCCTGGTTCGCTGACATCTTATTGGATTTCTGTAAGAGCAGCATTCAGTCTTATTCCATATAAGTGTGGTATGATTGCGGCCTGTCCTATATTGGACGAGTCCTCTGCATTGATGAGATTCTGATCCTTATAGAACGGCCTTTTAACTTTGACCCCGGACTATTTGCCAATCAATCACGTGTAGCTGAAAGATAAATTGATCGTTGCATGGAAGGAACAATATGAGAACTGTCTGTTACTGCAATGGTAATTGTTTGTTCTTCTCCATGTGTAATATTGTGCATACTTTGATGTGAACTTGGGAGATTTCCTCCCATTTTCTGGGATTCTTTACATCAAATGACAATCTCGATATTCCATGGGTTATGAGTGTATACTACATTTTCTAGTATTAATATTTTCGTGAATTTTTCATTAGAATCAATCGAAGAGGAAATGCGTGTGACCCGAGATAGATAGCTCTGTTACATATTTCCCGTTTATTTTTAGGGATTAAACGCCCTTGTTACAGCCAAGTTGATATGCGGATGGGGCTACTCCGGACGTAACTTGTGTTCGCTTAATGTGATTTCCGTCAATGATATTCACTGCGGATTTATACAAATCGATTAGAAATGAATCAAGATTAGGCCATGGTCAGTAGCCCTACTAATCCTGATGCTAGAATTATTTTACTTTCGTGCCATTTTGTCGTTGAAGTAAACAGATCCGATGGTCTTCGGGCTGCTATAACGTATCCGACTAAGCTGGTCTCCTGCCTGAAACACTTCACAATTGCTCAGAAATATCCACGTTTAAGGTCATTAGGAAGTATTGATAATAATATTTGGCAATTCAAACGACGTTAGTCTCAGAAAGATTTCTCTGTGTCTGGAGGTAAATTAGCACGTGTTTTTGAAATGACAGTCGTTTTAGATATGGGTACTGAATAACAAACGAGTCACAGTCCATTTACTTAAATCTGATTCTCTTTTACGTTGAACAAAGAGATACTAATAGTCGTAATATGCAAGAAATGGACAGGAATTACCAATTACAATATAAGTTGTAATAGCATTACCAAATGTTATATAAGATATGTGGGAATTACACTATACAATATAAGGTATAGGGGAATTACCAAATAAATCATAAGGTATATGAGAATTACCAAATACAATATAAGGTGTAATAGCATTACCAAATGTTATATAAGATATGTGGGAATTACACTATACAATATAAGGTATATGGGAATTACAATATACAATATAAGGTATGTGGGAATTACAATATACAGTATAAGGTATATGGGAATTACCAAATACAATTTAGGTATATTGGAATTACCAAATACAATATAAGGTATATTGGAATTACCAAATACAATGTAAGTTTATGGGAATTATCAAATACAATATAAGGTATATTGGAATTACCAAATACAATTTAGGTATATTGGAATTACCAAATACAATATAAGTATATGGGAATTACAATATACAATACATGTATAAGGTATATGAGAATTACCATATACAGTATAAGATACATGGGATTTACCATATACAATATAAGATACATGGGATTTACCATATACAGTATAAGATTCATGGGATTTACCATTAACAGTATAAGATACATGGGATTTACCATATACAGTATAAGATAAAGGTTATCCACAGACACAAAATACAGGAAACAGAAGTTCCAAGCAAAAAGAAGATACAGGAAACATACGTTCCCAACAGACACCAGATACAGGAAAACAGAAGAAGAGAAAAAACCACAGCCAGGAGATCCGAAGAGATAAATAGAATATTTCGCCTCCCGAGAGCATCGTTTATTGAATTTTCTTGTAGTTTTTAACAGATAAATCTCAATTTCATGGCTGACATGGGACTTTTTCTGCGCTCAAAATGTTTTGACTGTTATGGTAACGTATCATTGATGGAGTGTGATTTTTAAATCAGTTGTGGACAGTTGCCAGAGCCATTACTGGCGTCGAAGGACAATTTGAACAGCAGTCCACTCTAGACAATGTTTAGTGGTAATCCTTTGATGTAACGTAGACAGAATCTAATCATTTTACCACTACGGCGTAACTTTAGAGTCGGACTCAGCAATGCAACTATTTATTTTCTTTCTAATCAATGTCGAATATCTTATGGATATTATAACAAAAATGGGCAGTTGAAGGATAAGTTATTTTACACTTTAATTGCCACCAATTAATGTCGGTGGTATGAAGATTACAGTGCTTGAACATCTTGATATCATTAACTTATAGTGTTGGGGTATGATACGTGTAACGAAAGTACAAGAGGCGACTAATGTGGAGGAGCCTCTCGACGAACTGGGGATAAGTTTACGTGGCTTCTGCTTGGAGACACACAGGCGATCAAAAACTTGTTGCATCCATTTTACCCGCGTCCGTATAGATGGTTATTTTCATATTTTGAATAACAGTATCAGTGTTTTTTAACCTCAGGTTGTAAAACTATCCTGGAGCCGAGACTATATAAAACGTTGGTTTGATGCCAATTTTTTGCCCGGATGAAACCCTGAGTACAAAGGTAGCCTAGGACTTTTTCACGTCCGATCGGGAAATCGAACTCCGATCGGCTGTGTAAAAAGTATGATAATCACAAAGACATCTGGCGACCATGATATCATGATATGCATTACACCGCTGATTAGATTCAAAACTCATTTCGGAATTAGTAATAAAATAAATTCAACAGAATTATTCTGACAATGTAATCCCTGACACAAGGATGCAGTGTTTCCCATCGAGATTGTTGATTTTTTTCTGAATAAATGTTGGCAGCAGTTCAATTAAAATGCGCACTAAGTATTTTCTAATATCTCTAAATTATAAACGAAGAACGGATGTGAAGTCAAACAATTACAATGACATCAGTCTGGCAGCCAAGGACAAGCTTCCAATACAATTTCTGTGAAGCTGTGCGCCTGTCACGGTCTGCTAGGCCATTCTTCCTGATTATATTAACCAAGTCATTGCAGCCACTTCCACAAAATAGCATGGTGACTTATACATAATTTACAGTGTGTTTGGCTCGACTTGGTCTGGGACTATCCGTTTGTGTAGTACGATGATCTGGTGTTATGACGGGTAATCTTATATAGTACTGTAAAGGCTACCAACACTATAAGTAGTTGTCGAGAAGGACTGGCGCGTTGAAGGAAGGCCTGATCTGATCAAGTCATCTAGAAATTCTGCGTCGAACAAAAATTCCCATTATCATGCCAATTAGAAAATTGAGAAGTTTAATGTGTCTGATCCCTCGGTATTCCTAATGCACTAGCCATAATACTGGTTAAATATCAATATCAGTCTTGTTTTCTTTTGCGTTTCAACAATTCTCCTTTTGTGACGTTTTGTCCTAAATTTTCGATACAAAGGGAGACCATTCCTGTGTTGGTGAAAAGTTAGTGACTTATACATGTCAGAGAACCGTAGCCTTATAATGAATTTTCCACAAAATTGATTATGCAATTTAGGACTTCCGACGCATCTTTGAAATAGTCTTTCCGGGAACGTTCTTGTGAGACACATTTCGCCACGAGGAGATTGTTGGAAGGCCGCTGATAAACAATCGGTCCAAGCCAAAAGCTTATCTATACCGGTAACTCGATGTTTAATTTCGTGAAGAAGCGGTCTTACAGAAATTTAGGTAGATTACTTTAACGTTCTTTCTGTCGTCATCCGCTTGTCCAGTCTTCAATACCCCACAGCCATGTAGCGTTGTGATTTTTTTTATTCATAAACCGTGATTGTGAACTGCAAACAAATCCTTTTTGTCCAAATGTTTTATGATGACTGTTATTAATGCCTGTGGGGGAATCGTAGAGGGCACGTTAGACGTTTTGTCGGTAACGTCAGGAGAATACCTCAAGCACTTCGTATGGACGGGGCATCGTGTACTAGTTTCCATCTGTTTCCTGACTTGCCTCGTTGAGCGTGGGCTTGTTGAATATGATGGATATTACTTGTATTAATGTCTCGATGGAGTTAGAGAGGAAGGCTGGACGGATGTTGTCGGGTTCTGTCCGACGATTTATTGGGGTCGATTTCCTTATTTGGTGCTTTCTGTTTCTTCCTGTACAGTGTAGTGTTCATCGCTTCATCTGTTTCAAGGCTTGTGTCATTAATCTCTCGTATTGTTTTAGTGATGATCGAGGAAGTTGTTTTCCGTTTAACATATTCCAGACCACCCTAGATCTAGAATTCAACGTTGTGCTTTAATAGTTTAATAACATTGATGCTCTCATTTTTATTTTTCTTGTTTATTTTAAGTTTTTCACTAATGCAATACTTTTGGATTTTGAAAAGGCTACCTTGAATCGTTTTCGATTTTGGTTTTCTTCTTGGATAAGGGGGGAGTTGGGGGGGGGGGGGGGGGGGGGGGGGGGAGGGGGGAGGGGGGTGCATTTGTAGTCATTTGTAAATATTCCTCGTGATCCGGAGAAGATTTTGGAAGCCACTGAATTAAACGTTTTCCAGGTAGAAATCATTCCATGCTTTCCTGGTTGTACACATTGACGATGATGTAATGAATTTCTGATTAAGGCCAAGGACCATAATCAGAGAATATCAGCTCCTGGCAAAAACTGAAAAATTGAAAGCATTGGCATATTGTTAAGAGCCTCTGTCAAATATCACAAAAAATTTAAGAAAAATAAACTGCTGTTTTCAAGGATTTAAAATCTGTGTTAAACCGGAATTATTTCTATCATTTTACATTGATTAATAGCCAAACCCCTAGTTGCTAAGTAATAGCAACCTCTATCAACGTCTTATGTCCAGCTGTCAATGATTGGCAACCTATGTTAGGGTCTAGTAACAGCTTTCAAAGTCTAGTCACCTCTGTAAGGGTCTAGTAACAGCTTTCAAAGTCTAGTCACCTCTGTCAGGGTCTAGTAACAGCTTTCAAAGTCTAGTCACCTCTGTAAGGGTCTAGTAACAGCTGTCAAAGTCTAGTCACCTCTGTCAGGGTCTAGTAACAGCTGTCAAAGTCTAGTCACCTCTGTCAGAGGTTAGTAACAGCTGTCAAAGTTTTGTCACCTCTGTCAGGGTCTAGTAACAGCTTTCAAAGTATAGTCACCTCTGTTAGGGTCTAGTAACAGCTTTCAAAGTCTAGTCACCTCTGTAAGGGTCTAGTAACAACTGTCAAAGTCTTGTCACCTCTGTCAGGGTCTAGTAACAGCTGTCACAGTCTAGTCACCTCTGTAAGGGTCTAGTAACAGCTGGCAAAGTTTTGTCACCTCTGTAAGGGTCTAGTAACAGCTGGCAAAGTCTAGTCACCTCTGTAAGTCTAGTCACATCTCTTTTTAAGACACCTCTTTCGACTTGCTAATCATTAATTGAATAACGCGTCGACGATTCAGACAGACCTGTTGAATTTTTCACACACTCATTTGGGTTGCAGGAACAAACGAAGTAATTTATATATATGTACATTGTCTGCCCTGTGAAAAGCTTTAGAAACTTATAATTAATGTCACACGATACGAAGACGATATAGCTGGTTTGATATTCATGAACTATAAACCAGACTATATGTTATTACAATAGATAATGTAAAGAACAATGGAAGTTTGTGGCTGGAAGAAATCGTTGTGGCGTTTTAATACTGACAAACGCTGAGAACTACTGTACTAGAATGTATGTATATTTATTATAAAATCATATTGTTCACATTTGCTGATTGACTAAATTAGTGTCACGCGATTCCCGATAAAAAGTTATATTGACCGGCCATGCAAATAAAAACCTGGTAAAAAATGCTGGTCGACTTGGTGTTTCTAAAAATAGATTAATTATGAAATACTTTCCCTTGGTATTGTCCAACAGCGTAAACAAATCTTTTGAAACATAACCAGCAATAACTTTGACTGTTGGAATATTGAATTATCTTAAGAATAAGTGTTTTAAATATATGTTCATGTATAAGATTACTTTTGGTTGGGTGGTAGTTAAAAGATATCATTAAATATTTACAAATGCTTCACAAATCACAGTCTCTATACTTACATGTACAAGTGTTATTTGCACTCATTGAGAGATTATTAAAAATCAAAACAGTGATTTTATAATAAAACTATGATACCCTTTTTAATTCGGTCAATACAGTATATGATTTTACTACCTAAAAAAACAACGCTGGACTTCGTTCTCGGTTAATATGTTTTCAGGTTAATAAAACCATGTATCGACATTATCGAAAGGCTATAATTGTATAATATGATATATTGTCCGATTTCGTCAATGCTCATTGGCTAAAACATGGTCGCGTGGAGGTTAATATTTTATGGCATTAACCTGATATTTCTATTTTTAGACACGCCGAGCTAATATTGCGATTACGTCACAGTGTCTCAATGTAAATTTCATGTTATCAAGATGAATATAATGTAATTCCACTCGTTTGGAAACAAGATTCATATCTGATATAAAAATGTAAGAGCTTTGGTTCGGTCAATATGGTGTTGTACTGACCTGGTAGAATCACAAATTGACCGAGGGCGTGACCATAATTGATATATATATGTATATTATTTGATCTAGGACATTGATTTGCCTGTTTGAATAAAAGAGAAAGTCAATTTAACACGTGATCTATGACGATACTATATTTGTAACGTCTTGAAAAACTCTTAACAAATGCCAAATATGTTTGGCGAATGCATATCGTTTCATCTTGATGGCATTTAGCACGCTTTCAATTTCCCTTCATCCGGCTCATATCACCACATATTCATCCACATCTGTCCATGATTGATCAATACTGTTCGTCATCATTATCAAATACTTGTCTGATACATGTTTGTCATAAAACGACTTATTTCTGAGACAACCTTAGTGAAATACTTTTAAAGATATTAGGTAAATAAGTAGAGGTCGTTCCGTCTGATTTATTTGGTGGCCAATAAGACCAGTTGTCCGTCCCCTTCACGGTGTCCCCTTATAGAAATCCAGCTTGATTGTTTAAAAGCTAAATCCATCATTCCATTAAACTAAAACGATGTTCCTAAACTAAGAAGAAAAATTCGTGTCTTCTTTTTTTCAGTGAAGAAATAGTGAAAGGGCAAAACGCCCATTTTACCTGAAATGGCATTGTTTGGATTTTTTCCATTTATAGCAGGTACAACAACATAATGCAGACGAAAAAGAAAGGTTAAAAAGTAAATGGCGCTCTTTGCTCTTTGGTTTTATTCAATCAAACGGTGTTTTTACGAAGAGACAAAGCGAAAAGGCACCGTAAGTGCAGAGAAAGTCTCTAACATCCACCATACATACATGCGTATTGCATTTGTTTGTCATTTGAATTAGTTCTGCTGCATTACATACGGACTTTGTTCATTATAAAGTTCCGATAAAGCAGAAGTGTCGGACATGCCAGTTTTTTGAGGTGGGGGAAAGCCGTAGTACCCGGAGAACAATAGCCGGAATACGGTCAGTACCAGGCAAGTGCCCCACTTGGAGGTTGAGACCAAGTGATAGCGGATATGTGGTCATTGACTACTCTCTATACATGCCAGCTTGTTACACGAAAACCATTGTTCGGGTGTAAAGTTCTTACACAATGTACTCTGAGCCTTCAAACATACTTAACAGCTACTATAGTATCACGGTGGATGTTCGGAGGTCAAACACACTAAGGAATTGCTGGTATAAAGGCCACACACTAAACAACGGTTGTTATAGTACGCTTTAGGCGGTCATACACCCTACAATTAGGTTTGCACGTTCTGTTTGAAAATTTCCTGCCGGTCGATACCACACAAGTCTCGGATATGCGGTCATCGAATTGAATCTATATGGGACAGCTTGCAACTAGAACTGCTACACGAAAATCACAGTCCGACTAGAAGCTTTATTGCATACTCAGGATCATAAAGATGGAAGATTGGCCGAGTCTCGAGGCGATCTCATTTGATCAGTAGCATACAACTATCGCGAGATCTCGTCTCCAAAACATTCTCATACAGCATATCGGACTGGAGGATTTTTTTTTTTCAGAAAAATAAAAATAAAATATATAACCGTCGATGTATTGGAAATTAGTTTGACCTACAACATGTACATGCCGAACTAAGACTGCGTTGTCTCGCGCCATATTGGCTCCGAGTCTGTTCGGTACAACTGCTATGGTTTCAGCTATGAGAGGTATGTTGTACCGAATCCTTTTTCTCGGTGCTTAATTCTATTCAAATCCTTCAAAGCGGTACTAATCAAATAAGCGCACAGACAGAATCTAATACCGCGAAGAACGAGATATCTACAAGACAAACAGACTCTTTGTGTTTGTAAACACTAAATATGGACAAGTGTACTCATTATATTAGCTGATAGTGGTTTCATGTTTCATAATATTTCATCGATTGTATTTCAATTCCTCTTGGATATAGTGATTTTCTACAAGAAATATCATTACTCACTCCATTAGTGATGCAGGTGAATAGGTAATAAGCTATACTACTAATGTAAATAACCTTTGAACTATACTACTAATGTAAATAACCTTTGAACTATATTGCTATTATTAATGATATTTGAATTTTACTATTTATGTAAATGTCCTTTGAACTATACTTCTAATGTAAATAACCTTTGACCTATACTACTAATGTAAATGATCTTTGAACTATACTACTTATGTAAATGATCTTTGACCTATACTACTAATGTAAATGATATTTGAACTATATTACTAATGTAAATGTCCTTTGAACTCTACTTCTATGTAAATAACCTTTGACCTATCCTACTAATGTAAATAACCTTTGACCTATCCTACTAATGTAAATAACCATTGAACTATACTACTTATGGAAATGGCCTTTGCACTACACTTCTAATGTAAATAACCTTTGAACTATAATATGAATGTAAATAAACTTTGAACTATACTACTTATGGAAATGATCTTTGAACTATACTACTAATGTAAATAACCTTTGAATTATGCTACTTATGGAAATGACCTTTGACCTATATTACTAATGTACATAACCTTTGAACTATATTACTAATGTAAATAACCTTTGAACTATACTACTAATGTACATAACCTTTGAACTATATTACTAATGTAAATAACCTTTGAACTATACTACTAATGTAAATAACCTTTGAACTATACTACAAATGTAAATAACCTTTGACCTATATTACTAATGTAAATAACCTTTGAACTATACTATGAATGTAAATAACCTTTGAACTATACTACTTATGGAAATGATCTTTGACCTATACTACTAATGTACATAACCTTTGAACTATATTACTAATGTAAATAACCTTTGAAACTATCCAGTTCGTGCCTAGGCGTTCGGATTAGTTTAAAACCTCACTACATGTATTGTTTTAATACGTTTTAACAATGAACTTTAACCTTCTTATTTGTTGAATAATTCACAGTTTGGCCAAGGAGTCAATTTCCAGTTGTCCTATATTACACCATGACAGATTCTCTGATACATTTACTGAAGTTGAAATAACAATTTAGGTTCTGAAAAGGACTTTGTAGAAGGTAGTTAATTGGTTACATACACACAGCATATGACATATAGCTGTCAGTCCTCCACAAGAACATATCACAACCTCTAAAATCACACGCATACACTACACACATGCTTCTCGAGCACAGGGGAGACCGTAACTGTTGATTGGTAAATAAAAAAGATACGGAATTTGCCGAAATGTTACGATGAGGATTTGACAAAATGGCTTCATCCAATTTCATAGACAATTCAATGAGACGTGACGTTGACTATTGATCCATTAACGAGTTGATAACCGCGTGACTATTGTCATTGATAAAAACCTCTGTTGAATCATTATTGTTCATTTTGCTGTGGATGGGAGCATTTAGGTGATTCATTTATGGCTATGTTTACCTTTATCATTTCAATGATCGTAAAATCCAGGAATGTTAAAAGCTGATCACAAACCAAACAAGTTTTAAGGCTATGGAATCTCCTGTGGGGGAAAAGTACAGTTAGCAAACGTCATCACGCTTCGACGATTTACATGGCGATGACGGCGATGATGATATCGATACAGGAGTTTTAGTATAAAAGAGACACGCGAGACCCGTTATTATTAGACTCGGAACTAATACCGCCAGGATGGCGTTAAGATTTTTTAAAAGTCAAAATGAAGGTGGGAGTTTATTAACAGCACCCGGGTAGATTTTAGTGCTGCCTACCTCATCAGCCCATACAGTATTCATTATAACGATGTTTAAATTGTCCTGGGTTTATGCTGGTTTGACGGTACTGGATATCAATGTAGGTATAAATATTTAAGGACAATAACTGCAGTACAACAGGCTGGAAGTTACTTTATAGCGGGTGTGCTCTAGATCGTAACGACAGCAAAACCATGGCCTAGTTTGTTAGATAATCTACACGTATTCATGGACAGCTTTGAAGCGTTGATGATATAAGTCATGTAAAGACAAGTGTGTTACCTTCAACATAATTATGTTCGATAATTAACGAAATCACAATCTGGTAAACCTTTCCAATACTAACCCTATTACACCAAGGTATGTTCTATTATGTTTATTCGTACAACGAGGGTGGCGACTGTATTGAAATGTTTCATTTCTGATTTTATCCTGAGAAACAATGTGTATTTGTTGGGTCACACATGGGCAACTGCACATACGAAATTGGAAATCGGATTCGTTTGCGCATGCGCAGTGTTTTACACATATGCCACAGGGCCTGACATTAAACGTTTGCGCATGCGCAATTTGTGACACAGTACATCACGTGAATACGTTTGCGCATGTACAGTTTGTGATACACGTGACATAGGCCATCACACAAACTAGTGCCTCAGTGTATGTAGTCTGTAATAAACGTGGTATCACACCACAATGGGATGCTTTTCCTATTAGTTACGCATTTATATGGCAATGGTGTGAAATATACCAACATACGTCGCATTTAAAAAAAAAAAGAAGAAAATTGATCAGCGAAAATGAAAATACAAATTATATGTTTTTGCCTTTAAACGTCATCCAAACTCACGAGACTGAAATGATAGTGGAAACTTGGCACAAATCAGATTCCATATACCACTTACACTATACATGTTTTATATATGACTATGATATATCGGCACTCTAATTCCCACGTGGACTATTCATTGAGTACGTACATAGCTGTAAATTGTATAGCGATTCACTAATGGTGTGATAATGCATTGTATTGAAGGCTGATAATTCCACCGTGAGTGGCAGATATTTTGTTGTGTTGGTGCTAATAAGTACGGTTTATGGACCTTGGTTCACATGTCATTCACCGCCTCGAGACCGCCTACAGCCTATCAGGAAAGGCCTACCACGTCCTGGGTCACCATCGCCATCATTTATACGGCTCAGTCACACCAACGAGTTGGTCATTCCTGTTGTTAGTTTCTATATTCAAGGCAATGTAATTATAATGCCTTCGGAAACGATAAAGGGTACAAAAATACTGTAGCTAATTCTATGGTGCTGATTATATCATCTAAATTATGTGTCTGTTTCTATTCAAACAACTCATTCGAAACCCCTATCCAATATAAATAGATCAGACAATCCTTGTTTAGACTTCACAACACGGAATGGACATTTTGCTAAGAACTGCTTTTGTATACTGTCGATGAAGTACCGCACGATTCCTGCCCCTCGGCGTCCGACACGTCGTAATTGACCTTGTCATTTCCATCTATTACACATTCCGGTCTGATTAGGAAAGACATCTTAGAAGCTAAAATTCTTGTAGGACTGTTAGCAATGACTGCTGTCATGGGGCGCTCGCCACCAAACGTCTACTCCTTCATTTATTCCCATGTCGATTTGTAGTCGAAAGCCTGTCAGACGACGCTGTTGATACCGTAGTATTGAACAGAATGATGAATTCCAAAATTGGCATTGGTGTAATGTATGACAAGCTTGTTTTATTTATACTGTCAAAAATATTTCATTTTTGGGAAGATTCTGTTCTGATAAAATCATTCCGAAATTGTAAAAAAAAACAACTATTTTTTAATAGTTCTGTCGCAACATATCGATTTTATCTACCTAGAGTTGTAATATTCGCGTGAACTTGTTATTAGTACGCGAATGTTTGGTGTGGGGGTGGGGAATGTTTGGTGTGGGGGTGGTGAAATTGGGTCTGGGTTTTCATTGTTAGGGCGTTAGTCCTATTAATATATCTGGTCATTTAAGGACGGTCTACCGTGTGTGCGAGTTGCACGCGTATTGTAATTGTGGTGCGGTGAGGACTTAATGCCGAATTCATAGTGCTACCTCACTGAAGCATACTGTCAAAGACACCCGGCAATACACCCCACCCGGTTACATTACACTGACAACGGGCAAACCTGCAGTCTTGCTCTCACAATGCTGAGTGGTTAGAAGGAGTTGTAACTACCATTTTTGAGACTCTGGTGTGTCTCCACCGGGGGACAGGGCCCGAAGCCTTCATGAAAGGGGCGAACACTCACCTAAAGGCCAAATGAGAGTCTGTCTCATGGGAGACATTAAAAAGAACATTGTTCAAAAAGAAGAGAAAAAGATAAGATCCCAAAGTTAGTCGCCCCTTACGGATCAGTACCTGCAGGTAATTGTTACTGGTGTCTGATAAGGACATCACCTTATTCAGACTCATAGACCACATTGATAATATAAAGTGCCTTCCTACATTCCATTAGGTGTCTTAGATCAGTTGATTATACATGTAAATGACCACATTTATTTCTATCGATGATTAAAGCGAAATGCTTACTCTCTCTCTGATGCTGACTGTGCAACACAAACTCAAATGCTATCGGATTTTCATTTCTTTTTTGTTTATTTAAAAAATATATTTTAGATGGAAAATATCAATTTGGTCAAACAAAAATTTGGAAATTGGTTGCTAATCAATATGAATTCAGGAGTTTTATCCTTAGGGTGTGATGAACATCAGTGTTAATACCAGATTAGTTCAATGACTTTCCTACAGCCTCGGCCTTTAAATTGCGTTATGCTGCAGAATCTAAACAGGTTTGTAACATAATGACCAAAAGGACGCTCACCTTATTTTTTTTTATTTTTATAATTTCCGATTAATTTACACAAAATAAGGGTTTTGCAGACATTGATCCGGATTTCGAGTGATTAGCAGACAGTTCCGCACATTAAAACAGATTTGACTGTAAATAAGGTTTCTTAATTTCGTTGAATCCCCAGTAGCGTTGGCTGTTATGAACTACATCACGGACCCAAAGACTCTAACTCTTGTTTATCTGTCTCGGCTAAAATTACACGTATAGTGTAGAGGATCGAAACTAAAATAGATACCTGATACATAAATTATCACTTAATCGAGTACCAAGTAGTTCAAAATAACTACTTAAACTTCATCGAGTACCAGGTAGTTCAAAATAAATACTTAATACATAAATAATCACGTCATCGAGTACCAGGTAGTTCAAAATAAATAAGTATACTTACTTCATCGAGTACCAGGTAGTTCAAAATATCATGCTTGGCATAAAAGAGTGACTGTTTAAATTTGACAAAACTTTACTATTGTGTAGTATTTACGAGTGTGAAGTATGATATGGCTGATGGGAATGAAAGAAGCTGGATCAGCACAGCGGAAAGTAGCACGACTTACTAGATTGTCCTCCCTCTATAAGCAGGAAGTCTCGGATTTTGAAACTTGTAGCAAGCATTACTAGGAAATTCCTTAAGTTAACAGTTTCCATGGGATACTACTTTTGGATTTCAGGGGGGACACTTTAGTCAAGGAACTTTCCTTTCATTCTGTAATGCTTTCCCTTGGACAATTTTGCTGTAGGAATATTCGTGAAGCTGACATAGTTAGGAAGAAAGCAATGAAGTAAGAATATCTCTATCGATTTCTGAACCAGTTTGCTAGTCCAGTCAATTTACTCAAAATATAGCCTAACAAGGGACATCATTGCAATAGAATGTATTTATTCGTTTTTGGAAAGTTGGGTACCTACATTACAACAGAGGAAATGTCTGCCAACATCGAACGTTTGGAGACTGTCTTTTAAGCTTTCTAAGAGGTCAAGAAGTAAAGAAAAATAAGTGTTAACCCTCATTAAGGTGCAATATCTACCTCTTATGTTATAATGGATATATAAAAAAAAACCACTATAGTAAGTTAAGACCAAATAATACACAACACAGTCTTGCCAAAAATTGTTACCTGACTCTCTATGTAAATGCAAATGAAGTATTTTCGACTGTTGACCAGTCAATATTTTTGACTGCTGACTTGCGGGGACCATGCGCACGTGCCCAAACACCCAAATGATTAGGATGAAGCGTCTTTCTGGTCGTGATTTTTAAACAGGATATCAAGCAACACCTATAGGTTCGAAGAATTATCCAATCTGGGTTCGTTGTATCAAATTGAAATCAGCGATTCGGCTTAAAATGTCATAAAAGGGTTTGTATGAGTCAGTATGGGTTAAAATCATTTTTAACTTGACGATTATTTTTAATACGTAGGAAATATCATTAGCTAATCTCAACAGCTTGTGTTCACCTTCTGAAAATATGGCATTTAAATGTTTAGATTTGGCTAATTGTGCTGATTTGGGTTTTTTTTCAAATTTTGTTCATGTTTAATGATGCTAAAGTACCTATTTCTGTTACCTGTAATTTGAAAAATTGAAAGCTTATTTGAAATACCAATTTTAGCATCAAATGTTTCGAAGGTCTAACAGTGAAAATATCATCACCAGCAATTTTGTCTAAACAGTTAAAAAAAACTAAGTCCATGATTCTGAGTGATGAACTTAGACATCTTAACGGTTCGGTCAAATTTACACGAGAAGAGGTATTGATCAACCTGACTTCTTTCATTATTTCCTGATATCTTAAACAAGATGGCATTTGTGCTTAGAAGAACATGCACAGAAAACGGTATCATGAGCTTTGGCTTTCATATTATAAAGACAAATTGCATGAATTGGGACATGATTCAATATCGCTTTGAAACATTTCCAACTCAGTCACACAGGTCAACTTGGAATCAATTCCATTTCATGAAAGCAAAACCTCTTGTTTAAGAAACACATACGTGGCGGTATACAATAACATTCTGGTCAGCTGTACAAGATCATATTGGTATCAAAACGTATTACTTAGTGTGACTGAAATATAGATATTTATCAAATGTTATGTTCTAATTTTATTGTTATTTATTCTATCATCGTGTTTACATTGACATTACACTTACATTAAAGTCAACAACCCATTATAGATCTGTAATTTTAATGGTTTTATTAAAAAAAATATTTTCGGATTTTTTTTTTTTACGTCAGGCTTTACCGTGAAAAGAGACTTTTGATTGTTAGAATATTAAAATATTCTAATTTTAAGGTATTCGTAGATAATACTGGATACGGGGTGAATAACTATATTGCTATACCAGACCATTTACAATACAGATTATAAAAATGTAATAAAATCTTTCGGCACCATTGCATCATATACTAATCTACCATCAAATTGTTAATAAGCATTCCAATGTTGAATAGTTTGGTTTGTTTTGTTTAACGTCCTATTAACAGCCAGGGTCATTTAAGGACGTGCCAGGTTTTGGAGGTGGAGGAAAGCCGGAGTACCCGGAGAAAAACCACCGGCCTACAGTCAGTACCTGGCAACTGCCCCACGTAGGTTTCGAACTCGCAACACAGAGATGGAGGGCTAGTGATAAAGTGTCGGGACACATTAACCACTCGGCCACCGCGGCCCCTATGTTGAATAGGACCACACACATATTAATATCAAAACTAGCCTAGAATATTTTTTTGAAATATGCCATATGCATTTTATGGGCTTTTTTATTATATGCTTATTGGCACATTTTCATTGTTGCATTAATTATTTCCATATTCTGCAAAATGTTAAAATTACACAGAGAAAAACAGTCGTGTCTGGTCAATGAACGCCGTCAGAACTGTTCAAAGCGATATTGCAATCCTTGTAATATCGTGTAACCGCCACAGTCGTCTCAATTACTGCGTCGGAATACCTTAATTAACACTGTAGAATAAACTAAACGTGGCTAAGATTGTTGATTGGTTTGATGTTAGTGGTAGCTATGTCATCGCATTAACATGCATACTAAACAGTTTTCAAATCAAAGGTCAAACTTCAGGCAATAAATCTCAATTCAACGCGCATTTGAAAGCATGCAGGCTTCATAACAGGCGTTGGAGCTGTAGTTACACCAGTATGTTTATGTGCACCGGGAACGTTATTTAATAACGGGGCGTCATGTACAGCAATTAGGCAGTTCTTTAATTAGTATTGATTTCGGGTCTCCATATTAGGTTATCCCCAGAGGGAGAATTTACTTCAACATACGTAATATTTTCTTCCTAACAATTTTAAACACTGAGGATTCGTTTAAATTCCCCTATTCCCAATCATATACTCGAATGTGAAATTTTCACGTTATTTGGACATGACGCGTTATTAGTTGACGGTCATTGGCCGAAATAAACCGAGTAAGTAAAACATAGACATTTTAGTGCCGGATATCATAAGGTAATGCATGGTAAGCCTGCTATATGTTACTTGTATGGGAGAAGAGCTGTCTGGCACTACATCACCATCACGTGGTTGTATTTGTTTGACACATGGCTCATCACCGAGTGGTTCCACCCCCTATGTTAAGGGTCAAGTCAGTGTCTTGAACTTCACTCACTGCCAACAAAGCCTTGTAAGGATTCTTCACGGACTTAACGACAATTTCCATCAGGATATTGTCATTTTGTGCCATAAATATTCAGTCCGACATTGAACTCGGTGGAGCAATTCATGACAAACAAGATATGTGAATTGCACTGTATATCGGCCCTGAACGTACCGCTAGGTTTCGGGTTGATAGTTTCACTCATCTACATGGAAGTTGCCAGCTCTGTTTTAGAAGCAAGCCCCTCTATCGATCGAGATCAGTAAATCTAATGGACTTTGTTTCTGCTGTGATTTCCCTATCCCGTCTACAGTTTATAGAAACAAGACGTTCTAATGGGAAAATGTCCCAATATATACACTGGCTTAAGCCAATTTAAATAGAATATGTAGTAGAGGAAGAAACCCAACCTATCCCAATTGGTCAGTGCAAGACGATTCAATATTCATTGACAAGTTAACACTTTTTTTTCTTGAAATGGTATACGATATGACACAGGTTTTTGATACATTACAATATCAATATCTACTAATTAACATACGTTGACCACATCAGATATGATATAAACATAGATAAGGTCTGGTTCTGGTGTATTGATATGGACGGAGGTTAGTAGTATACATTGTCTTGATCAGGCAAAATTTATATAGATAGTGGTTTAAACATTAAATGGGGGTCTATGTGTCCTACTGAGGCACACGGTGCTGAAACAAAGTGGTGGTATTACAGTGTTATAACGACTCTCATTTTAACCATACATTCTGAAATTTAGGTAGCAAGAACGCTTGCTTGTGTATTCTTGTTTCATATATCAAAATTGTAACTGTATTTGTTTTATCTATGAAGCCTTTGCCATCATACGATATCAGCAATTGTTGATTTCACTCCAAAATACGTACACTGAAATCGTGATATTGGGAACAAGCCTTTTGTTACCGAAGAGTTGGGAAGCAGGTATGTCACTATCAAGAAAAGGAACATTCACAATAAAAGTGATAATTATACACTTATCATGCTACTATGTGGTAATATGTTTCTATTTTTTATACTATAGACTCCTGATTTAGAATAACCTAACAGAACATATTGGCATCCCCTTGGTCCTTTCTACTGAAATGGAAAACACACAAAATACAATAGACTGTGACTAGGGCGGAAGTAGGGCTAAACCAATCAATATATATCACGGAACGGTTGATACTATAGCAACGATGAAAACAAAACATTTTCATTTTCAATGGTGTTGTCACTTGAAATATGCCTCATTGTCATATAACCAAATACAGCATGATGCAACAGTGAAACGCTAGAGGAACAATGGTCCGGTAAAAGAGTTATTGATTACAAGTTCAAATCTTTGCTACGTCGCTTCTGTAGATAAAAGTCAATATACATGACATGAAGAGCCGGAAGCCCAGGGATGTCGAGCATGACTTTCTCTGTAGCAAATACATCACTAGATGGAAACTGTCGAAGTTTGTATGGGCCACGTTTGGAATCTTACGTAATGTTCGGTCTGAGAGATCACAGACATGTACTTTTTACTACTGACATGAGGATTAGCAGACAGTCATTCACATTCGATATAGTTCTTTATGTAATAAATATGATGTCATAAAACCAAGTCTCTTGAAGACCCAGAAGGCATTTTAAAACGTGTTGTGTTTCATCCACATTTATAAGCGTGTAAATATCGCAAATATGTAAACACTGATACACACTGCAGCTGTAACATCTGATAAATCCGTGTCTCAGAGAGTATATAAAAGGCTTTAAAACCTTCTCATATGGCCAATTATATATATACCTTGGCTTTGCTCGATCTCAAATTTTATAAAAGGCTTTGAAACATTCTCATATGGCCGATGATATAAACCTTAGTTTGGCTCCATCTTAAATTTTATAAAAGGCTTTGAAACATTCTCATTTGGCCGATGATATAAACCTTAGCTTGGCTCCATCTTAAATTTTATAAAAGGCTTTGAAACATTCTCATATGGCCGATAATATGTACAGTACCATGGTTTAGCTCGATCTGTTAATCTCAGGTAAAATGCCTCAAAACATAACAATAAATAAAGTATTTTATCCTATTGTCTCAGGCAGAACAATGGACCGTTCAGGAAACTTGATACAAATTTTAAAAAATGTACAGTTGATAAAATTATAAACTTTGGGGCCATTAACCTGTGTCATATGAGATGTAAAACTTAACGTTGGTCACATGACCATAAACTGAGACAAAACAATTAGACTTAATGAATAAATATAATTCAATGATTCTACTGTATGATATATAATTACGTGTATTATATCTTAATCCAATAATCAAACATTCTACATCCATAAACCATTCGCCATATGGGGTGTCGGAAATGTGATTACTGCTACAGAAAATAACTTTGATATGATATAAATATTAATGCTCATTGAAAGTAATTAGTTACAATTCTGAATAAATGGTAAAAGAGGTTGAATGAAATTTTGATTGGTGCACAAGCACACCAATGAAGTGCCGCCATTCTGCTGACGTCATTACCATGTGGCACCACGTGAACCGTAAGGAACGACGACTGTGGGTAGAGATTGCAGTGTGAACATTGGATAAGCTAGAGAATCCCTTTGTTGTGGTCACGTCCGTCACCGACCGATAGACCTCATCAATGTTCTGTTGTCATTTCCATATAAATACAAGGGGATATTTGCTCTCAGGACCAATTTCTTTTCTGTGACGAAATCAGATTATGGATAATGGAATATCAGCTACCAGTAATTGGCTGAACTATTTTAAGGCTCCGTGTCCAATAGATCCGAACACAACACAAGACAAGGAAAATATCGTGTCGGAATCCGGTCTGACACGACTACTTATAGTGTTTCATACAGATCACTGAGGCATTTGCATGTAGTTGTCGGGGTTTTTTTTTGGTTTTTTGTTTTTTGTTTTTTTCCAAGTCCACCAGTATTTCTGGACTTGAAACTGAATCATTATCCAACGAAAGGTTCTAAGTTTCTCAACTGATAGCTGTTGGCCATTGCCCCACTTTCTATCTGTGTGAATAATAGCTATCTACGGAGGCATGTATGGAATTACTCATCGCTGGGCGTTATTCCCCGCTGTCAATCAGCGACATTTTACATACAATAGATCACTCATTCGAATAAAGACATACAAATGAACATGTAGAGTTTTAATATAGAAATTGGTTGGCTAAGTTCGATGTCCGTCCGCTTTCGTTGCATAACGTACAGTGCATATATGATAACACTACCACAGTTAGTCCTGATAGTATGCCCTGTCGTCCATCAACATTTTTATTGATTGAATGCGATATTAATCATCGTGAACCCATGTACACGTCTTCAAAGTCGAAAGAGAACAATCATTAAATCTGTTATCTATGCCCGCAATATCTCGGCAGATTCCGTGATGGGTCGGATTCAATCCGAGACTTGACGGAATTAGCCGAGATGTTGTAATTGATCTTTGCACTTTCCTCTGTGCCCATGTTACCGATCTTATTGGGACATACATTAAACTTTCATTAATGTGATGGACACTTACAAGTCTTTGTAATGGACCCCTGGATACATAGTTTGATAGGTGACGTCTCTACCAGCACGCGCGGCGACAGATCGACTTAACACATGTAATTACTGTACACCAATGAGGTTCCGAAGGAGCTTCTCGGCCCGAGTTAGCTATAGTCGATTGCACTACCTTCTCCTCATAACAGCGTCTGGTTTTAATGTACAATAATGTGTAATTGTTGTGCTCAAGGTCATGATTTTTTCTCGTTGTCATGCCATGCCTTTGTGCTGGTGCCGTATCTCAGCGGTGTTTGTCGTGTGTCTTCCTGTGCCGTTGTAATCAAGCGCCTACATGACCTACAGCTTGGCCTTCTGGGAAATACGTATCGATACACAATGAAAGTGGTTTGAAACTTTTATTTGACAAGCTATTTATTAATTTATCGAGAGCTTTATTTCTGGAAGAGATATTTAAACAATTGTAGAAGCTATTTACCAGGACTGTGTCATTATCATCGCTGATGGATAAACCAATACCAACACGGTATTAACAGCAAAGGTACCACGCCTCCGGTATCCTGTATGATCGTCCACTGTGATTAATTATTGTATCATAGATGATAATATCAATATACATTGTTGTAGCTTGATATCATCTTATTGCGAGAAAAAAATCCAACAGAGCTAAAATAACCGGCCAGAATATAAAAAAAGCAGAACTCCATAATCCTTGATAGTGGTTGTAGAAAAATGTAGCCTAACAAACCATGTTGTCGACAGTTTGACTTCATATAAATCCTTATATAAGACAAAGTGGAAATGCTATCAGTAATAACACTTCTGATAAAGCGTCGATGATTAGAAGGCGTCGAAATGCGGACACTGATAATGGAAATAGTTAGAACACATTCTTAGCTAATATAAGCGGATGCTTATTAATCGAATATATTTATAGAAAAAAAACTGCTTTTCCTGAAACATCGGTAAAACAGATGCCGATAATCGAATATCCGAAAACATTGACAGAACGAAACCTGTTTTTCCTAACACATCGGTAAAAAAGATGCCGATAATCTGAACACATTGATAGAATGAATCCTGTTTTCCTAACACGTCGGTAAAACAGATGCCGATAGTCCGACCACATTGATTGAACGAAACCTGCTTTTCCAACCCACCGGTAAAATAGATGTCGATAATCCGAACACATCAACAGTTTTTTTTAAGTTATCCGGTTATAAGGTTTCAATGAAATGTATTCGGTCATGATAGTACACGAAGGATGAATCATTACCTTTCGAAGGGTTAAAAGCCGTAATGATATATCTTTATAAGGCGGAAGTTATTCCATGTCGACCTGCTTTTAACTTTTATGCAACGGAAGACCGTGCATAATATACAGTATACGTTTGCATGTAAAAGGCATGGCGCCTTCATTCCTTCACAATTTTATATACATGCAGTAATAGACATGTACATGGCCCACACGTTTGGTCTACTAGCAGGCCTTGGCAATACCCGTTAGTTCATATCACATCACTTTAATTTGATCAATTTAAAACGAAAATTCCTTTTAAGATGTAGGCACTCAAGAGAAGTAGAAAGTCAAATGAGACTGTGTGTGTTTGTTTCTCATCATGGACCAATATTCAATTACACTGTCTTGTGTTATTACGCCTGTGAAATGAAATAGCACTTCTAAAAGCATTCCTCCTCGAAGGTTGACAAATGTATTACATCTATGGAACTATTGGCTGGTTACGTGTGCATCATCAATCCACCAATCAAAGATGGAGCCGGGTTGTAAATTACACAACGCTTTCGGAGTTCTCCATATCTGCCGGAAGTTCTTTTCGTATGCATCATTGCATGCTTATTTATGGCGAAATTTTAAATCATAAACTCATTCGAAGCATTGCAAACAGATGTATCTTTTAGCGGAACGTTCACGTTGACTCGAAAACAAGAATAAAACCGCGTTCCCGTAAATTTTCGCCTGCCATCACAAACATGCATGACAGGGAAATAGACATAGCGTACGGAAACATAATTTGACAGCGAAAAATCGCGTACACTCATTTCATATTTATTTAGATATATACATTCTAACTTTTAAATGACTAGGTAATAATTCACAATACATCAAATAACATCCGTAAACATTATGCGAAACATTTTGTTCCTAAACAGAAATTGCGAACAGTGACTTAATGATGTAAATAAAAAGTGATTAGCTCATTGTAAATACATACAAAATGTATATAACTGTGAAGAGATGCTGGTTGCCATTGCTATTTAGATCTACAGTAAAACTCGGATAAATCGAAGTCGACAGGACTAAGTAGAATATTCGACTTATCCAGTGTTCGACTTAACCGTGTTTCTATGTGCGGATATCGGCAATGACATGACTGACCTCGGAATGTATCAACTGTCTACCGTATATGTATTTACGAATGAATACAAATGTTTTACATTTTATACCATAATTACTTTTTAATGAAATTAAGATAGATGCAGAAAATACAATGAAAAATACGTCGTGTTATAAACACAAATCATGTAGCACACGTGAATAGGCATGCGCACTCACACACATACAATACATGTTCTGAATTCGATTGATACAAAACTGACCGACATTGTACTCACAGTTATACACCAAGGATTTTAAGGACCTGTTGAGTCTACTATAAAAACTACGACTTAGAAACATGCAGGATATTTCATCAATAGATGGGGATACGAAAGGTGAAGGCCGCAGCAAATTCACTCAAACATAACTGGTCACGAGGTTTTGCAAGGAATAGACTAATTTTAAGATCGGTATTCTTGGTCTTAAAATTAAAAAAAAAAATTATGAAGTAGGCCTTACTCATGACTGGAAATTACATGTCACGTACGTGATACACAGTTTTTTTATCTGTTTGTATCAGCGCAGTGTTTATCGCTTACTTTTTTCTGGTGATATGTCGATGTCATGTGACTAAAAAGAGTAAACAAAACACTACAGATTTACGGTTAGAAAAATATTTTGATAATTAATGATTTAGAGATTAAACCTTCCCCTATGCTCCCTGACCCCTTCCCGCCTCGACCCCTCCTCCACCACTCTGTGACCCCCAATTCGGCCCCTAATCCGCCCTTGCGTTTCCCTTTCCCTATCATTCCTTGCCTATGCTACCTACATGTTGTTTTTTTTATAAATGTCTCCATATGCATCAGTTTTCTTAGCTAATGAACTAATTAAATATCGCGACGTCACAGTCAAACGTTTTACAGATCAGCTGATCTGCCTCCCACAAATATTATCCAAACATGTCTTGCGAGACTCGTAGTCGATGAGTAGCTGAAGTAATGATCACTGGAACTCGAATAATATTTACAGTCTGTGAAAGCTTTTAAATAAGTTCACCTCACCATTCCCTGAAGTAATGGACGACTTTGCCAGAGACGAGCATGCGCTAATTACCCTGGGGCACGAGACAACCGCGTAATCGTCTCATCCTCCGTATAACTTCCGGAATCTCAAATGTCTTCTGTCATTTAAAATTACGACCCGTGCATATGACGAGCGATCGTGGGTTTTAATGTTCACGCTGCACCACACGCACTTTTTTTTATGGGAAACAGAATATATATAACTTGGCTGCATTCGATATGACGTAATGATGTCTTATAGCTTTTCTAGTGACGTAATACATGTTACGGCTCAGTTGACATGGATAATCAATATTGAGTTTAACTCGGATGAAAAGTGTTCCCATTCGATCGATAGAGATGGCCGTTTGAGTCAGGCGATCGAATGGGGCTTGGAGGAGAGTAAATCTGTGAGCATGCGACAGTGTATCCCTCTACCGATTAATTTAGAATGCAAACTATTGAGTTTAACTATAAAAAGTGATTAGTCATCTTCGCCAGCCAGGATACTGTTAATATCGTATGCTTTCTGTGGGTTTTACGACAAGATTAGTGACTTTTGTCTTTCCTTTTTATTGAATGTTTGTGTTTTTACCATCTGGTCCATACCTTACATTGTAAATACGGTTGATGACGGTGTCAAAAGTTCACGACATGCGGTCAACCTGCAATGTGTTGCCAGTATGCTCAAACACTATAGCAACATAGCCTTTAAGCAGAGGCTTAAGCTTTCGAGTTTTATAAGGGACAGCTACTGAGATGGCAGAACATATATAAGGTGTAGAATATATGGCTTATAAATAAACATTGTGGTGTCCATGTTTTCGGGTATTTTTATCCAAAACTGTAAATTAACAAGCTTGCAAGCGTAGGGTATCGCTTTCACCCAGGCAACCAGAGTCTGATGCCGTGATCGAACGTGAAGAGATCTGGGGTCACCTGTGCGACCCTGTGTTTTTTTCTTGTGTATTCCGGTTTCTTCACACAATACGACCCGGGCCCGCACGTCCTTCCATCCGGACCTACAAGAGTAATTAATATAAGTTTATAGCTTTTCATAAATGTTGTGAAATAATCAAAGTTTTAATTGAAGTTGACCTATAACGCATTGACTTTCCATTTCGTCACATCAATGAAACAAAATTATCCGGTTTGTCATGAGTTACCAAATGTTTTCTATTGTGCACTTTCTGTAACATTCATGTACGCATGTGCAAATGTGCATTGAATTAAAGTTAAATTGACACAAAGACTTATAGAGAGAGAATTTTTCTTCAACAACACAATAAAAACATAATTGCACTTAACAATGATATAAACATTTTTCGTAGTCTTAAGCTTGAAATTGTTCGTACAGAAACTTCAATTAAAAACTTGTATAAGCATGATTACATATCACATTTTTTAATCAAACCTAACGCGACTTAGGATTTTGTCAGTTTACCGATAAAAAGGAATACGAATCCCGGCTTGCTTTATTTTGATGAGAAAATCACGGATAAGCTGTTGTAAGATAAATAGAAAACATGGCCAGTGTCGTAAATACAAGGCTTATTTTGTAGTACAGGAATTGTCTTTTGCAATTCACAGGAAAATTGTCGATGGTGAGTTATCTTCGTCTTTCCGTCCCGAGACAAAAATAAACATTTGCATTGTACGATACTAATGATATACTCTCTATCTAGACTGTGAATTCAGTCACGTGACTTATCTAGGCCTAAATTTAAACTTGTCCATGTTTTTTTGGGGGGGGGGGGGGGGGGGGGGGGGGGGGATCGAATCGTATATAAAGGTTTTAGTAGTTCGCTATTGTTGTGGTAACTTGTCACTGAATGGCAGCAGATGTTTCCTAGAAGTTCGCTATCGAAGACGCATTTAGTTCGCTTTAATAAATTTCCGTAAACAGTTTTCTATTTCTCGTCATGCGAAAGGTCAATGGATCCTGCGGTTCTTATTTTGAGGGACCACTGCCTATTGTGCAGTTTACTATGAGTGGTAAATTAGGGCGGTTTCGAACCTTTGACCTTGAATGGTTTTACGTCATTAGACTAAGCACTGCCACTACCAAACTTCGCTTTATGTTTAACCCGGCCATACAGTCGCCATCAAATCTCAACTAGGGACGACTGTTGACAAACACGAAGACATATCGCATATGGTCATCATCAAAATGTCTGTCGCACAGTATTGTCTAGGCATTAGTGATCTACAACCTGTATAGATTACAAAGTAAATACATCGTCTGTGTCTTTTATACGCTATCATCAGAACGTTTCTATGGTGGCCGTTCAGCAAACCTCGCAATCTCGCACAAAGCGAGGTAGCGAGAACACGATGCGAAGGAGCGAGATTAGCTTTCTTTCCTCCTTGATAGGTAGTTCTTTCTACTCTCCGCTAGATGTCGATTCGAAAACTAGCGGAGAGAAATGGTACTAGGGCAGATCATCCAGTCTATGTTTCCTCGCCGTCGCGTTCTCGTTTCCTCACGGTCGTAGCCTCACTAACTCCCTCTCATAAGGTCGGGAAGTGTTATTACAGGATGGCCCTAACCGGCTACCATGTGTTCTACGCTCTGTTAGATCTGGGTATGAGGTCAGTGTGTAAATTAGTTACGATATTACCAAATTATTATCAAACTCACGGCTCTGATTTATGAAGAATAATAAGATGATGTGAGCGCGTGGAATGCTCTTTTCACAGATAAGCAATTACCGAAACATTAATTATTTTATTGGTTTCGTTAATAAGTCACTTTGTAATTTAAAGTTTCCGCGTACAACCTCCTCTTTTGCTAGCACATATTATCAGGTCACTTAAAAAGAGAAAATAAAGTTTTAATGTATGTAATATAAAATAAACAAGCATTACGCTGAAGTATCGATGAAAGCAATACTGAGAGACAGAAAAATGCTTTCATGTTGATTTCACAATCAATTAATTATATTACATGATATGAGTTCCATTTTATTCGTGTATTCTGAAAGCAGAGGAAACAGATTCCCTTAAACACAGTGTTTACATGGGAGACGATTTTTCAACTGAAAACAGAATGAAAAAAATCGTAGAGAAAAGTAATGTAGAGCAGACTTCTTAAACATTAAACAAGTTTACTGAAGGCAAAATAGATGTAAGCCTGTCGACTGCCCGCAGAGATTTCAAGCCAGGGACCATGTGTCACACGGCTAATGGGTGACGGTAGACAGATTCACCACCGGAACTCTGGTGTTTAAATGTCAAAGAGCATAATAAAAATACAAATTACATTTCTCAGCAAAGAAATAAATTGTTTAAGTCGAAATATCATGTCGAAACACATTCCCCCTTTCCAGCAAACAAAGGCAGTTATGTCATTTACAAGAAGGAAGCATGGACAAAATCTTCTAGATTAGATGATTATATAGAAAATATCTGATAGTGTGTTTATAAAGCGGATCAAAATACCAATGATACAACAAACGTGTGGCTGATAGATGCTTCATGTTATATTAAGTAAAGTGAAATCCTGTTATACAACAAAAACGTAGCTGTCGTGGTGTATAATATTAAGCGGAGTAAAATCACGTTATACAACAAATGCGTACTGTGGGTGTGTCGTGTTATATTAAGCGGAATGAAATTACATCTACTATCGGTGTGTCATGTTATATTAAGCGGAGTGAAATTACGTCATACAACAAATGCGTACTGCTACAGTGTCGTATTGTAAGAACAGATTAAGCGGAGTTACTATCTGTTAAACAACAAATGTGAAGTTGTTGCGGTGTCATGTTATATTAAGCGGAGTGAAAGTCTCTTATACCACAAATGTGAACCTGTCGCGGTGTCATATTTAGTGTGGTGAAAAGGATTGCTGGGTTGTGTTGTATAACGCAGATAGGAATTCATGTCGAATGTTATAATAATTTGAGACGGATTGCTTCACTGACCATTCACTGAATGATTAAAATCCATATTCTATACCACGCTGTGGTACCATTGCCTTATTTTATTTTGGTTCCAAGTTGTATTCCCTCCTCCCCCTTGCAATTATATCAGCATTGTAATAGAATGATGAATACCAAATTTAGACTTAATACATCTTTTTACACAGTACACTCCCCTAAAAAAAGACAAAAACAAAACAAAATCCATACTCCAAATAAATCGGACTTATTTGGATTTCGGTTCGTACCTGTATATGATAAGCATAATTTGTATGTACCTCGTTTGGATGACTAAAAAGTCACAGAGCACTAACAACTCATACAGAAAGGTGTGAGTGACTAAATCGGATTCTCGCATGTCTCCAGTTCCCAGATATGACAGTCACGCTAGTGAAAGGTCATCGTCTCGCACTTTGCAGGTAAAACTGGAAGGACAACAGCCAATCAAACATAATGATCTGTTAAACGTGTAGCATCTCTGATAACGATTCCTCGAGGATCTTTGAAATCCAATTTGTAAGTAATTAGTCGTGTCCAAATAATATTATGATCGAGGAATCGTCGTCACGTGACTTTATAATCATTTTATCCATGCGGAATCCGATACAAAAAACATTTCATCATTTACAACGTCCACAGCCTCTAAAATCGTGTTCAAATAATGTCGTTTTACGCAGCAGTTATTTGGCTTTCCCACCTGATAATCTGGTGGTGATAATGGCGGTCATGTTTAGTTGACAATACATGTTGTGTACGTCTTTTTATTTCACGTTAGTTTTAGTTTTACATGTTAGTTATTCAAATTAATTAATAACCAATGAAATATGACCCAGACCAAAGTATTCTGTTTCCATTGCAGAAATCACAATGGACAACAGGCTAAATTAATCCAATGTGATGAGACCTCAAGCTAACACCATAATTTCAGTACATGTATTTAGTATAAAGATATAGACATAGAAACAATGAATAGTACCTGTTTTGATATTGTTTTTACGTCACATTAACAAAACAATTAAGGCCAAATAGCTCGGACGCTTTTACATTATAGTGCCATCACACTGAAATGTCACACCTGGAAACAAAGTGACATCTGACCCGGTCATATTATACTGACAAAGGCAAACCCGTCGGAGATCAATATCAAGGATAATCGGAAACCCGCGAGACTCTTCTCTGTCGGTTTAGCATTGTCGGAAACCATGCAGCAAGGCTCTGCTCTTTCGTTTGACACAAACAACAGAACAGTGTCTCTTGGGTTTAAACGACAGAATAGAGTCTGGTGAGTTTAAACAACAGAACAGAGTCTCGTGAGTTTAAACAACAGAACAGAGCCTCGTGGGTTTACACGACAGAACAGAGTCTCGTGGGTTAAAACAACAGAACAGAGTCTCGTAGGTTTAAACAACAGAACAGAATCTCGTGGGTTTACACGACAGAAGTGAGTCTCGTGGGTTTAAATGAACGTCTAGTAAAGAATTCCTGTTATCAATTTTTTTAACTAGAAGTGTAAGTACTTACTACAGAGTCAAACCTGTGTAAATATCACTGGTTATTTATCTTAAAGTACATACAACGTAATAGATGCAATACTGACAGTGTACTATATACTACTTACTACACATGAATACAAGCTGACTAGACACGTGTCTCACGCTCACGCTATCTGCTAGTTATAATCTGATACTACAAATGGATACATAGTAAAAGAATGAGCTAACAAGAAAACAGAGAATTTCTGTATACCAAATATGCATGTCGTCATGGAAATGTGAGGAAATCAATATATATTTTTATCTATGTGATAGTAGCACTTTAAAATTGATTTAAGAAGCACATTTTCTCGTCCATAACACAGGATGGTTCTTATCATTAGGTCTATGACATCATAAAACACATATCTGCTGCAGGCAGACGACAAATGTCATCAACACACGAAACTTTTTTTTTTCAGTTGCGATGCAATTTTTAGATTTTCTTTCTTTCTTTCTTTTTAGCTATTTGCATTTCATTCCTAGCAGGCAAAACGCCCCGAAGTTAGTCTTTTGTATTTTAAGGTCACATTTTAATGATAAGTTTCGTATCTATGCACTCTGATTAAAATATATTTGCTGGAATGTATTCAATCAAACTGTTTCAAATAAAACCTGTTTATACAACCACCCATTGTTGTTGGATGTTTGGTGTGTATTAGTTGTTGGATGTTGGGGAGTATTAGTTGTTGGATGTTTGGTGAGTATTAGTTGTTGGATGTTTGGTGTGTATTAGTTGTTGGATGTTTGGCGTGTATTAGTTGTTGGATGTTTGGCGTGTATTAGTTGTTGGATGTTTGGCGTGTATTAGTTGTTGGATGTTTGGTTTGTATTAGTTGTTGGATGTGTGATGTGTATTAGTTGTTGGATGTTTGGTGTGTATTAGTTGTTGGATGTTTGGTGTGTATTAGTTGTTGGATGTTTGGTGTGTATTAGTTGTTGGATGTTTGGTGTGTATTAGTTGTTGGATGTTTGGTGTGTATTAGTTGTTGGATGTTTGGTGTGTATTAGTTGTTGGATGTTTGGTGTGTATTAGTTGTTGGATGTTTGGTGTGTATTAGTTGTTGGATGTTTGGCGTGTATTATTTGTTGGATGTTTGGCGTGTATTAGTTGTTGGATGTTTGGCGTGTATTAGTTGTTGGATGTTGGGGAGTATTAGTTGTTGGATGTTTGGTGAGTATTAGTTGTTGGATGTTTGGTGTGTATTAGTTGTTGGATGTTTGGCGTGTATTAGTTGTTGGATGTTTGGCGTGTATTAGTTGTTGGATGTTTGGCGTGTATTAGTTGTTGGATGTTTGGTTTGTATTAGTTGTTGGATGTGTGATGTGTATTAGTTGTTGGATGTTTGGTGTGTATTAGTTGTTGGATGTTTGGTGTGTATTAGTTGTTGGATGTTTGGTGTGTATTAGTTGTTGGATGTTTTGCGTGTATTAGTTGTTGGATGTTTGGTGTGTATTAGTTGTTGGATATTTGGTGTGTATCAGTTGTTGGATGTTTGGTGTGTATTAGTTGTTGGATATTTGGTATGTATTAGTTATTGAATGTTGAATAACATTTATTAATTATGGTTTAAAAAAATAAACCTAAAAACGATCAATAATATAAGGGCATCTACTTTGGTTTCATATAAAATACAATCCATCAATACAGGATACCGAAGCTAAATACGTCTTATGTTTCCTTGTCCTTGTCCAAATGCGTGGATATCGATCATACAGATTATGGGGATGAAATAAGAAGAAAATCAAACATCCGGTCATTAGGAGAAAATGGAGAGTGATTATACAGTGAATAGGACAGCGATTACTGTCGGGCATTATAAAATACATTCATTAATACAGCTTCTACGGAGTCGTATACACTACTTTAGCTTCCGGTCTATCTCCGGTTCCTAATACAATACATACACTATACTACACTAATTCTAATGAAGTAAAACAGGTGAGATGTTGGAGTAGTAAGGGACATACAGTTATATCCGTGCCGTATTGGCGGCCACACATGGATACTAGTATTGTTTGTTGTTGTGTGTAATGGCAGTTCCAAAGATCAGAGGCGAAATCGCCTGCAGACAATTACAAGTGTTGATATAGGTGCCATGATTAGTGTATGTATGTAAACACAGATCTGCAATTCCTGCAAAGCAAAATTGGTCAAGGTCATTTGTTGAAAGTCGGTACGGCTTCCTGGCGGAAGTATATTATTTCAGCGTACGGGTTGATGTTATCATTAGGGTAGAACCAAGCTCATCGTCATCGTTGACAGATACGACTTGTCAGCAACATCTACCTTGGGCATCATTAATTATTTTGCCGTTCTCTGTGGGATTATCTTGACTAGTCAACACGACGAAGTCCACCCAATCATATCATTGGGCTTCACCTGTCACATATTGATGCTGATGTGTTTTTTGTCTGAATAGCATGCAGGTGACGTTCATTGTCAGTGCCCAGCGTTGTAGTATACCGGATCTATATACAGCGATCTGTCCACAACTGACGGAATTATCAATACGTTCCATCTGAGAAATCGGCCGACAGTGATACTTCAGCTTATAAAAATCGAGTATGTGTTTGGTCTGCGTGGTAAAGAAATAATTAAGTTGGTATAAAAGTGGAAATGGATTGCTTGATAATCTGTCACAACGACGACACGTTTCAACAATAACCAGACACGCCAGTATTGGATAAGACAGATCCAACACTATCAATATACGTTTTCTTATTGAAGGTACAAAATGTCGGTCCTGGTGCTCGATCGTGATGCACTGTTGTCTAGTTAAAGATAACCACCTTCCAATATGTTCATCTACCCGTGTGTTTACCATGTTTCAGCATTTAGTGCACACGTACAACGTATTAGTCAGAGACAAGCACATAATGGTGACTGGTAGTCATTGTACTGATGGCTGCTATGAATCCTCTGTGGGTACATGTAATGAAAAGGATCTACCACTTCATCGCCTGTGATTTGAAATATTTATGATCTTCATACTAGTTACCTGTCTCCTGTCATTGTTGTCGATTTGACTTCTATAACAATATGTATTGTAATTGTATGGATATAGTGTAGCGCCAAATTAAATGTTCTGTCTGATTTTCAGGATACCCTTGTTCTAGGGGATGGGACGTACCCGAAGTGGGACAGATAGATGAAAAAGTGAAAATCTAGCCATCATGCGTCCCGCTGTGTATGCAAGTGTGGTGCGGAACCGGAAACAGAATGCGCGACGGATACGCCTGCGCGCGCCACAATTCTCTTTACGACGAGTGATGGTGATGGTGTTTGTAGGTGGAGCCTTATTCATACCTGGATTAATTCTTACAATTCTAGGCGTGGAAAATGAAGGGGACACAGAGAAAGATACACCCGAAAAAAAAGTGTGAGTAACTTTTTCGTTATGGTAAACACAGAACTTGGTACATCTATTGAACTGTATTAGTATTATAAAGTACAGCGAGTATACGTTTAATTCAGATGTCTCCTCTCTATGTTTCCTTTGCAGCATTCTTATTATATGTGGTAATATTTGACATCGGCTCAATTTCTTTCATATTGATGCATATCTCGAAATCATTCAGTTTATTGGATATCACTTGTTTACGATAAATATAGCAGAATACCGATTGTTACGAGTGCAGTGCAAACGCACCGTTATTCTAATGGCAGTTTGGGACCAAAAATGCCTTATAAACTTATAAACAAGATTTGTGGTCTTATGCACACCTGCCAAAACCGCAAAAATCACCCGCCCTCAAAAACAATCAGTTACACGGTATTTAGATATACTTGTGTTGTAACATGTTCCTACAGTGCGGCCCAAGGTATTGCTGGAGACACTTACATAATTGATTTGTATTGATGTCCTCTTGTTTTTATACGAAGTAATTACGCTCCCACACACACACAAAAATATATGTCCTTTCACAGTCGCCGCAAATATTACTGACTACCAATTAATATCTGTAAACTTGACAATTCCACCCGTCGGATATTACAATATGAAATGGTATATGTTTGCCAATTTCGATAAGAGCTATGTCAACATTGCGTTCACTCATCAGGTGATTCCGCTGCTTCAAAAAGGAAGCACGTGGGCACACCGGAAATACATATAATAAAGGGAGTCGAGTCGATCAATATATATTCCGGAATTTTCTGACGATTTTGTTTCTAACGTGAACAGTTCTTTTCCATATCCATTATAATTTTATGTTTCAACACCAACGGTATGAGTATTCAGCGATGCAGTAAAATATTCAATAAACTGTATATATTGTAAACATGTGGGTAAAATATTCTTTATCCTGATATGATAAACTTCATAATGTGAAACAAAATTTTGAATCTTTTAATAAAATATAGTTCGATATCATGCAAAAATAAAAATTAATGACGATAATAAGAATAGAATATGTTTTATCTTAATAATATGTTTCTCACAATACAGCCGTAAATCGTTCCGTTGTATAGACGTGTCTGTGCCAGTATCGGTGGATGTTCCACGTAAATTACTTGGTTGTGGTAGATTTTACGTTTCCAGAGCTCGTTTAAGTCTCCCCTCACTTTAGAATCTCGTTGTGGAACAAAATTATTTGTACAAGAACGATATTATATACATTTAATCGGCAGGATAAAATAATCGTACTTTGAAGCAGCATGGGAAAAACTGCAAAATTACTTGCAATGTTAATACAATATGAGAAAGATTGCTGGAGTGCTTGAAGTAATGGTTGAAGTCACGCAAAGTCTAAAACTGTCTTTAAAAAGAAATCAAATGCCTTCCACGCAACAAGCTACTGCCGTATCAATTACTCAATTTAACCATGTTTTCTTTGTTTTTGTTTTTTGTTTTTTTGATTTTGTTGGGTTTTTTTTTCGATTTAGAGATTGAGTATAATTTGCGACAACTGTCCAATATGCAAGATATAAGGTTTCATGTTTCCGTTCGCACATGCGCATAATTCAGTTCCGCCGACGCAGTAAGCATTCCCGAAGAGCACAATATAGGATATGTTACATATATTGCATCCCTTGACATTTACGTGGAATTGGATTTTAATGAAAACATTGTTGTTATAACAAACTACTCTCCCTCCCCCTGGACAACTTCACGCAGGATATTAGAAACGTGATACGCTTAAACGTTATACAGCTGTCTGCTATCTCGACAAAGTGTATCGACTACTTTGGCAGTAAATCTGACGGTATTACTTAGAATACGGTGTTATGGATCAATAATGCGTAAACATCCCATTCAATATTTGTGTATTTATGATCGCCGTCACTTCTGTCATATCAATTAGGTATACAATGTTTGGGTATGACTTGTTTTATTTCGCGATGCCACACCGTACACACCTATGATTCCTAACCAGACGAGGGTGTTCGTAAGTTCATCATTGATTTTGTATCCATTGCACTTGATGTTTCACATGATATAGCGACGAAATACTTCTAGCCTGTCGTGGTTTCTTGTGTTGACGCGATGCTGGTCTCCGCGTATTTGGCAATGTCCAATGGCAACAACCTGTATCCCTCGTGTCGTATGCCGATATGGCTTCTTACAATGTGGATGGAACAGCACTTGCTGTTCGCCCCTGTGAGGAAGGCTTTGGGTTCTGTCCCCTGGCCGAGACATACCAGAGTCTTTAAAAATGGTAGTTGCAACTCCTGCTTAGCGCTCAGCATACAAGGAGTGGGACGACTGGTTCGCCCGTTGTTAGTATAATGTGACTGTGTGGGGTGTCCTGATGGGTGTCTTCGGCAGTATGCTTCAGTGAGGTAGCACTATAAATCGGCAAAAGTTCCGGCCTATCACAAGGAGACTTAACACGAACATACCGCAGCCTCCAAAGACACACATACACACTCACCACACGCATGCATGTCGCACGCACGGGGAGGCCGTCCTAAATGACCTTAGCTGTTAATAGGACGTTAAACAAAATAAACCAAACCAAACTAAACCAAAACTTGCTGTTGATCCTGAAATTAAATGGCGGATCCGAATTCTCCATCACAATGCATTTGAAAATACCAACTTTAAGGCTGAAGGATACGGATTCTTTAATCCATTCAATTCTTGAAAAAACCCGTGGCAATACAATAGGGAAAGTGTTGTTTGATTGCTGCCAGATCTTTGATTTGTGGTTTTCAGTCCACAACATGGATGTTGTTCTGATAAGACGACATCCTATTCGCCGGTCAACATCAGGGTTTGACAGTATTACGGGGCTAATTTCAACAGGTTTGCATTAGTTAATGGTTACTATACAAGGCGCCCTGGTCTGGACACGAACCATCAGGTCCTTCACCGGCTTAACTTCTTGATAAACCGGACCGTTTAGCATTCTCTGCTGACTAAATGGGACATAGTTCTAAACAAGGGGCACGGGATACAAACTAATTCTACCGGCGTGTTGATAAATATAAGGGCGAATTTGTAAATATTTCTCCGTTTATGAATTTAGTGTGCAAAAAGGAATTTTCTCGCACAAGATGTCCTAAGTAAACGTCATGTCCAGTGGAACCCGTTCGCAAATTAATGAACTACATGAGATAGTTCCAACCAGATGTGCACTCAATGTCTTCAATGCATTCGATTGGCTGCTTCAAGTAGCCTTGACTGGAGATGACCTTGGCGTCTATAGGTGCAATAATGGTTTCCAACGTCCATGGTTACCATGCGTTTATCACTTTATTGACGAGTTTCATCAATATTTCTTACCTTAAGGAAATCCCTTACCTTACGAAAAAAAACTTAACTTAAGGAAAACGCTAAACTTAAAGAAACCCTTAATTAAGGAAAAACCCTTAATCAAAAATGTTCCAAAGGAAAGCGTTACAGAATTAAAGGAAGGCTCCTTAGCTAAGATGTTTGCCTTAAATGCTGTTCCAATTTCATATCGATATTTTAAGTTAAGGTAATTAAGTTGATGAAACCGGAGTCGGGTTGATAATGGTGTCTGTTTATCTTATACACAAATAGTTTTTGTTTAACCCATTTCTGACTTCCGTTTTGAATTTCCACACGCTAATAGATAACATGTCGACAAGGCCAATCTAATGGATAGCATGTCGACAGTGGTTACCAGTGTGGTAGATTTTAGAGATAACACTTCCCTGTCCATAGGAAATCACAGTTACTAGGACCCTGACCAATATCTTCCTTGTGGGGTATCTGCCGATCGCAGCAATGACCTTTTGAACATGTTCTACTGCTGATGCATTACCGATTTTTCGGTAGAATGCCTCATTCGACAATCACCGATTGTCTTCCTGAATATTATCTTTCCTAATCTTCTGCTGAAACTAACAGCATAGAATACCGACATTCAAGTTAAAGTAACTAACTCAAAACGAACTCAAAATCGATGACACGAGGGCGGCTGAACCATTGAAGAAGTACAAGGACCATATGTCGGTTGGTTGCTTTGATCACAATAAAATCTATCAAAAATCTTGTAACTCCCCTTTCTCTAGATAATGTATCTTCACGCGAGGTTTGTATGATATGTGTAGTATTGAAACATGTCTGGGTGGGGGTAGCGGGATTCAGTTGTCATTTTCTAACCAAATTAGAGAGAATCATTAGCTTTGTCGTTTTCAGCGTTGTGTATATAAAAATGGAGTCTTCCAAATGCTGCATTATTGAAATTAAATGGGATCGGACAGGATTCGGGCCATTATAGAGAAACGAGATGTTTTATACGATGAGAAATGTTTGTTTGGTCAACCTCTGATTGTGGCGTAGTCTAATATGGATGTATCAAGGATGATGTAATGGGCATCTCGATAACCTGATATATTACCATAGTGTTGAAATTCAATTATCCATTGTTTCTGACGAAGAAATGCGCGTGTTTACTACAGGCTATGTTGTCTGTTAGATTTGAGTTACTAAGACCCGAAATCACCATCTTATGTTCAGTGACTAGTTGTAGTATATTCTCGATGCATGCTGTAGCTATATTGGGGATTGAATAAAATGAACTTGAAGTATAATCCCATATGGTACATTTCTGATTTTAAATACAACTTGCACATAAAGAACTGTCGTGTCTCTAGTTTCGTTTCCAATGCAAACAAGCAATGTCTTAACATTATGTAATCCTGGGGGATATGTAAAAATTCCGATAATGTCATCGACATAGAAGTTCCTTTTATCATCTTACGTGTATGAGGACACATACTGGCACGTGCGAATACTCAAGTGAGAAGTTTATTGGATTCTAGACTGAAATATTCATGAACGCGTACATGTGTTTAATCCATTGGGTATTATTATGAAACATTATATATGGGTTGGTTAGTAGGTATGTATGTATACATTCTATGTGTGACGTCTCGGTGAATACGCTCTGTTACCTTCTTATTACCTTCAAGGTCAAAGACTGAAATGACAACATAAAATCCGGCGTGATCAATATAAACATGTTCGCATACCACTGAGAATAAACTCCCTTAACAATTTATCGTGTTGCTTATAAGCACCAAGATCTGATGTTGATGTAGACATTGTGGAATATTTAATCATTAAATGAATTTCGTGGGACGTTATATCTGTCCATTTACCAGTACGTCCGTTTAGTATGGACGTAACATCCGTCCATTTACCAGTGCTTCCGTTTAGTATGGACGCAACATCCGTTCATTTACCAGTACGTCCGTTTAGTATGGACGCAACATCCGTTCATTTACCAGTACGTCCGTATAGCATGGACGCAACATCTGTCCATTTACCAGTGCGTCCGTGGAGCATGGACGTAACATCCGTTCATTTACCAGTACGTCAGTATAGCATGGACGCAACATGTCCATTTACCAGTACGTCCGTTTAGTATGTACGTAACATCTGTCCATTTGCCAGTGCGTCCGTATAGCATGGACGCAACATCTGTCCATTTTCCAGTACGCCCGTGGAGCATGGACGCAACATCCGTCCATTTACCAGTACGTCCGTTTAGTATGGACGTAACATCCGTCCATTTACCAGTGCGTCCGCGTAGTATGGACGTAACATCCGTCCATTTACCAGTATGTCCGTGGAGTATGGACGTTACATCCGTCCATTTACCAGTATGTCCGTGGAGTATGGACGTAACATCCGTCCATTTACCAGTACGTCCGTTTAGTATGGACGTAACATCCGTCCATTTACCAGTACGTCGGTTTAGTATGGACGCAACATCCGTCCATTTACCAGCACGTCCGTTTAGTATGGACGCAACATCTGTCCATTTACCTGTTCGCCCGTGGAGTTTGGACGTAACATCCGTCCATTTACCAGTACGTCCGTTTAGTATGGACGTAACATCCGTCCATTTACCAGTACGCCCGTGGAGTTTGGACGTAACATCCGTCCATTTACCAGTACGTCCGTTTAGTATGTACGCAACATCTGTCCATTTACCAGTACGTCCGTTTAGTATGGACGCAACATCTGTCCATTTACCAGTATGTCCGTGGAGTATGGACGTAACATCCATCCATTTACCAGTACGTCCGTTTAGTATGGACGCAACATCCGTCCATTTACCAGTACGTCCGTTTAGTATGGACGCAACATCTGTCCATTTACCAGTACGCCCGTGGAGTATGGACGTAACATCCGTCGATTTAACAGTACGTCGTTATTGGCTAGGTAAAACGCTTTGATTAAGGTTCTAAACCGAAATATCAACCTAGCTAATCGGATATATATCGCCGGCCTGTCGATGTAAACTTAATCGTGATCAGGTGGAAAGTTAATGGTTGTTATGTGATTGAGGATTCATTCTTCCACAGTGTCATCAGTTTTATCTTAACCCCTCTTTGGGAACTCAGCCTGATTGCGACGTCAAAATTGAGGTATTAAAGGCCGTTTAAAATTACTGTAATCATACTCCTGTCAGTCCTGTCACAACGTAAATAACTTAATCACAGATAGGATAATTAAAAGTTAATGGAAAAACAAAGACGTCACAAACTGCATCATCGCAGGGAGAAAATGACTTGTTGACGTTTCCATGCCTGCATATTGGCGTCTCCGAATCAACAGCAATGTGACCCATATTGATCCGCACGACTACTGCTCAAATTTTGAGATCCCACGAAAGGACTGGCCCCAAATTCAATTCATACCGTGAAGTCGCTCAGCCTAAGTTGATTGATCAGCTAATATTAACTGAAACCTGACTGAGATGTTGGCTTGTGTAGGTGTCGACATGGATTTCCTAGCGGAATCAACACTCACACACTTGTAGGCTCTGTAGTGACTGGCCGACGATTGGTATCAATTCCCAGCTACAGCCCGGTAGGCATAGTGGCGAGAGAGACAACATTTTAAATTGAATAATTGGATTGGATATGAAAGATAATGTAATATCAGGCCTCGGAGATCTTGTTAGCCCTGGAATATATATATTTTACACAGACGCTAGATAGAAAATGCACAGCATCTATCTGTAAGTGTTACTGTTTCAGAGTTTCCCCATTCAGACTGTATGGCATCAGGGTTCCCATGCGTCGATACGGGATCTTTGATCAAATAATCCCTAATACACAGAAATGACAAAAGTTTTTTTTTCATGTTTCGAAGACGAAAACATGAAACATGTAAGCCTTCGTCGTTAAAAGGAACCTTGTAATCTTTTTATGTATATATATATAAGCGTACGTTTTTTTTCATGATGGAAAAACAAAAAACAAAATGACTATGTCTGCAGCTTTTATTGTTGATCATACTTTCATCATGTGTGTAATATTCTCATAAAAATGTCGTATCTCAGTATTTCTTTTTCTCCTTATATCTGTCATGGTTTGTTATTGACTGTGTAGCATTTGTTATCTATATTTGGTAAAAATCGCCATATAGACACTGGAACATCATACATTGGAATATATGTAATGTAATTTCTACCACAATAGATGAGTGTTATTTATAACTCCCAGGACTTGTATGAACCACATTTATGTCTTTTGGTTGGTTTACTCAGTAACCTTTGACCGGGACTATCTTTTTAATCACGTGGTTTAATGTGTTTGAAACTTGAAGGCCGATTCACTGGGTCGCGAAAATGATAACACCAAAAAGTAGTTCGAAACTTTTCTTTTGTTTCATGTGTAATAAATTGTTATATTTCCACATGTTTCTGAAATTGACAGTGTTGCATATTAATTAGCAGCATTTCAATTCAGGTCATATCCTTACGCCCCATTTGATATTGTGGGGAAAACATATTAACACAAAACAGGTCAATTCCTCCTCGGAATAGTTTTTTTTTATTGTAGTAGAAGCAGGTCGCATAAACTCGTGGTTATCTGTTGAAAATGCATGCAGCGGCTTTTTAGCCAGTTATACATAAATAGAGGTTACCCAACGAGGGGTACGGGCATTCTTTTTACTAGATACTTTTCAAAAGTTGTAAACACGAGCTTTTACTCAATAGCCACTGCATGTTTTTCAGAGATAATAAAGCCGAATTGCAGGAAACTCTCCCCGCTACACTTTAATTATCGCCATGACAACATTCTCCCGGAACATTTTGACTATCACCATGGTAACTCTATATAATATATTATGATATCGTCTTCCATTACATCCCATTAAGTAGAAATGGGCCCTCAATCTTCCGTAATGTACACCTCGTATAGCAATCACTGTTCATACATGTGACGTACGAATGCAAAACATTATTTGTCATTGTTTTCTTGGCATTTTAATCACTAAGTGCTCAAAAGACCGAAATGTGCCTGGTAGAAACATGTATAATTCAGTGATAACAGAATTTTGTTCTCGTGGCGAATAAAATACTGGCACAGAATTTTCAGTTTAATACCTGTCACCTCATTAGATTCTACAGTAAATTAAAACCAAATTAAAACAAATAAACTAAAACCTTCAAACTTAACAAGTAACTAAAACCTTTAAACTTAACAAGTAACTAAAACCTTCAAACTAAACAAGTAACTAAAACCTTTAAACTTAACAAGTAACTAAAACCTTTAAACTGAACAAGTAACTAAAACCTTCAAACTTAACAAGTAACTAAAACCTTCAAACTTAACAAGTAACTAAAACCTTCAAACTTAACAAGTAACTAAAACCTTTAAACTCAACAAGTAAACTAAAACCTTCAAACTCAACAAGTAACTAAAACCTTCAAACTTAACAAGTAACTAAAACCTTCAAACTTAACAAGTAACTAAAACCTTTAAACTAAACAAGTAACTAAAACCTTTAAAATAAACAAGTAACTAAAACCTTTAAACTTAACAAGTAAACTAAAACCTTCAAACTTAACAAGTAACTAAAACCTTTAAACTCAACAAGTAACTAAAACCTTCAAACTCAACAAGTAACTAAAACCTTTAAACTCAACAAGTAAACTAAAACCTTCAAACTCAACAAGTAACTAAAACCTTAAAAATAAACAAGTGAACTAAAACCTTAAAAATAAACAAGTAAACTAAAACCTTAAAAATAAACAAGTAAACTAAAACCTTTAAACTAAACAAGTAAACTAAAACCTTCAAACTAAACAAGTAACTAAAACCTTCAAACTTAACAAGTAACTAAAACCTTTAAACTAAACAAGTAACTAAAACCTTTAAAATAAACAAGTAAACTAAAACCTTCAAACTTAACAAGTAAACTAAAACCTTTAAAATAACAAGTAACTAAACCTTTAAAATAAACAAGTAAACTAAAACCTTTAAACTAAACAAGTAAACTAAACCTTCAAAATAAAACATAAACTAACACCGTCAAACTTAACAAGTAAACTAAAACCTTCAAACTAACAAGTACTAAAACCTTAAAACTTACAGGAAACTAAAACCTTCAAACTTAAACAAGTAAACTAAAACCTTAAAAATAAAGGCAGTAAACTAAACTCTTCAAACTTAACAAGTAAACTAAAACTTCAAAATAAACAAGTAACTAAAACCTCAAACTTAACAAGTACACTAAAACCTTAAAATGAAACAAGTAACTAAAACCTTAAAACTTAAACAAGTAAACTTAAAACCTTAAAAATGAAACAAGTAACTAAACCTTAAAAATAGACAAGTAAAACTAAAAACCTTGAAAAAGAAACAAGTAAACTAAAACCTTCAAACTTAACAAGTAACTAAAACCTTTGAAAGAAACAAGTAACTAAAACCTTTAAACTTAACAAGTAACTAAAACCTTTAAAATAAACAAGTAACTAAAACCTTTGAAATAAACAAGTAACTAAAACCTTTAAAATAAACAAGTAACTAAAACCTTTGAAATAAACAAGTAACTAAAACCTTTAAACTTAACAAGTAACTAAAACCTTTAAACTAAACAAGTAACTAAAACCTTTGAAATAAACAAGTAACTAAAACCTTTAAACTAAACAAGTAACTAAAACCTTTAAACTAAACAAGTAAACTAAAACTTTTAAACTAAACAAGTAAATTTAAACTTTTAAACTGAACAAGTAACTAAAACCTTTAAACTAAACAAGTAACTAAAACCTTTAAAATAAACAAGTAACTAAAACCTTTAAAATAAACAAGTAACTAAAACCTTTAAACTGAACAAGTAACTAAAACCTTTAAGCTAAACAAGTCAATTAAAACTTAAAACTAAACAAGTAAACTAAAAATTTAAACTAAACAAATAAATGTAAACCTTTAAACAAAACAAGTAAACGTAAACCTTTAAACTAAACTAACACCTGTAAACTAAAACCTGTAAACTTAAACCTGTAATTAATACCAGAAACTCAAACTAGTAAAATAAAACCCATCAACTAAAACTTATCAACTGAAACTTGTAACGGGCAGTGACCAAATGTGTTCAAACTAATTGCATTCATTACTGTTAAATGTTAACTTTGATGTACACGAAAATGTGAGTCAATTGGAACTAAATCCAATCTATTTCATTGTGTTTTATACATTAATACTTTAATTCATTTCATTTATTCATTTATTTTGTTCATATCACCAGCGGAACTGGTCATAAAATTGTTATCTGTGTCAAAATGTCTACCTTATATTTCAACCTTAAATGACAAAGAATGTTATCAATTGGTAAGGACGACTGGCGCGTTTGATAAGGACACGCTGTTCTTATCAAGGACATATCTTTATCAGGCTTTTTACTTCCGTTGCGTCATAGATCCCATTAGGTGTTTAATGAATCGTATTTTTATCTAGAAACATTTGTACCATCGCTTTCCTTTTCGCAATTAAATGGCATTGTAAACACGGAAAGACATCACACACACGTGTTGGTGATGGGAACTCTGTATACACGTAATGACATCACACATACGTGTTGGTGTTTGGAACTCTGTATACACGTAATGACATCACACACACGTGTTGGTGATGGGAACTCTGTATACACGTAATGACATCACACACACGTGTTGGTGATGGGAACCCTGAATACACGTAATGACATCACACACACGTGTTGGTGATGGGAACTCTGTATACACGTAATGACATCACACACACGTGTTGGTGATGGGAACTTTGTATACACGTAATGACATCACACATACGTGTCGGTGATGGGAACTCTGTATACACGTAATGACATCACACACACGTGTTGGTGATGGGAACTCTGTATACACGTAATGACATCACACACACGTGTTGGTGATGGGAACTCTGTATACACGTAATGACATCATTACACACGTGTTGGTGTTTGGAACTCTGTATACACGTAATGACATCACACACACACGTGTTGGTGATGGGAACTCTGTATACACGTAATGACATCACACACGTGTTGGTGATGGGAACTCTGTATACACGTAATGACATCACACATACGTGTTGGTGTTTGGAACTCTGTATACACGTAATGACATCACACACACGTGTTGGTGATGGGAACTCTGTATACACGTAATGACATCACACACACGTGTTGGTGATGGGAACTCTGTACACGTAATGACATCACACATACGTGTTGGTGTTTGGAACTCTGTATACACGTAATGACATCACACACACGTGTTGGTGATGGGAACTCTGTATACACGTAATGACATCACACACACGTGTTGGTGATGGGAACTCTGTATACACGTAATGACATCATTACACACGTGTTGGTGTTTGGAACTCTGTATACACGTAATGACATCACACACACTTGTTGGTGATGGGAACCCTGTATACACGTAATGACATCACACACACGTGTTGGTGATGGGAACTCTGTATACACGTAATGACATCACGCACACGTGTTGGTGTTTGGAACTCTGTTACACGTAATGACATCACACACACGTGTTGGTGATGGGAACTCTGTATACACGTAATGACATCACACACACGTGTTGGTGATGGGAACCCTGTATACACGTAATGACATCACACACGTGTTGGTGATGGGAACTCTGTATACACGTAATGACATCACACACACGTGATGGTGATGGGAACTCTGTATACACGTAATGACATCACACACACGTGTTGGTGATGGGAACCCTGTATACACGTAATGACATTACACACACGTGTTGGTGATGGGAACTCTGTATACACGTAATGACATCACACACACGTGTTGGTGATGGGAACTCTGTATACACGTAATGACATCACACACACGTGTCGATGATGGGAACCCTGTATACACGTAATGACATCACACACACGTGTTGGTGATGGGAACAGGATATACACGTAATGACATCATACACACGTGTTGGTGATGGGAACTCTGTATACACGTAATGACATCATCACACACGTGTTGGTGATGGGAACTCTGTATACACGTAATGACATCACACACACGTGTTGGTGATGGGAACTCTGTATACACGTAATGACATCATACACACGTGTTGGTGATGGGAACCCTGTATACACGTAATGACATCACACACACGTGTTGGTGATGGGAACCCTGTATACACGTAATGACATTACACACACGTGTTGGTGATAGGAACTCTGTATACACGTAATGACATCACACACACGTGTTGGTGATGGGAACTCTGTATACACGTAATGACATCACACACACGTGTCGATGATGGGAACCCTGTATACACGTAATGACATCACACACACGTGTTGGTGATGGGAACTCTGTATACACGTAATGACATCATACACACGTGTTGGTGATGGGAACTCTGTATACACGTAATGACATCATCACACACGTGTTGGTGATGGGAACTCTGTATACATGTAATGACATCACACACACGTGTTGGTGATGGGAACTCTGTATACACGTAATGACATCACACACACGTGTTGGTGATGGGAACTCTGTATACACGTAATGACATCACACATGTGTTGGTGATGGGAACTCTGTATACACGTAATGACATCATTACACACGTGTTGCTGATGGGAACTCTGTATACACGTAATGACATCACACACACGTGTTGGTGATGGGAACTCTGTATACACGTAATGACATCACACACACTTGTTGGTGATGGGAACCCTGTATACACGTAATGACATCATCTTACACGTGTCGGTGATGGGAACTCTGTATACACGTAATGACATCACACACGCGTGTTGGTGATGGGAACTCTGTATACACGTAATGACATCACACACACGTGTTGGTGATGGGAACCCTGTATACACGTAATGACATCACACACGCGTGTTGGTGATGGGAACTCTGTATACACGTAATGACATCACACACACGTGTTGGTGTTTGGAACTCTGTATACACGTTATGACATCATTACACACGTGTTGGTGATGGGAACTCTGTATACACGTAATGACATCACACACACGTGTTGGTGATGGGAACTCTGTATACACGTAATGACATCATTACACACGTGTTGGTGTTTGGAACTCTGTATACACGTAATGACATCACACACACACGTGTTGGTGATGGGAACTCTGTATACACGTAATGACATCACACACGTGTTGGTGATGGGAACTCTGTATACACGTAATGACATCACACATACGTGTTGGTGTTTGGAACTCTGTATACACGTAATGACATCACACACACGTGTTGGTGATGGGAACTCTGTATACACGTAATGACATCACACACACGTGTTGGTGATGGGAACTCTGTACACGTAATGACATCACACATACGTGTTGGTGTTTGGAACTCTGTATACACGTAATGACATCACACACACGTGTTGGTGATGGGAACTCTGTATACACGTAATGACATCACACACACGTGTTGGTGATGGGAACTCTGTATACACGTAATGACATCATTACACACGTGTTGGTGTTTGGAACTCTGTATACACGTAATGACATCACACACACTTGTTGGTGATGGGAACCCTGTATACACGTAATGACATCACACACACGTGTTGGTGATGGGAACTCTGTATACACGTAATGACATCACGCACACGTGTTGGTGTTTGGAACTCTGTTACACGTAATGACATCACACACACGTGTTGGTGATGGGAACTCTGTATACACGTAATGACATCACACACACGTGTTGGTGATGGGAACCCTGTATACACGTAATGACATCACACACGTGTTGGTGATGGGAACTCTGTATACACGTAATGACATCACACACACGTGATGGTGATGGGAACTCTGTATACACGTAATGACATCACACACACGTGTTGGTGATGGGAACCCTGTATACACGTAATGACATTACACACACGTGTTGGTGATAGGAACTCTGTATACACGTAATGACATCACACACACGTGTTGGTGATGGGAACTCTGTATACACGTAATGACATCACACACACGTGTCGATGATGGGAACCCTGTATACACGTAATGACATCACACACACGTGTTGGTGATGGGAACAGGATATACACGTAATGACATCATACACACGTGTTGGTGATGGGAACTCTGTATACACGTAATGACATCATCACACACGTGTTGGTGATGGGAACTCTGTATACACGTAATGACATCACACACACGTGTTGGTGATGGGAACTCTGTATACACGTAATGACATCATACACACGTGTTGGTGATGGGAACCCTGTATACACGTAATGACATTACACACACGTGTTGGTGATAGGAACTCTGTATACACGTAATGACATCACACACACGTGTTGGTGATGGGAACTCTGTATACACGTAATGACATCACACACACGTGTCGATGATGGGAACCCTGTATACACGTAATGACATCACACACACGTGTTGGTGATGGGAACTCTGTATACACGTAATGACATCATACACACGTGTTGGTGATGGGAACTCTGTATACACGTAATGACATCATCACACACGTGTTGGTGATGGGAACTCTGTATACATGTAATGACATCACACACACGTGTTGGTGATGGGAACTCTGTATACACGTAATGACATCACACACACGTGTTGGTGATGGGAACTCTGTATACACGTAATGACATCACACATGTGTTGGTGATGGGAACTCTGTATACACGTAATGACATCATTACACACGTGTTGCTGATGGGAACTCTGTATACACGTAATGACATCACACACACGTGTTGGTGATGGGAACTCTGTATACACGTAATGACATCACACACACTTGTTGGTGATGGGAACCCTGTATACACGTAATGACATCATCTTACACGTGTCGGTGATGGGAACTCTGTATACACGTAATGACATCACACACGCGTGTTGGTGATGGGAACTCTGTATACACGTAATGACATCACACACACGTGTTGGTGATGGGAACCCTGTATACACGTAATGACATCACACACGCGTGTTGGTGATGGGAACTCTGTATACACGTAATGACATCACACACACGTGTTGGTGTTTGGAACTCTGTATACACGTTATGACATCATTACACACGTGTTGGTGATGGGAACTCTGTATACACGTAATGCCATCATCACACACACGTGTTGGTGTTTGGAACTCTGTATACACGTAATGACATCACACACACGTGTCGATGCTGGGAACTCGGAACAGGATGTACACGTAATGACATCATCACACACAAACACACACACACACTACAGTGCTGCTGGTGACGGAAATTATAGCAATTGTGAAATGTCTTGTACACCGTCTGTAGCCACCGGTCTATAGGACATTTTATATCACCAATATGTCTAAGTATCCTTGTCTATGATTGTACATAATCATGAAAAGGTATAGATTATCCTGTCTCGCCCATCAGACGAGGAGGACCAACCTAATGTTCCGTGAAAGATTTTTTTCTGTCTGGTTCCATCCGACTGCCATGTTCTATATATCGTGTCACTTGGTGCAAAATCTCACACACTTATACATCAATTTGTTCGCCAAAACAAATATCAGCAATATGTTTGGAGTACTCTTTTCACGAGATATATATCAGATAAAAAAGTGAAACAATGATTTGATAGCTCAGACTTAATTGGTTGCACGAAAATAATGCAATTTTGACTTTAAGAGGTGAAGGCTATTAGCCATATTTTTATTTATCATCAGGAATACTTGAATACCTGAGATACAGAGAGAGAGGGGGGGGGGGGGGGGAGACAGACACACAGAGACAGAGACAGAGAGAGAGAGAGAGAGAGACAGACAGACAGAGAGAGAGAGAGAGAGAGAGAGAGACAGACAGACAGACAGACAGACAGACAGACAGACAGACAGACAGACAGACAGACAGAGAGAGAAAGAGAGAGATTCCTCATCCGGGCTTTTTTAAGCCTCAAGTATATGGGGTTGAGATCCCTATCTCATCTTTATAAGTTTTAAACCTAAATATCATTTTGTTATTAAAGCGATGATAATGCTAAATACACTAGGAGAAAAAGATATAAAAACGTGATATTTTCCAAGAGTTTGTTACAAAACTAACACTTTCTGTCAATTACTTAAATTACAAGTGACTGCAGCATTTTTTGGTTGATATCTTGAGTTCTATGACCTTGACTGTTTTGGTAACGAGTCAATAAGACAGTGAAACTCCAGTTTTGAATTCTATGACCTTGACTTTTCGGGTAACAAGACAATTAGACATGGAATCGACAGTTTTGAGCTCTGTGACCTTGACTTTTCTGGTAACGAGTCAATGAGATAGGGAATCTCCAGCTTTGAATTCTGTGACCTTGACTTTTCTGGTAACGAGTCAATAAGATAGGAAATCTCCAGCTTTGAATTCTGTGACCTTGACTTTTCTGGTAACGAGTCAATAAGTCATGGAATCGACAGTTTTGATTTCTGTGACCCTGACTTTTCTGCTAACGAGTCTTTGGGATAAGGAATCTACAATCATATCATATTCGAGGGACTTCTAAAGCAAGGGCAATTTAATGAAAGCCGACAGATAAATATCTCCGAAAATTACATGCCTGCAATTGCACCTTGTCTGTCTGTGTGAAAAGTTAGTGATATGTGATTGGTCCAAGGGTAGCATAAAGACCGTATCACTGGATCCTTCTGGATTTAATTACCTGTTAGTAATTAAAGTTGTTGGAAACAGTTATTTCCGACAGTTCCATACCACGTTAGAACGACAGTGTGAGACCGTGCTGGTAATTAGTGGTTTTACGTGCGACAATAAATGTCTATCAATTCTCTAATACCAATTAATGGATTGCAACGAGATTTCTGTTTTCAAATCAAATATAGAAACAGATGGATTTCATCATTAATTTAATATGTGTTTATGCGAGTCTAAAATTGATTTGAAATGAATTAGCACTGGCATGTTTTGTAATGAACACGCAGTGGCATCATAAAATTTAAATTACAGAATTCAACACCAGTCGTGAAAGACGTAGTACAATACATCTTATAATACGGTTTACCTGGGTATGCCATACTGCGTATTTAATCACTCTTACCATAGCTGTCAGTTCATATTTAATTCCTGATATTATACAATAAACATGAAAGATGATAGGAAGTGTTCGAACACGTGATTTCATGCCTTTTTATGCATTTGAATATCATTTTATGATATGTATTACATCATTCGTATTGCGTATTTAAAAATTGTTATATCACGGAATCAAAAATTTGATATCATTCTGAACCCTGTGTTATATATAACAAAATTTAATACCATCCTTCACCGAAGGCTCTGCGAAAAATCATTAAGCCGTCTGTCACCTTGACGAATTCGAGAACATGATAACCCCTTTGTTACCTATTAGCCAATTCATGACACAATAAAACGCTTTAACATTATACACATTTTGTTAGAAGCCCGAGAAAATTAGGTCCAGCGTCGAAAATGACAAACGTACAAAATTGTAGAACCAGAAATTTCCAGGTGATCAGATGTTTCATTGCAACGATGGGTTTAGCTCATCGGGCCGAAGTACCGGAGATCTTATGCCGTGACACGTCATCCTTCGTCCGTCATCTTTACACTACTTGTCATGAACTACTGAGCGGATTTCAACCACGTGTGGTGTGGAGCATCCCTTGATAAAGGGAAATCCATTTCGTATAAACGGCGGATCAGGCTCCCTCTAGGGACCTGAGGGTCAGGACCAATAGGGAAAATGTAGCAAATTCTCCATAACCCTTCTTCTATTGGAATGCATGGATTTGGTCCATTTATGGTGGTTTAAAGCTTCCACAAATAAATGGAGATCAATTTTGTTTAAGTGATGGGCTGGGCCCAATAGTGGAAACATAGCAAAATCTTTGAAATACAATATATATATCCATTGTTATATCCTGGTGAGCGAATCGATGTGATCCAGGTAAGCTTATTCGTGCCTTCGTTTAGTGATACCTGATAAAGATATCGGTATGATGGATAGTTTGTTACATGCATTGCTTTTTTGTGTTTCTCTCTGCAATAGTCTTGAATAATGTATCGAATGCTCTAACGAGGGCTTTTGATCCGAGATATTGAAGAACGGCCTCAGTCGGAGCCATATTTGTTGTTGCAAGGCATGACGGCATCATCTCTAGTAACAAACTGCACTTGTAACATCAACACTGATTGGCTGAAATGGAAGTTCGCAAGCCAATAGAATACAGGAAGATAATCAAATTAGTTGAAATATGAAAGAAGGGTTATCAAGAAAAAAAATAGCGTAAAAAAGTCGGCAGGACTTTTGCAATTCATATTTTATGGAACAATATACATATTTTAATGTTTCTATCTCGAGTCTTGCTTCAAGGTGAGGACTAAATATCCAGGGGGCCGCGGTGGCCGAGTGGTTAAGGTGTCCCGACACTTTAACACTAGCCCTCCACCTCTGGGTTGCGAGTTCGAAACCTACGAGGGGCAGTTGCCTGGTACTGACCGTAGGCCGGTGGTTTTTCTCCGGGTACTCCGACTTTCCTACACCTCCAAAACCTGGCACGTCCTTAAATGACCCTTGCTGTTAATAGGACGTTAAACAAAAACAAACAAACCAAACTAAATATTCAGGAATCTTGGACAGAACCGTGACCCCAATCTTCGGTGCGGATCATAGAATACTTTAAACGGTCGCTGCTGAAAACAAACGAAAAGTGTGCCCAACATTTACAGGTCATTGTCCATCAATATGTCGACCTCGCGCAATAGAACATCGGTCGATTACCAGTACCTCGTGTCAAATATTCTGGACAATTGCACAGACACCCATTGTATATTTGTATAATACACCCGTATATCAATACACATCCTGGTAAAACGATTGTACTTTTGGCAGTTCGTTTGAGTAACTTTTAGGAAGTTTGAAGTTTGAAACCTTTAATAGCCATCGAACCGTGTGTTGCTGGAGACTGGTAAACCAAGTGGTAGAATATATGAGAAAGAATGATAACTATGTATACATAACACGTGCGCTAACGACAAGAGATGTAGATGATATACTTGTTAGGATAACACCAATAAAACTGCTTATTAATCATTATTTTGTGTTAATTCGCTAGGACGTCACATCAATTTTGTAATGCTTGACAAATCACTTTGCAAGATATAGAACTTGTAATTTTCCGAGACTGGTATCTGTGACGTGGAGTCATGGTGCAGTCCCTTAAGGCTGAGCACAAAGGAATGCAGACACGTGACCGTTTATTACGCAGATCGGTCTTTTACTCCAGTTCCCTGTGGGGCACGTCCTTCTCTATTGACCACGACAGAAACGTGACATGTTGCTTCTAGATATCTCATATCAATGTTATCCATCCATTAGCAACATGGTATTGGTCAGACCTTATCCTTGGTATGCATGCAATATACGCCAAGATGTTCCTATGGTGCGTGTTATTGCTGTATACATGTATTCAATACCCATTAGCCACTTTACATCGCCCTTTGTACTGGTACATCTGATCTGTGTAAAATGCACGTGGATGTAAACAAAGCACGCATGCTAATGTGTAATGACCATCAATCAGGATGTACTTAACTCTGACATGGGAGCGCCAGATAAAGAATATTGGGATCATCTTCAGATATTTATTAGACTTGTAGTGACCAGACAAATGGTGTTTATGCTCTACAGATGGGTATGGGAGATAAATGAGATCGGATATTCGATAGGCTGTATTGGTTTGTTAATAGTGTTGTTTTTTTATTGAAAATATGGACTCTGGCAAATTCCTAGTGTTACCGTGTCTCCCAGACCTTTACCATTAACCAGTAATGAATCGTTAAAGTACTTTTAAGTGTATTAAGCAACAGAACAAGAAAAGGTCGCGATGTGAGACTTCCACCTTTCTTGGGAGCCAAAATAAATATCCTCATTAGCGTGATGTAGCTAGTTAAACGTGGCGCCAAAGCGGGGAGGAAATTAGACAGTTTATTTCTTAAAAACCTGCGATTTGTGACAACTTTTGCAATATGCATTTTGCTAGGTACACACATAAGCTTTTCTAACAATGTAATGATCCTATTACCTTGATGGTCATTTTGAACAAAACCGACGTGGCACCTTCTTATTAACTATGTCATGGTTTGACTGGATATCTGTCGATCGGCCGTTTCTTTAATTATTGTGTATGTTATTTAAACACTCAGTGATAATTTTATTTCAGGATATAATAATAAACCAATTATGACATGTTTATTTCAGTCGAATCATGCTTTTATCGCAGCAGACAACAACGTAATTTCGGTCGATATTGTGTTCTTGGTTGGGATGTCGCAATCATAGATCGCCCTCATCAGCATAGTATAATTGTATATTGATGTACAATACATAGTTATCTCTCCTTGACCTTGCAAGCCTATTTTCCTGTGGCAAGACAGCACTGCCTTATTTTATACAGAATAATAAATTTATGTAACTTTTTAAACCAATCACAAATTCACAAATACTATGGACAATGTCAGATCCCAAGTTTTCTTTCCAAATACCCTTTTTTTTGTCCGTTATCATCGATGTTCCTCACTCCTGGACTGAAGTGCCCTGTAGTAGAATTTATTTCATTGGCGTCATAGTTAGTTATGTATCTGTCTGTTTCAGCATGTACACTGTCATCGGACCAGCAGGCTGTGCTCTGGGGGTCATAGTGCTCATCGCTGCTGTCCTCTATTACTTCTGCTACGGGTTTTCCACCATCACACAGCCTCGGCATTCCGTAAGTCACTGCTATACCTCTATAATGTGTTATCTTGTGGTGACTGGCGTCAACAAAATATATTTAGGGCGTCCCGTCGAGATGACCTGTTTCTTCTTTTATTCGTAGCCATTGTTATTATAAAACAACAAACGAGACTTCATTGGCAGCCCCTGCTGTGGGAAGGCAGTCGCATGCACAGACCGAGATTGTACATTGACCGGAATATTCAACAGGAGGTTTTGCCAAATCAATACTCCTACATGAGGTTCAAATGCAAAGATATTTTGGTGTGTTCTGGATGTTTTCTCTGCTTTGATCGTTCTCCATATGTAAAGGCCACATTTACTTAATTAACATCTCTGTTACCAAGGACGTCTGGGTTCCATTGCATCACACACGTGTCCCTTCCGCCGAAACAAACGCTTGTTGGACCAAGATTCTGAAGCTTATATAAGATTATGTCAAATATGTTTTGATGCATATTGTGCAGTTTTACCGCACCTATGTGTATGTACGGCTGATTTCGGTTTGATTTTAACATAAATCTGTTATATGCTTTAGATTGGTGTTAGCTGTACAATGTGTTTGATATGTTAATGTTATTCTCTAAACTTTATTGAATTAAATATATCATCGCTAGAAATCTATCTTTTCATTTTTTTGGCTATAAGTACGTCAGTCATGCTAGTCTCAGTAAGGCGGTATAAGTTCAAATGAAAATCGTCATTTTTATGACGTATTATGTCCTAACTACAACCATAGATTGCTGTGTAGGTGTGATTGCTTTTGGAATAGCAGACAGCGCCATCTAGTGCTAAATAGATTAGGCCAGAAGGAGACAATCCCGTATGTCTAGGGTACATATTTGCACGTAAACCTGAAGGTATACGGGATATCTATCACATATAATGTGATTTAAAATGTGTACTTCATTCAGAATAAAAGCATGTAGGTTTATGTTTCGTAATGTTTTTGAAACCCTTAGGTTTCGATGGAACATGTTTGTCCCAGTCCATCGTGTTGACAGACACATCATTGTTTTTTTGTTACAAAATGTCGATAAAAATAATATATATATATTTTTATATATATATGTGTGTGTATCATGTCTCCAGTAACATAATTAAGTATACACATGACATATTTACTCATTTATTTAGTATTTATTAACATTAGATTCCACTACTATTTCAGATATATACAATTGATGGCCAGTGGAGGTAATATTTCTACTAACGCTTGTGCTAAGTGCCCTGTTAGTAGTGGTATCTGGTGACAAAGTGCCCTGTTAGTAGTGGTATCTGGTGACAAAGTGCCCTGTTAGTAGTGGTATCTGGTGACATGGTGCCCTGTTAGTAGTGGTATCTGGTGACATGGTACCCTGTTAGTAGTGGTATCTGGTGACATAGTGCCCTGTTTGTAGTGGTATCTGGTGACAAAGTGCCCTGTTAGTAGTGGTATCAGGTGACATGGTGCCCTGTTAGTAGTGGTATCTGGTGACATGGTGCCCTGTTAGTAGTGGTATCTGGTGACAAAGTGCCCTGTGTGTAGTGGTATCTGGTGACAAAGCGCCCTGTGTGTAGTGGTATCTGGTGACAAAGCGCCCTGTTAGTAGTGGTATCTGGTGACATGGTGCCCTGTTTGTAGTGGCATCTGGTGACAAAGTGCCCTGTTAGTAGTGGTATCTGGTGACAAAGTGCCCTGTTAGTAGTGGTATCTGGTGACATGGTGCCCTGTTAGTAGTGGTATCTGGTGACAAAGTGCCCTGTTAGTAGTGGTATCTGGTGACAAAGTGCCCTGTTAGTAGTGGTACCTGGTGACAAAGTGCCCTGTTAAACTGTAGTAGTGGTATCTGGTGACATGGTGCCCTGTTTGTAGTGGCATCTGGTGACAAAGTGCCCTGTTAGTAGTGGTATCTGGTGACGTAGTGCCCTGTTAGTAGTGGTATCTGGTGACATAGTGCCCTCTTTGTAGTGGTATCTGGTGACATGGTGCCTTCTTTGTAGTGGTATCTGGTGACAAAGTGCCCTGTGTGTAGTGGTATCTGGTGACAAAGCGCCCTGTGTGTAGTGGTATCTGGTGACAAAGCGCCCTGTTAGTAGTGGTATCTGGTGACATGGTGCCCTGTTTGTAGTGGCATCTGGTGACAAAGTGCCCTGTTAGTAGTGGTATCTGGTGACAAAGTGCCCTGTTAGTAGTGGTATCTGGTGACATGGTGCCCTGTTAGTAGTGGTATCTGGTGACATGGTGCCCTGTTAGTAGTGGTATCTGGTGACAAAGTGCCCTGTTAGTAGTGGTATATGGTGACATGGTGCCCTGTTAGTGGTGGTATCTGGTGACATGATGCCCTGTTAGTAGTGGTATCTGGTGACATGGTGCCCTGTTAGTAGTGGTATCTGGTGACAAAGTGCCCTGTTTGTAGTGGTATCTGGTGACATGGTGCCCTGTTAGTAGTGGTATCAGGTGACAAAGTGCCCTGTTTGTAGTGGTATATGGTGACATGGTGCCCTGTTAGTAGTGGTATCTGGTGACAAAGTGCCCTGTTTGTAGTGGTATCTGGTGACATGGTGCCCTGTTAGTAGTGGTATCTGGTGACAAAGTGCCCTGTTTGTAGTGGTATCTGGTGATATGGTGCCCTGTTTGTAGTGGTATCTGATGATATGGTGCCCTGTTTGTAGTGGTAATTGGTAACGGTGATGGATGATTTTGTATTTGTTTAGTAAAAAGAATATCCTATTTTTGTCGACGGTGATGGATGTGCCTTTGTTTGAGTATTGTTGTATATTAGTGTCTGTATGATAGAATTCATTTAAGTATGATATATTAAACTTACGTCACTGACGCATTGATTGTCACTGAAATATCCAGACTAATTCCTAGATTTTCCGCCTTAGTTCAAAGCTCTCAAACGCAATCTTTTTTTTTACCATGTGTGGATATTAACTGCGATGGTTTACCGCCATGACTAGTTAACTAATGACGTCTGCTGGGGCCATTAGACTGGCGTGATTATACTACTGTCTCTCGCTTTTGAAAAATACACTCAAAATGGACCTTATTCTCCAGACAGGAAGTGCTTCTCTCCGGGGAAGTTTTACAGCAGCAAATAATATATTCAAATAGATTTTGCTGACAGATCTGACACTTTTGTATAATCTGCTAGATTGGTTACGTTTAAATATACTTGTATATGGTAACTGGTCCTTTGAGGACCTCCTTAACGACTTAAAGTTGGTAAGTTGTGTTTCCCCATAATGGGAATTGTACGTCGTTCAATGCCATGATTCCGTATGGTATGACTACTAGACAGTTAAATGGCTCGCCCTGTGAACTTCTATCGATAAATGTTTTCCTTGTGTATTGGACTCCAATGTGTAAGTATGGTCATGCAGCTCTCTGCTCGAGACGTCACGTACCGATAATTATTTTGTGGAATCAAATTAACCTTTCTTTCAAAAAGAACATAGTATATATACATCACGCATAGCTTTAACTTCCTCATTCTTCTGAGGTTGAGTACAAAAGGACTACATTTAGGCCTGCAAATGTCCAAATTTGGATAAAAAGCGTTGGCGTGGAAAATACAGCTACTCATAATGTAATAATGTGAACATGCTTTTCTAGCTCTGTATCCTGCTCTAGGTGAAAGAGTGCTTTGTATGAGGGAGTATTTATTTATAAAATTGAATTCTTCGGTATTGAGCTCAATTTGTTGAATGTGATGTTATTTCCTTCCTTACGATACTGGAATTGACATGCTACACGGTTACACAAGAGAACATATAGCCAATCAATATGTTACGTCGAGATCTAGCTGTGTCCCTGACGGCCAAACCCTCCATATCTAACTAACTTGAAATCATTTAGATTGATTCTAGAGATTTTTGGTATGTTCAATATCTGATATATATACAATGTATATATAACTGGTGTAGCATTGTCCTTTGTTTCCATACAACCTTGTCTAATGTGATAATTGTTCGAGTATACCTAAATTCGGTTCGGCAGATATTTTAATTAAAAACATCTGAGATCAACTATGTAAATATGTAGTAGGTGATAAGTCGATATGGAATGTTTGTTTAACCTGAATCGTCTTTCAAACCAACGGAATCAGAGACTTAGCCATGTCATGCGGGTGATTTAGGTAGCAGCGTAAATAAATTCCAACGTTCATTTTCCATAAGCACGATGCCATCTTATTCGCAATACCCAGTATTCGTGTTGTGTATATCATCAACATTTGTTGTGAATTTAAAATGTCATATGGGATCATAATGCTTGCAGAAATTACTGAAATTTTACCAGGTTTTTTTTTTGTTTTGTTGAGTATTTTAATTAAAGAAAGTTCTTTCGTGTCATTCAATGGCTTTTTACAGGATTGTATCCTTTTGTTATTCAGACTACATCCGGCGGAAGTACCCACCACGGACACTCCTCCTACTCGAGTGTGAAAAGTGCACATGGACACAGCGACGACAAATCTAACGGAGAAACGAGAAACCACTCTCGACACTCCAACAAGAGGTCGAATTCATCATCATCATCTAACCATTCACACCACCACCATCAATCCCAAAGTCCGCACGTGCAGAAAAATCACAAACGCTCTGCTAATACATCGCCACACACACCTCCGGAAGAGGAAGAGCGGGCAGTTAGGTTAGATTAAAGTTCTTTTGAAATACAATATTGAAAATTTTGGATTTGTTTGAAAAAAATTTACATTTATTAAATTTTGAGTCTTTGCACTTTTCCAGATCTGAGCATTTCATTTCATCTATCACTTAAGGCCCTAAGTTTCACTATATAGTCCTAAAATGACAGCGGTATGGTGAGGTATTATCTATTTTTGATCTACTCTATCTAACTCTCATTTTGTATTGAAAGGTGATAAAGTATTGTTTGTCTTTTGTACAATCTTTTGACAATATTGAATATTGGTGCATAATATATCTCAACTCATCTCATAGAATATGTCACTAATCACAGGACCATATAAATCTGTTTCCAGACTGACTGACCACACAGACGTGACGGTCACGCTGGAATCCACGCCTATTCCAAGGGAGGAAAATGTCCCAGAGGTTGAAATCGTACAACACCACGACCCCGAGAAGTGAAAAAGAACTCTCGGTCAGGACGAGATTTCATGTGTGTTAATAAACCATTGTTTTAGACAATCTTTCAAATTGGGATAAATATGGTGCCTTCTTCTCCCTGTTCCTTTTTTATATAAATCATATTCGTCATGAAGTGCAATAACAATAGGAAATACGTTTACACATTTTATAAACATGAAGGCCAGCGAATCAATATTGACTAAAGCCGAATTATGACCAAAGCGAGGCCGAAATGTGAAAACAGAGAAACAGAACGACACCAATTACAGGTTGTGCTGAGTAGGAGTAGATGCCAAGACTAGTTAGTTCACTAGGACTTCAAGGTGATCGATACGAAAGGACAAGATAGTTTTTACTCTACTGATTTTTGTGATTTGGGCATTACATTACAATTTGTGCGTCATTCAGCTGTGATCGATTTCAGAAAAATAACCGTTAGTTTTGGATGTTGATAGATATATGGATAATTCCGCATTGAGTATGACAAGGTTTTAAAGTAAGACCAGCCCTGACTAAGATGTGAATTGTCAATGATAACGGCCAAGCTATTTTTGGTAGTCCAGACTGCGAGGTAACCAAGACAACCAACGTAACCAAGACAACCATGTACAATGGGACCAGGTTTCTGTGTTGTTGTTAGTGAATATGACCACGTTGCTATGCTGTTACAAAGGAAATGGACCAATTTGTTGTGGTGCGGCGCCACAGCGTGCTGCAATAATACGGGCATTGTCGACGTTGGTAAAAAGATTCTTTTAAAGCATAAAGCATTCAGAAAGATATACAACTAAAAAGCAAAGCTTCACATGGAATACAATTACACAATATACACATCCACCCTTGCAATGCAAACACATCATATCAAACATATATTTGCAATAAACATCGGTGTGATTACAATAGTGAGGAACACTATTAAACGTGCAATAAGTATTATAGGTTAAGTAGGTATACCAATACCGCGTGCCACGTATGAAAGATGCGAACACAGAATATACTCAAATTTGTGTTTTGCTCCAAATATGTACAGTATTTGAAATAGCATCATGCATACACCCCTTTCTGATTAAATATAACCAACTCGATACATCAAATTATAATCAATCGCCAATTTCAGACATAAAAGTACAATGCACTTACCATAACAATCATCAGTCGTATACATCAATAACGTTACTGTATTGAACTGCTAGGACACAATACAGTAATATATCCTTTATTGTCTCAAAATCTAAACCCAATTGGCAAGATTCCATATGAAACAAATTAAAAATGTGCGTTGGAGATTTGATAATAGAAAGGAATGTGATGATCGAGGAGTTGGTACGTCTATATGTCGTTCGAATGAATATCAACTTAAACTGGAACCCCACATTGGAACAAAGAATATGTCAGGAACCATCGATTTTTCTAAGAATATAATCTTCCCCGACGGATCTTGTTATTTCTGCATACCAGTTTTCTGCCTAATGTTGCTGAAGCCGATGCACAGTTTTGTTTCATACTCCGCGTCCACCGAGGATAAAGCATCTCCCCGCTTGCATATGGTATATAGGTCATGTTACAAGCGGATGTTGTGATGTTCTGTATAGGCAAATCATTTTTTAATGTTATTTGATCAGATTCCAGAAACAAAAATGGTATCTAGGCAACGATGGTGAAGAAAAAAGATAGGATAGCTTAAAACCAGGTTGTAATATGGTAAATAATGTAGAAATATATAGAGGCTCTGTATATCCTGGTGCGAATTTTCGTACAAAATGTCATAAATAGAGCTTCTGTTTTACAAGGAATATATGTTATGTTATGGAGTGTACTCTAAATAAACCGCGAAAGTCAGGTGTTTTTGTTTTTGTTTTGTTTTGTTATGGCTCCATAACATGAAATATATTAAAGTTAATCCTTGGAGTTTAAACTATTGTGCACAATCCCTGTGAAAATCCACAAACTATTGCGCCACTTTATCAGCCAATGAAAAGCGACGTCACAAACGCCGACGACATAGTTTACGTTATAGGCTGATAATGTAATATTTAGGCCAATGAAAACGCTTGTTACAAGCAAGATTAAACCTTTCATTTATATCTCAATAACAAAGCATCGTGTTTAACATCAGAAGAATCCATTAAGGATTTATTTATGGAAACGTTTCGTGTTTACAAATGGTTGTATATATTATATATAATTTATATATACCACTTACATTAAATGAGAATACTACAAAACAATAACAAATCAAAACGGTAAATGATTATTAATTAGTATTACCCAGTATTCTCTATTTTTTTTCAAATTGTGTTATTGATGTGTTGGATGTGTTGCTTTTAGTTTAAAACTTTTACATAGCTATTGATACCATGGGTGTCTCTGACAGGTTACTAGTCAACAAACACCGGAAAACGTCCGCTAATCTTCCCATCAGAAACTAAGGGAAAATACGTTTTTACCACTGTATTTTCAAAACAGTATATTTCGTAGCGAAGTTCATGAATTTCTAGTTTTTGCTTTCAGACTAACACTACTTAAACGTTTACCCGATCCCTAGAATACAAAGAGACACCCTTGGTTGTGTAATGTAACAGATGATCTAGTGAGCTTTGTAGTTTTATCTGTTGTTTTAGCTCATTTTTATATTAAAGTAAATCATCATTGGAAATATTTTTTGCGATAGTATTTTGTCAACATTGATTGATTTTCGTAAAGATATTTATATTTCGACGTAACAAAACATAATAACGCCATTTTGTTGTCAGTTTTATGTGGACACTTGTTATATGTGCTGTTGATAAATTGACTTGTAATCTTGATATATATATGTGTGTATACAATGTTTAGTCACGATTCATTTTACAAAATTATCAACTATGTTCGGTGAGTAGCCAAACTATGTAAGATCATTGTTTTGAAATACGGGATAAGTATGGGCGGCGGAAAAATCAATGTTCAAAACCAAACCAATAGACAGTATATTTTATAACACAGCGCCATCTAGCGTCAGTTTGTGAGTTCATTGATTTAGATTTCTTGATTCTGCAGCCGTGATTATTGATTTCCGTTTGTCTATTGGTTTGGTTTCCTTGTCTATTGGTTTGGTTTCCTTGTCTATTGGTTTGGTTTTCATGTCTATTGGTTTGGTTTTCTTGTCTATTGGTTTGGTTTTGAACATTGATTGTTCCATAAAATATGTTGATTTGAAAAGGATGTCTATTGATATGATTTTTGACATTGGTTTTGTTTAAATGGATTTTTTCCCTTTCCGCCGCCCATAGATAAGGGTTTTTTCCCCAATACCAGTCAATTAAATAGATGCGTCAGTAATAGTCGAAGACTAATAAGTGACGTCAACAACCATTTTGTTTACATTTTTTAATGAAAGTGATAATTTGTTTCCGATTTTTTTATAGATCATCTCTCGCCAGATGATACATATAGTAAACAATGATCATATCATCCATATTCCCTAGACAGAAAATGTCACATCTATCACTCCTCTAGACGAAATAGAAAATAATTCCTATTCAGGTCCGAGACTTCATAACGAATCATATCACATTGAGAGGGGCATACATCGATTTATCACAGTTCAAATGCTTCTCATTTGTCTAGATTTTGATAACTGATGCCTTGGTCAGGTCTATCCAATAACGATACACCGTGGTTTCTTTCCTATTGGGCCCGTTACCTCCAAATGATTAATTTCAAGAATGAAACGAATTAAATACGAACGAAGATGTTCAGATGTTAAAACTTACATGAAGGTAGTTGGACATCACGCCTACAAATACGTTTTACTCAGGATCATAAACGTGAACTTTAGATGAATGTTTTCATGGTCATCTGCTTATTGTTATAATATTATTACTAATTCATGTATACCTATACATTTTTCGATACGACAAAACAGGATTTGCGCATAGGTATAACTCATATCAGTTTGATTAAGGTATAGCTCCCATTTCATCTTAACAGGAGACGTATCGGTAGATGGAATTCGCTTATTTGTTATGTCTTCTGGAAAAAAGTATATTAAGCAGCCACATATCTTGGTGTTAAAACATTTTACCAACAATTCAAGTCCAGATATGACTAAGTCTATCATCAGAGATAGGTTATATGAGACTGTAAGCTTAAATGATGCCAATACAATTTGCTCGCACACCTTGACCTACTAATAAATCCTGTTTAAATCAGACTGTAAGTTCAACATCTCATATTATGTAAGATTTGTCGACATAATTCATATAATTCTTGCTTGCAACATACTTTACAAAAATAGAAAGAGCTATTTATGAGTGAAATTAAACTTTACCTTGAGGCTCTGTCTTTAACTAGGTACGTGTGAAATTAAACTTGACCTACTGGTTCTGTCTTTAACTAGATACGAGTGAAATTAATCTTGACCTTGTGGCTCTGTCTCTAACAAGGTACGTGTGAAATTAAACTTGACCTACTGGTTCTGTCTTTAACTAGATACGAGTGAAATTAATCTTGACCTTGTGGCTCTGTCTCTAACTAGGTACGACTGAAATTAATCTCGACCTTGTGGCTCTGTCTCTTACTATGTACGAGTGAATTTAAACTTGACATGATTCTATTCCTAGTTAGGTACGAGTGAAATTAATCTTGACACGGCTCAGTTCCTAGTTAGGTACGAGTGAAATTAAACTTGACCTTGTGGTTCTGTCTTTAACTAGATACGAGTGAAATTAATCTTGACCTTGTGGCTCTGTCTCTAACAAGGTACGAGTGAAATTAAACTTGACCTACTGGTTCTGTCTTTAACTAGGTACGACTGAAATTAAACTGGACCTTGTGGCTATGTCTCTAACTAGGTACGACTGAAATTAAACTGGACCTAATGGCTCTGTCTCTAACTAGGTACGACTGAAATTAAACTGGACCTAATGGCTCTGTCTCTAACTAGGTACGACTGAAATTAAACTGGACCTTGTGGCTATGTCTCTAACAAGGTACGAGTGAAATTAAACTTGACCTACTGGTTCTGTCTTTAACTAGATACGAGTGAAATTAATCTTGACCTTGTGGCTCTGTCTCTAACTAGGTACGACTGAAATTAATCTCGACCTTGTGGCTCTGTCTCTTACTATGTACGAGTGAATTTAAACTTGACATGATTCTATTCCTAGTTAGGTACGAGTGAAATTAATCTTGACACGGCTCAGTTCCTAGTTAGGTACGAGTGAAATTAAACTTGACCTTGTGGTTCTGTCTTTAACTAGATACGAGTGAAATTAATCTTGACCTTGTGGCTCTGTCTCTAACAAGGTACGAGTGAAATTAAACTTGACCTACTGGTTCTGTCTTTAACTAGGTACGACTGAAATTAAACTGGACCTTGTGGCTATGTCTCTAACTAGGTACGACTGAAATTAAACTGGACCTAATGGCTCTGTCTCTAACTAGGTACGACTGAAATTAAACTGGACCTTGTGGCTATGTCTCTAACAAGGTACGAGTGAAATTAAACTTGACCTTGTGGTTCTGTCTTTAACTAGATACGAGTGAAATTAAACTTGACCTACTGGTTCTGTCTTTAACTAGATACGAGTGAAATTAAACTTGACCTACTGGTTCTGTCTTTAACTAGATACGAGTGAAATTAAACTTGACCTACTGGTTCTGTCTTTAACTAGATACGAGTGAAATTAAACTTGACCTAATGGCTCTGTCTTTAACTAGATACGGGTGAAATTAAACTGGACCTTGTGGCTCTGTCTCTAACAAGGTACGAGTGAAATTAAACTTTACCTTGTGGTTCTGTCTTTAACTAGATACGAGTGAAATTAAACTTTACCTTGTGGCTATGTCTCTAACTAGGTACGACTGAAATTAAACTGGACCTTGTGGCTCTGTCTTTAACTAGGTACGACTGAAATTAATCTCGACCTTGTGGCTCTGTCTCTTACTATGTACGAGTGAATTTAAACTTGACATGATTCTATTCCTAGTTAGGTACGAGTGAAATTAATCTTGACACGGCTCAGTTCCTAGTTAGGTACGAGTGAAATTAAACTTGACCTTGTGGTTCTGTCTTTAACTAGATACGAGTGAAATTAATCTTGACCTTGTGGCTCTGTCTCTTACTATGTACGAGTGAAATTAATCTTGACACGGCTCTGTTCCTAGTTATGTACAGTTATCTCCGATATCCACACGACGTAGCATTGACTATACATTGGACATTAGCTTAGGTACTGTATTCTCATTTTCAAATTCAGAACACTTGTTAGGAACGCTATATTTCAGTAACAGATCTATCTCAGAGGCACTAGCTGACTAAATCCATCATCTGATATATACTCGGAATAAAACATTTGAAATAAAACGTACCTGGAAGTTTTCTTTGGGGCAATGTTTTTTATATTGTTTTTTACTTCTACATTATATGCTAGTTATAACCACTACGCAAGGCATGTTGTGCCACACTCAAGCAATATACATAACTTTATTTTGATATATTTAGAAAGTTTCTAATAAGATGAAAATATGAAGTTTTAATGAATTTTCTTTTCACCCTTAAATCCCTCGTGGGACCACTTTGTGTATGCTGCGATATTTGAACCTCTTTTAATGGGAGCAATGTTCCTTATAAAACACATATATATGATTATATTTTGTATTTATGTTGCATTAATGAAATGTACAGTTGTATATAATACCAATATCTAATATAAGATTAACTCCTATTTTGAGCATTGTTTGTAAGAATTTAATAATTTAAAGGTGTCCAATGTTTTATGGTCGTGGTTGTTTGTAAAAGGAAGTGTATTCAACTACACGACATTCGGTCATACAAACGACCGCCATTGAAAATGAAACCGTTTTGTTAAGTTCTCTCTGAGACAAACAGGTGTGATGTTTACCGTGGTATCATTTTGTGTACATTCCATTAGTTACACACATGTGTACGTTTATTAAATCTCCGTGTATATATCGTAATTAATAAATAACTATTTAAATTATAAGCGACTTGTTGTTTGTACAGAAGTACTTAGGATGTCGTTTACTTTGACTTTCAATATTTCAGTAGTAATCAATCACTAAACAGCACACTAAATCTGGAGGAATTAAGACTGGTATTCAACATATCATTTCTCTTTTTGTGTATAGGTGTTAAACTCCACGGGGGTAATACTTCGCGGTTGTAACAGTTCGTAGGTTATTGCATTTCAGGCAACACCACCTAGTAAATATTCTACAGTGAACACTTTTACAATATTTGTTGATCTATTCTCTGGGTGTTTATTTTCGCGCTATATTAAATGACCGCGAATATAGCGAAATTAAATCCCCGCGAAAATTACCAACTTTACAGTATTTCATCGTTCTTCCAGATGATCCCATGTTAAACTTACCAATGTTCTAGACCGTAATGGTTTTTTTTCATATCATTTAACATTATTCAAATTATTGGAGGTTTCCTAAATACTGTTCAATGATAGTAAAATGTATGGTATACATGTAATATAAATTAAACAAGAAAACCATGTTAAGCGTGTAGTGGTTATAAACAAAGAATATTCAATAAAATAATATGAACAACTTATAGATTGAAATGGAGAATCTTCATACACGACAATTAGACCAGGTGTTTCAGTAGGGTAACCGTCATCTTCTCCGTCGACCATGAACACCATTTTGATATAGGTTCTGGTTATGTCACATCCTCATAATGGGAGCTAACATTGTAATATCGAAACTACAAGGCATATCAAACACTTCCTATTACAGGTGAAAATATATTACCTACCCCTGAGATGATGATGAGAACCATACCATAACATTGTCATTTTTTCATCAAGCTGTATATCTCTCGAAATCCTAAAGTTTCTGTCAACATCTGACATATGTTGTCATGGACATAGTGAAACTGGAACTTCCTTGTGTGTCGAGTCAGTTGTAACATTAAACGTAGGTTGTGGAAGCAACGAACTTGCTATCTCGAAATGGAATTTTACACTTAGGGATTTGAAATAATCCTGCTTCACATCGGTCACTTGCAAAGCTGATCCAGTTTTATTACATTGTACGGAAATTTGGAGTAAACCATTTAATACAGTTTAGGTTGTTTGTGGTATATCCGATCGCCATGGTCAACATTTTTGTAGTGAATGACATCAATCAAATTGAAATCGTAAGGCCTTTATCGCTTGACACAATGCTGTGTCAGGACCGTATTGTAGTTGGGTTGACAGGATATATGGATAAAGGTTGAGCAGACCTTTTTTTTTCTTGTAGACCTATGTTTTCTAACAATAAATTATTTTCCAAATGCTACCACGAATTGTCGAGAATTGGGACTTGTTTTTGAGGCAAACGATGGGCTATTGTGGATCGGATATCATCTTATTAGCAAAACAACTGTGACCTGGTCCACGCATTTCAAAATATCTGCAAAACCCTGGGCCCTTTTAGAAACACGAACGTCATTAATCAAACAATCGTTGTTGTTTTTTTTTTGCTTATTTTTTATTTTTTAACTTCTTCTTAAATTATAACCTGTAACTTGTAACTTAGTGTCGCTCTGAATTGCTGTGTATCAATTAGGCTGAATGGGAGAGTTTACTTTGGCTAATTATATACAACGACATCCTCAGATGAGTATCCTCGGGGAACGGAGCTTCGCTACACCACTAATTATCAGTGCTAGAGGTACAAACGCGCTGCTAATTAAACACTTGGCAGCCACTAATTCCGGGATACAAATTACAGGATTTTGACACGGAAATGAGACACCATATTTAGTGTGTTATCGGAACTGGAATTCTTCTGTGAAATATCTCTTTTGTCTGTATCGTTACACTATTCGTCATCAGTGGGTCTTCGACAAGAAAGCATCAGGTTTGAACGGCCCATCCTTGAATGCGATACGACGTTTTTGATTGGTTACGGGAATGTCGCGTGCCAATCAGAAACGTTGTATCAATCAAGGACATGCTGTTCAAACATGATGGAAGTCTTTTTGATGATAATTCTCTGAGCCATTGATTTGAACCGAAATAGTTTCATGAATGTATTTTGTTGACTATGGCAAGCTAAATTTTGTGTGACAAGGAAATGTGTTTTCCCATTTTTCCCCAGTTACGGATGTATAGTAAACGCGTACTAAGCATCTTCTGAGCATTGTCCTAACCTTTGCGTGTGTCATTTTAAAGGTTTGACATTCGTATGAAAGGTTAGAGTATTTCTTTAAAATGGACCATAGAATCTGACTTCATTTGTAGACTGAATCGAACTTTAATTTACATGTCTCGGATTTTGTCCCCATGTCAGGGTGATTGGACTCGAGAGCATTCCGGATCATAGGAACGTGTCAAGCCCCTGTGACCTCAATAACCTTATTCACATCTCCATTATAGTAAGGGACGCTAAACAAGTTAAACCTGAATATCTATTTTTAGTAAGCTCCTACAAGAAAAGACTCTAAACGTCTTTGTGTAATAAGAATGAGCTGGAGTTTACCCTTGATTTGTGTTTGTGACCAGACATGAGCCATAGGCATTTTCTTTCAAATCCAATGTAAAACGTATCTCCAGGTTCTCACATAAAAGGAAAGAGCTAGAATTGTTTGTGTCCATGCGTATTTTACTGAGATCAGCCTAGTGAAGATTTCAGACAATAACAATTAAGTAAATCGACTTCAGTATTTCTAAATGTTGTGTAATCACTTGTTTGTGACATTCACAAACATAAACTCTTTGTCACGTTGAATGAATCAACTCTAAATCGCTGGTCCAATCAACCACTGTCGCTCTAAGGGTCTTTCATGTTAGCGGGGATACGTACTGGGTTGATTCGGTCCCGGATTCGATTCACGTCATTGCAGCTTCCGGGTCTCTGACTCAATGATAACTGGCCGCCATAGTTTGACATTTACGTTTCTAAAACTAGATAATCCCAACTGATGCCATTACGTAGTCAAGGCGATCTCGATTCTTTGCAAACCGGAAATTGAGGTTGGTATCCATCAAACGATCTGACGTAAATAGTTGCCGCCTTTGACATTTTTGTTTGATTCTCTAACGGGAGAAAAGGTATTCCGGAATAGATAGAATCAGGTTATGGATTCAGCTTCCCTTTTGAAATTTGGAAATAACATGCCAATCCAAGTTAACATTTATGAACCAAATGATCTATCACATGCGTTTTAGGAAATCATTCAACGTTTTAGAGATATTTTCTATATACAGATATATCTTAAAACGAAAAAGAGATATCGCATATTACTTTTAGATATTTTTATATCTTAAAAATACAGTGTATTTCTATTTATCATATATATAAATATCTCTTATTCTTCAAAAGATGACATCGTCTGAAAACATAAACGAGTCAGACAACAGAGGGACACGATTTGGTTCCATTATTGGCATGTCAATAGTCTGTTGGAAGATCTGTTTACAACAAAGATGTTGTCAATCAGAAAATCAGTCATTCTCATGATTTCATCTTCGCTGTATTTTTATTGACCCTACCCTACAATTAAGTAGGCTATTCGTCTTATTTCGGAAAAAAAACTGACATCACCAGAGAAAGAAGACTTATCTCAAGTTTGGAATGGAGAATGGTAGCGTAAAGAATGGGAAAAGAAAAGTTTTGATAAACGAAAAGGACTGAATAACTACTCCAGTCAGCAATAAAACGTTGTTAAAAGGAGTTTTAATGGAATTTAGGAATCCAATATTAACAAGGCGGGTCCGTATCCATATCATAATTTCGTATTTTGAAAGCAACAAAACTATTGATGTAATGTAAATGATAATCATGTGATTTCTAATAATCTATTGATAAGTTCTGACAATGAACATTTTAGTTGTCCTGAACGAGATCCAGGTCAATAAACAAGTCGAACGATCACATGTCAGAGCTATTTCTCCTAGTCGCGCGTGTAAAGAAAACTACATTTAGATAAAATAAATTAATTGTATATTATGGACAACGTGTTGTGACCGAAATGTTCCTTAACGTGACATGACAGGGTTACCAGTCCGTTTACTAGACACCGACAAGGTCATAAAGAACGAGATGCATTTCGTCTTGGTTGTTAATAAAACCGGTTTTCTATAGCATTGATTCTAGATTTACACAAAGTAGGTTGCTGAATAGTTAAATTTCTCAGTTCCGAAAAAAAAGGTCAGTGTTCTATACAATTTTTTTTAATCAATAACGGTTTTCGTCTCTCTAATGAGATGTAATTGTACAAACATTGCAATTACAAATATCCACGGCATATTTCAAACTGTTCGAACACGTCAAATTATCAGTAATAAAATCCTCCATTTTTCACGCATTGCACACTGCACCGTCAGAAGCACAGGATAACAACTGGTTTAAAGCCGCATTAAGGTATCTTGTGGCCTATACCGAGGGATCGAATGTTAAATCATTGCGAGGGGTTTGTTTTCAGGCTGCAGTCATCAGTTTCACGTGACCTCCTACGCACATAGGACTGACACGTACAAAGATTCCGAATCACTTAGCTTCACGTTATATGGCCATAGTGGTGTATAAAAGTGGAACTGTCATTTGGGAACCTCTGGAATGTTGAGCGGGAGGAATCGCCCCGTGTGGCTGTTCATGTGATGGAAACTTTCAAACGTAGAAAACTATAACCATAAAATAATTTTATCAGCAGTCAGTCCAAAGTTTTTCATCATTTTAATTGTTCTTTTTATCAGTATGCATTTAAAACAGAATATTAATAAGTTTCACTATCATTGTTGTTTAAATGTTTATTAATCACATCAAGGAAGCATATCAATGTTTGATAAAATGAAAAATGCAACAACTGTGACAAACAGTCTGCCATCTACATATTTGTCAAAATCGGAGGGAAATATTGATTTTTTTAAAATTCAGCAATAGATGTGATACTACAAATCATCTAAATTGTAAAAGCGAGTACGACAGTTCTTTCTATAAAAGTTTTGATAGAATATTCCTATAACTAAGCATAGAATATTATACTGCTTTCGTCTGTGTTGATGACATTGAAAAGTTTTCCATCCCCATCACAAAAAGAAGTACAATATGGTTACTCGTACTTGAATGTAAATATTACAGTGGTCGTCAATACGATAGTCAAATGTAACTTCTCCATGGTATGTTTACATCAACTGCGATCGGTATTAATTGATGTTTGATATTTAACCCTGCAACGAAAATGTCATTCAACGACTTTTTGATGTGTAACAAGTAGGGTTTTTTTCATTATTTTGACAAAAACCTTTTTCATTGTTTTGACAAAAACCTTTTTCATTGGTTATGACAAAAACCTTTTTCATTGTTTTGACAAAAACCTTTTTCATTTGAATGTAAGACGCATAAAATATTTTTTTCTTTCTTAACACAAATTCAAACCTTTTCGATGTGTTCCTGTTTTTACGTACAGAGAGAGATGAACCCGCTGATGAGTCTTTGATTAAATCCTTGATGTTCTCTGATAATAAAACACACGAATCCATACAGCGGGTGTCCTTTTTCTAATGCTACAAAGGTCATTCGTAAACGCGAAATTAAACTAGCGCGCCACAAATGTATTTGTGCAGAAGAAATTTGTCGTAATAGACCCATTATTGTTGAAGTCAAACTCAAGAAATATGTTCTATTATAATTCTCGAATACTAGTAGTCCATTGGAATTGTCTGCGAAATACATCCATCGAAATTCGTTTTTCTGTGTGGTTTCATGTCGATTTAAAATGCATTGATATCGATTAAGAGGCCATAGCCGGGAATATCCTTAATATACAGTAATAGCGATTTAGAGGTCACAGCCGGGATTAGCGATCTGAAGGTCATAGCCGGGAATATCCTTAATATACAGTAATAGCGATTTGGAGGTCACAACCGGGATTAGCGATTTGAAGGTCATAGCCGGGAATATCCTTAATATACAGTGATAGCGATTTAGAGGTCACAGCCGGGATTAGCGATCTGAAGGTCATAGCCGGGAATATCCTTAATATACAGTAATAGCGATTTAGAGGTCACAGCCGGGATTAGCGATTTGAAGGTCATAGCCGGGAATATCCTTAATATACAGTAATAGCGATTAGGAGGTCACAGCCGGGATTAGCGATTTGAAGGTCATAGCCGGGAATATCCTTTGGAACATTAGTACGGACGAGAACAGCTACAATTGTTTATCCAAAGTTTATTTTTCATCCGGAAAGCGTTGTATTTGAACGTAGATTACTCGGTCAGTGATTGCCAAAATATTTAAGTTAAATTTGTATATCTACCTCGTAAAATACCGGTACGTGTTTGGGATTTCTCTATAGCCTTATGTTTACAATTATCGACACAATTAGTGACGTATAACCACATATACTTGCTCCTCTGAGGGATCCTCCAAAGGTAGCCATGGAAACCGTATAAAGATAGCCATGGAAACCATAAAGAGAAAATAGCCACGGAAACCATATACAGTAGGGAACATTAAGTTTAGTAATTCATTTTCTTAGCACGTTTTCCCCTAACGTATTATATCGAATCTACACGTGTCCCAAATCTTACTTCGCACAACAAGTTACAGAAGGTTAATGTATTAATACAGATGAATTGACATTGTGGCAATGGAAACGGCAATGTGACTGCAATAACCGTATTGCGAAAGATAACATGAAAAATTGACACTTTGGAGGTTATTGCACGTAGCAGTTCCCATTCCGGCTTTGAGTTCCTATGGTACAGCAGTGTCAACTGACGGTCCAGCAGAAGCACGCCAAATGCTCCCATAATTATCTGACCGGAGGTTCAATGTCTACTACTAGCCCTCCACCTCTGGGTTGCGAGTTCGAACCCATGTGGGGCAGTTGCCAGGTACTAACCGTAGGCTGGCGAGTGTTCTCCGGGTACTCCGGCTTTCCTCCACCTCCAAACCTGGCACGTCCTTAAATGACTCTGGCTGTTAATAGGGCGTTAAACAAAATAAACCAAACAAACCAAACTCTATTTATGTCTATGCGTCAGTCATTAAGACCTGAAGACTAAAGCAATTGACTGCCCACTCGTCCTCTTGATGTTTTTCACCCTCTCGTCCGGCTGATGTATTTCACCCTCTCATCCTCCTGATCTATTTCGCCCTCTCGTCCTCCTGATCTATTTCGCCCTCTCGTCCTCCTGATGTATTTCGCCCTCTCGTCCTCCTGATGTATTTCACCCTCTCGTTCTCCTGATGTATTTCACTCTCTTGTCCTCCTGATGTATTTCACCCTCTCGTTCTCCTGATGTATTTCACTCTCTTGTCCTCCTGATGTATTTCGCCCTCTCGTTCTCCTGATGTATTTCACCCTCTCGTTCTCCTGATGTATTTCACTATCTTGTCCTCCTGATGTATTTCACCCTCTCGTTCTCCTGATGTATTTCACTCTCTCGTCCTCCTGATGTATTTCACGCTCTCGTCCTCCTGATGTATTTCACCCTCTCGTCCTCCTGATGTATTTCACCATCTCGTCTTCCTGATGTATTTCACCCTCTCGTCCTCCTGATGTATTTCACCCTCTCGTTCTCCTGATGTATTTCACCCTCTCGTCCTCCTAATGTATTTCACCCTCTCGTCCTCCTGATGTTTTTCACACTCTCGTCCTCCTGATGTATTTCACCCTCTCGTCCTACTGATGTATTTCACCCTCTCGTCCTCCTGTTGTATTTCACCCTCTCGTTCTCCTGATGTATTTCACCCTCTCGTTCTCCTGATGTATTTCATCCTCTCGTTCTCCTGATGTATTTCACCATCTCGTCCTCCTGATGTATTTCACCTTCTCGTCCTCCTAATGTATTTCATCCTCTCGTCCTCCTGATGTTTTTCACCATCTCGTCCGGCTGATGTATTTCACCCTCCCGTTCTCCTGATGTATTTCACCCTCTCGTCCTCCATGTTGTAATAACTCACGTGCATAAATGGATTAAAATATAAACTTCGAATTAGGCCCATCAATTACATAAACAATACTCGCCCAGTTATTTTTCTTATTTCTATTATGATTTTCTCTGGGGATTATTTCAATGTCACGCGATAATCAATGACATGTCAAAAGTTGGTTGGTTTTTTTTTTGGTTTTTTTTTTTTATGTTGGTGTACGAACTGAAAAATCGATTATCCATAGAAAATGGCGAGGTTTATAATATGTGAAATTATGTATTTATTTAAGGATGTATGCAGCCTAATTATGATATAATATTTTCTGAAGAGTTGATTGATTCATGACTTACACCAATAGGCGTACACATTTCCTTGTGACGTTTGACCATGAACCATCATTAAGTCATTAGTTTATGGTTTGATACGCCTCTTATAGAGACACTCGCATATTGCTTATTATTCTTGTACGGTTGAAATGAAAGTAAACGTAGGTTCTCACAAAGATAGAGGTGTTAGAACATCTAGTCATTACCTGAAGTGCAATTGCTTATGAGCACGAAAATGTCTGGCAATGGTTAAAACGGACACGACGTTCCACAAGTTGTTGTCGTGTCTGTACGCGGACCCATGATGAACTGGGATTAAACACGAAATGACTCGTCAACCGTGAGGAAAGACCTCGTTCATATGTCTAGAATAGATCGAAATGGGTTTCTACAAAACGAATTAACATAAATGAGGTCAAAGCACGTCTGTCCATGAACGTCTCTTCTAGACACTAGAGGAACTGAAGTTATAAATCACCCGAGCGAGAGAAACCACAAAAATACCATCCATGAGTACAAATACAAAAATACCACCCAAGATCACCAAACAAAAATACAACCCAGATTACCAATACAAAAAAACACAATAGATTACCAATACAAAAAACACAATAGATTACCAATACAAAAAACACAATAGATTACCAATACAAAAAACACAATAGATTACCAATACAAAAAACACAATAGATTACCAATACAAAAAACACAATAGAATACCAATACAAAAAAACACAATAGAATACCAATACAAAAAACACAATAGAATACCAATACAAAAAAACACAATAGAATACCAATACAAAAAACACAATAGATTACCAATACAAAAAACACAATAGAATACCAATACAAAAAAACACAATAGAATACCAATACAAAAAAACACAATAGAATACCAATACAAAAAAAACACAATAGAATACCAATACAAAAAAACACAATAGAATACCAATACAAAAAAACACAATAGAATACCAATACAAAAAAACACAATAGAATACCAATACAAAAAAACACAATAGAATACCAAGACAAAAAACACAATAGAATACCAATACAAAAAAACACAATAGAATACCAATACAAAAAACACAATAGAATACCAATACAAAAAAACACAATAGAATACCAATACAAAAAAAACACAATAGAATACCAATACAAAAAAACACAATAGAATACCAATACAAAAAAACAACCCAAGGTACCAATACAAAAACACCACCCCAATGTACCAATACAAAAATACTACCCAGGATACCAATATAAAAATACCAACCTAGGGTACCGTTACAAAAATACCACCCCAGTGTACCAATACAAAAATACCACCCCGGTGTAGCAATACAAAAAAACTACCCAAGGTACCAATACAAAAACACCACCCCAATGTACCAATACAAAAATACTACCCAGGATACCAATATAAAAATACCAACCCAGGGTACCGTTACAAAAATACCACCCCAGTGTACCAATACAAAAACACCACCCCAGTGTACCAATACAAAAATACTACCCAGGATACAAATATAAAAATACCAACCCAGGGTACCGTTACAAAAATACCACCCCAGTGTAGCAATACAAAAGCACCACCCCAGTGTACGATACAAAAATACCACCCCAATGTACCAATACAAAAATACTACCCAGGATACCAATATAAAAATACCAACCCAGGGTACCGTTACAAAAATACCACCCCAGTGTAGCAATACAAAAATACCACCCCAATGTACCAATATAAAAATACCACTACAGGGTACAAAAACAAAAATACCACTACAGGGTACCAATACAAATATACCACCTCAAAATACTAATACAACAATACTACTCCCGTGTACCAATACAAAAATACCACTACAGGGTACAAATACAAAAATACCACTACAGAGTACAAAAACTAAAATACTACCACAGGGTACCAATACAAAAACACCACTCCAGGAAGGGTACCAATACAAATATATCACCTGTTGTATCGTTTCGTATGAACTGATCTGTAAAATTAACCAAACCAGGTGTGAGAGGGCTGACTACATGTGAAGTATATGTTGTTGATTGAATATGTGTCATCTTTGTTCACTACACCGAATTGCGATGTAACAGAAAGCATAATGGAAAAAAGGAAATGGAAAAAGAACGTTTACCTGTATTTATAAAGGTTCAAGCTCCTCGTAGACATTAGGACATCTGTGAATATCCTTAACGAGTCCGACTATAAAACGAAAGTTCGACCTGTTCTTAAAAAGGCAGGGACTAAAGAACGACTAGTTCCCTTTGGTAATACAGTTACCCTCAAGGTCGTAGGGATATGTCATCAAGAAGTTGAGACGGGTTCGAAAATTGACACAACAGAAATGTATGTTGTCAAGGGAAGAAACGTTGGCTCTACCATGGGCTATCAAACCTACCAGTAGGTTGTCAGTGATTCAGATTTAATTTGAAAATGGCCCAAAATGTGGAACCTACACTGTCATAAAATGGACAGTCTCATTTTCCCGAAATATTCCGAGGAATAGGAAAGCTTCAGAACCAGCATGTCAAGTTTCATATATACCCAGTAACGCAAAGAGTAAGAAAGATACCTCCTAGATAAGGTCAAATGTTGCACTCGATAAGGTAGTTGAGCAAGATATTATCGAGAACGCTGGAGGAGAAGCAACCTTCCCTTATTGTAACTCCCCCGAAGAAAAACTCGGATGAAATTATACTATGTGTAGATATGTGCGAGGCGAAGATCTTTTGTAGACACACTATGCCTATGGTAGAAGAACTTATTGTGGATTTGAATGGTGCAAAATATTTCAGCAAGTTAGACCTGCGCAGTGAATCTAATAGCATCTGCTTGAACTGGAGTCTGAATACAGGTATATAACATAATTCAACTCGCGCGTGTCTATTTGGACACAAGACTCCATTTCGGGATTTCATCAGCTCCTCAATTTTTTCTAGGAAACAATCCGTCAAGTGATTTAGAAAACCAATAGTTAACGCCATATAATGGACGACATCCTTATGTACGGCTAAAAAAGAAGGAGCATAACGTAGTCCTACAAAACGTGTTACAAAGACTGAGGGATCATGGCCTCTGACCTTCAATAGTCCTAATTGTTTCTTTCGGAAGGACAAAATAATAATTTTCGATGTATTGTCAGAGTCGGACGGTATATCTCGAGATGAGGAAAAGATAAGAGCTTTAAGTGAAGTTGAAAGGCCTGAAAAGGTCAAAGAGCTTCGTGTTTTCTGGGGATGACAATCTAGTGGGCATGGTTTACAAAAGGCTATGCTGACATTTGTGAACATTGAGAAAGTTGACAAAGAAAGATGTGCCATAATTGTGGGAAGAAAAACGTGAAATTGCTTTTACGGAACTGGAAGTTTACCGAGTGACACAGTCTTGGCCTACTTTGACTAAGAAAAACCTCGTGTGGACACCAGTGGGAGCAGAACTGACCCAGCACCATGCAAGTTGCGCTCCGACACCAGTCGAAACCCGGTATAATGAAATTGAAAAAGGTGGAATCTGAGGCTACAACCTTACAAATATGTGATCAAATATAAGCTTGGTGATAGAAATACAGCGGACTATTTATCCAGACACACTTGTGAACAGAAGGTAGTCGAACAATATAATAACTTAATTACAACTGAAGCTGTACCGAAGGCCTACCTCCATGGATGAGATAAGGGAAGCCAATCTTGGAAGCCTTATGGAACGTCATTGAAAACACACTGACGGGGATAAGGTACGAAATGAAACAGCTCAAAATAGAAAATGCAACATTTAATTTCCAAGGGCTGACTCTGCTGAGAAGTGTCAGAAATGAACACACTGTATATTCAGACAAAAAGACAAAAGAATAGTGTTATTTTGCACACAAGACAGAGCAATTGCTGTGTCGAATGAAAGGCATCAAGGAGTCTCGAAAATCCCCTGGCCTAGGCAGCATTTAAGGATTAAATAGTCTGCCAAGTTCTTATTCCAGAGAAGAAGAGTTTGGCGCCACTGAAAATGTCCTAACTACCAGCAGGACCATGGGGAAATGCAAGCATAACATTTTGTGGACCTCTGCCGACAGGGAAATACTGCTAGTCAGACGATTATTCGCGATACCCGATAGTTGAGATCACACGCTCAGTATCAGCTAGCAATTCCAAACCTAGACAATGTGATAAGCATGTTTGGAACCTCAGGAATAGTTAAAAGTGACAATGAAAGTTCATTTAATTCTGAACAGTTCAAATATGCTGGAGATATGGATTTTGACCACAGATGAATGACGCCGCGTTGGCCGAGGGCAAATGCACAGACTGGGGCTTTCAATAAGTCTCTGATTAAGGTCTTGTCCTCCGCAATTTAAGCTTGAAGGGAAAATAGGAGCAAGAAATGTAGGACGTTCACTATATTAGGTGATCTTTAAAAAAAGCCACTGACAGTAATCCCCGCTAGTTATCGAGGCTCCAGTGTCTCATTTATGACAAAAGATATTTTTTCATGTCATTGTAGACCAGACAAATTTTGTTTTGATGTGGATACCAGCCAAATGGCAATATCAGTCTTCTTTAATAAAAATTTCGGACTGTGCTCTGTTAATTCATTAAAATATCCATTCATTGGACACTTATATTCATAATTCTAAAAGAAGGAGGGGGTAGTATTGTTTCCTTAGTTATGACTGATCTGTAAAATAAACCTAACCGGAGGTGCGAGGAAAATAAAAAGACGGGACATGACTGAATTTATGTAAGGTTTCATTGATTGATTGGCCAGTCTGTGCTCATAACACCAAATTTCAGTGTAACAGCTAATATACCACCCCAAGGTACCAATACAAAAATACCACCCCAATGTACAAATACAAAAATACCACCCCAAGGTACCAATACAAAAATACCACCCCAATGTACCCATACAAAAATACCGCCATAGGGTACCAATACAAAAATACCGCCATAGGGTACCAATACAAAAATACCGCCATAGGGTACCAATACAAAAATACCGCCATAGGGTACCAATACAAAAATACCACCCCAATGTACAAATACAAAAATACCGCCATAGGGTAACAATACAAGAATACCACCCCAATGTACAAATACAAAAATACCGCCATAGGGTACCAATACAAAAATACCACCCCAATGTACAAAATCAAAAATACCACCATAGGATACCAATACAAATACCACCATAGGGTACCAATACAAAAATACCGCCATAGGGTACCCATACAAAAATACCGCCATAGGGTACCAATACAAAAATACCGCCATAGGGTACCAATACAAAAATACCGCCATAGGGTACCAATACAAAAATACCGCCATAGGGTACCAATACAAAAATACCACCCCAATGTACAAATACAAAAATACCACCATAGGGTAACAATACAAGAATACCACCCCAATGTACAAATACAAAAATACCGCCATAGGGTACCAATACAAAAATACCACCCCAATGTACAAAATCAAAAATACCACCATAGGATACCAATACAAATACCACCATAGGGTACCAATACAAAAATACCGCCATAGGGTACCTATACAAAAATACCACCCTAGGATACCAATACAAAAATACCACCCTAGGATACCAATACAAAAATACCACCATAGGATACCAATACAAAAATACCACCCCAATGTACCAATACAAAAATACCACCATAGGATACCAATACAAAAATACCACCATAGGGTACCAATACAAGAATACCACCATAGGGTACCAATACAAAAATACCACCCAAATGTACCAATACAAAAATACCGCCATAGGGTACCAATACAAAAATACCACCCCAATGTACCAATACAAATATACCACCACAATGCACCAATACAAAAATACCACTACAGGGTACCAATACAAAAATACTACTCCCGTGTGCCAATACAAAAATACCACCTAGGATACCAATACAAAAATACCACCCCAATGTACCAATACAAAAATACCACCCCAATGTCCCAATACAAAAATACCATAACAATGTACCAATACAAAAATACCACTACAGGGTACCAATACAAATATACCACCACAATGTACCAATACAAAAATACCACTACAGGGTACCAATACAAAAATACCACCCCAATGTACCAATACAAAAATACCACCACAATGTACCAATACAAAAATACCACCCCAATGTACCAATACAAAAATACCACTAAATGGTACAAAAACAAAAATACCACTACAGGGTACCAATACAAAAATACTACTCCCGTATGCCAATACAAAAATACCACCCCAATGTACCAATACAAAAATACCACCATAGGGTACCAATACAAAAATACCACCCCAATGTACCAATACAAAGATACCACCACAATGTACCAATACAAAATACCACTACAGGGTACCAATACAAAAATACCATCACAATGTACCAATACAAAAATACCACTACAGGGTACCAATACAAAAATACCAACCCAATGTACCAATACAAAAATACCACCACAATGTACCAATACAAAAATACCACTACAGGGTACCAATACAAGTATACCACCACAATGTACCAATACAAAAATACCACCACAATGTACCAATACAAAAATACCACTACATGGTACAAAAACAAAAATACCACTACAGGGTACCAATACAAAATACCAGCATAGGGTACCAATACAAAAATACCACTACAGGGTACCAATACAAAAATACCAGCATAGGGTACCAATACAAAAATACCACTACAGGGTACCAATACAAAAATACCACCCCGGTGTACCAATACAAAAATACCACCATAGGGTACCAATACAAAAATACCACCCCAATGTACCAATACAAAAATACCACCACAATGTACCAATACAAAATACCACCACAATGTACCAATACAAAAATACCACTACAGGGTACCAATACAAAAATACCACCACAATGTACCAATACAAAAATATCACTACAGGGTACCAATACAAAAATACCACCCCAATGTACCAATACAAAAATACCAGCATAAGGTACCACTACAAAAATACCACCCCAATGTACCAATACAAAAATACCACCATAGGGTACCAATACAAAAATACCAACCCAATGTACCAATACAAAAATACCACCACAGTGTACCAATACAAAAATACCACCCCAGTGTACCAATACAAAAATACCACTATATGGTACCAATACAAAAATACCAACCCAATGTACCAATACAAAAATACCACAATAGGATACCAATAAAAATAAAAAGCCGCCCTATGGTATCAATACAAAATACGATCACATGATCCCAAAACAATAATACTCCCAGGTAGCCCGAGTTTCCTCTTGCCGTGTGTGGTATAGGGCCAGAGCGCACAATATTGGTACCACGCAGTTTTTGTTCATCTTGACTAAAGCAGTCTACTGTCTTATGTTTATATCTATTGACAGAGAGAATCTCAAGTGACATTCGCCTGTAGCAATATGATATTTATGCTCACAGCCCCATAATACTATAAAAAAACAAAAACAAAAAACAAAAACAAGAAAAAAAAATGTTTACGTTACGGATTGGTCTACAAAATATGTATCAATTCAGACATAAATTGTTATACATTGGTTCCAATATGTGATGTATTATGAATACATTGGGAACGCCTTCTTCGTTCAGACTTGATACTGTATTTCCTGTACGCTTCATTGCTAAGGTTCCTTTTTTCGTGGTTTATCTTAATAACAGAATTATCTCCTCGTATCGAATTTCACAGTCTAAACCTTTGTTATCACAAAGACTCTCCAGTTATATATTCTGTGTTATATTCTAAATATGTATGTAATTGGGAGGAAAACATAATTAAACCATAATTGTTTAATTTTAACACCTTCAAAAGCTGACTTAAACAGTTAAATATGGTTGTTTTCACCAATGTTCTGGTTGACTGATGGTTCATATGGGTGAGGTTTGATTGCGTTGATTTCACTGATATATTTCTACTTGGTCTGTTTGCGTTTGTTTTCTTGAAATTGCCCAAAGCAGAGAAACACAACTGTGGCTTTACCATCAAAATATAGGGTGAAAGGATTGTTAAAAGGGTCGCCAAGTGAGAAAAAAAATCTGTTCAATGTTCCTGTGATCAATGCGTTGAGGCAACGGTCCAGGGGAAACAACTCGTATAAAACTATTGACTTAATTGTTGTTGTTAACACACAAAATAACAATGTTTTTTGTTTTGTTTTTGTTTGTATCTACTAATATTGTCTTTCAATTGACGACATGTGCAAACAGGACAACTCACCTGTCGATGCGACGTTTTCTTTCAAATCATAACAGAAATCCGTAGGTCGATCCAGAATTTGCTTGAAATATATATAGATTGTCAAAAGTGAAAATGAAAGTAAAAAACGCAAGCTATCTAAATCGCGCCTATATATGATTGAAATAAAACATAAAATGCACATTAATAATACAAAAAGTATTCTTACATAATATACACCATACCTGGTGACTTATAGTGTTTCCTTTGTGTTAGATTATTTTGATATATTCATATGTGACATATGTTTTTGGGGTAAAAATGTTGTTCTTTGATTATTCTATAATCACAATTATCCATATCTTGGTGTGATTACCAAAAATATGTTTTTTTTTTTACAATATTGTCTAAATAACCTTTTATAATATCCTTTATTACCGAAATGAAACCGTATGACAACAGAACCATTCTCAACAAAATATATCCAGTCATAGATTTATAGTAAAAATAACGCTCGTGATGCTGTCCCAGTAAGAAAGCAAGCACAAAACTAAAATGGATGTCAGTTCGGGAAATAGGACACCCTTGCAATTTGTTTAATATTAACATTTTACAAACAGATTTTTTTTATATATTGAGCTGGTCTTTCGGATTATAACAGTTGGAGTTATCTTCATGGGCACTTCCATAAAAAAGGGTTAATTTAAGAATATATATAATATGGCCTGGTCATGGGTACAGTGGAAAGATTCCACAGTCTCCAGTTAAAGTGGTGATTAAGTTTCCACAATACCAAGTTTTCGCCATACCTTTTGGTGTTTTAACCTTACCGAACCATGGGACGTTTTCGTTTTTGCGGTCCAAACGGTTTGACCAGTTGGATCCTTGATGTTCGTTTATGAAATACAGACGACCTCATGATTTTATATTGTTTTTAGACAAGCCATGACAAAGATTTCCAAGGCCTGTATTAACATTTGCAAGTCTGTCAAGATATGTGTCTGAATTATTACATTTAAAAACGGACGAGTCGGTCTGTCCGCATAAACGAACAGGCCAAAGGAAGTCTGAGAAAGTCACGTCCGTCGAACGCTTGACGGAGTGCATTTAAGAAAGCGTATACAGGACATTGATGAAGACGAATCCGAGGTGTTCCGATTAAGTTGTATAAGAAAAATAATGCTGAACGTTGTCAGCATGAATTCGAAGCTCGTGAGCCGTTTTCGAAGCCTTCGGACCACCAACAAGTTTATTGACAGCATAAACAGGTGCATATTTGATAACTATAATAGATATTGATTTTTTTACCCGCAACACTCAGTTTCGTGTGACCAATTTATTAGAATACACCGATTGTTTTTGCTATTGTACTATATTACAGTACTTCAGCAACTGCTTAGGCTAGCGGAATAACATTTTACTGTTAAGTCAATAGTGGCATGTACTCCCATACAACGTGAAGGTAGTGTAATTGTACTACCGTAATTAGAATAACTTAATAATTATAGTGTTATATCAAGGTCACGAGTACGAAACTGATCATTTGGACATCCATTCATTTGGCAACTGTAACTGAACGTGCGTCTGTATAATGTCAAAATAGATGTCAAATAGACATGTCCCATCACACCTGAGTTTTGGGGAATCAAATCTCGTTTTGGGGAATCAAAAACACTCAACATACACTCTTGTATTTTTTAAAATACGTATCTGCATCGCATTACCAACATTCAACCCCTCAAACCTACACATAATGTTACAGTTTTGGCCATTTCGGTTTACTTGCCTATCTAGCCCGTGTTTCCTCTGGCCCTGACACCATGTCCGGTATCGGGGCAAGAGGAAACTCGGGCTATTGCCTATCATGACAAACCACTAGTATAAACTTATCCTACTTACATTCCTAATGACATGGCATTTCAACAGTGTAGTTGAAACAAAATGCTGTGTATTCGGAGCAATATAATTTTTGCCCAAATAGTGTAATCAAAATGGTGTTAAGGAAAACGTGTATTATGATTATAAAGCCTACTGAGTTAGCATGAAAAATAAAGGAGATATTTTAAGACAGAAAAATCAATACATCAGAATTTTCATTGCAGCGTAATAATTATTGATAAATATTGATAAGAATGTGCAATGGAATAATATATTTTTTCTGTTTGGCATTTCCAGTGTTCATCTTGTTCCTACTAAAATTGTTTAATTGTCACTTTGTTTACTGTTCGCTGCAATGTGAAGGTGTGTAGCGGTCTGTACAGATAAGTGTGAACTCACAAGACTATGTAATATTTGATATTATTTTTTCAGACCAAATAAAAGATGTGTGCACAAATGTGTTGTACACTGTCAGGAAGAACAAAAAGAGATCCCAAATGAGATGAAAGAGTATTGGAAAAGAAGAGAAAGACTTCTTGCATCAAATCCAGTAAAATATTCCACAGAAAAAGCTTCCAAATGGGACATGAAAACAATGGGAACTGTTTCAAAGAAAGTTCCCTTTCATAGGAGTATGAGTGCTATTTTCAGTTTGATAGTGTTGATCATCTATTTGATAAAGCGTGAAGAGAACGACTTGGATGAAGGTATTATGAATGAAGGGAAAACTGCAGAAGAATTTCAAGAATACCTCAACAAACTGAAAGAAAAAAAAGAGAGGAAAAGATAATTATTAAGAGCACTAAATTATAAGGTTCTGTTTGATACTAGTTGACATTTATTAATAACAACACTATATTTGTGGTGGGTAATTTGATATACATAGTGGATGGAAATAAAATAATTAAAATTAATCCTTCGTTCTATTGTAAGTTTACTTTTCTTTTCAACACTGCTAGCCTGAAACAGCTCCATACATAGTTTACCAAAATTTGTTCTGGAGCATCCTCCAGTAATGTAGAAACGGAGAATCTTACTGCCTGGAAATGATAGGGCTGGATTGCATTTGATGTGCAAAGTGGGAGAAAATAAGAGGTAAAAATCACTTTTGTTAATGTATGAATAGAAAATTTCTATCCAATGAATTTAAGATCAGATTCATCTAGGACCAGATGGCATGCCAATGTCGAGCAAGTATACTTTGAGGTAGAGTATGAAAATTAAATGATTACAACAAAATTTGCCAAGTCGTCATTCTTAAAACTGGGAAATCAACTACCGGGGTAGTATCTAATAGAAAGGCAATACAAGTTTAAATGTTACTGGTGGGCATAGAAAAGGGAAGTGTTTCCCCTCCCCTGGTTTGGCCCCTAGTTGTGCATATTGAATGTCGACTGTTGAAGTTTATAATCGCCATGTTCACTAATTGTGAAAGGTTTTTCACAGATCTTTCTCAAATTTCATCTGCAGGTTCCCCTTGATCTCTAGATGTGCATGTAAGATGGCGGTTTTGATTTTGTCACTTAAAGTTTGTTATTGCTATTTCTCAGAAAGTCCTTCATGGACATTTCTTGAATTTCATTTTGGTTAAGCTTGTATTGGAGTTTTTGACCTTATATTATTTCATTGAGACTGCTTGATAGATCTTTCTCAGATTATTATGTAAGTTCGGCTTGTTTTCAAATGATAAAGAAGAAAAAGGGAAAGACCAGTGTTACAGAGTTTTCCAAAAACTTTATTGAAGTTCAGGTTCCCTAGGGATGTGAAAAGACCACAGGGATTGTTTTTATGTTTAATCCCCAGCAATTTGTATGTTTTGGGGTATATTGCTTAGCTCCAGAGAAGACATTAATATCAATATTGCCAAATAGACCCAACCCTCAGGCTCCTGGAGGAGTTGGTCCATCATTTGTATAAAATTGAATCCCAATCACCTAGGGATGCTGCCACAGAAATGTAAATGTCATACCTTGCCGAGTTTCAGAAAAGAGTGTTATTAGCAAGAAATGTACAAGTTGTATCCATTACTTTTTTACAGTGTAGCCACATCCACCAGTCCCCTTTTGGCCAATGGGAAGAGTCCTACAATTTTGAATCCCTACCCGATAGGAGTGCTACCAGTCAAATATTAGCCATATCTAATGCTTAGTTTCTTTTGTATCAATTTAGCCAAATCAACGCCTTTTGGCCTTGGAGAGATCAGTCCCACTATTTGTACAATTTGCACAGGGGAGTCAATAGCACCATTAGTACCAGCTTGAATGTTAACCTCCCAGAGATGCTTATTTAATTCCAATCAGTGGTTATACACCAGGGTATGGCATAAGCTCACCTTGGTCCTTCAGACCACAGGCTTATAAATGGTAGAGATTTCAAAATCATTGATTGGATATAAGTATATATTAAGTGTCAACCATCGATATTCCAGTATTAATTGTAAAGCAGTTTAAATACAAAATCCTTTAAAATAATCATTCTTTTCCCCTGGGTAGTATAGGCCCATTTACTACCTGGAACAGGGTGCTGCATCTTCGGCTTGCTGGGCATGTTATACTTGGTGATAGTTTAATCATGAAGATGTTAGCATTATAAGTACTATTTCTGATAACCGACAACTTAAACAAGAGGCCCATGGGTCTCCATGGTTACCAGAGAATTGAAATATTTTGGTTGATCTAACGGACCCTTTTTGGTCCCACCCATCAGTGACCAGTCCAAGGGGTCAGTCAGGGCCAACATGTGAATAACATTATGCTGTCGTCCCATGCTGATGTTAAGAAAATTCGAATATTTTCAATAGAAATCAAACAAATAGTCAACAAGGGCTCGTTGGAGGGCCACAACATACGCCCGCCACAATATTTGACACTTGGAAGGGGGTAGTTTCACAGGTTGTAATGCTTTAAAATGAAATATTGTTGGGAAGTTGGAAGGAGATATTGATGCACATAATGGTGTGTAGTTGAAACTGAAGGGCAACTTTAAATGACGAGATGTATATATATTGCAAATATGGGAAACCTTGGTTTAGACACAACACAAACATTAGTTCACATGTTTATATACAGAATATATACATTAAAAGAACCTCTTTGCAAAGAATCAGCTTCCTAATACCATTATTAAGTGAATGGTGAGCAATTACAAAATCATCAAAGGGGAATAACTCCGCAAATACGGGGGTAAGGGGCATGATTTTGGTATGCGACACTCCGGCTCATCAAGATGTGTATTTGTGTCAAGTACGGAGAGTCTGGGTCGAGTAGTATTGGAGTTATGGTCCGAATAAGTAAAATCATCAAAGGGGAATAACTCCACAAATAAGGGGGTAACTTGGTAAGGGGCATGATTTCGGTATGAGACACTCCGGCTCATCAAGATGTATACCGTATTTGTATAAAGTATGGAGAGCCAGCTGGGTCTAGTAGTATTGGAGTTATGGTCCGGACACCATATGTGCCCGCCTGCCACCATAACATAATACGTCCAGCCTTTCGACGGGCGTATAAAAATGTGATTTCCCTTTATAAACTATAGCAGTCACTAGTGTACCCCCTCCCCAAGGGCAGGAAATTCACAATTTAGGTAAAGCATCTCCAGACCCTTCCGCCTATGAACTATAATGAAGAGGATTTGGTTCTACGTTGTTTGGGCCTTGAAGAGATTTTTGAAATTTCAGTCAATTAGACCCTTTTTAGCCCCTGGGGATGGGGGTCAGTCAGGGCCAACATTTGCATATCATCAAACTGTCATCCCAAGCTGATGAATTCCAATACAAATCAAAGTTTATCCAACAAATAATAGTCAAAATGTGATTTCCCCAATATAAACTATAGTAAAGTCAACCTCCTTCCCAGGGGCAAACATGAGACCCCAGGGTCATGAATTTCACAATTTTGTTGAGCACCAAAGAACCTTTCCATAGATCTATAAGGAATGTTTGATTGATCATTCTATCATATCTGATTAGAAGATAGTTTTAGTCAATTTGGCCCTGCCACTCAGGGGTTGGGGAACAATATAATTCACAATTTTGGTTGACCTTTAACCATAGAAGCTTTCTGTTAAAGTCCATTGAATTTGGTCAAGCAGTTCTGGAAAAGTTGAAATTGTAAATTGTTTAGATGCACGCAACAGACAAAGGTGATTAGAATGTTACTTGAGACTTTATCTCAGGTAACCCAAAAAGGTCTTTCATTGCATTTACGAGTTGTAACTGGTACAGCTGAACTTGCTTTTCTATAAAGGCCAAATGAAAAGATATACATCTTGCGACACAATCAGTAAAATACTTGGTTCAGGAAAACTTCTTGGTAACTAACATTTAAGATTCTAGCCTGCATATTTATAATGCAAATTATCAAGAAAACATGGTAAATAATATCAAAATTACAAAACTTTTACAAATTCCAATTTTCTCAAATAGACAATATAAAAACATATATCACTTATTTGGCCTTTAATTACAAACTTAAAACAAAAATTGGTAATAAATATACTACATTTATTTTGTTGACCAAAACGATACAAAAACACTTACAACACAAAAAGTCAATGTCGGATAGTGACCAACAAGATCTTGCATTGCTGCTTTGATTGCCAAGAACACTTGCAAAATTGAAAATACAATATCTTGTTGGTTACTACATCCTGAAAGTTAAGAGCAAGAATAGATTGTTTAAAAGAATTATCTTCGTTGATCAACTGTTAAAATCCAATTTTAAAACCAGGAAAGTAAAAACTGCTGCAATTGATGAGATGTTGAACTACACAATTCAATGTTGTGAATTTCTGTCCATGCTAGAGGTATATTTCATGTTTGTTTTTTCCCAATCCGTTGATCATCCGTTAAACACAAAATAAGTTAGTTGCACATACTCAATATGGTAGACCAACTATTACGACTTGCGCATGATCTGTAGAAATTGTCTGATCATTTAGATAAAATTTTCATGAAATGAGTGATGAAATGAAACTGGATGGAGTCTTTAAGCACGTTCACCACGGATTCTTCTAGCCAACTGTATGTCCTTGGGCATGATTGTTACTCGTTTAGCATGGATGGCACACAAGTTTGTGTCTTCAAACAATCCTACGAGGTAGGCTTCACTTGCTTCCTATATTTGGAAAAGGAAAACAGATTCAAATAGTTATTTTATCTGGTTAACAAATACCGGTAACTGAAATATTGGTTGTCATTTTAATCAAATTAAGCTTGGCCAAGATGAGCCATATATGCATATGCAAAGTAACAATAGTAATTATTCACACTGAATAAAGGTATACATGCAAGCTACAATATTTAAGAAACCAGTTCTGTAATTGTCAAAATTGATATCAAAGTACGAGTGGATTGCTTACCAAAATTGCTTAAATGTATTTCTTCAAAATATTTTATTGTCAACACAACAAGTATAAATTTCCATTGAATATTGTACAAAATTGGTGTTGGCAAAAAGGATTGGACAACAGGCTCAGCCTATATTAGTCCTTTCCTATAAGTTTCCAGTTTAGTGAACATGAAGTAGGAAAAGTCAATAAATGATATATATAAACAAAGAAAACATATTCTCACTCACTCTCACACTACTATGTACTCATGATATATTTTTAAGTTGATTTAACCTTTATATAAACAAATGAGTATATATAGACATAAATATTACTTATAATTTTTAAAGCGTTTACTTTTTTAAATGTATTTGTATATAATTGGAATAATAAAATAATTTTTGAATTGAATTGTTAAAGTAATACTCGGTAAATAATGGTGCATTAATTAATGACATGGAAAATAATTCTAGGACGTTTAAAAGTGTTTTTAATGATGGAAATATTACCTGAAGAGCACCAATAGCTGCACTCTGGAATCGGAGGTCTGTCTTGAAGTCCTGAGCAATTTCTCTGACCAATCTCTGGAATGGCAATTTCCTGATGAGCAATTCTGTGGACTTCTGGTATCTCCTAATTTCTCTGAGAGCTACTGTACCAGGCCTGTACCTATGTGGCTTCTTAACGCCACCTGTGGATGGTGCACTCTTTCTAGCTGCCTTTGTTGCAAGCTGTTTCCTGGGTGCCTTTCCTCCAGTGGATTTTCGAGCAGTCTGCTTTGTTCTTGCCATCTTGATTCACGATGAAGTCTACAAAACGAGATTAGATTTAAACAAACACTTCTTCACTAGACAAACCAACTGTAAAACTTCACCGTTCAAAGTTTTATGAAAGATAGTTTATGGTAATCATTTTCAATACCTGTGAAGTGAAACAAAATGTATTAACCGTTTCAACTTTATTCAACTAAAAGTATCGGTTGTACCCCTCTACATCCCGCCACCCATACCCCATTTTGGCGGGACTACGACTGGATACGAGCATGACGATGAAAAAATATGTTTCAACAACTTTGTATGTTTAAGAATGACATGTATGATTTCCGAACATGCAACAATCTACGTGAACGCCGACTTTGCATTAAAATGGTCTATTTTTAACCAAAACAGGAAGCAGGTCTGAACCGCGCAAATTCTATATTTAGATCTTCCATGAGCTCTTTGTTTTCATTTAATTCTTAACATTTCGATACATTTCTGAACAACACACACGACATAATAATAAATACATTTAGGCAAACTTATTAACGACTGATATTTATACATAATTTGATTACTAATGTTGACAAAACCCCATGCGTCTCATTGGCAAAGTTTCACATTACCGCTTGTACTGACAACAACCAAAATGGCGTATCCCACGCCGAGTTACAACTAGCATCAAAACAAATACCCCAATACAACCTTCAGCCATTAGATACACGTTTAGTTATATGATTTCAGTTCAGAAACATCTTTCCGTGTTCTACTAGGGACATACGGGATGGTCACCAATTTTCTTACCTTCTTCACTGACGACGATTTACAATTTGCCGCACAAATTTTCGCTACGAATTGTGGATATGAATACAAAATGAGTTCACACGAAACGTCATTTTGGATTGGGGTTTCTGATTGGTTCATTGCTCAGAAAGACCACGGTAACTATTGGTCGTCAGTTCTTAGTTATCATTGGCTGTTAAGAACCAGTATACAAGTAGTGATTAGTCAATTTTGAGAACATTTCATTGGTTAAACTTTCAATCCTACCTAGGACGGTTTTCGAGCAGAAAAATAGAACATGGCTCTGCAAAATGATACACTGCGCTTTATACTTTATATCAATCATATACATGCTAAACAAGTATTATTTATACTTTTCTTTTAATTCGACAAATTATACATATTTTATTTTTAGTCTATGATATATATATTAGATCTAGACTATATATATATTGAAATGCCAGTAACGAATATATTAAAGAAACATTTCTTCAGAGACAGCTTTCCCACAACTTACATGTACGAACTTAAATTATTAAACATTGCCGAAAATGGATGATATCTTTATAAATGTACATGTTTTGACAAATATTTAAACATAAGCATTTAATAATCAAGGCTTACTATATTGTCTGGTCTATGGCTAGGTTGGCTATTTTTTTAAATGATAAAAAACTACTGTATCTAACGAAATCATTAAAAACCGGAAAGAATATCATATACTCACGGTTATTTTTGGCGCCTTCGCAGAGAATTTCACAGACTATACTGACCAAAGAAGGTATATAGGTTGTATTTATACCTATTGTCCGTCCGGTAAGGCCATATTCCCGTTTCCTTCAAGGAACGGATATATGTAATTAGCCTATCACTCGAGGCATTTTACCACCCAAAGTGTCTCGTCCGAGCTAATAAAGGTGCTGAACCTGTAGAGTGGGTCTATAAAGATATTGAACCGCCACAGGCAGCTCTCTTTTATGTCTTTGAAGAACGTGTCATGTTCATCCTCGACGTACTTTGTTAAAAACTTACATAACCAATTTATTAACCAAATATAGGTATAACGATTAACAGGCTGTCTAGATCTGCTTCGTTCTAAAACGAAACGCTTGAAATTAATACATATTTAAACAAAAATACTCAATATTATATTATATGATATGAGAACAAGTATAATGATATTATACATAGAACTTATATTCATCAGAAATATGTATAAACATGGGTTTTTTTCTTCAAAATATCAAACAAATCCATGTAGACCTATTTAAACCGTGGCTATTACGTCCCGTTTTAGAAAAGTCACAATTTGTAAATGATTTATGCAGGTAAACAACTGAAGAATGTGTATTTAGGTAAAGTATAACTGGGCTGTACTGGCCTCAGTTTCCCTATTTATATTGGTTCTCTATCTTCATAATTATAGGGTCAGTTCTTTTTAATTAATTGTGATTAGGTCAATGACCGAACTTACAGGCGCATTTTCACAAAATAAATTATCAAGGAATGCTTGAAAATACAGTCATGTGACGTCATTTATTCACGAAATCCCATAAGCAGTGTATATATTTCATAACATGAACGTAATAATTTCATCGTTTTAAAGGCAGAGTTACTTCCCTTCAGCAATAGTGTGATCGGGTAGGGTGTCCTGCTACCGGGTACAGATAATATGGTAAAAAATATGTACTTTTCTGTGATTTCAATCTCGTTATTTAAAGTCACGTTTTGATCTTGTGTTAATAAGTTGTTAAAAGTCGTAAAATGGTAGGCATATTATAAAAAAGCAACTATATATCTGTACAGTTCTTAGTAGAACTCATTTCACAAGAACTTTTGCGCTTCATATTTGTTTCCAAACTTGATTTCTCCCTTTTAAACTATTGATTAGCCCTAGATTTATCAATGTACAACCATTTTTATTTCGAGCAAGTTCTGAAGTACTTTGGATTTTTGGCCGTGAAACAGTGAAAAATAACACCCGTAATAAAAGGACAAAAAAGGAAGCACACGGAACCTCCCATTTTTATGCCATGTCTGTTTTAGAAAGAGAAACTTATTTTCTTCTGATCGGCTAAATACATGAACAATAATAGACGAACTTTTCATATAAATCGAATTAAATCTGCTCAAAAAATTATTTGTGCCATTAAAAAATAATTTAAAGGGTATGGGTAACTTAAACTTAAACAGTATTTTAGTAAATCCATAGCCATTGCATACAAAAATTTTAAAAAATTAGTTCATAATTTACAAAAGGATTTCGAAACAAGCTTAAAGCTTATATTAATCCATATCCATCTCTCTCAGAAGTCCAGCATGGTTTTATCTAGAATAGTGGTCAAGTCATAACACTGCTTAATCATTCTACCATTTATATTCTAGGTAGGAGTATAGAATAAAATGTATTGAAACATAAGATGTACATTCAAGGAATGAAATGTCAGTAAAAGAACAATTAACACTTAAACTTTTTCGTAAAAACAATGACACGCCAGTGAATCAATTGACTGTATATTGGCACGTGTTTGACTAGACTACTAGCGGACTAGTGTTCATACTGACTTTACAAGTCCAATTTACGACAGTCACCTACATGTTCGTAATTCTGTGGAATTGATTGATTTTGTCAAGAACCTGTGTACATACCACAAAAGATTTTCAAATTAAAATCCATAATAAATTTTTCATATATTCGTGTGAGTTTTTATTTCGTGTGGTCAGAGAACTATATAACACATTTCATAAGGAAGGAAGATATCGTCTCAGATATGTGGTTATTATTTTTTTTAAACAAGGTTATTTTTTTTTTCTTAAACTAAGAAATAATCGAAATTTAATCCTTAACGCTAATATGTAGGCCTTACTATACTTGTATACATATAAAGTGATGCCATAGTGCACGTCACCATGTTTATTTTCAAAACCTAGATGCTACAACGCCGACAGCTTGTGACACGGATAGCTTTTACTGTTCACCGTATATGTCATTAGGAAGGTGTCGACATCTGTGATTGTCATTAGGGACATAACTTGACATGAAGCATGTGCACAAGTTAAAGTGAGGATCACGGTCACATTTTATACAACACAATTATCCTAGTCACCTTTCCAAATATCACCTACTTTCACCAGTAATACGTCAAAATTAAACCAGCTAGTCACAATATGTAAAGGAATAGAAGTTTATTTTTCTCCTATTCCCCTTTACTAACCGAAATGTAGACTGGACCCGTCTCTAGAAGATTAAAATTATAAATAAAATTGAGCTTTATGATTTTGGTCTCTGGGATATGCGCATACTAGTTCCCCGGGAGATAATCTAGTATTATTATTTAGGATAGTTAAATTCTTAACAAATATTGGGGGCCAGTCTTAATAGTGCATATACGGTATATATGTTTCAAGTTTCAGCAAAATCTTTGAACTGTTTTTTCTTCTTTCTTAATTTTTAGTTTTTAGTATAATGAGGTTGTATTGAAAATTGTGCACTACATGTATTTGACCTTGGCCTTTAAGGTCACAGGGATTTGGTTTATTTTGTTTAACGTCCTATTAACTGCAAGGGTCATTTAAGGACGTCCCAGGTTTGGAGGTGGAGGAAAGCCGGAGTACACTACCCGGAGAAAAACCACCGGCCTACGATCAGTACCTGGCAATTGGCCCACGTAGGTTTCGAACTCGCAACCCAGAGGTGGAGGGCTAGTGATAAAGTGTCGGGACACCTTAACCACTCGGCCACCGCGGCCACTCCTTTAAGGTCACAGGGAACCGTGTATATGACACTATTGAATGGACGTGAAAGCTTTGCACACAATTGACATTTGGCCTTGAAAGGAAGGATGATTTTCACTGTTAAAATCATTACAAAATTGTATTGAAAATGGATTCTGCTGTGACCTGATTATAAATACAATGTAAATTCAATATATCTTTAACTGATAAAGAGTTAACCATGGATATGAAAATTTTACCTTAAGGCTGCACTCAGTGACCAGTTAATATTTTAATTTTCATGAAGATACATGTAACTTGAATGACTTTGCTTGTTACAAGATTGTATTGGAAAGTTTGATCTAAGTTAACCTTTGACCTTAAAGTGTACCCGGAACGAAAAACAATATTCAAATATATTATTCTATGTAACCACCAAAAAAGAATGTCGCAAATTAAACCGCATCAAAATCGGTTGGCCGAGTGCCGAGATATCGCACATCGAAGTACGCGATTTGGACTCTTCAGTCTATGACGTCACATGTCTCTGGTTTAACGGAGTAACTGAAATGGTGGCCAGTATAGATTTTGTTTAGCATATTTCTTAATTATTGTGAAGCTATTTTTTACGGGCCGGAGTACAGCCCCTTGACTTACAAGAATTGTCCATATTTTTTATTAATGTATGCTGATGACATGGTTTTGTTTTCTGAAAGTATAAGGTTTACAGTCGATACTTGGCAAACTTAAAGTTTATACAGAAAAGTGGTCCCTAACAGTCAATGTTACTAAAACTAAAGTTATGGTTTTCCGAAAGTCCGACAGATTGTCACAAGATGAAAAATGTTATTTTAATGGTACATTACTTGAAAATGTATAGATAGTTTTTGCTATCTTGGTTTGTTGTTAAACTATAATGATAATTTTAATCTATCGCAAAAACAGTTAGCTTCACAATGCACATTATTAAGTCTGTTCGACAAATACGTAGGAAGTGTGGCGGGGTATAGTAGTGAAGTATGGGGTTTCCATACAGCCCCCGATATTGAGAAAGTACATTTAGATTTTTGTAAAAATATTCTTGGAGTTAAACGATCGACACCAAATGCTATGGTATACTTTGAATTGGGAAGGTTTCCAATGGTCCTCTCTCGTAAATTGAAAATACTCAAATACTGGTGTATATATGTACAACGATTGTGAGGTGAACCCAAATTGTAAAAACTGAGTTGCCAAAGTAAAACACGAGCTGTGCTCACTACGCATGATGAACATGTGGGTTTCCCAACACGTTACAAATATAAGTTATTTCATAGCTACAGTAAAAGAACTGCTGATATTTCTTTGTATGTTGTTCTTTTTATTAAAGTTTTTGATTCGGGTACATACCTGACTGTTGGTTAAATGGAGTTATCATACCTATATATAAAAAGAAAGGAGACCCAAATCTACCTGAAAATTATCGCCCAATTAGGGTAAGTTATTCACCTCTGTTTTGAATAGCTACCTTACATGTTTTATCGAAAGCAATGAGACTATATCAGAAACCCAAGCTGGTTTTAGAAAAGGTTACTCTGTATCGAAACATTTATTTACTCTGTATGCTGTTATAAGTTATTTAAGAAATCGTAAGAAACACTTTTTTTGTACTTTTGTAGACTTTACTAAAGCCTTCGACCAGGTCTGGCGATCTGGACTCTGGCTTAAGTTAATAGAATCTGGTATACCAGGTAAATGTTTTAACATTATTTTCCAAATGTATCAAAACATCAAATCGTGTGTAAAGCATAATGGTAATGTATCGCAATATGTTTACTGTCATTCTGGGGTACGACAAGGGGACAATTTATCTCCTCTGTTGTTTGCCATTTTTCTGAATGACCTTGACAAAAAATTAAATACAAATAATTGTATTGGTATTTCTATTAATGAAAACGTTTTAACTGAATACCTTAAAATTTTAGTCCTGCTATATGCAGATGATACTGTTATTTTTTCAGAAAATGCACAAGAAATGCAGAAAGTCGTTATTTTTGGTTCAAAGTCTCGTAAATTGCCGCCATTTTACTTATCTGATAAAATTATTGAGATTACTGATTGCTATAAGTACCTTGGACTGACCTTCTCTAAACATTGTTCTTTTTCATTGGCTAAGAAATGTATTAAAGACCAAGCTACCAAAGCAATGTTCTTGTTAAAATCAAGGATTCGCAATTTAGATTTGCCAATGGACTGCCAGATTAAACTATTTGACCAGACAATTTTACCTATTTTGTTGTATGGCTGTGACATTTGGGGCTTTGAATTAGGACGTTTCCCTCTAATTGTCTACATAAAGAGTCGTATGAATAGTTTTTGGCTTCGGCTAATGAGTGGTAATAGGAACAATCATGTCAACTTTTTTTTTTTTATTCTATCCATTCTTCTTTTTTTTTCTTTTTTTTTTTGACTGTTCAAAAATTTTATTGCCACAGAACATTTAACGATTTGGACTGCTGCCAGGGTCATGTCAACCTTGATAGTCTTAATATAAAAACTAGTATTCGCAAATATGGCATGCTAATGTTTTCCATTCTGGTAAAAGTGTATGCTATAGAATGTTTAAAAATTGTACAACTTGAGAGTCTTATCTTTTAATTTTACCTAAAAGTTTAAGGAATACTTTTGTAAAATACCGTACAGCTAATCACCGTCTTCCAATTGAAACCGAAAGACGGGAAAACGTTCCTAGGGAAGAACGTATATGTGTACTGTGCAATAAACAATCCATTGGTGATGAATACCACTATATTTTTTAATGTGATTTTTTTTCCGTACTGAAAGAAATAAATATATTTCTAAATACTTTCTTCAGTATCCAAATACTATAAAATACTCTGAATTATTTTGAAAATAATAGAGTATTTTATAGTATTTGGATACTGTACAACAAATTTGAAAGTATTGAAAAGATTATGTGATTTTCTCCATTTTATTATGCAAACATTTCAGTCTCCATGTTAACAGTGCTGTCTATTGTCTAATGTTAATTATTTGTGTATATTCTGGTGTTGCTCATGTATCGTATATATGATCTGAGTGTCAAATAAAAAAAATTGAAACTTTTGTTAGACAATTTCAAACAAGAATGTGAGATTTTTTTTGTCATCGCCGAAATGTGTTTTATACAGGCATGTTGTAGATCATTTAACGTTGCAAACATATCATTTAAAACAAATTCCTGCTAATTATAAAAAAAAAAAAAAAAAAAAAACTATTGTCAGATTACGTTTATCTTCCCATTGTCTTCTTATCGAATCAGGTAGACATAGAAAGGTACCTAGGCATCTTAGAACCTGCCCTGTTTGTCTTACTGACATCGAGGATGAATATCACTTCATTTTTAAATGTCCCTTGTACAGTGAGCTGAGAATCAAATATATTAAGCCCTATTTTCGAATAAATCCTTCCGTCTTCAAATTAGTTATATTTCCATCATCTGTTAATACAAAAGAATTGTGTAATTCAGGAAAATTTGTTCATCATACAAACATATTACGAGGAAATAATTTAGCAGAAAATTAGATTTTGCATGATTGACCCTGGAAATATTCATTGTAATTTAATGTATGCAAATCTTATATCCATGAACTGTATCAGTTTACCATTAATAAAGAATTGAATTGAATTAGACGACAGTGTGAACAGTAGCAACACAGACACGTCTGAATACGATCTGGATATATTCCAACAAGACTGCATAGAAAAGATAAAGTTATCTCCTAAGTGTTCATTATACGAATATATTAATGAGGGTTTTGGTTTACAGAAATATCTAACAAAATCTATAGGGACTCAAAATTCGAAAGAAATATCGAATGTCGTAGAGTCTGTACATCGTGCAATAGCGGGGATATCGAGGATGAATATCATTTTATTATTAAATGCGAAAGTTTTAAAGATATAAGAAGTAAGTGTATTAAGTGTATTAAGAGGTATTATACTCAAAATCCTAGTATGTTTAAATTTGTGCAATTAATGAAAACAGATAATAGAAAAGATTTGTCAAATTTAGCAAAATTTATCAGATTGAGCAACAAAAAGCGAGAGAGTTGAGCACAAATAGTCTTATATCGTAATAATATTAATGTAGTATCGAAGCAGTGGTTGTATTAAATATGATAATTAGATTAGATAATATAATGTAACGTCTCAATGTATTGTGAGATGGTTAATGAATACATGAGATTTGAGGTTGATGACTTTGGCGAATATTGCCAACAAGAAGTCGGAATCCAACAATATCAGTTTGAACTTTTTTTTTTTTTTAGTGGAATGGACTCTGAAAATGACCGCTTGGGTAACACAGACTGATGTGTTATATATACCAGGGACCAACTTCACTAGCAATACAAATGTTATACACGATCCAATAATCGGTCATGTGTTTACCATTTCTATAAAAAGGAACACGGCATCAACATTTTTTTATAAAAAATAATTTGCCATTTTATTCGCAAATTAATATTCAAATAAACATCGGCCAACAATACAACAGTTCTGGATGCCTCATTCCGAGAAAAATCGCAATTACTCTAAAACTTTCAGCATTTTTATTTTCATCCTAAATCACATTTTTTAAAGCTTAACATAGCAAATCGTTCCGGGAACATTTTAAAAAAGATTGCATTGATTTAATAAAGCACATGGCACAGTACCTCTTGTTGATACAGTTCAAAATTTATGCTCCAGACAAGATTGTGTACAAGATCAAGAATTTCGAAAGGGGCGACAAAAAAATAAAGGTTGCTAAATGTGGAGTTGAATGTTGAATAATGACGAAGTCGTTGATTGTTGGTTCCTCTGTTTAGAATTGTACCTGCTGCCCCCATTGCATGATCGTAAGAGGCGACTAAATTTGGGATCTTATCTTTTCTCTTCTTTCTGAACAACTTTCTTCTTCCTAATGTCTCCCTTGACAATGCCTCACTTTTGAGGAAGGCTTTTGGTTGTGTCCCCTGCCCGAGACATACCAAAATGGTAGTTTCTACTCCTGCTTAGCGCTCAGCATATTAGGAGTGGGACGACTGGTTCGCCCGTTGTCAATATAATGTGACCAGGTGGGGTGTCTTCGGCAGTATGCTTCAGTGAGGTAGCACTATAAATCGGCAAAAGTTCCGGCCTATCACAAGGAGACTTAACACGAACATACCACAGCCTCCCGAAACACACATAAGGCCTTCCTTAGATGACTTTAGCTGTTAATAGGATGTTAAACAAAATAAACCATCCAAACCTCTGTTTATCGGTGTAGGTGAAGGTATATGTTGTATCCGTAGGGTATACAGCTAAGGAGTGACAATGATATGAGGAAAATGGGATTCTTTTATACTATTTTTGATGTGCATCGGCCGGGCTGATAGATTCGCCATTAATATGGTCATGGGGTTTGTGACCTGAAGTCTACATGCATATGTAAATACCACATTAATTAGAACTACACGAAGATAATTGAATACAACCCGTATTACCTGAACATGGTTAAGATAACATCCAAGTTGTTTAGAGGACAGAGGTTTATCCAATTACTGGCAAATTAGCTAACCTGTAGATAAACCATGTACCTTGGACTCCAGTTGGCTACACACTCAATTTAGGACGTTTTCAAATATATTTCCTTATTAGGTAAAACTTTCCTTGATATGGTAAGTCTTTTTGGCTCGACATTTCTTCAGATCAAAATAAAGCTCAGATTTCAGGAAAATGTGGGACGTACAGAATAATATGCCACAGCATATCCTAACCTGACCCAAAACAATAAAGAGGTAATCAGAAATTCATATATAAAACAAAAGACAAATTCATGTTCAATATTTTATGAGAATTGTGAATTATTACAAATGCTTACTCAGGAACGAGTACAAATATGTCTAACACAGGTGTATATCAATAAAATACACGATTTTAAATTACATAACAGCAGGTTCCTGTTGAAACCCCTCATACATCATAGTTCTAGCTGCAATACCATTGAAAGGTTGGTAATTAGGCATTGCAATCTCCTTTCAAGTTTTGTAAGATAATATCTACTGTATATGTTAATTCAAAGCATATTCGGTATAATATAGGTATTCAGTACCAAACCCTGTTCTGGTTAGCAATTAGAATAAGCGTTTAAATTAAACCATCTACAAAATGAAAATATAACCTAAGTCCTGTAAATCAAAAAGGAAACCAGTTGATTTGGATTCTTGTATTCTAGAAGTCTAATGCTTTGTTTTAATAATATATTTTCACTCCTAAATGTGATACAACCACAATCTTTCTTTTTAAACTGATGTGAAAGACATTTAGAATTGCAATACATTTTTTTTTTGGTTATTTGATATGAAATAGAAACTTATAATAGCATGACTACTTTCTTAGGCTGCAATCTGCTAGATTCAAATTCATAACACGTGATAAAGCAGTAGTTTTTCAAATGGTAAAATAGAAATTTTGACATCAAAGAAAAACCAAAATATTCAAAATAAAAATAAAATAAAAATTCTCTATTCCTTTGCAAAGACACGATCACATAGTATTTATTTACTCCGTGTGAATGTGTACATACATCACTACAACAAAGTATCATTTCATATCACAATTGCAATTCTTATTTTGTGGATCAATCACTTTCAAATATATTTTTGTCAATCTTTATACAAAATTTAATTTCTTCCACTCTCTGTAATAATATTACACCTGGCTGAGGGAGAAAATCTTTATAAAAAACATGTACTGCCCAATATGCCCTGAGTATAACATATTTCAATGATAACATGTATTACCATACATTATAAAACAGACCCTTCCTCTCATCTCACACTCAATAAGCCCAAACCAGCGGGCTAATCTCTCGAGAGTATCATCACCCATAACAATCTGTTTATACTCAGGTAATTACAGATTATTAACGAATCGCTCCAACATGGCGTAGCAGCTCCTTCCTTAATATTGCTGGACATATATTTTTATCTCGCAACATAAACCATTTCAAGTTCTCTGATCTACAGACTCAAGGGGAAAGTAAGATCAAAAATCACTTTTGTGCAATATGACATGAAAAATACAATTTTGTCAATAATATACAAATTGCATCTACAGTCATGCTGATCTGAAGGTACATACCAAACCAAATATTTTACAGGTAAGAAAACTGTAAAGAGATTTAGATTATGGATAGTAAAACTACATACATAGAATCTGTCAAAATATTCAGATTGTGAGTAGGGAAACTCTAAAAATCTTTCAATAGAGATCTACAACACTAAATGCTACTTCAGTTTTAAATTCCAAAAGCTTTGCCTTTTCTCGTCAAAAGTTTTCCAATGTTTTCTAGAAACACATCCATTAGATTATAAAATCCACACTTCATAGTTATCAATAAAAACACTTTGTGAACAGCTATCATAGTCCTACAAAATGAAAGAATGTACAGTATATGCAATGAGAGAAAATACAACCTATGAATTAACACGAACAAGTTAAAAACAGTATCTTAAACAACTGCGATAAAATTCACCATATACCTCAAAACCATGAATTTGCTGTGGAATAGGTATTCTATTGAGGAAAAAAAATAATCGACATACAAGTATCACCTACCCAACGCATTTCATCCTTAAAACAAGGCCATTCCATCGTTATTATATACATCACTTACTTAATACAGATTTGAATGGCACATATTCATAGATTATATACAGGGGTACCCCTAATCAATTTGAATAGATTGTGTGAAGCTTATGTAACAGAAAGAGTAGCGGTACCTTGAATGCAGTCATTTGTGTTACACAGCTGAAAGGAAATTTTCAGCGTCAGATTTAGGATTGTCAAATATTAATTAAGTTACTAATGTCTAATATCTTTTCTGATTAGTCTAATTTGGTGAAAATTGAGAGAATAAAATCCATTAGATACATCATTCTTGATTATTCTTTTTATTACAATATCTATTTCATACAAACTGGGAATACCAGTGCTGGGATTAATTGGCTTCGAGACAATCCCATTCACAACACCGGTGTGATTGAAAACAGTTGTTTTAACATAGGAAATATGAATCTTAATATGTGTAGTATGCAACAAGGGCATTAATAAATACCATACATCATTTGTTTATTTACTTATGTAGATGACAATTCCTAAAGATCTGATATATATACAAACAAAATTTTAGCGACAGCATTAAATACCTTAACAATCTAACTAGTATACAATCATGATGAAGAAGGTATTCTAATTGGTTTTAGACATAAAAATGTACTGTTTTTACATTTTTGTTTCAAAAAATACAAATATTTCTTATATCCAAAATAAAACACATGTAACATTCTCATTACAAAGATTTTTGTTGAAATTTATGCACACTTTCGCAATTGAAAAGGAGTTCCTACAGAATTATGTGGTGTTATCATTTCAGAAAAATTCCTTCAAAATTATGCAGTGTTATCATAATTAAGATACATTATATCCGTTATTCCATTGATATTTTTCAGCCCATGACATCAATATTAAATCTGCACTAAAGTGAGAAACTATTATACAGATTTACAAGTTTACTGTTTAACCAGATTAAATTATGTGGTCCTTGAAAATAGCTTACACTTCGGGTATACCAATTAGTGTAAGCATTATATTAGTTCATCTTCTAAATGTCATTTCCCTAAGCATTGTGTTAAACAGGGCACTGAAATCCCATACAGGTACTTCTTCATACATCACACTGGCATAACTGACACGTTTGTGTCAAAACAATCCGAGTGTTAATAAAAGGTAGATATTTTGAATGGAAAGTGACTTATGCAAGAAGAGGGTATAAAGAAAGATTGTGAAGTGGAAAAAGAACCACCACTTTGGAATGACAAAATGTTTGTTTGCTTTGGAAACAAACCTCACAACATTGTTTTAACATTAAAATTATTGGTGCAGATTTTGTTTATTTTTAATTGAAAGCATATGCAAGAGTTGAGTGACAAAAGAACCCGCAACTTTCTAGCCAAGAAAATGTCTCATATTAATCAAAACATAATTGGTGGCTCTGAAGATATTTTTAACAAAAAGTGATTCTACGTTATTGAATCACCTCTAGAAAATACCAGGAATTCACCTGTCAAACGGTTCTTCTCAGAATTATAAATCAGTTAACATTTTGGCTAACAAGTAGAATATAACATACTCCAATCCCAGCATATAATAACATTGTCATTTCAAAATTAAACTTGCAAATCTTGTTTCTTAGTATTACAGTTAAATCAAATTCAGCTATAAAACTAACTGATTTTCAAAAGATTCCATTGATTTTTCAATAAAGTAGGTACAAATAAAACCAAATGAATGTATTGATTTTTCAGTAAAGTAGGTACAAATAAAACCAAATGAATGTGAAAAAAATAAACAAACATGAAAATTTGGAATTAAGTGGTATGGCATCACACAGCTAAAATGAAGGTACACATGAATATTTCCACAATAAATATGGTCATCTTAAAATGTTGAAATGTATTATGATCACTAATTTTCTGATATTTTAAAATAGTTTCTTTTAGTTAAGCAGTACAAATCTCTTAACCCTTCAACACTGAAGACTCTTGTTCTGCGGAGGAGTATATGCAGATTAATCTATTGACTGAGTAATACCGTTTCATGCTTGTAATTCATGTCAAAACATGAGGCAGCAGCAGAAAATAAGGAGGGGGTGATGAAAACAGGTCTGGTGTTATGGGTTATATTGAGAATGTTGATCACAAAATAATTGTAAAAGTGGTCATTGGTATGAGCTATATTATAAATGTCCATGCCTACGACACCCTGGTTTACTGGTCTGGCCCTCTAGGGTTGGTTGAACTAAACAGAAATTCTCCCTAGCCTACAGCAGGAAGCAGCTAGTATCTAACCAGGTTGACCAAATCATCTCAGTAGCAAACAATGAGTGCTTAATTGCAACAAAACACCCCTAAAACATAATTTTCATGATTTTGTCATCCCACATCAGGATGATACCTATTATTTCTTCCGAGTGTGCTTTTCAAGAGATGTACATGCTTGTATTTCAGGGTCAAAACAAAATCAACACTTTTAGAAAAATACAACAAAATCCAAACTTACGAACCAAATACTATTGATAAGAGTACATGTATAGACATCAGTTAACGATTTAATTCTAGAAACCAGTCAAGTGAAAATGGCAACAAGAACATTTCAACTGAGGCCCAAAAACAAATATTCATGCTGGAAAAAATTCCTACTCAAAATAACAAAATAAAAGGAAAATAAATATCTCGTGACACACAGTGGGACTAAAATTGATTTCACTATACTTCACTGATATAAACCACAAAAATCTGAATAAACAAATGATACATTTTCAAAAATATTCAATGGACTCCTGTCATTAAGAAATGAATCTTTCTTGTATGACAATAGGAATATAAATCTATGGTAGTCAGTCCACAGTTCAACTACATGATTTTTATGCTTTATCATTCGCTATTGATATGAAAATAAAACAGGTGTTACATTTGAGGATAAATTGCGATTTCCTGTTCATATGAAGGTAATTTTCACTGAAAATAATTGAAAGCTTACACCAAGATCAACAAGTGCAATCAATGATTGCGAAAGCTCACCGGCGGCAGCAATCACACTATGCATTCATTTTTTTATGTATGTATAATTAGCATGTCATTTTGAAATTGTATGTCACATAATATCGCTCCTAGACCTCTAATGGATGTGGACTTACAAGCTTTCCAAAACTAACCCCCTAAATCTATAAAGTGGGTTTTTGTGTCAAAAAAAGTAAGTCCACTAAATGGTAAAAAGGCCAAAAACAAATCACAAATTTTTTTCTACATGATTTTGCCACAGCATCACTCCTGGATCTCTAATGAATGTATAAACCAAATAAGAAGGGCATGAGGTGTATACTTTTGGACTTACAAGCTTTCCAAAAACTTACCCCAAAAACTTTAAAGTTTTGGGGTGGGACGCCGACGCGGACGCCGGGGTGACAGCGTTAGCTCTCGGTTACTCTTAACCGGTGAGCTAACAAGAGTGACATGGGCAGAAAAAGATACCCTGTCAAATGCCATATAGAGTTATTTTTAATTATCTTGCATTGAAATAATATTTGCATCACATTTTGAGTGGTTAGGTGGGATGCTTTAACCCTCACCTTTCACAACAAAGTCAATACGTGTATTTAGTTTTCTGTTTGAGGAATACCAGGAGTTACTGTCTCCAATTCATTAAACACAACTTTATATCATGATTATAAAGCCTACCAAGTTTCAAAGAAATCAGTCAAAAAATGCAGGATCTCTGGACAAATATCAAATACTGAAAAAAACTTGCAAAATAGTGGAATGAAAATGCCTTTCAGGGAAGCACAATTATACATCATGGCCTATAAAATTTTGAAAGAAACCATGGAAAATGTGGGAGGAGATCTCAAGACAAAAATCAAATACCAAAATGAACAAAGAGCAATTTTTTTTGCAAAATTAGTCAAATCAAAATTTCTTTCAGGGCAAAACAACTACACATCATTATTATAATGTATACCAAATTTGGTCAATAAATGAAGGGGATCTCCGGACATATAATTTACCCCAGACAGTCGGCGCCATACCCTAGTACTCCCGCCAAATTTGACGGGCGTATAAAAAGAGGCACACACCTAAAGGACATCAGGGTGAAATTTGAGAATCTTTGTTAAATTTGAGAATCTTTGTTAAACATATAGCCATATACACCCTTGCTTTGATGCAGATGGAGATTCATGCAGGTTTAACTAAAACGTAGAACAATTTTTGTCCAAAAACCCATTACATCTTTGATCCTCCAATAACAAACGTTCATGCAGAATATCAGATAACCAAACAGACCTAAGCACAAAAATAAATCCTGTGTTAAATATTTAAATCAGGCATATCTTAATTTGCAAGGGATTGTTTATTGAAATCTGTTCAAAATGTGGGATGACTCCTTAAATTGTTTTAGTGTCAGGGAATAATGTGTACAACCTATAAACTGTTACATAATCCAATCAACCACTGACATAGAAATATATATGAATGCTATTGAAAGAATTTTGGAATGAAACAAGAACAGGTCATAACAAATATCAAGACATTCCTCAAAATATCATTTGCATTCCTTTGACACTAAGGTTCTTGAACCTACAATCTGACACATACTTCAGAAGTAGTACATCGTAAATACTGCACAGCAGATTGTCTAGCATGTATGCAAATGAAACAAAAGCTGCATTCAATGATGAAATTTAAATTTCACACCAGTTTTGATCTTTGACCTTAACTTTTGACCTTGACATTGAAACAAGGATAAAGAAATGATTTATCATGTGTGAAAAAGCAAGTTAATCAACAAAATTAGACTCTGGACAAATAATATTAATTAACTTTTCGGCCTTTACTTTGACCAAAATCCTGGATAACAGGTGATGATCATTATGTCTAACCAGTGTCATTTGAATGTATCTTTGATTTGGTTTTCTCTTCAACTGGTGACCTTGACCTTGATATGGTTTCCTCTAAATAGTTTAATGGAACAGAAGCTATGATAATTGACAAGGAGATTGGCATTGCCATGCTATAATACAGTCCATTCAGAGAGCTTGAACAGTAGTTTTACTGTATACTGTACATGTACTAGATATATTTAGCAGTGGAAACAAAGATTATCAACAGGTCATAACACTACAGCCTGTAATTCTGTTTTATTATAACTTTTTCATGCGAAGTTATCCTTTTTAATAGTATACGGGGAAAAAAAACTAGGTTTTAACCTATTTCAGTGATGAAAAAACTACATGCACAGTTGTAATGCTTGTAAAAACGATGAGACAAAAAACCAACTAGGATGAGTACTGAAGCCTGCTGATAAATATACTAGTCAGCTTCTTACAAGGTCAAACTCTAAATTCTGAGGAAAAATATAATTCCTTCCCCAAAAGCAGGCTTCACCTTTCTCAAAATACAATTGAAATTGATTGACCTAGCATGATTTAACAGAAAACCTTTCACTACAAAAAATAAATCAAACCTACATACAAATTCATATTGACTTAAGAAAAGTATCTACTAATAATCATGATCATCATATAAATATATACTACTTATAATATTGCAGATGAAACAATTTCTTATCAAACCAGTGATAATACATTCTGAGTGCAGTAAACAATGAAAATCTACTGAGAAAGCATGTTTAAAGGGAAACCAATATGCATCAACTTAACAATTGTAAAAAGAAAATAAAAATATTTTGTTTTCTGTGTGAAGAATTGTTCACTAGGAACAATAGCACTAACCAAGTAGAACTATGTGTGCAGGATAAACTTGACTTTGTGGGCACTTCATTATCAAATATAATCGGGGAAAGTACCCTACACCATTATCACATGTTCCTTCTGAAACAATAACAAACGCATTCCAAGTGTACAATCATTCTCAACAGAAAAAAAATCAGAACATAATTCCAACAAAATGACATAATAAAATCTATAACAGAGATGAAAATGAGATGATTAGCACTTTTCAAGTCAATTTTCATTTTTAAATTTGAAAATCCTAAATGAGTCCATTATTACAACCTGTTGTATCCTGTGCTTGATCGTGGTACTTGTGCATGGCACACAGGACATTCCATAATCTTCGTAATGCACATTTCACAAAACACCTGATGACCGCATTGTAACCTGGTTGTGACAGTCCTATCCTTCTCTTGACATCTTAAGCACTTAACATTCTGATGGTGGAACATTATTAACTGAAATAGAAAAAGAGAGTTCGGAATGAGTTCAAAAAGTTAATAAATGGGTAAAACTAAATTACATTGAAAAACATGCATACCGGGTATTGCTAAAGCAATTCATGCAAAAAATAGTATCAGTGACCTTGACCCTTAAGCACTAACTTGTCGGAGATATTAAGGTCCTTTATCATTGTGTTAAGTTTGATCAAAATCTCTCAAAGAATGAAACTGCTAATGAGCTGACAATCTTTGGCATTAGGTACGTATATATGGAGAGGAAACCTATAGTCACTCAGTTTCAACGGTAGGGGACCAATAAGTATATGTGATTAATTGTGATCAAGTACTAAAATGACTTCAAATCCAGACCGAGTTGCATGAGGACCAATCAGAATCACCTCCATATTTTACGTCATGGCTGAATGGAAGAAACAATACATGTACTATACTTTCCAAAGTGCTGTCCTTATGAATAACACTGCAATCCTTTAGGTTGAAAAATACATACATAGGGTAAATGGGATCACACACTCATTCTTTTTCATGTATAGACCCTGGCACTAAAGAGACAGGGGTAGTTGTTAGACCTTAGTCAATCCATATAATGTGCTGTTGTATTTTACATCACATCCAGCAAATGTGTCCTTCATTGTGGAATCTCAACATTTTCAAAATTTTATGATGCAAGGACAAAGTGCTAGAATATGCAGGAAAATATAAAATGCCCGGGCTGAATTTTGAATGTTCAAACCTAAAGCTTAAAGAGGCTAAAGGTTGAAAAGTCTAAATTTTTAAGATGAACAGAAGGGTGTCAAATAACATTTAAAGCAGATCCATCTCATTTCCTCGCAAGTTTACCTTAGTAACTTAAATCATCCTTTTGAGTAGCTTGCCCTGCGTTCCTTAAACCATTTCAATTTTTTTTTCTTTCCAACTTCATCACAAACTTTTCTGTCATATATAAACATTGTTCTGCTGTATATGTACCAGTACCTACCCCATCTAACGTTTTCAAATCTCGTGATAACTGCTGGTGAAGCTGTTGTAGTTGTGGGATTCCTAAGGATGGCAATTCATTCACTCTCTGAAGATATCTAATTTGTGGACCATTCTGTTTTGAATCAATTTCTTGCTGCAGCTTTTTGGCATGTATAATAGCCTGGAACATGACAAATGTATTCAAAGAATAAACATTAGAAAATAGAACGGTTCTGCTGATGAATACATTATCAAAATTTTAGATAGTATAAAAAATCTGCTGATGAATACATTATCAAAATTTTAGATAGTATAAAAATTGGAGCAATTTTTTTAACAGGGATATGTTGTCAGTCTGGACAATATGATTTGCATGATAGTAGGCCAGCTAAATAAATAAATTTTCGGGATAAAAGAGGAAAACAGGACAAACTGTTTCATCAAAACCCATTAAGTACTTTACCAAGTGTGCTGCAGACAAGGTAAATGTTAAAAAGAAAATATGATAAAGTTGTACAAGGGTGGACAACACTGTAAATGTTTTTTGTAGAGGTAATGAAAGTAAGAATTCTCTACATGCTGTTTCATTAAGCTTGTAGTAGCATAATTTTTAAAAATATTTTTTTGGGAGTATCACCCGACATCCAGAAACTTACCTCATCCCGCTGTTTGACAGCATGTAATCTGTCATCATCACAATATTTGGCTTTTCTTATCGATTCTTCAGCTTCTTTTTTCCATGCTTCACAAGCCTATTAAACATGTAATACAGACAATATAATTAAACAGATTATTTAACAGGAATACAGAGCAACCCGCTTATTTGCATAGCCCTTTTTCCATGACAAAATATGCAAATAACCGGAGTATTCGTATAGGCGGACTTGGGTTTTGGCCCCTCTTATACACTATGTAGATCGTCAGGTAGGTATTCAAAACGGGCGCTATATGATTGTTTACGTTATTTGCATTAAAAACATATTTTAAAATAAACATTATTTAAAATATAAGAGTAAATACGAAATAAATGGGTTGTTATTCTTTGTAAATGTACAAATATTTGCATATACATTTGTACTTCATCGTTTACTACTTGTCACTCCGAGTCTGTGGGTCCGAAATCGGTTATACACGCGTGGGTTGGCACTACGATGTACAATGTGATCGTTTCAATAAACATTCATTATCGTCTTGAGATGTGTTTTGTTCCTGCTATGAGTATATTAGTTGTTTGATCATAGATAATGAACTGCTTAAGCAATAGACTGTCTTAAATGACCGTGAGATGTGCATTGTCGTTTGGGTTTGTTTTCGAAAATGGCGCACACACACAAAGAGTTGTCGTTCCTTACACATATGCCCCCACAATGCAACGCGCCTAGTAAACAATCATGGCGATCGCAACCTGCCTCAGCGAGTGTTCAAGTGCACAGAACACAGGTTTGGATCGATGTTATAATAAATAAACAAATCTCATCAAAAGATGAGACATATCAATATTTTATTCAGTAATTCTTCTTCATAATGCTACTGATATGGTCTGGATAATAACTAAATGTCGATATCGATGCATCGAACATAACCTGTTTTGACGAAGTGGGAACCAATGATTTGATAACGTTGTACATCGTGTCGAATCAATATGTAAGTTAAAAACACTTTTCATAAAACTATAGCTATACATAAATTTATTAATTGAAACAAACAATATTAAAGTTTAATGTATTTTACTTCATTTTATATTGTTACAAAAAAATTATAGATAAAATGGATGGCACAGAATGAAATGAGTTACTAATAGTATATCAGTGATAATTCACTTATGAAGGTTACTTATTTGTACAAATTTAGCCATCACATTATAGCGGTAATTATATAAAAATTCTAATAAAAGTTTAATTGAAAGAAATATATTGACAAGCTTATATGTTTAAATCTTGAATTATTTCATTTATTCATTTAAAAAAAAAAAATTCATTTCTAGAATTTTACTCAATTTCAGATTGATCTCATATTGATGAGTGAACATTTTTCTTGTCATAAAAATTATAATTTTCTTCTGACAATTTTGATTCTTAAATGATTTTAAATAAATTTAAACCACCTGTTTCAGTTACACGGAACCAGAAAAGTTTCTATATATGTGATTTAAATGAGCGATACCTATTACCACGCAGAAAAACAGAAATGGCCTGAACAGTGAGTGTACCATGATGCAAGATAAAAATACCGAACCGTGCAATTTATACCACTATATATCATACCACAGATTACCGTTGCAGCACTATGAAATACAAACTGAGGAATGGGCATTTGGACAAAACGTTTATAATTAGCCTATATACAGACAACAGATGTGGTTGCCCAAACAGTTTTTATTTGGGTCAGTAATTCTGAGCTTTTTCCATGTTTTGTTCCAATTTTAGTCACCACAGGCGATTGTTTGTTTGTTTTTGTTTAACATCCTTTTAATAGCCATGGTCATTTAAGGACGTGCCAGGTTTAGGAGGTGGAGGAAAGCTGGAGTACCCGGAGAAAAACCACCGGCCTACAGTCAGTAACTGGCAACTGCCCCATGTAGGTTTTGAACGTGCAACCCAGAGGTGGAGGACTTGTGATAAAGTGTTGGGACACCTTAACTACTCGGCCACCACACCACAGGCGAGTGGGCGACTGGCCAGATTAAGCACTGCTCATAAAATGCACTCATCACTTAATTTAAAGGAAAACTATAAGTTCCAAGTAAAATACTTTGAAAATGGACCTGTATATATAGTTGGATGTTTGTTGGGTTTATGTCAGGGTCATTTTGAGGTGGGTCTTGTTGTAGTAGTTGGTGGCTACCTCATTGACCAACATATGGGAGGCCTGTACCATGCCATCCAGAGCAATTAGGGTAAAGAGTCTTGCCAAAGGACAGCACTACAAGCCATTGCATAAGCATTATCCTCAGGTTGGCAGACAGGCCATGATGAGATTGAAGAATATGAATCGTGCAGCATAAAAAGAAGGTCGAATTCAGCTTTCATGCAAATAGAACATCAGCTTCTTCAATGGTGTACTTTCACCAGGAGGCATGGACTGAAAATTCTTTTTTGTAAGCCATACTTGAGGACAGATAACATATCTTTCTATATCTCCTGCCAACTTCACAGGGACTAAGATATGTTACCGGCTGTTTTTGTGTTTTGTCGGGAACTTACATGTTACTACACAAGAGTACGTCATCGATACAAAGCTTGCCTTATATCAATATACTACGCACTAGAATTAGGGGGAGAGTTCACCAACTTGAATCTATATTGCCGTACATGTATACCTTTTTAACAAAAAAATATTGCAATATTTAAAGGTAAAATAGACAGTTTAAATTAAAGGGGCATTCCTTCGGACATCAGAAACATTCACAATTTCTATTGATGAAATCTATGTCCAAAAGCTGATTATATGAGTGTTCGTGCCTACATGCAATGAAATTAATGCCGAAATGTACAACAAAAGGCCTATCGCATACAAATACTGTAAGAATTTGCGGTAATTAGTGATACTTCGGGTCGAATTAAGAATTTTCAGGACATAATAATCAAGAACTTTGTTTTATCTTGAGAGTGAAACTGCCTTATAAATGTTAAGATTTTAACTTTTACTACTTGAAAAAATACATATTTTCGAGTAAGTTCAATTTTGACGACCTAAGTTTATTCATATGAAGGAATGCCCCTTTAAGGTTTTGCATTGTAGAAAGCATTGAAATTATCATTATTATGAAATATATTTGACTTAATGAAATAAAAGTTAACCCCCACAGCAACTCTCAAATCATAAGGGAGTGTATAGTAACAGGATAGTAATAGTTAATCCCCATAGCAACCCTGAAACGAAATATTAGAATCCTAATACAATTATAAAGGAGCTTACTTATGCCTTTGAACATGAACTTTTGAAGACCAACACTGAAACCAACATAAGGGTGACAATATAAGCCCCCCCCCTTTATTCAAAAGGCAAGCTTTAAATGAATCTCCATGTACAGAGAGAAAAGATTGTTTGTTTGAGTTTTACGGCCCATCGACAGAGAGAAAAGATCCAGGCTACACACCATTCGATGTCCTTTGGAAGCTTCAGATATTGTTTGAATATCACTTACACACTTGGCCTGTGAGTAGGCCTGTTCCCAATGTTCCAGACGAGTCTTGTTGTGTGTGAACTCATCCTTCAACTTCTGCAGCTCTGTGGCTTGGGCACTATTTGACAGATTTGATGAGTAGGACGAGTACAGAGGAGAGTGGGGACCACCAGGACCATTCCGCGGTGACATCGAATTAAAATCCGAGTAAGAAAATTTGTTGTTTAAATACGATGAACTCTAAAATAAGAAATAAATGTAAGATAATGTAACGACTGATGAAAATTTGAAACTGAAAAATGTCTTTAAATATATATAACTATGTCAAATTCTGATTTTAACATACAGTGAACCCTCGATAATCCGAACACCTTCGTTCCCAGTCCAAACCGTCCGGATTACGAGTTTTCCGGACTGCCGAATTTTGTGTACCAGGTCAAAAAAATTGTCGTGTAAGAGTTATCTCCCTTGATTATATACAATCCGGGACGTTTCATAAACACGTCTAATTGTCAGACTTTTTAACAATAAATATACTTATGTTTCTGATATGATTCTTTTTGTTTTGTTTTGTAGAAAGTAAAAAATAAACTGTTTTTAAACGAACATGTAAAGTGAAAGTTGTTTTATTTATAGCGGGCATATGTGACCTACAAACAACACACATGTGTCACGTCCCGGAGGTTCACAAACAAGTAGAAATTACAAACTTTAAATACCTTAAATCACATACCCCGATTTTACAACTTACCGTCAGTCTATGTTTTTTATGATTTTTACGTACATGTACCAGAAACCCCAAGCTATCTATTTAAAAGTACGCGACACCAGCGAGAACTACCCAAGATGTCCAATAATTATTCAACCCGTATTCACTTAACAATGTGACGCTTAGTTAAGTATCAGAAGACTATTGACTAATTTGTGTGTAATCAACCCAGTTCTTGTGATCACTGCTTAATACGTAAATGTGTATGTAATTAATAACATGCAACTTTCAACGAGTCGTCGTTTCACGTAACGTTAACGGTGTTACAATGCCGATATCCGTGTTTACCCAATACAAGTGTTAATGATGTTAAATACCGATCATAAATTGAACTGAATGTTTGTGCATAAATTCTGTAACAATTAGGTCGTAGAGAAAAAGCACAGGTAAACACCCGGGGCTATGACCTGGCAGCGGTCGCTATGACTACGCAGTGTCAAGCAATATTCTGTACAGCTGTTGACACGGGTGACTTGCCCCGACATTTTTTTCTCCTCGTGGTGAAAAAATCGTCCGGATTATTGAGGGAAATTTACTAATGAAAAGTATGTTCCGTTCCCAAAATGGGCTTCCGGAATCGGAATCTGAATTTCCGGACTGGTGAGTACAAATAACGTTACGGAAATCCGTTCCCGTTCATTTCTTTCCGGACTGTGAGTTTTCTGGACTATCGGCGTCCGGATTATCGCGGGTCCATTGTATCTTGTTGTGAAAACAGACAGTGAATTTGAGACCAATCTATTGAACGTTTATTAGCACATCTAGTACCCATACAAATATATAGATCAAACAGGAACGCTATACAATATTTCAAAAAACATATTTTTCATGCAAGACAACAATACTATTACAGAAGTATTATCAGCTTATTTACTTGCATTTAGTGAACTAAAGCAGGTACCCTGCTTGAGATCACATGATTCAGTACTTACATTATCCGATTCCTGTTTGGTAGGTGGTGGCATTGATAGTATAGGGAGATTAAAACTACCATACGGTGATGGTGGAGACTGAGAAAGGCTACTGATACTTCCTCTAGGGAGACCACCTGGTGGTATACCAATCGGAACAGATGAAGGTCCGAACCCTACAAAACAACATGTATTTCAGGTCATTAAACAAATAACACCTGATGTAATAATATTTGGTCATCCATGGGATTTGTTAGAAAAGAGACTCAAGACCACTTACTTGGAAAAACATTTATCTTTTAACACAAGGTATAATTGGAAACTGCCCTTGTATTTACACTCTTTGCTTGACAAATGAAACATTTTCGAAAATTGCAATGATTGGACATATTCTGAATCATCCAAGCTCCTCATTTTAGAAAATTACCATGTTATTAACTTTACAAATGATAAAATCAGTCGATTTCAGTACATTTCACTTACCTGATGACGGGATACCTGCACTCAGCGAACTGCTTAAGGAGTTTGTGTCATTGTCTTTGTCTACATCTTTGTCAATGCTGTTGACATCTATATCATCCAGATTAAGATCTTCTAGAGCATGACCTTAAAAACAGATAAAATGTCAGGAAGTCAATAAACACATACAGAATGTTAGGAAGGCATGGTTAATACTCAGTAGCCACCTTTCAAATGGAAAGACAAGTAGTAAATGTATAATGTGGATACCGTTTAAAAAAACAATTACTGCAGTTCTTTATAGGGTTCATACCACAAAACATTGACACATTTTTCATGTAAAAAGGTACACTACAGAAATGTTTTATCAAATATAGGGATACATTGTGTCATGTCTGAAATCACTGTAGTACTTCATAAGATATACTTGACTCAAAATCAGATGCTAAAAATAAATCTGATAATTCTACTAAGAAATCAATCCTAAAATATAGATTCATACATTTAGAGATAAAAATTAACCAATTGAATGGAAATATGCTTGTCAAAAAGAAAAATTAACCTTAAATTGCTTTACCTAAGAATCACTCCACATGCACAGTATCCAAAGAAACAAAACTGAATAAACAGATTATTGTTTTACCTAAAACCGACTCCAGTGTCCATAGCAATGAAACTGAAGACAGATTTTTATTGTACCTAAGACGGACTTCACAGTATCCATAGAAATGAAACTGAAGATAGATTATTGTTTTACCTAAGACTGACTCCACAGTATCCATAGCCGGATAGAAGGAGGGAGTGGATGTGGACATGGTGGAAGTCGTGGTTGCAATGTCACTTGTAGGGTAGAATGCTGGAGCAAGCGGAGACATGTTGGACGACGGAGAAATAGTCTGTTGTACTCCTATGCTTCCCAGAGAGCTGGACAATGTTGTCATACTGTTGTTTCCGTTGTGATTTAGTGAATGTACTAGCACTAGGTTTTGTTTCCTCTTCAGTTTTTCTGTTAGTTCTAAAGAGTTATCATTGTCTATAGTCGACAGCTGCTGCCACAGTTTTGTCTGCAAATGTAATTTTATACTTTAATATTTGACCTTCAAACATGTCAATTTTTATAGAATGTCTCATTATTTCAAGGAAATTTGAGAAAAGTGAAGCTACTCTTTTTTTTTTAACTTCTTTTTCATATATATATATAAAAGTATGATTTCCTCGTTCTTGTCACAAGTTTAAGTTTATATCTTCTTTTTTGCCCCCCCCCCCCCCCCTTTATTAACACTTCATTTTTTTCTATCCATTTGATGAGAAACCAGTTTTCATATATAAAGATTTCATGTGTTACTTTCCATATAATCTATCAACTTTTGAAATTTGGAATGACCAATCCTTGTTACACTTACCTGGAAATCATCTCGCTCCGATCCAGGGGCTTTCTGACAAAACCAGGCACTACTTAGTTCCGAATTAATACTGCTTGATGTGCTACCAGATCGACCTTTCCCAATTGGCTCAGGCATCGGACTGCTCGTGTTGCTGTTTATACTTCCCTGTCCATTGTTATGCTGTAATACAGGAATACACATTATCACAAGAATATGTCCATTCTTTTTTTGCCCTCCACACGAAAGTTATCAAATTATTTTCTGGATTCATGAAAAACATGCATTGGCTGCTGTAAACTAGATAATCTGCTCAATAGGACGTTTCCCATCAAGCTGCACAGACTGATTCCAATTAAGATTTTTTATACCACATCATCCTTCAATTCTGAATGTTTTCTTTCAGGTATACAATCGCTATACAATATGAATACCTGCTTGCCAGAAATAATCATTCTTTGCAAAGGTCTATAGATAACTCTGTTATTATAAAAGGATTAACAGGCATTTTTTCTTTTGGGTACTATCCTTCTGCTCAAAGGGGCTCAACACATTTCAGTTCAACAATTACACACAAAATTCCCTTAGACCAATGATAAAACTTGAAACAAATATTAACTTTTCAATAATGATCTCATTTAGTTCCTTTGGGGTAGAGTTACCAAGAATAAACAATTCATATTTACTTACATTTGGAATACTGTTGCCTCGTTCTTTACCTATTGGATCTGGAAATTTTGATGACCCATTTATATTTTGAATCTGAAACAAAACGACAATAACTCCTGATTTTCTGCTTCCTTATATCATTAGGCATCTTTGATTTATTAGTATGGGCGTCCATTGCATAAGAAGTACTTGTTATAGTACTATGACAAAGTAACAAATAATCAATTTTCATTTTTGCACATTTTATCAACATTCTGATCAACTTTTCATACTGTACATCATAAGATTTCCTATTTTTTTTTTTTTTTTTTGAAAAGTGGGAGTGGTGTGGAGCGAGGACTTATTATATTAGTGATTGTAAACCTAATTCCAAAAGTCTTTATATAGGAAGGGGAATTTTTGTCGATCAGGGGCTTACTGCCAGTCATGTTTGGCAATTTCAACAGTTTGATTTATTTTGTTTAATGTCCCTAACAGCCAGGGTCATAATTACAACAGAGCACATGTGCATAATTACATTAACTACTTAAGAGATGTCATTGTTGACAGATTGGAGTAGGAGCAATAAAGACAAACCTATGACTCCGTCTTCTTTCACTTGCCGTATGATATACAGTATTAAGAAAGTAGAATAACATCATCTGCTTCGGTTGATTTAAGACTAATGAAACAATGTATTCATTCATAAGGTTTTACCAACATTTCAGATTTAAAAGCGAAATTGTTCGGTAAGATCTGACCTTCAAACAACAATCTCAAGATTGATATATTCTGAAAGTAGTGCATAGTTGTCATATAATGTGTAGTCCATTTCAGGATGAATGCTGGGGTAAGAACCTTGGCAGCTGAAGGTAATACAAGCTCGAGTAATATTCATTGTATTTGTGAGACATGAACATATTGTGTTTGGTAGAGTGCCTCCCATTTACTGAATTTGAAGTCCTTGTATAATTATAGTTATATTAAATCTGTAGTATAGTGCTGCTTTAACTGCATTATAATGATAAAGTCAATACATTTTTTCCAATATATATAAACTTACTTGTTTTACATTTTGATTTTACTTTTCTCTGTTCTTTAAATTTCTATTCAGTTTCACATTTTGTGTTTCTCTGTCTTTTAAATTCTGTACTTACTTGTTTCACATTTTGAATTCCTTTTGCCTAAATTTCTACTTTCTGTATTCACATTTTGATTTTTACCAAATTCTGTATTTACTTGCTAATTTCACATTTTCATAACATAAATTCTGAACTTCAACTTTTAGTTCAATAATATTGATTTTCTCTACCCTAACGTTTTATTTCCAGTTTTCATATTTGATTTTTTTTCTTTCCCAAATTTTGAACCAGGTTTTACATTGTATGTTTCCTTTCATAAAAAGTTGTCTTTCAACTTAATGGTTTTTTATTTTTATTTTTCCTAAATTTAATGCTTACATGTTTCAAATTTTATTTTCTTCACCTGAATTATGAACTTACTGGTTTCATACTTTGATTTTCCTTCCCTAAATTCTGTACTAAAGCAGGTATTGAATCTGTATTTATCTGCATCAGACCACTCTCCATTGTCATAGATGGCAATACGGTAGATACAAACGCAGCCAAGGAGTTTTCACTTGTGGATAACAGGTTCCTATCTGTAGTTATTTCCTCTGCAAAAGGAAGAAACTTGTTCATTATCTACAATTATCATTTTACACAACAAATTTCAAAAGAAAACCTTATAATGCTTAACACCTCACTCCCCTTATGAAAGAATGATGATCTGAAAATGGTGGGAATAGATATACATCAAAACATGGTGAATGCATCCCAGCCATTTGTTTGAGTTGAGCTGTTTTTTATATACATTGACATTTTCTGAATATTTTCAATAAAATATCAATTATAACTGGGTATAACATGGAATAAGGAAAGTTAATTGTGAATAGAAAGAGCTATTTATATAAATTTGGTTAATTGTTTTCAACAGTGTAAATTATTTGATGCAGTCTTAAACAATGAAGGATGCTTTAGAATTTAGTTGCTGGTTTACTGCCTTCATGACTCAGCTCATTGCTAGATTTATCTCTCTGACTATTGTCAATGTTCTGTCAGCAGAACTGATATAGGATGCAAAAGAAATATCTGATACACACGTTCAACATGAGCGAAGGCACAAAACAGTCCCCTAGGGCAGTATCCAGTCTGCACCATATCATTGCATTTGGTTGATTTGTAAATCTGAAACACAATGTAAACTCAATTTACAACTTAATCACTAGATGAATCAATCAAGTTCTTATGATGATCTGGAACCAAGGTACAAGATTTTCTTCTAGAATGGGTTTCAGGAATTTTTCTAGGGATTTTGATAAGGAAGCAATGAAACAGTGGTAAGGTATGAAGGTTGACCCAAGAATAATTTGATTGACCATTATTTTCTATCAACAGAAACATTTATCTTGACCTTTTAGCTTCATATCTGAAAAGTACTTTGGGTAAAGGGTTAGGGAACTTCCCACAGAGAAACCTTCATGGTATGAAGACTTCCTACCACTGCAAATACAGAGGTGGCATTATTGTCTCAATGACTCTCTAAAAATCTTCAAAGATTTTAAGATATTTTTTTTGTGTCTACAAAGAGGGTTGGGATATTATGTCTTACAAATTTTATATTGGTGGGGTTGGATACTACGTACCTCTGGGTGAAACTGTTGCTCTGTCCTTGTGTGACAATATGCACAATTGTCACCATTCTCACACTGCATAGGGTCTCCCCAGTCATCTCCATGTTTAACATTGGGACAAGGGGTTGATCTATGAAAAGCAAGTGCATAATTATCGTGATGCAGATAGTCCAGAAGCATATTGGATTTATGAAGGTTAAGTAATCAATTTAAAATCAAATCCCATTCGAATTCATCAAAAGTTTTATATCTGCTCTGCACTCATACATAAAACCCTCTCACTGCAAAATTGATCTTCTTCCATTTTAACATAATTAAACAAGAGTATGTCTATGTCTATCACTATGGCAGAACAATATGACAGCCCACAGCAGTGAAGCATCAACTGAAAGTCTCACATATAGCAGTGATGTAATTAGAATACTTCTGTAAACAAATTATTGATGTAAATATATATACAGTATATGGTGAAAGTGGAAAGGACACATGACCTTTTATCTTTTTAATGTTTTAATGGTATAGGTTTTTTCTTCCATCTTTACCTATATTTCAAACCAAAAGAGGCCATTGAATTTGAATAATTATGAACTTATTTTAACCCAATATTAAATTCATCTATTATCCAAATGCATTGAAACTATAGAAATCTATTAATGTTCCTTATGACAGCAGTCAGCTTTCAAATTTTAGAAATAAAATGTCTTTGTGTACAGCATAATTGACAATTGTTTAACAAAATCCAATTTTTTTTTATTAAACTAGAACGTAGTTTGTTAAATCATAAAATAGTCACCTGTATTTATGCTTCTTTGGGCTTCTTCTTCGGTCCCGTGAATTATGATTTGATGGACATGCATATCCTTGTCTACAAAGCCGTGGGGGTCTTTTACATTGCTCGGTTTTATAGTTTGCCAACACATAATTTGTATCTGGAATGTAAAATATCATAATTATATGTACATCACAGAATCATGAGGCATCTAGATGCTATCTGATTTATCATGCCAAACATATGAATCCATGCATGTAGATAATCATCCAAAGATCTAACAAGCATACAGCTTCAGATTTTACTATCCATAATCAAAATCAGCCAGAAGTTTTCAAAGATTTACCCTAAAAAACAAACATTTAAGGTGAAGACAATTTTAGTCACAAACAAACTAGAAATATGTTAAGTTAATTCAAGTCCCAAAAATGATAAATTACAAATTATATATAAAGCAATGGAGGATATTATCATCAGGGGAAGTTATTGTCAGTTTTTACTTTTCTCCTAAATATTTCAATAAATGCTGCAATAGTGCTGCAACGATACGCTTCGAATTCCCTCGAGATACGATACATATCACAGTAAATTTACAGCGTGCCCCATTAGTTTATCATGTCAGGGGTAAAGTGTACCCCTCCTCTGAAAATAGGAGAGATACAAACATAAATCCAGGGGTACTAGCACAAATTCACTTATCAAGATTACTTAGTTGTACAAATTTAGCCATCGCATTACCGCTGTAACTATAAAAATGCTAATAAAATTTAATTGAAAAAAAAATGGAAAAAAGTGACATGCTTCTTATTAGCAATAATAGTTATACATTGACACATTGGGTTAATATATGTTCTACAAAGATGAGTTATTTTTCTCTTGAATGATCTAATTTAAATCTTCTAAAATTCCACTCAATTTCCAACTGATCTTAATATATTGATGAGTGAACATTTTTCTTTTGTGGACGGCTCCAGGTTTTATGCAGGATAAACATGAACGGTGTACGCCATACGATCTGTAGTAAAATTGCTTCTTTAATGAAGTAGCGAGAAACATGAATTTATTCAGGTTAGAAAATAACCTAGATCTGTGAGTTAAGTTAAATGATTTCTTCGACGAATATGTCCATTTTGGGAACCTTTCTGACCTTATCTTCTTTCAGACAATGTTTGCAAGGAGATAACATTGCCCTGAACAATCCTCACCTCATATTTGTCCGACGTTCTTAGGTCACTTAAAAGTACATCATCTTTTCCCTATCGATATCCAAATCTCAAAGCAAACATTGGAATGTTTGTGATATATGTGAATTTCTACAATGATTGCTAAGTTGACCCACTTTCTGTGTATATCCGGCTTCTTAAATGTCATAAAATGGGCCTGACAATAACTGTCGCAATTTGGAACAATGGAGGCAGTTTTATGGTTAGTTTTAAATAATCCATCTCAAATTATTTCCGATGATTTTTGCCTTGATGACATATTTTTAAACACTTTAAATGCAATGTTCTATGTATGATACAAAAAACATTTCAAAACTCATGAAAATATTGACAGTGACGATCACTGCCTTCACCGGTAATGAAGTAATCATGCTTAATGATAATACCCTCCAGTGCTGCATAAAATCATCATTTGGGCACTAAAACCTCATCATTCATTAATGAATATAATCCGACTGGAATAGTACTGTGAATTGACAAAATCATATTGTGAAAATTTCAGTATACAGCTTTATTTAAGTTTAGGACAAATAAAGAGATCTCAATCCTGTAAGTACCAGGGTGTAAAGGGGAGACTTTCTAAGTTGGTGGAATTTTTTTCAGTGTTTTTCAAGTCACATTCACATGCAATGCATGTGATGATGTGAGTGTCATCTTCTTGCAACAAGTTAAACTAGTTAATCCATTTTTCATGAAATGTCTTCTGTGCAGTTTGCATGCAATCACTATTTTTTATCCTTGTATGCTTTTCATGTCATATAAGATCTAGCAAGCAATGTTTTCTGTGCCATGCTTGAATGGTGATGAAAGGAGAACGCTGATCATTGGTTAACCAATCAGGATTGTTGAACCATGAACTCTTCTTTTGCTTTTGATATATTAAGTCTGTGTAATTATTAATGGTCGGCAATAGACAAACAAATGCTATGGGTCAGTATGGCTTGTACGTTTTTAAAATGCAACATGCAAAACATACTGCAGTACGTGAATGGGAATGCTGTTTGGGCACTAACTTGATGTGTATAAAGTTTTGAATCGAAAGGGAAATATCCTTAGAGAGAAGCAGATGGCCGGAATCCAATTTAGCAGCCAAACAAATGATTTTTGCAAGTATGAACAGAGACAAGCTTTCCAATGACTTAAAATGAGTTAGTGTCTACCTCATATTAGCACTAAGAACAGCACACACCTACCTTCCCAAAAAACACAAACCACGCACCTTAGATCTACATCCAAGATTACATGGCTGACACCAAACTGAACTAGCTATTGCCCCCCCTCCATTTAGATATGTTTCAAATAAGATTAAATTACTTACCATTCCATCTAGGATCTTCGGCCAAAATTTTTTCTTTTTCTAAACTGCTAGGTGTTCCTGATTGTGATAGTGATGAGCTGCCACTTGCAATAGAGCTCTTGTCTACATCTATAGACTGTAATTCTCTCACATCATATGCAGGAGGTCTTAAGTCATTAGCTCCATGGGCAAATGCACAATGGGGACCATTTTTCACACAGTTCCCTTTAGTATCTGTTTCATACACACAGGTGCCAGTTTTATAATAGCGTAAATGATATCTTCTTTCTGTATCTCCTGCAGTTCTGTGTAAAAATGGGCAACTGCAAACGAAAATGGTATTGGAATTAGTTCTGAGCCAGTTTCTAATTCATTTATCCATTTCATCTTTATATCTAACATTTGATTTCATAATGAAATAATTACAATTCATTTCCTGAGTTGTTTTAAAATTTATGCATCATAGAATTTGGCACAATTTTTATTTTTGTGATTTCAGTAAAACGTCCATTTAATAGGTGAAAAACACTAATGAAAAACACTGAAGTATTTCATCTACTCTGGGGTCATTTTTAGCAACTTTTTTATTTCAAGTAAATGTATTTAATATGTCTATTCACTTTTCAGAATAAAACCGTTTTTTGTTTTTGATGAAATTTTATTCGGAAAGGATATTGCTTAACGTTCTATTTATACTAAACGTGCAACTTCCCATGTTGTTCTTTAAGGTCAAGGCTAGTGCGTGACCCATAAAGCACGCATGACAGAAATTACAGCTGATTCAGGATAAATTTAATTGCAAATAGGGAACTGTTTCCATTAACATAACAGAGGTTAACGATAATAATACTTTCGCTTACAACATTAACGTATGAAACATATGAATGACACAAACCAAAATCTTTTCTTTTGCGACGTTCTGTCATCACACTCATACATATCGATAACAATGGCCTTGCAGCAAGAACGTAAACACATCCGTTTCTAAAAATACTATGAATAAGTACGGAGGAGAATCAGGCATTCAAATATACCATAATATTCATCATAACTTAGCAATCATAAAACTCATAACCGATCGTTGTGACAAAATGACTATGCATGCAAATTATCAACATAATTTCGGTCTTCACACAAAATGGAGATGTAAATACAAGATGGCGGCGGCTTTTTGTTTACATCATGTCAAAATAAAAAGTCTTCGATAGCAGGTATCAAACAAAATTTCTCAGAAATGAGATGTCCCTCGAAACAAACAAATGTATCGGAACGCTTATTACTATATGTCAAAGTCTAAATGTACGTAAAACCTGTCAAAAATCAACTTTTTTTGGTAGAAATGCCCGTATGGAACTTTCCCACCAAAATTTTTGAATGGCGGAGAATATTTGACAGATCGCCTACTTACTCGTCTCCGTCGGGGCATACTCCGGTTGTCTCGTCATACTTTGTACAGTATACATCCGGACTGTAGTTGAAGGTGCCATCGCGACGTCGAACTGGTCTTCGCCTTCTTTGATTCATGAAATGCCAGCGATAGCAAGTGTAGGGTCTGTGTTGGGTACATTTGTGTTGCAAGAAGAGGGGGCATTGAGTTGTTCTAAACTCTTTTAAATACCTGCAAATAAGATAATCAGTATAAAAGGCGAGTTATGCGATGTATGTTAAATCATGCATTAAACGAAATGACATCACGGTTAAATTAACGAATTACTCACATATAATGCTGAGGCTTCTCCGTCTGTGCAGGAACCATTGGACTTTCTGACGGCATTTTGTTGTCAATAATATTCTATTGCGCACAACTTGCCGCGCACCCAAGAAAGTTCAACCATTATTGGTCCTCACAAGTCACGTGGTATGGGTTATGACCTTTGACGCAATGTTGCCAATTTTCCGCGCACCTTGCGCACGTAATGGCCTTTAACATCCATACTAAAACTAAATACACAGACATTGTTAATAAACCAGAACGGGTTAGATCTATTTGCAAAGACTGTTTCATTGAACTTTGTAAGTTTAACGAATACAAGATAACCTAATGCATTGAAAGTAACATGAAAACCGCTAGATATATAGCCTAGTGACTCATACTTGTATGATAATTTAGATACATTTATAAATACCGTATTTGAGAATGATAGATGTTTTTAACCGATCCATGGTGCAGGTTTGCATAATAATTATTAACACACATTAAAGTCATATTTATATTCCTGTTGTTTCTCAACTGATTAGAAAATATATAGACTAATATTCCACAAGCACTTGAGAATATCGCATAAATATTTCTTACCAGCACATGCACAGACTGCATTTGACATAAACGTCTGTTATTGTTTGAAAAAAAATCACTGGTTGTAGTTTAATATTATATCAAGGACTTATATGTTAGTCTAATTAATATAGTAGATTAAGTCCGTGATAATTAATTTATTATCATGTTGTATATTAATTTTTCATTATTACTGCTTTAACTGGATTTATGACCCAAATTAGTTTTTATAAGCCGTAAAGTTAAAAGTTCATGTTTGCTCTGTACCTGGTGTTGACTTTGACCAGAGACCTATATACTATATAGTATATAGGTCTCTGCTTTGACTTACGATAAAAAATCAACTTTTTCACAATTATTTGGAACTTTCGTCAATCCGAAATATTACCTGAGCGGGTCAGAATTTGATAGTACCTAAGAAATATTTATACATATTAATACGATTTAAAATCGTTGTCTTTTGTCCATATAAACGATGACGGAGGAGGCTGAATTACAGTATGATTAATTAATGTTTCTAGGCAGAACTCGGTAGAACATGGGTTTCTTTCTGTTTTATGACTTGTTCGCTTTGATAAAATAAATATCGTAAGAAGTATATAATTACTACTGGAACTGTGTACATTTTAACTGAAACCCGTGGAAAATGTAGTTTTGGTTAATATTTACAAACAAGACTTTTATTACTGTGAAGATACCAAAATTGTTAAAATCCCGGTATAAAGTCATTCTGGTAGAGAATGCGTTGTTCTCTAGATGTGCATGATGATTATAAAGATAAGCTGCATCTCCGACAAAGGGTAATTAGACCGAATAGGCTGCAAATTTAGATGTTTTCAAGTAATACCAAAAGTTATACACTTAACTTCAATTTTGACTTACGATTTTGTCATGAGCTTCCCTTTTCGTCTTTTAAATCTAAAGCGGACAACTAGCTTATTGAATTCTGAAGAAATTCTATCTTTTATTTTGGGACGATGCTATATTTTTGTTTATGTTAATTAGTTATATTGCTATGACATGGAAGGTATTTTGTGACAAGTAGTGTTTGATGACATCATTACCCTTGACACTTTTACGCCTGTCATATACTATAATCTGTCCTGCATATCTCCATTTTATAAAACACAGGTAAAAACTTGGATACAATCATATTTCGAATATGATAATGTTATTATATGCATAAATTTGCCCAGCTATTTCTGTCTTTTGATTGATAATGCTGTATCAGCAGACGGTCTATAGGAGATCGAGCATATTCGATTTTATTGGTTATCTTTTAGTACAGGTATGATCATAAATTAACTTAATAAAACAATGAAATCCATGTAGATAAATGATTACAAACTATCCTTATTATAAAAAAAAACATTGGAAACACACTAAATCTATTTAGTTGATGGTGGAAAGAATTTGTATCATTGATTATAAGGAATGTGACAGACACTGGATCTGAAAATTAATGTAATAACGAGATGACAGGATGTGCATTTGGACGAATGCTAATTTAATCTACAGCTAAAGTATTATTATTATGTGGAATAATGATCAGGATCTGCTCCCCTACCCTGGCGACAGAGAGGCAGCTAGGTGCTGTACGGATAGACGTCTTTGTTTGTTGTTGTGTTTTTTGTTTTTTGTTGTTGTTATTTTAGTATTATTGGGAGAATGTTACGCAATGTTGTATAAATCGATGTTCTATCTCTCTTAGTGCAGATGAATCTGGCTCGGATGTATCAATCTCAAAAGGTGGCATTCGTGATGTGGGTATTTTAACCTAATAGGCAACAGTGGGTGAAGGACATTCCCGACTAGATTAGCGGGTGTTTTACAACGGAATTTGCGTTGATGATTTTTAGAATCAGGACATCTTATTTAAGGAAAACTTGTCCGTAGTTCCATAGGTCGAAGTAGACGGAAAAAATGAGAAAATATGATTTGCGAAACGTTGCCGTTCGTTCGCCGTCGTCGTTATACGCGAGTTTTTGTTTGTTTGTTTGTTGTTTGTTTGATTTTTTGTGTGTGTGCGCCATAACCGGCATTATACATTACCTAAAGCACGTTAACCTGAAGGTGTTATGTCGACATCTTTAAATGATTAACTTAAGTTTAAAAAAGAAGATTTTTTTTAGACTTTTTGTCATTTTTACACCTTAATTAACCTTTCAGTAAGTAGTGATAAGTATGAAAATTTAATATAACCAATTTAAAGTATTTTTTCCAACAAATTATAAAGCTTAGTGCATTGCATTTTTCCCCAGGTATACCTTTCCATTGTACGAAAAAGCCTGTACATTTGACTAATATTTAAATAGAATATTACATAGTTATTAGGACTGTTTTGTGAGCATGGATATCTCAACCCTTATGCAAGATTTTGGTCAGCACGGAATCTGTCCACATAGGGACCGCTGGAAACTTGTGCCAAGTAACACGGCGAACTCAATACTCATGCTTCCCTGTCATTGGCGGATTTAGGCCCCCCACCCCCCTAAAATTGTATGAATATACCGTGAAATACACTAGAATGCAGGATTTTGCATTAACCTGCGAAAAATTTACCCGGGGAACCCCCCGTAATTTGGCCCCCCCCCCCCCCCCCCCCCCCCCCCAAACTGAAAATTCTGTATTCGACCTTGCCCGTTGATTAAAAATGCAAGTGAGATATGTCTAGGGTTTCCAGTCATAACAAGTCATGGCGTCATCTTAACAATACATATATATATTGACACCACTTACATAATAGTATACATTTACGTCACGTCAATTAATCCATTGATATCGGAACACTGCTATGATATGAATAACAAGGAAAGTTAAACTCATTATGAACCGTCCCGGGAGAAGAATGAGTGGCATAGGATCTCAACATTGAGGGAGACTTTAAATTTGCCGTAAACATTCAACAAGCCCTGTGTTTGTCTAAGAATCTTTGTGAAAGGCTCCATTTAAGCAACTATATATATAACTATGTGAAACAAATGATTTACACATATAAAAAGAGTTCAAAGTCATGGGCTGTAAGATTATAAGTATACAAGAAAATCTATAATGTAAAATAAATAAATACAATAAGTCAAATAGGAATTGTTTAAGTTCAGGTGGCCTTGTGAGTAAAGTATGGATTTGTGTGTTTTAGATCGCCGTGTATGGAACGGACCTTTACAAAAATGGGAAAGTTCAGATTTCAGCAGACTGATCCACACGTTTATAATGTGTCACTGTGCCTTCTCCAAAGTTTATTTTTATTTTTCTATGATTCGCTAATGCTTTTTCTTTTGTATGTCTGTCTTGCATTTCTGACTGATATCAGTTACCCATGTAGTGTCGGTGTATTATGGGGCGCCGTTTTACTATTTATTCCCATTTGGTGATATCACCTATTCGAATAGGTGATATCACCAATTCATTTTTCAAATAAGTGATATCACCTATTCGAATAGGTGATATCATCCATTCAAATAGGTTATATCACTTATAAAATTCTTAAGTGATATCACCTATTCGAATGAGTGATATCACCTATACGAATAGGTGATATCACTTATGAAATTTTATAAGTGATATCACCTATTCGAATTGGTGATATCACCTATTCGAATGAGTGATATCACCTATTCGTTTCATTAAGTGATATTCGAATTGGTGATATCACCTATTCGTTTCATTAAGTGATATCACCTATTCGAATGAGTGATATCACCTATTCGAATGGGTGATATCACTTAATGAAACGAATAGGTGATATCACTTATTTGAATAGGTGATATCACCTATTTGAATAGGTGATATCACCAAATGGGAATAAATAGTAAAACGGCGCCCCATAGTGTATTGCATATACTACGAATGGAACGGTGTCCATCGTCCGTCCGACGACAGCTTATTCCATTTCAGCAACTTCTTCTTGAAAGCCAAACGGCCTAGAATCATGATTTTTGAAGCATTGTCAATTTTGCGGAAAGAAACGACATTAATTGGACAAGATTCGAGGCAACATTCAAACAACTTCTAAATAACTGGGCCTTTACCCATACTCAAGACCACACTGAGAGTGAAATTTGTTAAAACTCTCTGAAATGTCTTCAGTTCTTGTTTCAGTTATAAGGCCTAACATCGCAACACAATAACTTTTTTTAAAATACAAAGTTTGTTAATTTATGGATTATTGTTACCCCCTTCTATATTTTAACATTCCTCTCGATCCATTTTGATTTTCATGGATTCCTTTCTGAATTTCGATCACTGAGTTTGATGCAGTTTTATCTATTAAGTCTGCTAACTGAAAAAGAATAATAAAACAAAAAAATGCTGTTCGTGTGTGCTCCATTTGTACAATCATATGAGCTAACGTTGTCTTCATCATGTATGCGACACATATGAATTTAGATCATGCATTTTTTTTTATTTTAAAATCAGAAGCTAACTATACTTTTCAATAAATGTTTTTTTTTCAATAAAAATCGGGCTATATCACAGGGAGCTAAAATCTTCGACTTTTTATGACGTTTTTCAAACGTTATTATTTTCTTTCAAAATCTTTTGGCACTTACGTTCATTGGTCAGCTCTACTGATGAAAAGTAAGTAGATTAGTCTAACGCGTTTCTTTTAGCCCACTGTGCTTAGTCGGAAGTCATGGTCAACGGGGAGATAACTCCGAATTTGCTGAACGATATCAGCGACAGAAAAAAAAATCATTGGTGGAAGCGGCGACTGTCATGGGGTTGAAATGTCTCGCCAGGGGAAGCAAGAAGAGAACCTTAAAGACAAATTGAAAAGTTTATTCCGCATCAAAGACAAATCTGCACCAGTTACTTTCCAGAGACCGACTGTTAGAGAGTTCATATTCACCCCTGATGTGTTGAAGGTATCTGACATTGTGCTACAGTCGGTACTGTACAGAAGTACTGTACACTGTACAGAAGTACTGTATAGTTACTCTGTACAAAGTACAGTAGCCAGCAGGATTTACAAATAATACGTACTAGTGCTGATTTGATATCCAAGCAATATCTTGCATTTTGTATTGATAAGATAACTTGGCGTTGTCTTCACAAAGAAGAATACTCAACATCTGAGGGTACTGCAAAGCATTATAACATATTATATTTAGCTATTTCATTATTTTTCAATTTTGGCACATGCTCTTGTAGAAAATTTGTTTTGGCCTGGCATTTTTTGGCAAGAAAATTGGAAGCAGTAAGTATGTACAAGCAAACACTGGTCAATTGTGACCATATTGGTGAAATTGTTTGTTGAAAAAATATTGCATAAATAATTTGCTTGAAAAGTGATTTGATGAATGATCTACTACTGGCAAAACAATATAATGAATATTCAAACCCTGCCTACACAGTAATTAACACTGCCCTCTGGCAGAGTATGAAACCGACCCCATTACCAATAGTGTATTAAGCTCGATGTTATTCACATGGTGCAGTATGACAAACCTGCACATTGAGTCATTTAATTTCTTCAGCAATAATTATAAACAGTAAAATCCAAAATGAACAAGACACAGAGAAATCAGATCAAATAAACCACCATCTTTGATACAAATTTCAAGGTCAATTTCCTTATAAGGAAATGAAAATAAATTGATGCCAGTGAGAGTTCATTCATATATAGATCAATGTTAACAGATAAACAGATTCTGAGTTATATATACCTTGGTGAGTGAGGCCAACCATTCTGAAATTGAATCATTACACAAAGTAAGGTGCACTTACTTAACAATACTAACAAAAAACTGGTTAAACGATGTTTGATATGTTTTTTGTCAGAGTAGCTTCATCATTATTTGGTAATGAATACCGTATTTGGATCAGCATTCTGATGAGAGTTCTCCAAAAAGTATCATGGTGGATCAATGAAAACTCTGAGTAGTATAATATTTGAATTTGTGAATTCAATTAAAGGTTTTCAGACTTAACGGTAGGCTAATAAATTGCTAAATTGCATTAAAATGTGATTGAAAAGGATTTGTTTTTATTTGTAGGACATTGGTCCTGAAAGTCCAGCCAACAACAGACTGCGAACAATCAGGGAATTGTGTACCACTGTCCAAACTAAAAAGTTAGAGGAGGTAATTATTGAGTGTACAGTACTTCTATGATTAACATGGAAAAGATGGACTTCAGATTTTTTAGCTCACCTGGACCATAGGTCGGTGAGCTTATGCCATGGTGCAGCGTCCGTCTGGCATCCGTCAACATTTCCTTTAATCCCTACTAGTCCTGAACGCCTAAATAGATTTTTATGAAATTAGGTGTGGATCTTTATTGGGCAATGGGGATCATATGTTGTATAAACGAAGGGTATGGCTCCCCTTGGGCCAGAGGGGCGGGGCCCAGTAAGGGAAATTGAGGTTAATCCTTTAAAACTCACTTGTCCTGAACACTTGAATGGATTTTGATGAAATTCAGTCTGGAGCATTATTGGACAAAGGGAATCAAACGTTGTATAAACAGAGGATGTGGCTCCCCTGGGGCCAGAGGGGTGGGGCCCAATAGGGGAAATTGAGGTAAATCCTTTAAATTGCTACTAGTTTAAACCTATAACCATAAGATTACCACAATTATGATGTAAAAATAGGCCCTGTGGTCTTTGAAACCATTAAGATCCCCACCCCATAAGCATATACATATAGCATTATTTTGACGTTTGGTCAAATCCAACCAGGTGAGCGATACAGGTCCTCTGGGCCTCTTGTTTGCTTTTATAGATTATCAATCATTTGACTGTCCTAAGAATATCATGAAAAGTTTTGTTAATGATTCATGATTTTAGATGATGGTTATTTCTATTTAATATCCCCACATCAATAATAACTACTAAGTCTATTTATCCTCATGGCCACAGTTAATACAATTTTAACAAAATTGTTTAGATTAGGATTATGATGAGAATCATATTAAGAAGGCAATGTTGTAAAATGGGGATACTGCATTATTTTTTTATCTTGCATATCAAATAGGTTGAATGTGATGAAAACCTTAATGATCATTTTCATACTCAGAACCAAATTAACTTCATGGACACTAAATAGATGATTTAGAAATATTTTATATTCTTTTGCCCCTAGATTCCATTCATATAATTATTCTCTACAGATAATGGGTTCAAATTTAAATAAAACAGGTAAAGTTGAATTTTGGTGACAAAACTGATCATAAGAGCACATGTCTCAGAGAAAGAGACTCCTTGTGGGGACTATGCTACTTAGTTTCTGTAATTCATGTACAAATGTAGTAAAAAACAAAAATTATGAAATCAAATTATTTTGAGCATTTTCTTTTAAAATTCCTCAGAATGCAATTGAAGCTCTATGGAACAGCATCAAAGATCTGGTTCAGCCTGGGGCGCCGTCAGAGAGTCGACAGATAGCTCTCCATTTCCTGCACTCACTCATAGAGGGACAGGTATAGATAGACTGTAGAATCCCTCTCTGTGTTGTGATAGATTCAGAGTCATTTATAACCATAATATATTAGATATGTAATGTCAACACTGTTTTAATCACCGTAGTTATCATATTAATGTTTAATGGTTAAAGTCAAGGGATTACAACTGCCATAGCTTTCCCATAGATGTTTTATTGACAATAGTCAAAATATTGCACCTTTATGTGAAAAATATCAAAACTGTATAATGTATAATGTACCTTACTTTGCTAAGCAGCATACCCATTATACATGCTAATGCAGTTTTCTTTCTTGTATCAGTTGCAGTACCTGGGTATACTGAGAGCTCACTTCTTCAGTGTTATAGAGGAGCTGACTAACCATGAGGATCTCTCACAAAGGCAAGGCTTATCCCAGACAACACATACAGTGTTCCATTAATCAATAGAGGATTATATGAAATTATAAATAATGATTGTATGGAAATTCATCTCAAATAAGCTCTTGTTGGTTTATTTTGCAGGTTGGAATTGTTCAAGGCATTGAGTGAGAATGGCAGAAATTTGGGAGAGTTTGAAGAATTGGCAGGTGTGTATGGTTCCAGTTTATCTAATGAAGCTAAATTTGTGTTTAAAGTTCAAAGAACAGGTATGCTTATGTCATGGTGCAGCTTCCGTCCATCAACAGTTTCTTTAAAATTTCACTTATCCAGAAAAGGAGAGTAGAGTTTGAAAATTTCATTGTCACCATCCTTGGGTGAATGGGAATCACTATTGTATATAGTCGAGGGTTTGAACTTTCAGTGTAACTTGGTCTAGATAGGGCATTGCCCAGATCTCTGTATTTTACCAATATAGCCTTGTTCTGTCCAGTGACTAGTGTGTCTTGTTATCAATGGAGATGTTTCCACCCACAGGCCCACTCCTGCTACGTATGATGCCCGATGTCTTGGCCTCGGGTAACATGACCACCTTCCTCCAGCTACTTGTCCAGATTGTCAAGTATAATGCTGCCTACCTCGATGAAGACGTCATTTGTGGGCTTGTCAAGTAAGTTTTCACTATCATAGCTGAGATGCTACAGGGTTAACTATTAATATGCTTTTATTTGAATGTTGAAATAAACACCAGTAAGACTGGATGATGGATTATCACTGGTTATTTGATTAAGATATCCAGTATTTCCATATTAAATATCTCAACTTAAATTTGTAAAATTGATACTAAATGTGTTTTTGTTGTATGCACATTGGTGTTTTCAGGTGAAAATATCACTGATTAATGTTTCTAAACTCCAAAATAAATCAAAACACTTAATTACCCCACTACATTGTTGTAAATCCAGACTATTTTATTTCTCCAATGGGAGAAAATTACAGAATGTACTCTTATACAGGGTACATGACCTCTGCAAGATATATTCACAATGGCTATCAGAGATATTTCGGTTATTAAACTGGATAGCACTTCCAGATAGAGCTACCGGAACAAAAATCTGGACCATAGGCACTCCTTACAAAACTTAATTAACTCAGGTATATTCAGTTCATAATTATGAGATATCATGAGTAGAGATATTGGTTTTCCTCTGAAAAAAACCCAATTACAATCATCATAGATAAATAATATCTGTTTTTAAAGTAGCAAGATTTTGTTTTTCATTCTTTCAGACAAACATGCATGATACCAAACCGTTCACGATCAGAGGAGGATATCAAGGTAGGGACATTTCATATAATTACTATTAAATCGTCTTGAAAGTAATTTTTCATAAATAAGCAAAGGTAAAATATGTATTTAATTCTTGGCCACCTTTTAATGTTTCTTACACAAAGGACTGCTTGAGCTAGGGGTTTTTATGAATGTTAAAACTTTGAAGCTTTTCTAGGTCAGGTGTGTTGCGCAGAGATGTACAACACACATTTCATGTGTTTAACATTACAGATCAATAAGAATGTCTTACAGTTGAGAGCAGTTTGGTGTACATATAATACAAGTACATCAAACTGTTGATATTATCATGTCACCGGTTATAAAAAAATCACTGAATTTATAACGTTATAAAAAACTAGTTAATTTATCATGACCCTCGTTATAACAAACTAGCTAATTTATCATGACCCTCGTTATAACAAACTAGCTAATTTATCATGTCCCACGTTATAACAAACTAGCTAATTTATAATGTCCCATTATAACAAACTTGTTAATATATCATGACCCACGTTATAACAAACTAGCTAATTTATCATGTCCCACGTTATAACAAACCAGCTAATTTATAATGTCCCGTTATAACAAACTAGCTAATTTATCATGACCCGCGTTATAACAAACTAGCTAATTTATAATGTCCCGTTATAACAAACTAGCTAATTTATCATGTCCCACGTTATAACAAACTAGCTAATTTATAATGTCCCATTATAACAAACTTGTTAATATATCATGACCCACGTTATAACAAACTAGCTAATTTATCATGACCCTCGTTATAACAAACTAGCTAATTTATCATGTCCCACGTTATAACAAACTAGCTAATTTATAATGTCCCATTATAACAAACTTGTTAATATATCATGACCCACGTTATAACAAACTAGCTAATTTATCATGTCCCACGTTATAACAAACCAGCTAATTTATAATGTCCCGTTATAACAAACTAGCTAATTTATCATGACCCGCGTTATAACAAACTAGCTAATTTATAATGTCCCGTTATAACAAACTAGCTAATTTACCATGTCCCACGTTATAACAAACTAGCTAATTTATAATGTCCCATTATAACAAACTTGTTAATATATCATGACCCACGTTATAACAAACTAGCTAATTTATCATGTCCCACGTTATAACAAACTAGCTAATTTATAATGTCCCATTATAACAAACTTGTTAATATATCATGACCCACGTTATAACAAACTAGCTAATTTATCATGTCCCACGTTATAACAAACTAGCTAATTTATCATGTCCCACATTATAACAAACTAGCTAATTTATCATGTCCCACGTTATAACAAACTAGCTAATTTATCATGTCCCACGTTATAACAAACTAGCTAATTTATAATGTCCCATTATAACAAACTTGTTAATATATCATGACCCACGTTATAACAAACTAGCTAATTTATCATGTCCCACGTTATAACAAACTAGCTAATTTATAATGTCCCATTATAACAAACTTGTTAATATATCATGACCCACGTTATAACAAACTAGCTAATTTATCATGTCCCACGTTATAACAAACTAGCTAATTTATAATGTCCCATTATAACAAACTTGTTAATATATCATGACCCACGTTATAACAAACTAGCTAATTTATAATTTCCCACATTATAACAAACTAGCTAATTCATCATGACCCATGTTATAACAAACTAGCTAATTCATCATGTCCCACGTTATAACAAACTAGCTAATTGATAATGTCCCGTTATAACAAACTAGCTAATTTATGATGTCCCACATTATATCAAACAAGCTAATTTATCATGACCCTCGTTATAACAAACTAGCTAATTTATCATGTCCCGTTATAACAAACTAGCTAATTTATCATGTCCCACATTACATCAAACTAGCTAATTCATCATGTCCCACATTATAACAAACTAGCTAATTCATCATGACCCATGTTATAACAAACTAGTTAATTTATAATGTCCCACGTTATAACAAACTAGCTAATTTATAATGTCCCATTATAACAAACTAGCTAATTCATCATGTCCCACGTTATAACAAACTAGCTAATTTATAATGTCCCTTTATAACAAACTAGCTAATTTATCATGTCCCACGTTATAACAAACTAGCTAATTTATCATGTCTTACATTATAACAAACTAGCTAATTTATCATGTCCCACGTTATAACAAACTAGCTAATTTATCATGTCCTACTTTATAACAAACTAGCTAATTTATCATGTCCCACGTTATAAAAAACTAGCTAATTTATCATGTCTTACATTATAACAAACTAGCTAATTTATCATGTCCCACGTTATAACAAACTAGCTAATTTATATTGTCAACGTGTCTTCTACGTACGGTAATAATACACTCTTAGTCTTGACTTGTTACCAAGCCTTGGATACCTTGTATTTCTGAATGACAATGTGTTGTTGTGGACAGATGTGCCTGGACATCTTGGATGCGGTGGTGTGCTACAGTTATCTCCCCTGCGAGTGTCTTCAACACGTGATTGCAGCTCTTTGTCGCATGATCAACATGCCAAAGTACTGTCTGAACAGCTGGGAGGTATTATAATTAATCTTAATATGTATTTTATAAAATCACCATCACAATGTCCTGAGACATATTTTTATACTCCAAATCTGATGTACAAATCTGTAGGGTTGAGTATTGCCAAAATTTTCATATAGCGATATATTGCGATATTTCTTTTCATATTGCAATGTATATATATGCATGTATTGCAATACTCCAAACAGTAGTATTTTGTATTTAGTAGTCCGGTTCCTATTATATATTGTATGTAGTAGACCCGGCTCCTATTATATATTGTATGTAGTAGTCCGGCTCCTATTATATATTGTATGTAGTAGACCGGCTCCTATTATATATTGTATGTAGTTGACCGGTTCCTGTTATATATTGTATGTAGTAGACCGGCTCCTATTATATATTGTATGTAGTAGACCGGCTCCTGTTATATATTGTATGTAGTAGACCGGTTCCTATTATATATTGTATGTAGTAGACCGGCTCCTATTATATATTGTATGTAGTAGACCGGTTCCTATTATATATTGTATGTAGTAGACCGGTTCCTATTATATATTGTATGTAGTAGACCAGGCTCCTATTATATATTGTATGTAGTAGACCGGCTCCTGTTATATATTGTATGTAGTAGACCGGCTCCTATTATATATTGTATGTAGTAGACCGGTTCCTATTATATATTGTATGTGGAAGATCGGCTCCTATTATAAATTGTATGTAGTAGACCAGTTTCTATTATATATTGTATTTAGTAGACCGGCTCCTATTATATATTGTATGTAGTAGACCGGCTCCTGTTATATATTGTATGTAGTAGACCGGTTCATATTATACATTGTATGTAGTAGACCGGTTCCTATTATATATTGTATGTCGTAGACCAGTTCCTATAATATATATTGTATGTAGTAGACCGGTTCCTATTATATATTGTATGTCGTAGACCGGTTCCTATTATATATTGTATGTAGTAGACCGGCTCCTGTTATATATTGTATATAGTAGACCGGTTCCTGTTATATATTGTATGTAGTAGACCAGGCTCCTATTATATATTGTATGTAGTAGACCGGCTCCTGTTATATATTGTATGTAGTAGACCGGTTCCTATTATATATTGTATGTAGTAGACCGGCTCCTGTTATATATTGTATGTAGTAGACCGGCTCCTATTATATATTGTATGTAGTAGACCGGTTCATATTATATATTGTATGTAGTAGACCGGCTCCTGTTATATATTGTATGTAGTAGACCGGTTCCTGTTATATATTGTATGTAGTAGACCGGCTCCTATTATATATTGTATGTAGTAGACCAGTTCATATTATATATTGTATGTAGTAGACCAGTTCATATTATATATTGTATGTAGTAGACCGGCTCCTATTATATATTGTATGTAGTAGACCGGTTCCTATTATATATTGTATGTAGTAGACCGGCTCCTATTATATATTTTATGTAGTAGACCGGCTCCTGTTATATATTGTATGTAGTAGACCGGCTCCTATTATATATTGTATGTAGTAGACCGGTTCCTATTATATATTGTATGTAGTAGACCGGTTCATATTATATATTGTATGTAGTAGACCGGCTCCTATTATATATTGTATGTAGTAGACCGGTTCATATTATATATTGTATGTAGTAGACCGGCTCCTGTTATAAATTGTATGTAGTAGTCCGGTTCCTATTATATATTGTATGTAGTAGACCGGTTCCTATTATATATTGTATGTAGTAGACCGGTTCCTATTATATATTGTATGTAGTAGTCCGGTTCCTATTATATATTGTATGTAGTAGATTGGTTCCTATTATATATTGTATGTAGTAGACCGGTTCCTATTGTATATTGTATGTAGTAGACCGGTTCCTATTATATATTGTATGTAGTAGATTGGTTCCTATTATATATTGTATGTAGTAGACCGGTTCCTATTATATATTGTATGTAGTAGTCCGGTTCCTATTATATATTGTATGTAGTAGACCGGTTCCTATTATATATTGTATGTAGTAGACCGGTTCCTATTATATATTGTATGTAGTAGACCGGCTCCTATTATATATTGTATGTAGTAGACCGGTTCCTGTTATATATTGTATGTAGTAGACCGGTTCCTATTATATATTGTATGTAGTAGACCGGCTCCTATTATATATTGTATGTAGTAGACCGGTTCCTATTATATATTGTATGTAGTAGACCCGCTCCTATTATATATTGTATGTAGTAGACCGGTTCCTATTATATATTGTATGTAGTAGACCCGCTCCTATTATATATTGTATGTAGTAGACCCCCTCCTATTATATATTGTATGTAGTAGACCGGCTCCTATTATATATTGTATGTAGTAGACCGGCTCCTATTATATATTGTATGTAGTAGACCGGCTCCTGTTATATATTGTATGTAGTAGTCCGGTTCCATTTATATATTGTATGTAGTAGACCGGCTCCTATTATATATTGTATGTAGTAGACTCGCTCCTGTTATATATTGTATGTAGTAGACTGGCTCCTGTTATATATTGTATGTAGTAGACCGGCTCCTATTATATATTGTATGTAGTAGACCGGTTCCTATTATATATTGTATGTAGTAGACCGGCTCCTATTATATATTGTATGTAGTAGACCGGTTCCTGTTATATATTGTATGTAGTAGACCAGGCTCCTATTATATATTGTATGTAGTAGACCGGCTCCTGTTATATATTGTATGTAGTAGACCGGCTCCTGTTATATATTGTATGTAGTAGACCGGTTCCTATTATATATTGTATGTAGTAGACCGGCTCCTATTATATATTGTATGTAGTAGACCGGTTCCTGTTATATATTGTATGTAGTAGACCGGTTCCTATTATATATTGTATGTAGTAGACCGGCTCCTATTATATATTGTATGTAGTAGACCGGTTCCTATTATATATTGTATGTAGTAGACCCGCTCCTATTATATATTGTATGTAGTAGACCGGTTCCTATTATATATTGTATGTAGTAGACCCGCTCCTATTATATATTGTATGTAGTAGACCGGTTCCTGTTATATATTGTATTTAGTAGACCGGCTCCTGTTATATATTGTATGTAGTAGACCGGCTCCTATTATATATTGTATGTAGTAGACCGGTTCCTGTTATATATTGTATGTAGTAGACCGGTTCCTATTATATATTGTATGTAGTAGACCGGCTCCTATTATATATTGTATGTAGTAGACCGGTTCCTATTATATATTGTATGTAGTAGACCCGCTCCTATTATATATTGTATGTAGTAGACCGGTTCCTGTTATATATTGTATTTAGTAGACCGGCTCCTGTTATATATTGTATGTAGTAGACCGGCTCCTATTATATATTGTATGTAGTAGACCGGTTCCTATTATATATTGTTTGTAGTAGACCGGCTCCTATTATATATTGTATGTAGTAGACCGGTTCCTATTGTATATTGTATGTAGTAGACCGGCTCCTATTATGTATTGTATGTAGTAGATCGGTTCCTTTTATATATTGTATGTAGTAGACCAGGCTCCTATTATATATTGTATGTAGTAGACCGGTTCCTGTTATATATTATATGTAGTAGACCGGCTCCTGTTATATATTGTATGTAGTAGACCGGTTCCTATTATATATTGTATGTAGTAGACCGGCTCCTATTATATATTGTATGTAGTAGACCGGCTCCTATTATATATTGTATGTAGTAGACTGGCTCCTGTTATATATTGTATGTAGTAGACCGGTTCCTGTTATAAATTGTATGTAGTAGACCGGCTCCTATTATATATTGTATGTAGTAGACCGGGACCTATTATATATTGTATGTAGTAGACCGGCTCCTATTATATATTGTATGTAGTAGACCGGTTCCTATTATATATTGTATGTAGTAGACCGGTTCCTATTATAAATTGTATGTAGTAGACCGGCTCCTGTTATATATTGTATGTAGTAGAGTGGTTCCTATTATATATTGTATTTAGTAGACCGGCTCCTATTATATATTTTATGTAGTAGACCGGCTCCTATTATATATTGTATGTAGTAGACCGGTTCATATTTTATATTGTATGTAGTAGACCGGTTCATATTATATATTGTATGTAGTAGACCAGTTTCTATTATATATTGTATGTAGTAGATCGGTTCCTATTATATATTGTATGTAGTAGACCGGCTCCTATTATATATTGTATGTAGTAGACCGGCTCCTATTATATATTGTATGTAGTAGATTGGCTCCTATTATATATTGTATGTAGTAGATCAGTTCCTTTTATATATTGTATGTAGTAGACCGGCTCCTATTATATATTGTATGTAGTAGACCGGCTCCTATTATATATTGTATGTAGTAGACCCCCTCCTATTATATATTGTATGTAGTAGACCGGCTCCTATTATATATTGTATGTAGTAGACCGATTCCTATTGTATATTGTATGTAGTAGACCGGCTCCTATTATATATTGTATGTAGAAGATCTTATAAAGTGTTTGCGGTCCTGATTTGTATTAACCTGTTTCACACAGTTGATGAAGAAGTTGCTGGGAACTCATCTCGGTCACAGCAGTATCTATACCATGTGTTGTATGCTGCAGGACAGGTAATATAATACTTACTATACTTAACCTATTATTTACTTCTGTTTGATACTCAAATAATCAAAACAATATACAGATTGATAATCTCTAAATGATATACAGATTGACAATAAACTATACAGATTTGACCTTTCAAGGGAGGCAATAATATAGGTCACATGACAGGTGGTGTCTTCACCAAGGTTCTGGTAAATACCTGGTGGGGTAGTAAGGTAAATATATCGTGAGTGAAAAATATGGTCACCTTATGTGAGGGAGTTGCGTAACTCAGGGTGTCGATTAGGCAGGGTTGACTGTGTTACAAATACTAGAATTTTTCGTAAAAACCTATATGTCCCCACTTCCACTTTGATGTAACTAAACAACATATTAGTGTGAGAGGAAATGTAGGTTGTACCCCTTACAGTAAACTTCATCGCAAATATTGAACCTAACATAAAAGTTAGTTATGAATGGATGAACAGATGTAGATGAGGACAAACACTATCCCTCTGATATAATGGACCAAATTAAAATAGGTTCACATTTCAAATAAGGTATATAAAAATTATGGTGAACTTATATCTTAGGGATTGGGAACAAGTTAGAGAATATTTCATCATGTGTTTAATGCAATTTAATTCTAACAAGTTAAGGCAAAGGAAAATGTGAATGTTTTTACCTGGGTCCTGAATTCATAACACTGCCACATTGGAGGACATTGTAATAAATATCTACAAATCATTCTATGGTTTTATACTGAACAACAGCTTCAGCTTCTGATGGTGTTGATTGGCATTCCAGTTGTTAATTTATTCTCTAACTACAGGTATATTTTGCAGTTTTGGAATGGTTTTCTATTTATTTTTTTTAAATTTTTCCCCAGGAGACAACCTACAGACCACAACTTGTTGCGAGGATCTGTGTTCTTTGTAGGGATGGCACTCTGGGGCTCAAAGAAAGTCCCCACACTTAAACACACTTTTTCCTCAGTCTTACCCTCCTTCCTCCAGGTAACAAGAGGAAATAAATTGCTTTTGTGGGTGAAAATTTGAAAGGAATTTTACTGTAATTATTGATGAACTGCTTGATCTTTAAAAAACTTGGTTTTTTTTCTCATTTAAAACCATGTTATCGATTAATAATCACATTCTTCCATTAAAAACTGTTATCCCATCAATATGTATAATTATGTTCATCATTAAAAACTTTTGTGGGTGAAAATTTGAATAGAATTTTATTGTAATGATTGAGGAACCATGTTCTTCCTTTAAAAAACTTGTTTTTTTCATTAAAAAACATGTTATCTCATTGATAACCACACTCTTCCATTAAAAACTATTTGACCCCATTAATAATTATGTTTTTCCATTAAAAATTATGTTATCCCATTGATATCCCTATCCCATTAAAAATGTGGTCATGGCATAGATCTCTATTGATTTTATTGAATTGGCACACTAGATGAAATTGAATCATATTGTGAGGTCAAATTTTGCAAATTTTGCAATGATTTGATCAGGAATTTTTTTTTTTTTTTTGGTAGCAGCACTGTAAAAATGCAGGATCATGACACTGCTTAAATATTCTAAATTGATTTCAATCTAACTATAAGTCTATATGGCACTTTAATGAACATTTCTATCCTCGTATAGGTACTGTCCACCAACAGTCACATTGTGGCCTATGAGGTTGTGCTGTCTATACATCGACTTGTGAAAAAGTATGGGAAGGACCTACAACATGTTACCTGGAACATCATTATGGATATCCTGGAGGGGCTGCTTAAACTGATGGAGGTAATAACATCTACTGACCTAACACAGACATCCAGACCCTGTACATTATCACAGACACCCAGACCCTGTACATTATCTCAGACACCCATACCCTGTACATTATCATAGAGACCCAGACCCTGTACATTATCACAGACACCCAGACCCTGTACATTATCTCAGACACCCAGACCCTGTACATTATCTCAGACACCCAGACCCTGTACATTATCTCAGACACCCAGACCCTGTACATTATCACAGACACACAGACCCTGTACATTATCATAGACACCCAGACCCTGTACATTATCACAGACACCCAGACCCTGTACATTATCTCAGACACCCAGACCCTGTACATTATCTCAGACACCCAGACCCTGTACATTATCACAGACACTCAGACCCTGTACATTATCTCAGACACCCAGACCCTGTACATTATCCCAGACACCCAGACCCTGTACATTATCCCAGACACCCAGACCCTGTACATTATCTCATACACCCAGACCCTGTACATTATCTCAGACACCCAGACCCTGTACATTATCACAGACACCCAGACCCTGTACATTATCTCATACACCCAGACCCTGTACATTATCTCAGACACTCAGACCCTGTACATTATCTCAGACACCCAGACCCTGTACATTATCACAGACACCCAGACCCTGTACATTATCACAGACACCCAGACCCTGTACATTATCAGACACCCAGACCCTGTACATTATCTCAGACACCCAGACCCTGTACATTATCACTGACACCCAGACCCTGTACATTATCTCAGACACGCAGACCCTGTACATTATCTCAGACACCCAGACCCTGTACATTATCTAAGACACCCAGACCCTGTACATTATCTCAGACACTCAGACCCTGTACATTATCTCAGACACCCAGACCCTGTACATTATCACAGACACCCAGACCCTGTACATTATCACAGACACCCAGACCCTGTACATTATCTCAGACACCCATACCCTGTACATTATCACAGACACGCAGACCCTGTACATTATCTCAGAGCTATGGTAATACACAGACACCCATACCCTGTACATTATCTCAGACACCCAGACCCTGTACATTATCTCAGAGCTATGGTAATACACAAACACCCAGACCCTGTACATTATCTCAGACACCCATACCCTGTACATTATCTCAGACACCCAGACCCTGTACATTATCTCAGACACCCAGACACCCAGACCCTGTACATTATCTCAGACACGCAGACCCTGTACATTATCTCAGACACCCATACCCTGTACATTATCACAGACACGCAGACCCTGTACATTATCTCAGAGCTATGGTAATACACAAACACCCAGACCCTGTACATTATCTCAGACACCCAGACCCTGTACATTATCTCAGACACCCAGACCCCGTACATTATCTCAGAGCTATGGTAATACACAGACACCCATACCCTGTACATTATCTCAGACACCCAGACCCTGTACATTATCTCAGAGCTATGGTAATACACAAACACCCAGACCCTGTACATTATCTCAGACACCCAGACCCTGTACATTATCTCAGACACCCAGACCCTGTACATTATCACAGACACCCAGACCCTGTACATTATCTCAGACACCCAGACCCTGTACATTATCACAGACACCCAGACCCTGAACAATATCTCAGACACCCAGACCCTGTACATTATCACAGACACCCAGACCCTGTACATTATCACAGACACCCAGACCCTGTACATTATCTCAGACACCCAGACCCTGTACATTATCTCAGAGCTATGGTAATACACAGACACACAGACCCTGTACATTATCTCAGAGCTATGCTACTAATGTATGATTTAGGTGGCCACAGCTGTCTTGATTTGACACAAATGGCCACTGCTCTATGGTTGGTTAATTTTTGTAGTGATTCTTTTTTACTGATGTACATAATACAAATGATTCCATCATATGACATTAAAGTATAGTATGGTCGATAGATAGGTATATGTTCAAAGTCTAAATGTGGAATTCTGTTCGTATTGAAAGAATGAAATCATATGAACCAAACCTATTATGATTCACGTAAGGGGTCAAATCAGAATCTTTATATTACAAATATTGCTGATAGAACAAAACTTGTGTGATAAATCTAAGGGTTATTGGTCCTGTACGTCCTAAAACATCACGATCACACCATATATTTAGTTAGAGTCAAGTATTTTGCTGATATTTCTGGTATATACATTCAGTATGTCCAGAAGAAAGTGTGATAGTTTACAATTGACCAGCTAGCATCCTGATGTAAAGTTTATCTGTGACAGGTCAGTGTGCCAAATCAGCCTCCCCTGGACCCCCGAATGCCAGTAGATTTCCATGACATCCTCTCCATTATAGAGGATCTCCACATGCACGGCCAGTTTGCAGGATGTGTGTCGAGGTTTTTCAAAATCATTGAGATGTGTGCTTCCAAAAGACCAGTGAGTTGTCACAGATTTTCAAATACGTATACTGGAGCATACAGAATGCTATCACCGGAAAAATTAATTTCAATTTTAATTTATTGCTTCATGTTTTCAACAATTGAATATATTTATACTATTTTGCTGTTTATTCATAATTCAGATATACTTACATTCACATTTAGCTTATATATGAAGCTGCCAAAGTACATGTAGGTCCATTGGTGTGGATGCAATAGGATACAGGGTCTGTTGAAAAAGCAGTCATTTATATTGAGATGTTGGTATGCTGAATATAAATAACCAATATTGTTCTTGAGCTGTGGACTAAACATAAATAAAATTTCATTTAAAAAAGATATTGACAAAGCTGGCACAAGTCAATGGGATCGAATAACAGTTGAAGGGAGATAACTCAGTCATAATGAGGTGCATACATCACACACTCTAAAACACATACAGTTATTGCTTAAAACATTTTGTTAAAAATTAAAACTTATTACCGTATTCAGTTATTGGTAGACATTGATTACAATTTCACATATAAATATATTAATAATATGATATCAATATATTATACAAACTCTACCCCTATTGTACAAGTATGAGGTACTTGAAATATGGAACCCTTTAGCCTTTAATGATTCTCCTTATAACCAACTATACAGTATAATTTTCATGAGCAAAGCAGTAAAATAGAATATGAAACTTGTGTCAGATAGCGGTAAAAATAGAATATGAAACTTGTTTCAGATAGCAGAAAAAATAGAATATGAATCTTGTGTCAGATAGCAGAAAAAATAGAATATGAAGCTGGTGTCAGATTAATTTTCTATTAATATTTTTCACCAATCAGAAATTTTCTTCGCAATTTAACATTACAATATAGAAGTGCCATTATATCCAGTATGTGTTTAGACTGGGACCTAGACATGGAGACTGTAGGGTAGTGGAAAAATCAGATGGCAGGGGCAACTCCTTACAGGACATATACAAACCAGACTATCCAATGAACTATGCCATACATATATTATACAGTTAATACCTTGTAAACAAACATGTTTGTTTTTGTTTGACAGGAGAGTTCGGTATCGATGTTGATTACCCATCATGCTCAGATGATACTTCCTGTGAAGGAGAATTGGATCCAGAATCTTTACTCTCTGTTAGAGAAATATTTCAGGTGAAGTTTACAACACATATCACACAACATTGAATCAATTATTTTGTGAAGTGATAAGAATACTAAAATATAAACAAAAAGATATAAAAATTGTGTGTGAAAACATCAACAAACCTATATATTGAAAGACAAATGTCCGTAGTGTAAAATTAACCAACTGATGTTTAATGTGCAACCATATAGAGGCAATAAATTAAAGGGTTCTGTATAGGTTAGAGTTTAATCTATGTTGGAAAAGTTAATTAAAACACAGTAAAGTCACAGTTACTGTAATTTCTTTGCAGTATAATTGTGACACTTTGTTACTGTTATAACTCTGTACATGCTGTTTGACTCACTCAAATATAACATCTTTATTTCAAAATGATTGGTAAGGTTAATGTGTTATCAGTTATGTTTGACTTTACAGACAGGAGAGCCGTACAATGATCAGAACAAAGGCCCTGGCTGTCCTGTCCTTTGTTCTCAGTGTCAACAAACATGTACATGAGGTTAGTAAAGTTTTTACTCCAAAGAAAAATCATTGAAGAAACTTTAATATTTTAATATATTTTTATGACTCTCATCAGTATAGCAATCAGGTGGATGATTTTGATATTTATATCCCTTCAATAAATTGTTGAGAGTATTGTCTTTATAGGTATGTTCCCAACATTACTACATAATACTGACTTCTATCGATCTGAGGTGCAACAAAGTTTTGTTATCAGAAAAAAATGATTTCTCAAAGTTACATGTATGTCATCACTTTGTGTTAAAATATATAAAGCTGATAAGCATTTCTTGAGGATTGCTAATGATTGTGAAGTTGACCCTGATATTGTAGGATGAGCTGATCACCAATGTTGTACTGCCACACCTGGGTCACATAGATCAGGACTGTGACCCAGAGGTGAGGAAGGTCGCCGCTGAGATGCTGCTGTGTCTGGCCCAGAGCTGTAGTCACCAGTGTTTTCTACACATAATAGTTCTCTTAGAGAAGGTAAATATTAAAATACAATGGTAATTTTTCACTTACAGCACTGAATTTACAAGAGTAAAACAAGGTCTTTTAGTTATACGAGTTTGAGTTAATGAAGGTTTACTACAAGTATTTGTAAATGTAACAATTGTTTTGTAATTTCTGTTGGTGGTCAATTATAACATAAAGTTGCCTGTATTCAGCTGATTGACAAACCAGTGGTAGCCATTGTGACTACTCGGTACCCATCAATAGAAGGGGGAGAAGCCATGCAACAGCATGATGAGAGCCACCTGGTGGATATTAGGACTGGCATTTCGGGGCTGGTCGATCTCCTAAGGGTAAGCAGGGTATATTAAAATGTCATACTTATAGGTAAGTATATAGCTATTTCTAGATCAAATTGTTAATTTAATTCTCAAATGTTGGTACAATGATTGATCAGGTGTATACTTGTTTCTAGATCAAATTGTTCAATCAAATTTACTTCTCAAGTATTGTAACAATGATTGATCAGGTATAGAATTGTTTCTAGAACTAACTGTACAAGTACCTGTTGATTGTCATAACAATGATTGATCAGGTGTAGAATTGTTTCAAGATCAAATTGTTAATTTAATTCTCAAGAGTCATATCAATAATTGATCAGGTGTAGAATTGTTTCTAGAACAGACTGTACAAGTACCTGTCGAGTATCTAACAATGATTGATGAGGTTTAGAGCTGTTTTTCTAGGTCAAGCTTTACATGTACCCGTCAAAAGAGTGCCAGAAGATATTCCTGATGATCGTGGACCACATGCGTCGACAGTACTCCAACAGCCAGGACTACAGTAGTCACACGGCAGCCGTCATCAGGAAGAATGTGAGTATGATTCTTATATTGGCTGTAAAGACACTTATTGCTGATTGGTTGTTAAACAATACAACAACGATCTGATTCTGTTTAATCATCCTGAAAATGCTGATGTTTGGTCTGAATACTTAATATTTTTCTCTTATCTGATTGACGTGAAACTTAAACACATACAGTATTCATTAGCATCATCTCCTGTTTAAGATCCACTTCATATCCTCTTATGAATACTATGAATAGAATATAATGCAATATTGTACATTATCAACTCCTAGACAAAACACTTCTGGTCAATGACGAGGGTTTAGTCCTCTGCTATGCCTTGTTTCCCTTTATTTCCTCTAAGGGGTGGAGTAAGTTCTCAGACCTGTAATATTTGATACTTATTTTGGAAGTTGAATATTCTGTTTCTCAGAGTTTCTCTGAAGCCTGTACTATATTATCTACCAGTACTAATACATGTAATGCCTTCTCATTACAGATCATGACAGCACTGCTCCAAATGCGTTCAGATAGTTTGAGCAGGATGGGCTTTATCAACAAGGATCAGGACACTCTTCTAAAGTTTAGTCCATATATTGTTTGTGAACTGAGGTTTGTACATTTTGACATCACTGCATTAAAAGGCCATATCAACAGGTGTTTTTTTTTAAATTATAGCTATTCACAAAAATGTTTATTTTTCACAAAGTCTGTTTATCTAGGTTGCATGATAAACCTAACAAGCAAAATTACTGACATGTGCTCAGGAAATTTTGTTTATCAAAAAGAATTCGTTATTTTGTTATTTTCCATTGAATAAATATCAGTAAATTGTTCAAAAAATCTTTGGTCATCAACCAGCAGGTGAAGACATGCTGATCAAGATTTAGAACTGTACTTTCATTAGAAGTACAAGAAATAATTGTATATTGGTAGTTATTACAACCTGAACACACCTTTGTAATTCTCTGCTTCCTACAGATGTGATGAGGATAACCTGACCATCCCCTCCAGTCCCAACCCGGTCCCCAAGGAGTCGTCAAAGTTTCTGTGGACAAGTGCTTCACTACTAGACTATACTGAAGCCTTCGGTCTCTTTATTACCTGTCTAAAACATGTAGGTGTTCTTCTGATAAAATTAAACATGGAAATTAAAGTTATGTACTTGTCATTATCTATTTGTAAAAGTAGTATTGCAGTTACAGTATTAGTAAAAGTGTATTTATGTAATGATTACTGTGGCATTGATGAGTTGTAACTGTTGTTTTACCCACAGGACCTTGACTGGCAGGTGATTGAGTGTGTGCTGGTCAACCTTCCCCTACTGCTACAAAACAAGACGCTCATCCTCTCCACACAGGGCGACCTCATTGACACGCTGTGTCATGTGCTTTGTGCTATGGTAACTACTCATATTCACTCTTAGTCATGTACTCTGTCATGTGATCATGTACTGTGTCATGTGATTTGGTTTGGTTTGTTTTTGTTTAACGTCCTATTAACAGCCAGGGTCATTTAAGGACATGCCAGGTTTAGGAGGTGGAGGAAAGCCGGAGTACCCGGAGAAATACCACCGGCCTACGATCAGTACCTGGCAACTGCCCCACGTAGGTTTCGAACTCGCAACCCAGAGGTGGAGGGCTAGTGATAAAGTGTCAGTACACCTTAACCACTCGGCCACCGCGGCCCCATGTGATCATGTACTGTGTCATGTGATCATGTACTGTGTCATGTGATCATGTACTGTGTCATGTGATCATGTACTGTGTCATGTGATCAGTTACTGTGTCATGTGATCATGTACTGTGTCATGTGATCATGTACTGTGTCATGTGATCATGTACTGTTTCATGTGATCAGTTACTGTGTCGTGTAATCGGTTACTGTGTCATGTGATCAGTTACTGTGTCATGTGATCAGTTACTGTATCATTTGACTTACAAGCTAACATGGTAACTTCTCACTTGTGTTGTGGTAACTAATCACAGACACAATGTGACATGTACTGTGTGGCATGCTTAGGGCCATTACAATAAACTTTCTCACATACTTCACAGGGTTATCCGGCAGTTGCTAGGGAAAATATAATACGATCTCACACAGGGGGGTAAAGACAGCTGTCGCACACTATATGACGCTGCTCGCAATAACATAACGTTATCATTTTACGGTGAGTAACCAAGTCGTAAATGATGACGTCATCAATTTTGACGCACATTCCAAGAAGCATTGAAGATGGCTAGATGAAAAACTTTCATAAAAACTTACATTTGCTTGCAAGTATGTGAGAAAAATAATCAAACAAGGCTCTGTTTCGCGAACAAGGATATCTCAACCCTGGTGTAAGGGTTTTTGCTGGCCAGCACGAGGCTTGTGCTGACTGGCCAAACTCTTACACTCAGGTTGAGATATCCCTGTCCACAGAACAGACCCATGTTAGATTCTATTAATCTACCCAATGGGAGGATTCTGGGTTTGTCAGAGTAACCAAAGAAGTGATATAATTCAATTACACTATTCTCTAACTCCCAGCATTCATAGAGTTTGTTTTCTACTTGAATAGGCCTTACTTCTGATAGTTTGTAGACTAGGAATTTGTAGTAAAGCTAGAACATAATTTCTTGTTAAATACTAACTGCAAAAATTATAACCATGCTAAAAACTAGAAAAAATTCACTTCTCAAGATTTCATATTGAATTATGGTTTTCAGGTCAATGACCGCCAGCTAGGCTTTCCTGAAAAGCTGACAAGTGTGCCATTTGGAAAGTTCACCAGGTCGGATTTCCATGCTTTTATATTTCCTGTACTTGCATCCATGGTGTCCTACCACAAATATCTGGACAGGAACAGACAGGTGAGTGCTGTTGTCTCTTTATTATAAGATTTATATCTTTATTATTATTATTTACGTCTGATATTTACCATATTTCCTATGAAAATATTGAGTACATGCTTGAAGATCAGCTATTAAAATTAATTTGAATACAAAAAAATGAGGTTGTTGACTCAGATGAAAAATGCAATGACATCACTGATTCTTGTGTCTAATAGATGTTGTACCTTTGAGCTTAATTTAGGGTTAAATGTTACAGAAAACTGAGTAAGATACCTAGAGTTTGGTGTGGTACTGTATGTGACAGAAAGAGTTGATAAAGTACCTAGAGTTTGGTGTGGTGTTGTATGTCACAGAAAGAGTTGATAATGTGCCTAGAGTTTGGTGTGGTGTTGTATGTGACAGAAAGAGTTGATAAAGTGCCTAGAGTTTGGTGTGGTGTTGTATGTTACAGAAAGAGTTGATAAAGTGCCTAGAGTTTGATGTGGTGTTGTATGTCACAGAAAGAGTTGATAAAGTACCTAGAGTTTGGTGTGGTGTTGTATGTCACAGAAAGAGTTGATAAAGTACCTAGAGTTTGGTGTGGTGTTGTATGTCACAGAAAGAGTTGATAAAGTGCCTAGAGTTTGGTGTGGTGTTGTATGTCACAGAAAGAGTTGATAAAGTACCTAGAGTTTGGTGTGGTGTTGTATGTCACAGAAAGAATTGATAAAGTACCTGGAGTTTGGTGTGGTGTTGTATGTTACAGAAAGAGTTGATAAAGTACCCAGAGTTTGGTGTGGTGTTGTATGTCACAGAAAGAGTTGATAAAGTACCTAGAGTTTGGTGTGGTACTGTATGTTACAAAAAGAGTTGATAAAGTGCCTAGAGTTTGGTGTGGTGTTGTATGTGACAGAAAGAGTTGATAAAGTACATGGAGTTTGGTGTGGTGTTGTATGTTACAGAAAGAGTTGATAAAGTACCTAGAGTTTGGTGTGGTGTTGTATGTTACAGAAAGAGTTGATAAAGTACCTAGAGTTTGGTGTGGTGTTGTATGTGACAGAAAGAGTTGATAAAGTGCCTAGAGTTTGGTGTGGTGTTGTATGTTACAGAAAGAGTTGATAAAGTACCTAGAGTTTGGTGTGGTGTTGTATATTACAGAAAGAGTTGATAAAGTACCCAGAGTTTGGTGTGGTGTTGTATGTTACAGAAAGAGTTGATAAAGTACCTAGAGTTTGGTGTGGTGTTGTATGTGACAGAAAGAGTTGATAAAGTACCTAGAGTTTGGTGTGGTGTTGTATGTTACAGAAAGAGTTGATAAAGTGCCTAGAGTTTGGTATGATGTTGTATGTTACAGAAAGAGTTGATAAAGTACCTAGAGTTTGGTGTGGTGTTGTATGTTACAGAAAGAGTTGATAAGTACCTAGAGTTTGGTGTGGTGTTGTATGTGACAGAAAGAGTTGTTGATAAAGTACCCAGAGTTTGGTGTGGTGTTGTATGTTACAGAAAGAGTTGATAAAGTACCCAGAGTTTGGTGTGGTGTTGTATGTTACAGAAAGAGTTGATAAAGTGCCTAGAGTTTGGTGTGGTGTTGTATGTTACAGAAAGAGTTGATAAAGTACCTAGAGTTTGGTGTGGTGTTGTATGTGACAGAAAGAATTGATAAAGTACCCAGAGTTTGGTGTGGTGTTGTATGTGACAGAAAGAGTTGATAAAGTACCCAGAGTTTGGTGTGGTGTTGTATGTGACAGAAAGAGTTGATAAAGTACCTAGAGTTTGGTGTGGTGTTGTATGTTACAGAAAGAGTTGTTAAGTGCCTAGAGTTTGGTATGATGTTGTATGTTACAGAAATAGTTGATAAAGTGCCTAGAGTTTGGTGTGGTGTTGTATGTTACAGAAAGAGTTGATAAAGTACCTAGAGTTTGGTGTGATGTTGTATATATATTACAGAAAGAGTTGATAAAGTATCCAGAGTTTGGTATGATGTATGTTACAGAAAGAGTTGATAAAGTACCTAGAGTTTGGTGTGGTGTTGTATGTTACAGAAAGAGTTGATAAAGTACCTAGAGTTTGGTGTGGTGTTGTATGTGACAGAAAGAGTTGATAAAGTACCTAGAGTTTGGTGTGGTGTTGAATGTTACAGAAAGAGTTGATAAAGTACCTAGAGTTTGGTATGTTGTTGTATGTGACAGAAAGAGTTGATAAAGTGCCTAGAGTTTGGTGTGGTGTTGTATGTCACAGAAAGAGTTGATAAAATGCCTAGAGTTTGGTGTGGTGTTGTATATTACAGAAAGAGTTGATAAAGTGCCTAGAGTTTGGTGTAGTGTTGTATGTCACAGAAAGAGTTGATAAAGTACATGGAGTTTGGTGTGGTGTTGTATATTACAGAAAGAGTTGATAAAGTACCCAGAGTTTGGTGTGGTGTTGTATATTACAGAAAGAGTTGATAAAGTGCCTAGAGTTTGGTGTGATGTTGTATGTCACAGAAAGAGTTGATAAAGTGCCTAGAGTTTGGTGTGGTGTTGTATATTACAGAAAGAGTTGATAAAGTACATGGAGTTTGGTGTGGTGTTGTATATTACAGAAAGAGTTGATAAAGTACCTAGAGTTTGGTGTGGTGTTGTATATTACAGAAAGAGTTGATAAAGTACCTAGAGTTTGGTGTGGTGTTGTATGTGACAGAAAGAGTTGATAAAGTGCCTCGAGTTTGGTCTTGTGTTGTATGTTTCAGAAAGAGTTGATAAAGTGCCTAGAGTTTGGTCTGGTATCCAAGTGTGCTAAGCTGTGTACCAACGCTTTACGTCTGTGTACCCTGGAGATGCAGGAAGTGATGATGAGACAGCTGCCATCTGTCCTTCTCCAACTCTCCAAGATATCGGCGACCGTCTCCATGGCCATACCTGTACTGGCATTTCTATCCAGTAAGTCAATGCTTATGTTATACAGTTATATATCACTAGCGTGACCGATGTTGATATTGGAGGTATGGATGGAGTTAATTGTCATTTATCAGTAACCACATGTTCAATGTTTACTCCAGTCTTTTTTGTGCACTTGCTCCACAGTCAGAAATTAATGCTGGGTGAATAGGACATTTTAGACTCATTTTCAATTGAACTGATCATATAAGCATTCAAAAACTTTAAAATATTTGCTATATTTAGAGTTTAAAGACCATTAGTAATATGTCTATGCATTCAAAATCTACTTTGAATAGATTAAAACAAGCACTGTTATAAGTACTGACAGTGGAATGATTTAAATAAAAAAGGTGCAGCTCTCAAGTACACTATGACATTGATAGCTCTGTAAGTATATTAAGTTGAAATTAATAAATACATCTGCCAAGTAGAATGTTTTTGAGACAGAAAGCCCTACTTTGGATAAACTATAACTTTTTATCTTATGTAGGTATTGTCCGCTTGCCAAAGATGTATGCCAACTTCGTGGAGGATGAATACATGAGTGTGTTTGCTATAGCGTTACCATACACCAACCCATTCAAGTGAGTTGTTGTGTTTAAATATTGAACAGATATTCTTATGAACTCTCTTGTGTAGTGGACAATTGTTGTAAACAAATTTTTGTGTGATCAAGTTTCTGTTTGTGTTTTAAATAATTTATTCTTTATTAAATTTATCTGTGTTTGTGATTGGGCAAGTTAAATATATAATTTTCACACAGAAAAATAATCTTAATTTTATTACTTGCATATGATAATGAAACAGGAGAAATACATAGATGAGAGTACCTGAAAAACAATTTTGTGTTCAATTCCTTTTGCTCAATAGAGATGTAGTTATTGATAATGGCCCATTGTATTAGCCACTGACAATAATTAGAGACAAAATATTATTACTGTATAACATGAAATATTCATTGTGTATGAACTTTCGTTGTTTTCCTGGTTGCCATTAAACAAATTTAGATACGAATATTGTTATTTGTATTATTGTTACATGGGCTTACCACAATTGTTTGTACCCACGAAATAATTTGGAAACTTCAAACCATGAAAGTAAGTCCACATGAACATTTCATGTTCTAGAGTAAGAGCAATAGATATTTATGTGAAAATAAAAAAACAAAAAAAAACAAAAAAAAACAAATTACTGAACTTGTTCCTATGGTACGTTTATTGAAATCTTTTTCCATGTTTACAGATTCAGTCATTACACGGTGTCTCTGGCTCACCATGTCATCGCGATCTGGTTCATACGCTGTCGGGTTCCGTTCAGGAAAGGCTTTGTCAAGTTTATACAGAAGGTATTATAATACTATCTTGTCTTTAGTAACAACTACTGGGTATAATAAGTTGATGGTGGAAGTTGTTGATGATAAACTGTCATACTATACTATTACAGGTATGCACAATCACGTGTGAACTTCCATCCCCACACTTTCAATCTGATTAAAATCATATCTTGATCTGTGCTGCCATTCTGAAAACTATACTATGCTGATGTAGTGAGGTGTAGTTTACGGAACCGGAGCTCAAATCCAGATAGGATTTTGATCAGATTGACACACTTTATCCCAAGAAGAATTTTTTGGGTGATCCTCTATAGAGAATATATATAAAGAGAATGTATATTTAAATACATGTATATATAAAGTAAGAAGTAAAAAGGAAAAAAGGTACATGTACAACAATTGTTCCCAAATAGCTTCTTTAGTAAAAGCTGCACAGAACTTTTAATGTTTTATACGAGTCTTTAAATGAGTTTGTAGGTTTATTAATAGGCTGTATAATAGAAGTTTGTTAAGACTTACTGTATTTGATGATATTTACAGGGACTACGAGCCAATGTGCTACAGCTGTTTGAAGAAAATTCCATGCTCCAACTTCAGAATGAGGACTCGTCTGACAGGAACAGAGCGGCTACCTACAATGAATCAGCTCTCAGCAGGTACAGGGCCATTATAGGCCATAGACAGCTTGTGGTAGGGAATACACAGCAGTGTAGAAATAGCGTAACTCTGTTCAGAAGGGGAGGACATAGTGGTAGTGCATAAAACAGTATCAACTAATTCTACAAAAAGACAGATTTAATAACATAATTATTTTAAAAAAAGGCCAGATAATGTTAAAATAGACCAGACCTGTCTGTTGATAGAAGTAGTATTCACCTCAAGATAAAGCATTGACAAAATACTACCCGCTGAGTGTTGTTGATATTACAGTCGACGAAGAATGTTGTCAGGATCGTCTATATCCAGACAAAGATACCACCCTCCAGTAGATGACAAGATGTCACAGTTCCACAAGGAGCTCACAGAGACATGTACAGACTTCATGGCCAGATACGCTTTTGCCAACTACAATGCTGTCCCCCACAGGTACTTGTTTATAACTAATCGTATCTTGGTAGATGTACGTGGTAGAAGTGAAATTGAACTTAGATAGCTGGGGTTCGATACCCTGATGTGGATGTAGAATAGTATGGTGTCACCTGCTGACCACATGGGATTTCTTCAGGTACTTCAGTTTCCTCCTACAGTGAAATCCCTCGTACACTTTCATGGTTTGGTTTGTTTTGTTTAACGTCCTATTAACAGTCAGGGTCATTTAAGGATGTGCCAGGTTTTGAAGGTGGATGAAAGCCTGAGTACATGGAGAAAAACCACCGGCCTATGGTCAGTACCTGGCTACTGCCCCGATTAGGTTTCGAACTTGCAACCAAGAGATGAAGGGCTAGTGTTAAAGTGTCGGGACACCTTAACCACTCGGCCACCGCGGCCCCTTACAGTTTTATGGAACCAACAAGAGTGATATATATGAATTGATATAATTGGTTTCAAAATTATTGTAAAATAGTTTACTTTCAGAAGTGATATTTCAAAAGTCAATATCTTATGTCTGCAATCTTTCTATGTATCATAAATAAAAATTATAGACATTAGGTATGTTGCTTGTACACTTTAGACTTCAGAGTACTGTTTTAATATTATGATAGGAGATAATATAGATTTTTTAAATCAGACTTTCAGGAATATTTATTTTCAAAGTTGTTGTGTGATAAAAGATTCAGATCCACAAAAGAAATTGCATTACATCATCCTTCTGTTGATTGGGGTTTAAAGTATCAATTCATACCCAGGTCACAGGAGGCAGAATTTCTACTGAAAGGAGGGCAGACGCAAACATGGCTGCTCGGGAATAAAGTGGTTACCATAACAACGAGTGGTGGCGGCAATAATAAGTTTGGTAACACCTGGTTGTGTGACCAGTGTATGGCCCAGATTCAAGGTGGAGAACCTCCGGAAAAGAAACCGTCTCAACCAGACACTCCAGGGCGCAGGCGACACAAGTCTGCTGTAGTAAGTCGTAGTACTGTACAGGAGTCAACCAAGTCCAGTAGTGATGACATTGGTATACAGGTACACACATCCTATGATGATATGAGTGTCCTGGGGGAGGAACAACAAAATGTGGGAGTACAGACAGGCCGTTCACTGACCGAGCAATCGCCCTCCAAACCTGGGTTTGATACAGAGGCCATAGAGTCCCTCCTCTGGGGTAGGTTACTTAAACCAGTCAAATCAGAGTTGTTTTATTTCAGCATCTTTTGTCCTAATAGAATTTGTGTAAAATATAGGTACATGGAATACTCAGCTAATACATAAAAGTCATTCACCCATACTCTAAACCAGGTTTCAGCACTAAGGCCATAGATTCTTTCCTCTGAGGTAAATTACTTGAACAGATAGACTCACCTTCTAAAGCTGACTTTAACACACCTTCTAAAGCTGACGTTAACACGGAGGTCACAGAGTCTAGGTTAGGTTACATAGTAGATTGGTTGTTGGCCCTTGGAACACATGTCCTACTAGCTCCAATAGAATTTGTTTCCATGTGTATAAATACTGAGTATTACTTTTAAGGGGTGAAGAACCAGTCATCTGATGGACGGGTGCTGAACAACCTGATATGTAACTGTTGGTGTACTGGCTGGGCAGAGATCATGATACGTGCTCCGAGTGGAAACCTTTCGTGGATGATGAGGATAGAGAACGAGACAAGTCTGACATCTCTCCAGGAGTCACCCATGACTGATATCACCATGCTGTTTGCAGCCATGCGTAACAAGCCACCAGACATGGACAGTCTGCGAAGTTCGAGCCGGATAGATAGCGGCAGTATTGGGGAGGAAGAGTATGAGTCCTTGTATGATCTCCATTTCCCCTCAGACTCCAGCAGTGACCATAAAAGTATGTTTCTATGTAATTGATAACCATACCACATGTGTGAGAGAGTTCTTAAGACTAAATTCAAAGTCAAAGTCAAATTACTTTTGTCTGTATTTGTTGTAAGCTTAGTTCATACTCACCAAATCAGATTTCCAGATACAGTTAATATATAATATTTCATAGAATAAGTCTACAAATCGTGATTTTTCTAACACAAATACAAATGGTATCGATTAGAATGTACCAGTACATATGATAGGTGTAAATTATTAAAACCAGATACAGCTAAGATAAGTGTACTTGAGAGAGTGGTATTGGTGGTATGTGACCTTGGAATGACCTCTATTCCACTAGGTTGTGACAGTATACAAATCCGAGTAGAGACGTACAAAGGTTGGTGGTATAGCTGTTTTATCCTCTATGAAATACAGTATAATACATACACATGAATAGTGTAACCTCACTAGTTACATAGACCGTATTTATCTGCCACTTAGTCCAGTCTTGGTAATAAGCCCACCCCCACCTATTATTGCAGTTCCATAGAAATGTCAACAAATGCTATTTCACTGTCCTGTAATAAGCTCACCCCCTAGTCTTACCTTGCTTATTGCAGGATATGTTTATACAGTATTGTACATATAACACCAAATGGCGACTTCATTTTTTTAAATATCAAAACTTAACATAATTGACAAGAACATTATAACTTCATTATCATATCTCAGTTACAGTATACATTGATTGAACAGTATTATTTTTGTGTCACCTGCAAAAAGCACAAGTGCTTGCTTTGGATTGGTGTTCATGTCCGAAGGTCAAAGGTCAAGGTCACTGTTGCTAAAAATAGAAAATTTGTTTCCGTGCAATAACTCAGGTTCCCTTGGGCCGATTAAACTCAAACTTCATGCAGATCTTCCTTACCACATATGCTTGCATGGGATTGCTTTTTAGGTCCAGAGGTCAAAGGTCAAGTTCGCTTATTAAAAATAAAAATTTTGTGTTACTGTTAATAGATAATCTGTTTCCATGCAATAACTATTGTAACCACCCAACTTTCTGTGCAAGCGACACATCCACTTCTGTGGAATTCTTGCATAGGTCTGAAAGTCGGACCACTTTCAAAAAAATAATCATTAAAATTATTATAAATGGTCAAGGATTGTAAAAGGTATTCAATAATTCTAATCCTCAAATAAGCCATCTTTTATACCGTGTGTAAAAGTTTAGTACCAGGTACATTGTAGTAGAGTTTGGGCAAAGCTTATTTTGTCTTAATCTTAATATTTTGAAATTGATGATTCTAAAAAAATGAAGAAGGGGCTTATAAATATGGTTATTATGTAGTCTAGTAGGGTTTGCACAGTACACACACATTGTATGGAATTAATTCTGTATTATTTTCTAACTTTTTCTTTCAGTGACGTCACATTAATACTCAGTTGATATGTAGCTGTTTATCTTGTTATGTTTTGTATTACTAAGGTCATTATTATGAATCTTTTCTCTGTACTACAGTTGATTCTGTTTTCATTTGGACTTTTGTTGCTGTAACTTTGCATGATTTAATGCTATCAATAAAGCCCTGTAATTTCTTACCTAACAGATGCTTATGTTTCTATCAGTAGTGTAATTAATTAAAAGCTGAGGAAAATTAAATGGTGCTTATCGACGGTGGTTAAAAGCTTTGATATTGGTATTAATATTGATATTTCATTATAAACTACTCTAAAATACAAACATGAATTATTTTTATATCTACAGTGATCAATCTACAATTTATCTTAATGGATACTTTTCAACTGTATTGCTAAGACAATGAATCCCACAGTGTTAAATTTAACTACTTGCAGAAATTTTAGGAGTCCCATCAAGACTTTTTGAGTACATGACACAGGACTCCCAAAAAGATTACACTGGACCTGTTGTTAATCTATGATCCTGATATATATATATTTACATCAAGTTTGGAAATAAATTTTACTGTATACTAAATATACCCTGAATGTTTTAGTAATCATTGTTCTATGATTTGAATATGTTCATTTTACATAAATGTGTAAACATGTAACGTTTGTTATTTGTGTTTCTTTTACTAATAATAGTACATTATGCAAAATATGTGTCTAGCATTTGATTTGACCTTGTATAAAACTATTCTTTTTGAAAACTCAAAATTCCTTTGTTCACTTCAAGTATAAAAGAAATCAATTTTTTTTTATCTATTACTATATAATTTAGTTTTGTATGAAACACGCATTTTCATTGGCTGAAATAATTTTGTTATACCTCCATAACAAAATTTTTGACGTTGCGAAATGTAACGTCATTTTTGATTGGCTGATGACGTTGCGTAATAATTTATCACAGAAAAGAGTTCGCCAAAGAAAGTGAAATATCTTGGTGTGTATAAGACGAAATTAAATTATAAGGATTAACATTAATTATTGTTTCTGTTATACAGTCATAACATAAAAAAACAGGAGTGTACTCTCTTCATAAACCACTTCGCGGTTTATTTAGAGTACACTCCAGTTTTTTCTGTTATGACTGTATAACAGAAAAAAAAATTGATGTTAATCCTTAAATAATGTTATGTGCAATAGATATATTTCTTATTTATCGTAGACACAATTCAAACTTGAAGGTAATATTGTGTTCTAAATTGTAATTACCATGGCATACTTTTGTTGTCAATGATTGTCATTTGTCTTCTGACATAAGGACACTGGCCCATATTGGGTCAAATACGGTAGATTTTATATTCAATGACATAAGGACACTGACCCATATAGGGTCAAATACTGTAAATTCTATATTTATATTACCCATATTGGGTCAAATACTGTTAATTCTATATTACCCATATAGGGTCAGATACTGTTAATTATATATTTATATTACCCATATAGGGTCAAATACTGTAAATTCTATATTTATATTACCCATATTGGGTCAAATACTGTAAATTCTATATTTATATTACCCATATAGGGTCAAATACTGTAAATTCTATATTTATATTACCCATATAGGGTCAAATACTGTAAATTCTATATTTATATTACCCATATTGGGTCAAATACTGTTAATTCTATATTTATATTACCCATATAGGGTCAGATACTGTAAATTCTATATTTATATTACCCATATTGGGTCAAATACTGTTAATTCTATATTTATATTACCCATATAGGGTCAGATACTGTTAATTCTATATTTATATTACCCATATTGGGTCAAATACTGTAAATTCTATATTTATATTACCCATATAGGGTCAAATACTGTTAATTCTATATCCAATGACAAACTTTAGTCCTATTTTCATTTTCAGCCTCCCAGGTTTAGAAAGTTAAAGTGCAGTTTTGTGATCCATGGGTACTTTTATGGACTACTGACTGACGTTAAAATCATTTAAATCCTTTTAAATCAGAGAATCTATGATTGATTGATTAATTGAGTTCATTAACTAATTACGCTTCATTGTTTACTTACAGAAATCCACCAAAGCCAGTCTAAATCAAATTCCCAGGTAAGAAAATGAACAGTATGATAGTCTTTATGAAGTACATGTATGTAATAAGTAAATATTGAGGTACTGGAGTCTGTATTTGATTGGATTGAAAGCCAGCATATATTGAACTTTATAAAACTGACAACTGTGTCAGTAAGAAAAAGCAATTATTTGTTTTATAGTGTAGAATATTTTTAGCTTATTTGGTTCAAATCACCAGCCATCTGTCATCCACTCATTCTCTTGTTCTTTAAACTGTTTATTGAGCAGAAAGGTGGTTTTGATTCGCTAGGATGAATGATACCCCATTGTTGACTAAACAGAAGATGTGGACAATTCCCCATGTGGCAGTGGAGCAAGACATAAATATCCTCCGTATGGAAATAAGAATTTTAACAAAATTTTATCTGAAGCATCCTTTGGTGAAGGGGATGCAATAATGTTGCACAAATAGAGGAACAGTCTCCACCCCTAGCTGTACATGAGAGATAGATCTTGAAATCCTTCTGTTTGCATATGGATGGACATACTTTAACCAAATTTGATCCAAAGCATGCATAGATGAAAAAGACAGATGGTGTACTTCGTTATTGGCATGTACAGATTCAAGTGACCTATTTTAATCTCCTTTTGTCTGTCTTATGTCGGCATCCGTCAGGCATTTGTTAATAATTTACATTTTTCATCTCCTCTCCAAAACTGCTGTACTAAATTCACTGAAATTTGGCAGGAAGGTTCTATGGCTAAAGGTCAACCAAAATTGTGAATTATATGGCCCCCACCCGCAGGAGCCTGAGGGGCAGGGCAAAATAGGGTCAAATTGACTTCAAAAATCTTCTTCTTTACTCTCAGATATGTTGGAATCAAGGGTCAGTGATTTCATGAGGAGGGGGTAAACCACATTTTTAACTATTATTTGTTGGATTGGAATTCATTCTAACTTGGCTAACATTATCAGCATAGAATGACAGTTTGATGGTATGTACATGATGGCCCTGTCTGACCCCCAGGGCGGATGGACAGGCTAAAAAGGGTCAAATTGACAGAAATTTCAAAAATCTTCTTCTCCAGACCCTAATAACTAAGAATCAAATACTCTTCATAGATGGAAGGGTCTTATGGTGCTTTACCAAAATTGTGAATTTCATGACCCTGGGGTCTCACGTATGCTCCTGTGGAGGGGGTAAACTTTGCTATAGTTTATATAGGGAAATCACATTTTTGACTATCATTTGTTTGATTTCTCTTCGAATCCATTCTAACTTTGTTAACATTATCAACATGGGATGACTGCTTAATGGTATGCACATGTTGACCCTGACTGACCCCTTGGACTGATGGGTGGGACCAAAAAGGGTTAATTCAATTAACTGAAATATTTCGAAACTCAAGGTGACCGTCAAATGTTTGTTTGATTGTGAGATGATTTTAACATGTACATTCTTTCCCAGGAGGATGCAGGACAAGCTGTGGCTACGGAGACCAGTCCCAGTGATCAGGCCTCCCATACTCACCTCCTCAAGAGGAGTAACTCTTCTCCATCCCTGCTCAGTGGCAGTGCTGACAATGTGGACATGAAGGAGAGCATCAGTGACATGGCCCTAGTTGATGTCAACAGAGCTGAGCGAGATGGGGTACCTGGTAACAATCCCCAGAGCCAAACGGCTCTTCCTAACAAAGATGAACAAGAGGTGCCATCTGGTAGCAATGCCCCAAGCCAATCAGGTCATCCTAGCAGTGCCAACCTTAGCCTATCTCTGTCCAACAGTCACAGACAAAGACCGCCACCACTTGCAATAAACCTCAGTCAGCCAAACTCCCCAGTGAAGGGTATTCATCACCACCTAGATTTTGCTCAATCGCCAGACAGTTCGGACACCTCCTCACTCCAGGATGAGGTAACAGACCTTCCTGCCTTCAGGAAGTTACGGGGTCACACCATCTCCATAGTTACAGATTCGAAAGGTGAGGACAATTATGTCCAGGGGAGGTCAAAGGTCATCACCCCGAAGGAGAGTGGCCGTGGTGGCATCAATCCTAGCTTTGTATTCCTACAGCTGTACCAGGGGGGCGTTCTACATCAGGGCAATGACATGCCGATCCTGCTGCCAGACAATCAGGTAACTAATTAATACGCAAGCTTCTATTTCATAGGAAATTTATAGACTAAAACTAAGATTGTCTTTCATTTTCACTTGTCCCTCTCAAATTAACCTATTTTTTTTTTTTTTTTGTAAATTTCATATCAATTGGTATTTTCAAATTCAATTTTATTTAGACCCTTTTTTTATAATACACAACATTCAACTGTTTCATTTTGCGTTCATAATTATTATAAATTCCACATATAAATGAATGTGTGGCCAAATTTTAATTCCCTTGTCATGACTTTTTCTTTATCACTGTACAGGCTATCACAAGAGGACTCAATATGCTGGACCACATACACCCGTACGAGACTCACAAAGTCGGGGTGATCTATGTGGGAAGTGGCCAGGTAAGATATATTAGTACACAGGGGGTATCTAATTAGTTTGAAGTGTAGTAGAGTAGGGAACACTTTTCATGAGCGCATATGTACAAATTCACAAATTCATCAGGGAAAAAAAAAATTTAATTAAAAAAAAAAAATCATTTAGTATATAAACCTATGAATTACAAAATAAATAGCTAGAGTGCTTCAGAAAGTCTAAAATCTCTTTACACTTTCAGATAAGTATTACACATGCTTCAGTTTTGTTTTTTTGTGTTGTGTACTTGTCTTTTCCTTGTTATAAATCAAAGCTATATTTACTCTGCATTTCCCTTCTAATTGAGTTATAGTCCAAACCCTGAGGCCTTGTTATTACCTATATTTGGGCCAAGTCCAATCCCTGAGGCCTTGTTATTACCTGTATTTGGGCCAAGTCCAAACCCTGAGGCCTTGTTATTACCTATATTTGGGCCAAGTCCAATCCCTGAGGCCTTGTTATTACCTATATTTGGGCCAAGCCACCATCAAAACATTATCTATGAATCTTCAGAAATTGGAATAAACTTGCATTAAAATATAAGGCTATAGACATTTTCAACTATTCAATTGCAATGAAATATGCAAGTAGAGGTTAAAATGACACACTTGCACTTTTGTTTCACTAAAGACCAAGGATGAAAAGGCAATCCTACGAAACCCATATGGATCTGAAAAGTATGCCCAGTTTCTGCAGGGCCTTGGACACTTGATACGCCTGCCTGACTGTGATCCTAACAGAGTGTATATTGGCGGTCTGGACGTTCATGGCAGTGATGGACAGTTTGCCTACAGCTGGCAGGACGAGACTATGCATGGTAAGTCCTTTTCGTCGATAGTCAACAACTGGCAGGACGAGTCTATGCTTGGTAAGTCGGCTAGGTATATAGTCTACAGCCGGCAGGACGAGTCTATGCTTGGTAATTCCTCTAGATATATAGTCTACAGCTATTAGGAGGAGACTATACTTGGTAAGTCCTTTTGGTCAATAGTCAACAGCCGACAGGACAAGACTATGCTTGGTAAGTCGGCTAGGTATATAGTAGTCTACAGCCGGCAGGACGAGACTATGCTTGGTAAGTCGGCTAGGTCTACAGTCCATGGTAGGTATACAGTTAACAGCTGTCAGGACTCCTACCAGACATCCCCGACTGTAATGGAGAGGTTGTTTACAGCTAGTAGGTCAAGACTACTCTGTAGTCCTGTAGGATCTCAGTAGTCCTGTAGGATCTCGAAGATCCACAAGATACCAGGTATCGGAGTTGTACATGAATTTTTCCACAGGTAACTACCCTGATACCTTATCCCCAGTAAATTGTATGGATATCCAAAGAGCATGATTGGTCAACCAAAAACAAAACTGAAAACTTGTCCCCCTTTGGTACTTAGTTTACATAGATAACCATTCTTCACCATTAGGTTAGAACCATTATTCTATCCGGTATATAAATTGAAAGAGAGATGTCTTTCTCCGAACAAAGATTCTTTTTAATTCATTTTCCGATATGCAATTACTGCTTGGCTTATGATTACTTTATTCCATATCGGCTGTATCAAACTCATGCAGGGAAATGGTTCCAACTTGCTTCTTATCACAGACAGCAAATATACCATGAACACTTTTTTTACAGTGATTTACCATGTGGCAACCCTGATGCCAAACAAGGAGTCCGACCCTAACTGCAACGCCAAGAAGCTCCACATAGGGAACGACTATGTGACTATTGTGTACAACGACAGTGGGGAGGACTACAAGATCGGCACTATCAAGGTTAGACAGTTTATAACCAGCTATGCATTTAGACTGGTCTTTGTAAAATCACATTTCCTAGATTAAAGCAATATGTTTTACTGCATAATTCTGCAGCTATGAAAACAGATGAATGACTAAATTACTGTGGATTTTGAATATTCCACCAAACTCATGTTACTCAAGTCAACTATTCATTTATGGTCAGAGTTATTTATCAATGACAGGATTTAATTGATATAAAAGTTGAAATATAAGAGAAATGAGTTTTTAAGACCATAATTGTTTCCTGTATTTCAGGGACAGTTTAACTATGTGAATATAGTTATCAAACCCTTGGACCATGAGAGCAATGCTGTCACTTTACAGGCTAAGGAAGGTAAGTTATCTCCCCTTACGTCTTCAGGTGAAGAACTTCAAAATTGAATTTTTTATTAAAAGGAATGCATGAGTAGCCTGTTTTTCTTAAATGATGGTAAAATGAAATGCATGTAACTTTTCACTGTTAATGTCAGAACGTTCACTGTAGATGGTTTGAAAAGTTAATTGTGCTGAGAACAATTTATTGTATTGCTACTTCAGATGTTCACTTCACATTCTTGTTGATCAATGCATGCAAAAGTATTCACAAATTTTGTCCCGTTTGCATGAATTTCATTATAGATGTCTGATCACAATATTGTGCTTTAAAAAAAGAAAGCTCTCCATATTATGATTTACACGTAGTAGTAGCCATTTTATAAGGGTTAACTGGATAACACACTGCTTTAAAATGGGGCCCTCTTTACATGAGAATTGTCCTAATCTTTATTAGGAGAATTCATTACTAATACACTGAATTAAGATCAGACACTCCCGAATTTGTTTTACCATGAAATGAATGTTTTAAATGTACAATGGTGCATATAAAAACTCAAAATATGAATTAAAATTTTTATTGATAAATGTTTGTTTTTCATTCATATGTGATTTTTTAAAACTGTTTATTTTCATGATTTTACATATGAGATTTTACAATATTCACTTTAATTTTGATGGATTTGATGTGGAGATGTAGAGAAGTAATATACCTGAATTTTTCTTGTGTTCTAGTGCCGTTTCAGGACAGCATAACTACAGGTACTGATGTGTACACGTGTCTGTACTGTCTGACAGCATATATCTAAGTATATTGGGGTTCTCTGACAGCAGAATACTAACATGCAAGTCCTGCAATAAACAGAGATCCTGTTCTAGTTTCTAGTACATGAGATACAGAAATCTTATCTATGTTTTACTCACTGGCTAGGTTTATATTTCATCCACACTCAAGTACATTCCTGATTTCGGCAGGGAAAAGATTAATACAATCTTACATGTGTCTGTTCTGCAGACAGGGATATCGCAACCCGGATGTAAGAGTTTGGCCTGGTCAGCACTCGGCAAGCCTTGTGCACACAGAACAGATCCACATTCGATTATTTTTCTTACATACTTACAAATAAATTCCAGTCAAAATAAAGGGGTAAAGACAGCTGGCATGCGCTATATGACACTGCCTACAATAACATAGCGTCATCATTTTACGTTGAGCAAATATGTCTTAAATGATGATGTCATTAATTTTGACGCACATTCCAAGGAGCATTGCAGATGGTGCGATGAAAAACTTTCATTAAAGCCTACATTTGCCTGCAAGTATGTGACAGGAATAAGACAGGAATATCTCAACTCTTGTATAAAAGTTTGGCTGCCAGCACTCGGCAAGCCTAATGCTGACTGGCCAAACTCTTACACTCAGGTTGAGATATTCCTGTCCACGGAACAGACCCATGTTGGATTCTATTAATCTTTTCCCTACCAAAAACAGAGATTCTCTGTGAAGTATTGGAGAAAAATCTTTCTGTGCCTACCTAGGAAACAGATGTACCTTTATTCTGAAAACATTGCATCTCACAAAAGTATGATATCATTTATGTAGCATTTCCATAAATGTTCAATGAACCATTGATGCAGGTCCGATATTTTGTTCAATGTTATAAATTAGCACAGAAAATGTGGGAGGAAAATAACAATACATCTCTTTAATGAAGACAGACATCTCAATCCTCCAGAAAAGATTTTGGAAGTTTTCCCCTACGTAAAGCCTTTTCTAGTCCTCAGGAAAACCTTTCTCTCAACCCTAAGAGAGTGAATAGTTATTTTTTCTCATAACCTGTTTGCCATTTTGTGCATGTAGGTAATTCTTCAGTGCAAGGCATTGTCAGAGTATTGTCATGATGTCACAAAATTGTTGTGATTGGGGAACCGCCCACCTCAAACCTGGGCTTGAGATGAAGTAATAGCCTGGCTATACCTGTCCAAGTTAAAAACAATCTTGAGCATGTACAGTTAAGAGATTCTATAAGTCTGGTGTTGTTGAATCAATTTCAACCACTACATCTTTACTATAGATACAGATGTATTTGGTAGTATGTGTACGTTGTAACTGGTATATATCTTTATCCTGTGCACTTGTATGATTGACATGAACACATATTGGAAAGTTATATTACTCCTCTTTGTATGCAAGATATGCATGTTCCACACACTACAATGTACACTTGAATGAGATTAAATTTAACAGACTCTTACACCCTCTTTAAATTTGTGTGAAAAGGGGTTTAATATACCATATTTTTTCAATCCTTTTTAAAGCTGTCGGTATGTGTATTTATTACATTTTTACCAGTGAAATATCAAAAATTATTCATTCTATAAAAGTGATATTTTTCATCACTTTTGCTGATTTGACCAATCAAATTAATGATTAGAAAATACCAAAATAATTGACCAATCAGAAAGCCTGACATATATGTCAGCATCTGGACAGGAAGAACTACTTTTTTTGTTTACATTAGGCTAGTTAGCATACGGGGTAGGTTTTTCGTTGATAAAAAATGTAATAAACAGAATGTGCACTCGTGAAAAATATCAAAATATTAGCCACACGAGTGACATATATTTGGTATTACTGAAGACACTGTTAAATATCCTCTATATGCTACACAGACTATTTCGGTAGTAGGAACTATAATGATAAACGCCCAAGTATTGAAATAAAGAAATGTGTGATTAATATAAGTTGATATAGCTTGTTTCGCAATTGTCAAATGAATTAAGTTAACATTTCATATTTAATAAAGAAATATATGGAGCCAATGAGGTATTTCAAAGATAGTTTTTGGGTTCAAACTATTGCAATACTTTATAAGTTTTATGCTAGGTATGCATGTATATGTTTAGATATAGTTATCATTTTACTTGAGAAGAAGGTATCACTGCTAACAAAAGTACTCTTTTGAGTACTGCCTTCTACAGTAGATAGCTCTCTATATATAACACCCCACTGGCAGCTTTTCCCATTAGTTAAAGTTTGCACTGCATTACCTAATACCCATAGACTTTCATTGTAGAATACCTGTAACCTGCTTGTAACACATTTAATGCGTATTGTGATTTTTAATATTAAGTGTTTATTATCATTATATTGAATTCTGATTTTTTTTCTTAAATGATGATTTTGTCTGAACTAACAATTTTTACTTCAACAACATCTCCTTGTTTGGAATGATGCATTTTCAGACTTCCATCTGATGATAGTAGGCTGATCAAACTGTTGTCCATTTGTTAACAATCCCTGTTATCACTAGTTCTTGATCATTCAATTATGAGTGATCAGAAGACCATAATGGCCAATAGTGTGCCATCTTTAATTTTTGACAGTTGAAGTTTATTGCTAGAACAATTCTGATGGGTCTTTTTCAGATTTCACATGTAGGGTCCTCATGATTTAGAATTATTAAGAGAAAAAGAGGAAAGACAAATGTTGAGAAGAGATAAGTTTTACATAATCCAATAAAGATCATTCAATGGTGGGGATCAAGATCCCTGTGGGATCTCACATTGAAGAATTATGCTGTCAAAATTGAAGTCTTCGCTCTTCATTCTTAATGAAACATCAAACAGTTAATTACCTCGGTTCGTTTATCAATATTTGCATTCTCTGCACAATCCTGACTGAAGTCTTTTAAAATTTCATAAAATTTTTTAAGGTTGTACCTTGAGTCCAGTTGAAAGTCATACATATAATGTCAATTGTTGAAGGTTTATGACGACTATTCTGCCAATTTTATGAAATTCATTTAATTATTCGTGATGTCAAACTCTGGAGGTAACTCTGATCAGTGAAGGCTCAAGATTTTAATTTAAGTTCAAGGTCATAGCTACCAGTCATCACATGATAATTTGAAAATTGGATGATTGGTTTATCCAAAGATTTCTGACTGAAGTTTTCCAACAAATTTCATGAAACCTCTAAAAACCACTTGATAAAATAATAATTTTTCTGTAATTACCCGTTAAAGGAATAGTTATCTATACAATAGATATGATGATAATCATGTCAAAAACAATGTCCGATTCTGATTTACTGCATGTTATATTTGTAATTGATAGTTTGTTCCAATAGTTTTTGATGACAAATCATTTCAGATATTGCAGAGATACTTGGACACAAAGACACCAAGATCATCTCGGATGCCAACCTTCCTGATTTGGTCAGACAGATAGCAGTGAACTGTGATGTAAGTTTTTAAACGCTGATCTGTCCTGTCTGCATTTCTGTATGCCTTTTGTATGGTTGCTGTCGTCCTGTAGTGTGATAAGTTACATATATAAGACAATGCTTTGCATCTAGAAGGGGACAATGGGTTGTCTCTCAGTACTCAAAATTTCTTAAAATTAAAACTACACTTTGGGTCAGTTTGTATTGTTTTCAGGGTATTATGTATTTATGTATATTTAGACATTAGTCATGGAAGTGATTCTAGTATTAAGGACCTGTGCCTATTGTTTGGTGTTCTGGTGACTTTTGCTATTGTTTCCCCAGCTGGCCTCCCTGGTACTACAGAGACAACAGAGTCAGCCACAGGACCCCTTTGCCTCCAACTGGTTGGAGAGACTTCGTCAGATCAAACGTATCAAGATGAAGACATTGACAGAAAATGTGAAACAAGTAGAACAACCTACAAAACATCAGGAGCTTGGAGACTTCACAGAGTTTGTGTAAGGGGACTACAGAAAATGTAAAACAAGTGGAGCTACCTACAAAACATTAGGAGCTTGGAGACATCACAGAGTTTGTGTAAGGGGACTACAGAAAATGTGAAACAAGTGGAGCTACCTACAAAACATCAGGAGCTTGGAGACTTCAGAGTTTGTGTGAGGGGACTACAGAAAATGTGAAACAAGTGGAGCTACCTAAAAACATCAGGGGCTTGGAGACTTCAGAGTTTGTGTGAGGGGACTATTGCATGTGTGAAACAATCTATAAAACAACAGGAGCTTTGGGACTATTTACTGTACCATGTGAAGAGCTGGATGCTTCACAAAGTTTATGTGAGGGAACTGTTCGTTGAATGTGTTGAGACTCTATTGCTGTATAGATAATGTATAGTATTTTGACAGTTGTGATTTGAGCATTGCCCTTTTACTATTGTGGTGATTGGAGAGTAAAAATAAAAAAGGTTTTAGAATCAAATATGGGAATTTGATATTTAGTGTTTGAAATAGGGGAAGTCTGTAAAACATGTATATAGTATAAATGACGTTTGTTCATCAGATTAATCAGATTTCTATGAATTAACACTAGGCATTCCTGGAGAGGTCAGATATCCTCTGAGAACATTCTAGTCAGTGTGTGCTATAGGTTTAAGGGACGATTCTGATGGGTTTTTTTTTCACTTCTGAATGTTTCCATGTACATGTTTAACCAAAAAAAGTGGTCAAATGATTCAAGGAAACATTGTATTTATTATGTATTGATTTCACTGTGAATGATAAAACCTATGTAAGTGTCCCTATATTTCTTATCAAAATTCTCTTACCTGGTATAGCAGTTTCCTTGAACATCACTTTCCAACCTTTTCATTAGTGTTCTCTTTCTAAATTTTGTTACACTAGATTTGATCAAGGTACCTTGGTAACGGACTTTAAAGTATGAAATCCCATGTGTCGGGCATTAAGTGTTTATTTTGTCTGAGTGTTGTAGACTCAGTTGTATCCTTACTTTGGTATCCAATACAAAAACTATAGATTAAAATATGTGTTGAAGTCTTTTCTCTGGGTTGTTTCTGTTGACATTGTATGAAGACTACATCCAACTGAATGTCAAAAGAGCTAGCACATTTCACAGACTTTGTGTTTAAAGTTATTTTTATTTTAAAATATATAAAACAATTAGACAGATAGTGCTTGTCCACTTATTTCCCAATTGTATTATTTCTGTGGCGTATTATGCACAACATGCAACAACTTTGAGAATACAACAATAAATACCCCATCCAATCCTGGTGTTTTTGTCAGTGTCCTGGTGTCTTTGTCAGTGTCCTCATTTGTTTGTCAGTGTCCTGATGTCTTTGTTAGTATCCTGATGTATTTGTCAGTGTCCTCATTTCCTTGTCAGCGTGCTCATCTGTTTGTCAGTGTCCTCATTTCTTTGTCGGTATCCTCATCTGTTTGTCAGTGTCCTCATTTCTTTGTCGGTGTCCTCATTTCCTTGTCAGTGTCCTCATCTGTTTGTCAGTGTCCTCATCTCTTTGTCAGTGTCCTCATCTCTTTGTCAATGTCCTCATTTATTTTTCAGAGTCCTGATGTGTTTGTCAGTGTCCTGATGTCTTTGTCAGTGTTCTTATCTCTGTTAGTATCCTGATGTATTTGTCAAGTGTCCTCATTTCCTTGTCAGTGCAGTGTCCTCATCTGTTTGTCAGTGTCCTCATTTCCTTGTCAGTGTCCTCATCTGTTTGTCAGTGTCCTCATTTCCTTGTCAGTGTCCTCATCTGTTTGTCAGTGTCCTCATCTCTTTGTCAGTGTCCTCATCTGTTTGTCAGTGACCTCATTTCCTTGTCAGTGTCCTCATCTGTTTGTCAGTGTCCTCATTTATTTATCAGTGTCCTGATGTATTTGTCAGTGTCCTCATTTCCTTGTCAGTGTCCTCATTTCCTTGTCAGTGTCCTCATCTCTTTGTCAGTGTCCTTATCTCTGTTAGTATCCTGATGTCTTTGTCAGTGTCCTGGTGTGTTTGCCAGTTTCCTCATTTCCTTGTCGGTGTCCTCATCTGTTTGTCAGTGTCCTCATCTGTTTGTCAGTGTCCTCATTTATTTTTCAGTGTCCTGACGTCTTTGTCAGTGTCCCGGTGTGTTTGTCAGTGTTCTTATCTCTGTTAGTATCCTGATGTCTTTGTCAGTGTCCTGGTGTGTTTGTCAGTTTCCTCATTTCCTTGTCAGTGTCCCCATTTCCTTGTCAGTGTCCCCATTTCCTTGTCAGTGTCCCCATTTCTTTGTCAGTGTCCCCATTTCCTTGTCAGTGTCCCCATTTCCTTGTCAGTGTCCTCATTTCTTTGTCGGTGTCCTCATTTCCTTGTCAGTGTCCTGATGTGTTTGTCAGTGTCCTCATTTATTTTTCAGTGTCCTGAAGTCTTTGTCAGTGTCCTTAAGTCTTTGACGTTAATTTGGCATTATTGGACGTGAAACATGCCAAGAGATGACCTTGTCTCACAGTTGTGATACAGTTAAGAGAAGTTTAATCAGGCAGCGGTAAATCTTCCACTGGCATCTCCTTTGGTGTGGGATCTGTGATATCCTCTGTGTTTGTCTCTTTGTTCTGACCTTCAGAGTTATTCACCCCTGACCCTGTCACAATGGGCTGATTGTTCAGTATTTTGGTGTTTTCTCCATACTGCCGGATATTGGCACAATCCAGAATAACATTCAGCAGACCATGGAGGTCAAATATCATCAGTGATAGAATCACTCCGCAGCTTACGGCAGCAGCGTAGCCCTGAAAGTAAGCATATGTGGTCCCTGTCAAGTAATGCCTATAGAGAGCAAAATACACGCTGTGGTCAAGAAGTAGCGACAAATCATTTGACAAAAAGCTTACTTTGAAATCGTGCACTTAAATACCAACAAAATGACTGATATTACCACTTATACTTACCTCCCACGTCCTGTTACCAGCCAGTCGAACGAACATGGTCACTGCCCATGTGATTGTAATTGGCGCCATAAACAGAAGCAGACGACTGAGCACCTCCCATTGAACTTCCAACTCTCGGCGCACACTCGCAATCTTGAAGAAAATGTATACACCAGTAGTGTCAAAACGCAGGGAATGTATCGTTCTCACAAAATCAATTATTAGACAGTTATTTTGTGACTGGCACTATAGCCCTGGCCTGGGTATTATTAGTGGAAACAGCTAAAAGCGCTAGACATCAAATAGGAACATAGAGTTTGTAGCTAACAACCATTAAAAACTGTCGGGGAGTACTTCTATCCAAAACCTTCCCAGAGAGGCGACATTTCACAGATTACAAAGAATATCATGAAAAGGTTATCACTAGTGTATGTTTTTGAGTAAATCGTTCTGTCGGATAGAAGATGCACAGCACCGTTGGAAAGACATCATACAGCAAATGTAACAAATTGTGAAGACTGGGACAGATTGAGTCCTGTCTTGCCGGGTATATTCCTCCTATTGAGTTTACGGTAGGCTGTGTGAACATTAAACAAATAAATGAGATGAGCAGGGAGACAATCGACCTACAGTGTCCATTTGGCCACATACAAGACGACCCACAAGAAAGCAATGCGTAAAGACTCTTTCATATTATCAGGGAATAAAATAAAACTATGCAATCGACCGTGAGAATGACGACAATGGCGCCACCCATTATATTATTAACCGTGACAACCAGCTCTGTATTTTGCCATCTCCTGTAACGTTTTACTCCGAAGAAAGTTAATAGGCGCACACGATTTGACTACGGAAGATAGAACAATGGTACTACATGTATTTTGTTTCAAATGCCTTTAGTCATTGTTTGTTATTCAAATCGTTATATCGATATTTGTAATAAATGTAAGAGCTAGCATAACTACCATCTGCTAACAGAATTGACAGACAAAATAGACGTTCAAACTGTGAGTGTGGACACCCAATTTTAACATTAATGATTGCATGCAATATCGTTCCTTTCAAATGTATTTTACGATGTACGATAGTGTATCTTGGAGAATATATAGTTATGTTTGAACAGTTAAATAATATGTTGCACGCAGTAAAACGCATTTCAACCCTGTTATTTAAGTTAAAAAATACATATAAACTGTACATCACATTTCTTTTTAACATCGTGCTTCAACAGAATGAGGGAAAGCCCTGTAACTCGGAGTGTCGTGATTTTTGGGTACCGATTCCGTCATCAATCTATAGCGTCACAATAAGATTGGTCTATTACTAACAGATTGACTCGACCAATGTTTAGATTGAGCTTATGCCGTGACACGTCGTCTTTACCCGTCCGACAACCGTTTCTTTAAACTGCTTCATATTTCGAACCGTTTGGTACGGGATTATTGTATTTAACTTCGATGAAGTTTGCCTAAATAAAAGACATCGACCCACATTCAAAGTCACATGTGTCCTTTTCGTTAAAAACTCTAAATCATATCTCTTGTCCGACTTTCAAAGTTCCTATGCAGGGATGAAACTTCTTTATCTCTGTATAGCCGAGTTGTGATGGCCAAAACCATGTCGGATGAATGATTATCAAGTTTGTTGAAACGAATGGCATTGACCTATTTTTCAAGTCCACGACGTGTTTGTCATATGTGATGTTCCAAATGATAGTTAAGTCAGTGGTATTGAGATTGGGATCGACATGACTGACCGATAGCAATTTTGACAGCCAAATAGAAAGACGTTTTCTCTTGCCATGTTTTCGCTAGTGACATATGAGCTATACAGGTCCATACGGTATAATCTATGTGTGCTTAGTGGAAATGTCCAGAAGCCTGTTCGGCCAGTTCACACTAACAAAAAGACGCGCGGTAAGTATCGTGCTAGTTATATCACCAGTAGTGTTGCCATGGAATATAGAAATTCGAATATAGGGGAGGTAATGACTTCCTATCTGAACATCAACCTGAAACTAGTGTACCGTGTTTATCGTTGGTTGTATCCATTTGAATTGATCTAAAAATCAATCGGCTTTCAAGGCTGAAGACAACATGAAATGTTTACTGACCTGTTCTCGTCAATCGTTCATTCTAGCAATGGCAAGTTAAGTCAAGTTAAATGTATATGCTTGTGTTTGTATGGAAACCAAGTTGGGACCATGATAGATCATTCCAGATACCGTCTACGTAAACAACAACAAGAAGATAGTCATTCTTTCCAAGAACCATCAGAGACTGGAGCGCCTTATCCACTAACAATAGTAACACTGCTGCCGCTGAAAGCCATGACATCGGCTCTCTACTCATTCAACACTAAATCTCAAGATGTTTTAATCACTACACTGTATAAAGCACTATTTTTAAAACTTTAAATGCCAAACAACAACGTGGCAGTGGTCACTAAGAAGAAGACGAATTTGTATAACGGTACTCTGTCTGGCGAGGTTATCGCGCGAGCGTATATGGCAGAAGTTGTAAAGATCGGCACCTTCTTCAACAATGTTCCGTTTGGAATATCAACCACAACACGTTCAACCCTGCTTGGTAGATCGCATAAAAGGAACCGCTCTACTAGATCTAGTCCGAATTTCCTGACGATCTTACTACGTAGATACGTCAGAACTTCTTGCCTTTTAATCGATATGTATACATTTTATGCGCCAGGTTAAAGGGAATGTTCAAACGCTGACATGAAGGTGGGTCTGAAAAATTGCTCGTTTTTTGTATGGGTCGAGTTCTGATGTTAAATCGCCACAAGGCTGCTTTAAAGGCGATATTAACATCAGAACCCTTCGGATTATACTAGATCATGTAGATTGTAAGAGCGGCATCGAGACTGAAACTACTACATTTTCGGGTCAAAAGTCTTTCCGCACAACCAATTCTGCTATAATTTCTTTGTTTTTCAATTTTTTACAATCACTTGCCCTGCTTTCATCCATGGCTGTATTTTATTGAAATTTTATGTGTTGAAAAAGAAAAAGCTAGACATTCATTATGTATTTTTTTATGCATAATACCTCCTATGTAGGTAGAGATTACCCACACAACAAAATCAAATTTCCCGTGGAACTCTCATCATTCATTAACTTACCAAATTATCATCAAAATGGCGTTACACAAATTCATATTGTAAAAAAAAAAAAAAATTCTCAAATAGGCCCTAAATGACAACGGAAAATAATGAAAATATTATCAAATAAAATGTAGATAAAAACTCTTTAGGCATACAAACTTTCACTAAAATCAGCCTATTAACAAATCAAGTAAAATTCAATGAATAAAACGTTTAAATGGTAAGATTATATAGCAAAATTAGAATGGGCAGAAAGACTTTTGACGCGTAAAACACGGAACGACAGAGGAACATACTAAAACACGGAACTTTGTAGTATGACTAGCCATAGAGAGATATCTTAATTCAACTTAAAACACACGTGAACAGGCGAGATCTGTACTGTAGCCCGTACAAAAACGATAATGTTGACAAAGCTGAATTCCGAAGGGCAGTCAATGACGGGGAAAATACGTCATATAGGTGCCTACATGTATTTTTGTAAACGGTGGCCAAAATCTAGTGTTTCTTAGTTCATCATACCTTATTCGAAAACTCCTCTCTGATGCTGCAAAGTTGTCTTATTAGGACTTCTTCATTGTCAATCAACATATAACCTGCTGAAGCAAAGAAGATTCTTTAGAATAAATGTAAATTTACAATAAGCAGACACAACGTTGATAGATGGTATTCGGCAGTGAACAGTATTAGGCATTCAAACTTGCATGTTTCAGTCTATTAGAATCTCAAAAAGTATATCCCTACCCGTTTCTTCTGTGTTCTCTGTTGGTTTGCTCTCTGGGCAAGCTTGCTGCTCGGTAACAACGTCTTCCATTTTTAAGCGGAAGTGACGTTATCTTCAAAACGTCTATTAGGCCTATGACGTCACTCAATAATTTACTTCCTGTATTCACGCATTTTTGTTTCCGCACTAATACTATATTCAAGCTATTGATGAAGCGGCGGCGTCATAAATATTGTCGCTGTTGTTCTTATGTAATTTAATTATTAGCTTCCCGTGTAGGCTCGCTTCTGGTTTGTATTTGTTTAATTTCCATCAGTTTACCGATAAACGTTATCTTGAGAGTAACGTTTTACTATGGTGGTCCCATACATAACATAGTAGCACCGGGAAGGGGGGGGGGGGGGGGGGGGGGGGGGCATTGTTTTTATTTATCATTTTAGACACAATTTTCTCTCTTCACAAACTTTATTGACCGTGGTTCTCCTGATGAAATTCAGTGTAAAGCATTTTCTTATTGAAAATCGAGAATTATATAGTCCTGGTCCGTTTTTGTTTGCTATATCATAACCGTTCTTTTCATAACATATATGTAAGTCCTAACGCTTTATCTAAGCTCCTCTCAGGATGGTTACATCAAACTCGATACCGAGAATTGTTAAGTAGACGTGAATTGCCTGTTCTCCGGTAGGAAAGTAGCTACGTTTAAAAGGAACCCCCTGATCGATAGTAGTAAGTGCTTAACCGCTTTCTGTCCTATATCTGACGGGTGCCGATTCGTGACGTTTCTCGTCTCTCGGCTTTTTAATACCAGATTAAACCGACTGGAAACAAGTCATAGGTGAAAAGTCCACAACAGTACACAAACGGAGGTATACAATACACAATTATTACTCGGTATGGGACGTTTTACCATGTTGTCATCGCGGTGTTCTGATACATAGATCAAAAATCACACGTGGATTCTCTACCTGTAACCAAGGATCTTTATAGTCAGGGCGTTATACACAGGTTTCCAGTCAGGGTACAGAATGGCGGTCAGGAATGGTCTGAGGATGGACTCTGTCGGTAAGTAAATTCAATTATCATCGCCATGTAAAGGGATATCGGCCTGTTTTCTTTTGGGGTATAACTGTAGACCTGTACAAATACAGTGTTACTATGTCTGTATAATAATGTAATAGTGATCACAGGGACACGAATTTCCAATTCACGGTCCATATATATTTATTATAGTATAGTATCATCAATCATCATACATACGCGACATTATGAAGGGAATTCTTGCCAAATCCCTGTGGTAGAGATTTTAGTGTTATTTAGTGATCAGTTATCGGTGTGACTGCTTCTCGCTTTGCCTAACAATGTTCTGCATTGTACTGACATGTATTATTAGGATCTAGGCCTTCTCAGTTTCTTATACGCTGACGAGATCTCAAGTGTAAGTTAGGGTTACATATATATTGTGTCTCTGGAGCCAGATTATGACTCAAACGTCCTATGAGCAGATAAGGGCTATCATCATTCAATTGCATAAGAAAAGGTATACGATTCTGTATGTGGTTTGGCGGACATGGGTGACATTCCAAGGTCGAACCTATATATCTAATATCCCTGAATACAAAGGCAGCATAACATTGAAGGTTAAACTCCTCATCTCAACTTTAAGAACGTTATGATAGGAGTTATTGTTTTATACATGTATAGATAATGGAAGCGCGCGCGCGCCCCGACGGTGGAGGGGTGTCCGTTACTGTCCTGAAGTAAGTATGACGGGCCGCTAACACATGATTGATTGTGCAGTCGGAAATCGAACTCTTCAAACACACACGGAGTCAAATACTTCAATATAATATTTACATACCTTTATCGGTTATACAAACAACATTAAGCTATTGCTTTACCCAGCGGCCAGACTTTTGTGCTTTATGTTTGAGAATTATATTAATACCAAGTATGGAAATATGGTAGATTAAAAGCGCAATGTGTAGCTCTTGGGGTTATCTATAGATCCATCATATCTGAAAGTTGGCCTAATGCATTTAAATTGTCAATTACAAGTCATTGCTAAGGGCGGTTTATATTAAATCCAGATTAATTCAACACCCGTCATTTTAAATCAAATCCTAAGTTCATATATATATTCCATTAGCGAATTGCTATCAAGGCTATATGAGTATAGAGAAACCATATTCATGAATGTCGCAAGTTAGAAGGAACATCAGTTTATGAAAACTTTCATAAAACAGAGAATGCGGTTGTTCATGTCACTATATATAGAGATTACCTGTGTAGAACGACTCACTAGAAATAACATGATTAAAAAGGGGTGTCGCTAGCGAGAGGGAGGGAGGTGGGGGACACAGGGACTTGGCAAAAATTCCCAACCCATATTAACTTTGTAATATACTAATATATATATGTTTTTGTCATGTTTTACGTAAAATAAGACCGCATGTTGCGAATCTGTGCCAAGTCCCTGTGGAACGGAGGAATGGTTAGAGAACACTGTTTATAAAAGTTTTGCTACATTGAGTGAGAAAGAAAAACAGGGTAAAAGAACGTAATGATATATATATCAAAATTTGCTATGTGTCGTCACAATGCAATGCATACAGAATGAATTTGTATTATTATGTGGTGATATTAACACTTATAGTGAGACCATTCAATCATGTTCTTGTAAAAGGCACATACAGACCCGTCACATGCTTCTTTTGTCAATGTTTCAACACTTGAGATGTCTTTTTAAACACGAAAATCAAATAAAGACAGTTTTTGTCAATAGGATTTGAGTAACTCTGGCCGAGCATGTAAAATGACTAATAAACGTAGGTTTAAGTACTGTATACCATATCTATGTGTATAACTGTCGCATTTAAATACACATTGTTGAAACATAACGTCTAGCTATCCCAAATAATACTATTTTACATGTAAAACGTAATTGATTTTGAGAGACGTGTATCAGTGGCAACTAAGATAATATCAATAGATGTAAAGTTGTGTGATTTTTGTTTTTAAATTCTACTTTTGTTTTGCCTATAGATATCAGGGATGTGTTCCGACATGTGAGTCCCTACATAATTCGTCAGTGGAAGGAAGTGTGTTTAGAGCTAGGGGTGCAACAGTATGAAATTAAACAACTTGAAACCTGTGACTTTACTACCTGTCCGTCCCAGCTGGCTTTCAAGGGCCTGTGTCTGTGGTACGACCGAGTGGGTAGGGCGGCCAGCAGGGAGTGTCTGAGCGTGGCCCTAAATAAATGTGGTCTCCGCAGGGCAGAAGGTACGTACAGCAGGTGGTTTCTAGGCGTTGTCTTCAATAAACTTTGGTCAAAAACGCTACAACAACATCGACCATTTCTCAATTTTAATTCCTGTTGGGGTTCGTATACCTCATCCACAAGATACTGCGTTGAATAGGAGTTTTAAGAATAAATATTCTCAACAGATAGAGGCATTCCAAGTTAAAACCCAATCGAAATTATTCAATTTCTTAAGTTAAACCAGTATGAACTTTCAAATCCGAAATTTGAATTTATATCAAAATCTTATTGGGGCCAAGATAAGGTTCTGGTGGTTAAGCTTACCTACCTATCCTACGAGGGCTGATTGATTTGAATTTTGCCGGACATATTGTATTAGTATTACTTAACCCCCTTCAGTATCTATACACTTTTACCAGCGGTGTTTAAGGGCCTCAATGACACTTTTATAGAACTCCTTTCATTGGCTGTTCAGAAAGTCATCCACTGCATGTATGATGTCATCATCGGACTGAAAGTGGGTGCCTGAAATAGTTGGGAGCGAGATCAGGTGGATAAGGCGGAGGCTTAATCAATTTAAAGCCATAATCGTGAATGGCAGCCATGGTAATGACAGACTTGTGAACAGGAATATTGTCCTGATGGAATAACACACCTTTACTGAACTTTCCGCGGCGCTTAAGTTTAATATTTTCACGTAACTGTCTCAGAAGTGAAGAATAGTATGTGCCATTGATTGTTTGTCTCTTTTAGAGATAATATATCCCAGAAAATCGAGGCCATAACCTTCCCAGCTGATGACTGTCTTTGCCTTCTTTGGCGAGGGAAATCCAGGGTGCTTCCATTGTTTCGATTGTTGTTTGGCCTCTGGGGTAATGTGGGCCAGGTGTACTTTTGATCAACTGTCAGAAGTCTTGGTACCCATCGGGTCGAAAGCTTTATCATTGCAAGATCCTCGGCCAGAATTGAATGTACTCTTTCCTGTGAAATACAAACTCTACTGTCTATATATCTTTCTGTGATTCATCTGTCAGTCATAACAATATCATAAACTTTATTGACCATTTCTGGGGTTGCAAGATTGACAGGCCTTCCAGGACGAGAGTCATCCTCAAGGCTCTGTATGCCATGCTTAAATTGCGCCACCCACCTCTTCACTGAAGCATATGAAGGGGTGTCTTTTCCTAGTGTTGCTAACATATCATTATGGATATCATTAGATGTTAAACCCTTTTTATGCAAATATTGGATCACTGATCTTTCACCGATTTAGTCCATTTTTCAAAAGCCACTTGTCTTGTTTACTTTAGAGGTGCTACCTCGTCAATATAAACTAACCGAATGAGACTAGTCCTTGGGTACACGGCCCTATATAGTCAGAGAATAGTAGGACTTAAAATGAACATTGAGTACCTCCTTCAATACGAGGGCCACAACATATCAATCGTCCCTCGTTCATTGACAAACCACCCTTCGAACAAGCACATCTCAAGTATTGTAAACACACTTTAAATATCGACAGAAGAGCATTTAACTTTGCATCCCGTGAAGAACTAGATCTACTCCCAAATGTCAGTTATATAACAATTCCAGTCTACATAATAAATGTACAAATGCTAATACTGTAGAGGCAGATGATTTAAACAATGATATGTATACCAATGGTATTTTCAGTTGATATACAAGATGAACATTTGTAAACAACTAATATTCAAAGTACATGATTTAGAATATTTTGTATACATTTTATTGTTGTTTTCAGTTTGTTCATGTTTAGCCACCAAATTACCTTTGTAATTACAAAAAGCGCTAATAAAGTTGGATTTAATTGAATGTAATGACTAGTAAACCATTTAACGTCAGAGTTTTAATAGAGAAACGTTTTCTGTACATCTTTCGACTCAGGTTTTTTTCGTGTTTCATAAGCATTAAGTTGTAGGCACCAAATAAAGTGTTGTAGATTTTTAGGTCACCTGAGCTTTGCTCATGTGACCTTTTCTGATCACTTTCCGTCCGTCGTGCGTAAACTTTTCATTCGAACGACTTCATCTCAATAACCGGAAAGCACAGGGTTCTGATATTTGGCCTGTAGTATGCTGGGATAAAGGGCTACTAAGTTTCTTCAAATCAATGACCTTAACCTATTTTCAAGGTCACGGGATCAGAAGTGTTAATATCTTCAAACGACTTCTCCTCAATAACCAAAAGGGCCAAGATACTCGTATTTGGCCTTTAACATCCTGGGATGAAGCGCTACCAAGTTTATTCAAATGGATGACCTTGACTTCCATTCAAGGTCACATGGGTCAAATATGCTAAAATATTTAAACGACTTCTTGATAACCAAACGGCCCAGAGACCCAATATTAGATATGTAGTATGCAGGGATAAATGGCTACCAAATATGTTCAAATGGATGACCTTAACCTTCATTCAAGGTCACAGGGGTCAAATATGCTAGAATATTTAAACGACTTCTCCTTTGTAACCAAAAGGTCCAGAGACCCAATATTAGGTTGATAGCATGCTGGTATCAATGGCTACCAAGTATGTTCAAATGGGTGACCTTCATTCAAGGTCACAGGGGTCAAATATGCTAAAAAATTTATATGACTTCTTCTTGATAACAAAAAGGCCCATATACTAAATAGTAGGGCTGTAGCATGTTGGGATGAAGAGCTACAAAATATGTTCAAATGGATGACCTTGAAATTCATTCAAGGTCACAGGGGTTAAATATGCAAAAATCTTTAAACACTACCTTCTTGATAACCAACAGGCACAGAGACCTGATATTGTGTTTGTAGTATTCTGAGGTAAAGCGCTATAGAGATTGTTCAAATGGATGACATTGACCTTCATTCAAGGTCACAGGGGTCAAATATGCTAAACTCTTTAAACAACTTCTTCTTGATAACCGAGAGGCGCAGAGACCTGATATTGGGTTTGTAGCATTCGTCGGTAAATAGCTATAACTACTGTTCAAATGATTGACCTTAACCTTATTTCAAGGTCCAAGGGGTCAAATATGCTAAAATATATAAAAACAAAATCGGGTGCTTAACGGTCATGGGCCTCTTGTTTTTATAAAACGCCGATTTCCAATTGCTAACGAACCAGCTCTATATGATTGAATCCTACTCGATGTTTACACTATTTGTTTGTCCATAGAGGAAATCACAAACATCGAATCTGGGAAACTGGACAGACCTACGTCATCACGACCTAAATCATCACGGCCTACGTCATCTCGTGTACAGTCAGGACGGACACAGTACGCACGGCGTCTCAAGTCCGCTAATCTGGTCAAAAGACGTCAACACCAGCAGACAGGTGAGTGTCGGTCAATCTGTTCCTTTGAATCATCACCTACAGACAGGTGAGTGTCGGTCAATCTGTTCCTTTGAATCATCACCTACAGACAGGTGGGTGTCGGTCAATCTGTTCCTTTGAATCATCACCTACAGACAGGTGGGTGTCGGCCAATATGTTCCTTGAATAATCACCTACTACAGACAGGTGAATGTCGGTCAACCTTGGTAGGTGACGTCACCACCAACAAATTCAAATTCAAAGCAACAGGTAGGTGAGTGTCGGTCAATTGGGTCATTTGAATCATCAGCAACACACAGGTGAGTGTTGGCCAATCTGGGTAGGTGACGTCACCAGCAACACACAGGTGAGTGTTGGATTATATTCCAGTATGGGACATACATGTATATGAGCCAGAATTATATCTAAATCATATATTGCATTATATGGAATCACATAGACTAGTGTGGAATTCAATATACCAACGTCACTCGGGTAACTTTTCCTATATACTGATACATGTATGTCATATTAGCATATTATGATAAATATTTAGTCATCTTCGATAATGATCTTGCAGTCTTTGTATGCCTAAATTTAAAATTCCCCTACTGGTAGATACCCTACGTCAGATCGTATAGAGTTGTTCAGTTTTAATCTTATGTTTTGATAAGCTTAGACAATACCACTAGCGAATAAATTTGATTTCGGATCTAGATAATCTTGGTTTTAAAGTTAAAATTACATCACGACTATTGAAATGGTATTTACACACGAGCTATCGATATGAGCGCGGCTTAGCACGTATGGTGACAAACATGGTACCAACCACCCAAGGGAGAAGACATACCGGCGGGGTCTCTTTATCAGATTACAGCACTTTAAATGTTTTATAAGTTTAAGACAATGAGAAGTTTAATTACTTAGATATGATACTTATTTACACCCTCCCGGGACTTCTCCACACCCTCACCTCGTTCACAATGCAGTGTTCACTGGGACGTCGGTCACTAAGCCAGATGGCCACTCTAAAGCTACCCACTATACACGAGAATGGTAAGTTGTTTAGTTTTCACTGCAAAACCAAGGATAGGGACTAATCGGACAATACTGAACTAGGTATCATACAGTTCTTACTGGACTAGAGATCATACAGTTTAACTGGACTAGAGATCATATAGTTCTTACTGGACTAGAGATCATACGGTTCTTACTTGACTAGAGATCATACGGTTCTTACTGGACTAGAGATCATACAGTTCTTACTGGACTAGACTCGGGTACAGCGAACTAGGGGAACCGAGTACGGACCCGGGTGACTGAGTCTGCCGGTGACTTCTATTAAAATGGGGAGGAGTGTTGTGATCAATTGGTCCGAGTTGGTATTATTTAGAGACAAGTGTTCGCCAACTCGGACCGGAAGTGATGTGGTAAAGCGGATAGCCCTCGTCCGGGTAGTTCACACATAGTCAAGCAAGCGTACAGACGTATATTCGTACTGTGCGGCGTGACTGTGGACTACACTCGCCATTGTTGGCGTAACATTGTTACAATAGCATATATTAGACAATCTTTACAACATTTGGTTGGACTAGATATCATACATTCATTACTGGACTAGAGATAAGAATTCCTTACTGGACTAGATATCAGACATTCCTTACTGGACTAGAGATAAGACAATCCTTACCAGACTAGAAATCAGACAGACTTTACTGGACTAGAGATAAGACATTCCTTACTGGACTATAGATCAGACATTCCTTAATGGACTAGAGATCAGACATTCCTTACTAGACTAGAGATCAGACATTCCTTACTAGACTAGAGATCAGACATTCCTTACTAGACTAGATATCAGACATTCCTTACTGGACTAGAGATCAGACATTCCTTACTGGACTAGAGATCAGACATTCCTTACTAGACTAGAGATAAGACATTCCTTAATGGACTAGAGATTAGACATTCCATACTGGTCTAGATATCAGACATTCCTTACTGGACTAGAGATCAGACATTCCTTACTGGACTAGAGATCAGACATTCCATACTGGACTAGAGATCAGACATTCCTTACTGGACTAGAGATAAGACAATCCTTAATGGACTAGATATCGGACATTCCTTACTGGACTAGAGATAAGACATTCCTTACTGGACTAGAGATAAGACATTCCTTACTGGACTAGAGATAAGACATTCCTTACTGGACTTGAGATAAGACATTCCTTACTGGACTATAGATCAGACAGACCTTACTAGACTAGAAATCATACATTCCTTACTGGATTAGAGATTATACATTCCTTACTAGACTAGAGATCAGACATTCCTTACTGGACTAGAGATCAGACATTCCTTACTGGACTAGATATCAGACATTCCTTACTGGACTAGAGATAAGACAATCCTTACCAAACTAGAAATCAGACAGACTATACTGGACTAGAGATCAGACATTCCTTAATGGACTAGAGATAAGACATTCCTTAATGGACTAGAGATAAGACATTCCTTACTGGACTAGAGATCAGACATTCCTTACTGGACCAGAGATCAGACATTCCTTACTAGACTAGAGATCAGACATTCCTTACTAGACTAGAGATCAGACATTCCTTACTAGACTAGAAATCAGACATTTCTTACTGGACTAGAGATCATACATTCCTTAATGGACTAGAGATAAGACATTCCTTACTGGACTTGAGATAAGACATTCCTTACTGGACTAGAGATTAGACAGACCTTACTAGACTAGAAATCATACATTCCTTACTGGATTAGAGATAATACATTCCTTACTAGACTAGAGATCAGACATTCCTTACTGGACTAGAGATCAGACATTCCTTACTGGACTAGAGATCAGACATTCCTTACTGGACTAGATATCAGACATTCCTTACTGGACTAGAGATAAGACAATCCTTACCAAACTAGAAATCAGACAGACTATACTGGACTAGAGATCAGACATTCCTTAATGGACTAGAGATAAGACATTCCTTAATGGACTAGAGATAAGACATTCCTTACTGGACTAGAGATCAGACATTCCTTACTGGACCAGAGATCAGACATTCCTTACTAGACTAGAGATCAGACATTCCTTACTGGACTAGATATAAGACATTCCTTACTGGACTAGAGATCAGACATTCCATACTGGACTAGAGATCAGACATTCCTTACTGGACTAGAGATAATACATTCCTTACTGGACTAGAGATAAGACATTCCTTACTGGACTAGAGATCAGACATTCCTTACTAGACTAGAAATCAGACATTTCTTACTGGACTAGAGATCATACATTCCTTAATGGACTAGAGATAAGACATCCCTTAATGGACTAGAGATCAGACATTCCCTACTGGACTAGAGATAAGACAATCCTTACTGGACTAGAGATCAGACATTCCTTAATGGACTAGAAATCAGACATTCCTTACTGGACTAGAGATCATACATTCTTACTGGACTAGAGATAAGACAATCCTTAATGGACTAGAGATCATACACGTGTTACTGGACTAGAGATAAGACAATCCTTACTGGACTAGAGATAATACATTCCTTACTAGACTAGAAATAAGACACTCCTTAATGGACTAGAGATCAGACATTCCTTACTGGACTAGAGATCATACATTCCTTTCTTGATTAGAGATCAGACAGACCTTACTTGACGAGAGATCAGATACAACTTATTTGACGAGAGGTCAGTCAGGCCTTACCGAACTAGAGATCAGACACAACTTACTTGACGAGAGATCAGACAGACCTTACTTGACGAGAGATCAGAAACAACTTACTTGACGAGATATCAGACATTCCTTACTGGACTAGAGATCAGACATTCCTTACTTGATTAGAGATCAGACAGACCTTACTTGACGAGAGATCAGATACACCTTACTGGACGAGAGATCAGTCAGGCCTTACCGAACTAGAGATCAGAAAGACCTTACTGGACAAGAGATCAGACAGGTTCAGATGTCCTTTAAGATTTAGTGGTATTGCTGAAGCCGTGTCGCTGTTTACCACGTGGAAATCTATCACGGCAAATTATATTTGAACAATCGGTGATACTAGGTTAAAACATAGTACATTTTTGTACTTCCGGTTCAGAGTTTAATTCCGGTATGTTTATATGTATAATAGTAGTATGTAGAGTGCCCACGAGGGAGTCTATCGGGATAAATTCTACTCCGACATTTGTGAAATACCGGAATATTATATTGTATTTCCGGTTATGTGTGAAGTGTTTCCGGTTAAGTGCTTAATTTTAGTGTATGCATGTGTACGAGTACATTAGTATGCGGAGTGACCATGTTGTCCCGTGTGTGCTGAACAAACCATATAGAGTGCCCCATTTTAGTCTAATATCATATGTAATGTTTAAGGCTCTCTCGTATAAATTTGATATGTCGAGTGATTCCAAGGTTTGTTGTATGTTTGTATATTGTTTACAGACACACACATGTCTCTGTTTCATAAAGATTTGCTGGTGGTGATAGCACCTAATGAACTTATCTACAACCGCTACACCTGTCCAAAATCTCCCAGAGGACCAGGTACAACCTACGCCAATATTGTCCTCAAACAATAACAACATATTTTATATAGTTGCTTCACTAAATCTAAAATACGACACTAAACCAAAATTAAATCGCAACCTGAGACATTTTAATTCAAAATAACTCGTGTAGTAATGCTCAGGTGCACAGGGGCTTGGCACGATTTTCCAAATGATAGTCTATATATATATGTATATAGTATCAAGGGTAGTAACTACAAAGAGGGGGAAGACCAACGTATTTTAAAAAAAAAAAATTTGTCGTATTCTGCGGGTCAAAAATCTTAGTGACACATACATGACCTTCAAGAGAAATGTTTTATCTTTCCAATGAGTGTTCGATGAACAAAATTGGCCAAGTATTATCCAAGTTATGACCTGACGAATTCGGAAATAGATGCTGAAATGGCTAGGTCGGAATCTCCCTGTCCGGTTGAATAGTCGCCTCGCCTCTAATGGGTACCTCAATAACCATTCAGAAATCGAAAAATCGACGCTTGCAGCGGTATACAGTAACCATAACTATGTCAATATAGGATGTCGGTTGGTTATGTTATCCGTCATGTGCCGTAGCCAATTCCATATTACATCACCGAGCTTACCGTCTTCAAAAAGCACGGCCATCTTTCCCTTCATTCGGAACGCTTCTTGGCTGTACCACCACTGTAACGACATAAACAAAGTCACGAAAGGTTAGGGAAAGATGGCCGTGCTTTTTGAAGACGGTAAGCTCGGTGATGTAATATGGAATTGGCTACGGCACATGACGGATAACATAACCAACCGACATCCTATATTGACATAATTATGGTTACTGTATACCGCTGCAAGCGTCGATTTTTCGATTTCTGAATGGTTATTGAGGTACCCATTAGAGGCGAGGCGACTATTCAACCGGACAGGGAGATTCCGACCTAGCCATTTCAGCATCTATTTCCGAATTCGTCAGGTCATAACTTGGATAATACTTGGCCAATTTTGTTCATCGAACACTCATTGGAAAGATAAAACATTTCTCTTGAAGGTCATGTATGTGTCACTAAGATTTTTGACCCGCAGAATACGACAAATTTTTTTTTTTTTAAATACGTTGGTCTTCCCCCTCTTTGTAGTTACTACCCTTGATACTATATACATATATATATAGACTATCATTTGGAAAATCGTGCCAAGCCCCTGTGCTCAGGTGTAACGAGTTAACGATGTAATTGTTCACCTGTACATGACGTAGACACGATCAGTTCGAGGCGTGAATTAATTCCACATATTTAAACACTCCAGTGCCTGTAATTAAAAAGGTTGTATTTCATGTATAGCCAACATTTGTGTAGCGTTTGTGATGTAATTTGTATATCAAAACTCTCCATTGAGAATTATCTTGTTGTTGTTTGTATATCAAAACTCTCCATTGAGAATTACCTTGTTGTTGTTTGTATACCAAAACTCTCCATTGAGAATTATCTTGTTGTTGTTTGTAAATCAAAACTCTCCATTGAGAATTACCTTGTTGTTGTTTGTATCCCTTCGTTGAGAAAACCCAAACAAGTTCTGCAGCTACACTTTTTTTTTAAATAACCAATACATTGTATATCGTATATGATTTCGGCTATAACTCTATAGTGTTATAAATCTTTTCAAATGCCGTTGTATATTTTATAATTCCGATAATCTATATAAAACAAGTGCATGCTTTGTTTACTAATTATCAGATTATGACCTAATTATATAAATAGTTAATCAACTGGGGGTAACACTGCACGTGCTTCCTATTAGAGTCCTCCCTTGTCTTCGAGTGTTCCTAGCACAGATACTATTGTGATAGGTGTGATGGAATTGTAAAAGTGTGTTATTGTGATCTTTACCATACACAGGTAGAATTGTCGATCTCCGTCCGAGATATATACATTGTATATGTATGTATATACGTACCATTTACTAGTAGTCGATTACCAATTTTACATTTCGTTCAGTTTATGAATTTTCGTCAACCGGTATGCCTATTTGACTTGAAACTAGTTGCCAATTCCAAAGAGCAGTAAATGCATTGGCCCAGAGTTCTACTTGTAGAATCTGACATGTATTTGACTGTATACTTGGCCACAGCTTGATTATCGTATGTCGTCCTCTTGTTAATAGTATGTCACCCAATTAACCGTAATCAATGAATTTGTAACATAATATGGTCGTCTCGTTCCCACACCTGTGCCCTATACAGGTGTGTTAAGGGGTACAGGTGTGTGTTTGACAGCGGTCAATGTTAGTTTGTAAGCAGAAGTGGTCAGTATCGTATCCTAGACAGAGCGATTTTTCAACTGTTGGATGATGGACTTACATCTAAGGGAGAATGTGGTCGAGGAAGACGATGACGATGGTACGATGACATAAGGATGTAATGTAGATAAAAAGTGTTGAACACCATACAAAATACAGGATCTGAGATTCGATAGGAAAATATATATAGAGGCTTGTTTTCGATATTTTATCGGGTCTCAGTTGCTATGGAAACTTGGCGTTGTTTCTAGTATTATACGAAAGCTCAGATTGGCCAGGTGTAATAAGAGATATATATGGTGTATTGAAACTAACACAGCTGACATTCGTGTCGCTAAATTGCATGTGTATAGGCTTGGGTAACTGACCCTTGTAACGCTTAGCATGTATACAGGTATACATTTACAGGTATACACATAATACCTGTATATATACCTGCACTAATGGCTTATAATTCGGTCGTATGTATTCATTGCCGCCGTTATTGTTTCATTTTCATTATTTACAACATGATTTGCTGTCTCGACAAGTGTTAATTCAGACACATTTGTGGCCATAAATTGAACGGAATGAAATGATAAACTTATTTAAATTATATTCCGTACGTGTAATTTATAATTTGTTTATATTCTAGGATGTTTAAGTTCAATTGCATTTCATAGGTTTAGATTCCGATAAGTATAGAAAATGAATAAATAAATGAATGAATGTCTATTTTGTTTACACAGGCGGCATAGCCCGACCAAACACTCGGTGTAAGAGTGCTCGCAGTGGAATCAATCGTGTACGGTCGGCCAGGAAGCGGGACAGCTACTCTGAGGACAAGTCCTGTAAGTAAAGTACGATAGCTACTCTGAGGACAAGTCCTGTAAGTAAAGTACGACAGCTACTCTCAGGACAAGTCTTGTAAGTAAAGTACGATAGCTACTCTCAGGACAAGTCCTGTAAGTAAAGTACGACAGCTACTCTCAGGACAAGTCTTGTAAGTAAAGTACGACAGTTACTCTGAGGACAAGTCCTGTAAGTAAAGTACGACAGCTACTCTCAGGACAAGTCCTGTAAGTAAAGTACGACAGCTACTCTCAGGACAAGTCTTGTAAGTAAAGTACGACAGTTACTCTGAGGACAAGTCCTGTAAGTAAAGTACGACAGCTACTCTGGGGACAAGTCCTGTAAATAAAGTACGACAGCTACTCTCAGGACAAGTCTTGTAAGTAAAGTACTCCCCACTTCACGTGTCTATATTCCAGGTAATAAAGAAATAATTCAATCTTACTGTCGAGCAGGACAAGTTAGACATTGTGGGGCAGTTTTAAGTCTGACACGATAAAGATAAAGTCAATCCTTGTTGTACACCATTATTCGTCCTGTCGTAGACCGCCAAATTTAATTGTTTGATTGCAACTTTTGAACAGATTCCTTAGTGCACATTTTAAAAAAGATTGACAGCACATAATGAAATGACACCGATGGTATTGTGATGTCTTTTATTGGATCACAGGCCTTGGTTTCATTTCTCTCCTCAACGCTGTGCACTTTGTATTGACATGCGCGTTTGCGGTTTCTCAACCGACGTTGCAGTTGAAGTCCGTAGTCGATACTCAAGGGTTGCGTTCACTTGTTATAAGGTAGTGAACGTAACACATGGAGTATCGAGGATGTTGTCACCAAAAGTCGGACATTGCAATTGTTAAAATAAAACTGCATCATAAATCTTTAACCCACTTATAAGATTTGATGAAACATTATAATTTAAGTATGATTGTCTGCATCACAGGTGAGCTCAGTCTGAACATCAAGGTATCCCAACTGTCCACGGAATCGGAAGAAGATACAAGTTCTAATCAAGCCAAACGAGATTTAGCCGAACGATTCTACGACGTCATCATACAGAAGAAGGAACAATTCTGTTGGACGCTGGAAGCTGCTATTAACATACGTGATGTCAGAGTTGAAACGATTACCAGAGGGAGCCTTTGTGTTAAGTGTGAATGTCTGACACTTGGAGCGCTAGAGTCACTCAATCAGATGTTCAAGAGTCGACGTCTGTCGGCTGTGTGTCAGTCTGTTTTCGTCACGGACAGTGTCAGGGACCTTATAGGTGTCAGATCAGTAAAACTGGACGTTACTATAGATACTGCTCAATTGGATGCATCACGAGAAGTCCTCTTATCCCGCAAGTTCAAAGAGTGTACATCTGTCCATCCGGCGGACACGTTGACCACCCCGACAAATCACACGAGCCTTGACCACATTCCGGTCACCACTGGTCAGTGTCGTGACAGTTATGTTTACTTTGTTTGTCCATTTATGATTTCGTCAGTTTAATTGTGTCAGTCCTGATGCTATACGAGTTATGTTTCCATAGATACGCTTCTTGTGTTCCATTCTCTGAAGAGCCTTACCATATTGCTATATTTAATGATTATGCTATACGGAATTCTGTTCTATCTCGGGTCAGAGAAGGGAATAATTCAGAAAACAGTACTGTTGGTCTTCTCTATAACCCCATACTTTAATTCTAAGTGAAAGTTTATTGGGGAAATCTGTGCATGCACTTGTCCTTTCAATTAATAAGCTTCGTTTGAATCTTTACATCCGGTTTGAATCTTACATCCGGTGTCTGATTTTCTGCTTGTAGATGTGGTGGTGATCGAGAAAGACTTCGACGTTGTTGGGTGGCGCATGCGTCTGAGTACGGAGGTCGAGGCGGTTCGGCACCGATACACGGGCTTCAGTGACTCCATCGACATATTCATCCGAACCCTTCAGATAATCATGCCGAAGGGCAAAGTCGCCATCGAATCCCTTTCGGATGTTATCGGACTTTATGCACATTTAATGGCAAGTTCTTCGCTATCTTCAGGTGTGAGGACTGACCTGATTCGAGAGTATCTATCGACAGTGAACAGTATACGAATATTGGTCGATGATATCAAAGCGAAATCCTTTCATGCCACAAATGACAAGAGTGACGATGATTATCAAATCATGACGTGTCTGGTAAGTGAACTCCAGGACATGTTGCTAGCAAAACACGTGTTTGAGGAAGACATTAGTGTCCTTGACCGAAGGATCAATCCCGCAGAGAAACCGTTCTTAGGACTCCTGTGTTTTGTGCCGTTACTTCTTGCCAAACTTTCGACAGTCCTGTATACACTCAGTGCCCCCGGGTTGTCTAAATAAAACCTGTCATATGTTACAGTTTTATGTGTGTAATGGTTTATGTGTTACATTGACCTGCTTTATAAAAGAACAATGCCATCTGCGATGTTGGAAAGTCATCATTTTGATCTTTAATCTCGTCAGATGAATTTTGAATGTGGCACCATTAAGTTTCGAATCCTGTTAAATATTAGAAATTGGTAGCGTTACGTCCCCTAGATTTCAAGGCGCCTCGTGACCTGTACCTTAGCGTTCACAACACAAACAGATTATATTCCCTTTCTCCATAAAAATGCATGCGTGTTATAATAATCAAGATGCTTTACAATGTTGTTTCCCCAGTAAAACTGGTTTATAATGTTATCACCACATCGAGCTTTGTTTTGGATAGCCTTGACAAAAACTGTAATACGATATACACGTAAATATTGTTTTCAAAATGTCAAAAGGCGACACTCAACAGTATATCTCTGTTCGTGGAAAGGTTGAAACCGACTAATGTGCTTTCGCGCAAAGGTTATTTTCCTCGACTAGAACCAAACGGCATCCGCTTGTCACAACACGACATATTGACCTATGAAATGATCTTTTACTTTACACCATCGGTACCATAAACTGGAACAGCAAAACAAGACAACGAAAGACGACAACAAAAAGCATGTAAAACAAAAAGGGGACACCGGAGACAGCAAAACAAGGAGAAAGAAAACATTATGTAACAGTAGGAAACAGAAGACAGGAAAAGCAACAAAACGAACGAAGCATTGGAACACAAAACAACAGACAAAAACAGGAATTAATGTGACACTTTAACGGAAAACTAGCCGAAACACTATTTGTCGTGTATTGAGGTAGGGGTAGGCAGAATCCTAATCAAGGCTATGGCTTGGAATAGACAAATACATACTTAAGGTTATGGCTGAGGTAGATAAATACCTACTCAAGTCTATGCTTGGGGCAGACAAATACATACTTCAGGTTATGGCTGGGTAGACAAATACCTACTCAAGGCTATGCTGGGGGTAGACAAATACGTACTAAAGGTTATGGCTGGGGTAGACAAATAGCTGCTCTAGGCTATGGCTGGGGTAGACAAATACATACTCATGACTATGGCTTGGGGTAGACAAATACATACTCATGATTATGGCTTGGGTAGAAAAATACATACCCCTAATTATGGCTTGGGTAGACAAATATCAAAATTATAGCTTGGGTAGACAAATATCAACTCATGACTATGGCTTGGGGTAGACAAATACATACTCATGATTATGGCTGGGGTAGACAAATACCTTATCAAGGGTATGACTTGGGGTAGACAAATATCTAAAGGCTATGGCTGTGGTAGACAAATACATACTCATGACTATGACTTGGGGTAGACAAATACATATCCACTGAAGGCTATGGCTGGGGGTAGACAAATATCTACTCAAGGCTGTGGTTCGGGGTAGACAATTATCTACTCTAGGCTGTGAGTGGGGATATACAAGTACCTACACAAGTTATGGCTAATACATTATACTCAATAGTTTATGATTCTATTACACGTTGCATTGAAAATGAAATTGGAAACGTACTTAAAAAGACTTGCATTGAAAATGACATTGGAAACGTACTTAAAAAAAGACAACAGTAAAACAAATTGGTTTTTTAAATTAGTAATGATTTAATGTTGTATAAATTGTAAGCGTGTAATACTTGTACAACACAGGCACAGAAGCAATATAATGATGAACTAACCGTCGAGGCACCCCTAGCTTCATAACAACGGACAAGAGATTCTGGACAAGAGTTTACGTCATAAGGTTTTATAACGAAAGTCCATCTACAGTATGAGCATCAAAATCCGATACCATTATAAGTTTCCCCTGAAAATCCCTCTCGTATCAAAAATAAGTAGTGTATAATGAGTTAAGTAAAAATATATAAAATACAATATTGTATACTTGTAAATAGTACAAAATGTATTGTCGAGAGCCGTATTGTATGCTAAAAAGTATAAGATAGGTCTATCATTATAAGGTAAGGAGAATACGTGTAAATTGGGGGAATACGCATTCTATCCAAGTGAAGTGTACAGCCTAAATTGTACCGTTGTTATTAGATTAAAAATATATACCCTACAATCTACATGTACAGATACTACTAAAATTATATACAATTACTTCACATACAAAGTATATAACATTATACAGCTATACACTATGTATATCACACGTAAAGTTGTATACAAAGTATATAAAGTGTACAGTTATATACAAAGTATATATAGTGTACAGTTATATACAAAGTATATAAAGTGTACAGTTATATACAAAGTATATAAAGTGTACAGTTATATACAAAGTATATATAGTGTACAGTTATATACAAAGTATATAAAGTGTACAGTTATATACAAAGTATATAAAGTGTACAGTTATATACAAAGTATATAAAGTGTACTGTTATATACAAAGTATATAAAGTGTACAGTTATATACAAAGTATATAAAGTGTACAGTTATATACAAAGTATATAAAGTGTACAGCTATATACAAAGTATATAAAACTATAAAGTTATATATACCAAATATGTTAAGTTATTAAGTTATCTACTAATTATTTATAGGTATACAGTTACGTAACAAGTTTATAAAATTATAAAGTTACATACAAAGTATATAAAACTATGAAGTTACATATAAAGTATATCTATTTTTTACATACTAAGTGTATAAAATTATGCCGTTACATGCTAACTTTATACAACTATACTCATTTATATATAAAATCATAAAGTTAAGTACTATATTTAGAAATATACACTTATATACTGTATAAAACTGTATAGTTAAATATACTAAAATTAAGTACCTGCATGAAATCCTCATATTTTTTATACAATAACTAAAACAATGTCAAACTGTACATATATTACAAATACAAATATACAGATACCTGGCGAGGTTAGATAAAAGGAGATAAATAATCGTAAATAAATGCTGGAATTGAAATAATATTATTAGAATAAAAACATTGTCTAAAATAATAAAAATGTTATGCTTGCTACTTGAATACTTGGAAAACTTGGTTCAGGCAAGGGGGTCTGAAAACGTACGAAAATTTCAGTTTGTTTACCCAACAGATTTTGGTGGCAAGATGAGTTATTTTGGTTGTTAATATCAGTTTGTTATATAAGCGACAATTGTTGAGCAATAACTGAAATAGTAATAGGTTAGCATCTATACTTTATATAAATTGTAAGGCATTTATGTACGAACTCATTGCACTATTAGTCTAACTCTTCCACCAAGATCACAAAAACTTCACACATATGCTCTCTCTCTCTCTCTCTCTCTCTCTCTCTCTCTCTCTGTCGGTCTCTCTGTCTGTCTCTCTCTCTCTTGCGTGCGTGCGTGCGCGAACTAGCGTTTATGTACATGTACTAGTCACATGCAGTCTCTCGTGCGTGCCCGAGTTAGCGTTTATGTCATAGTCACGCGCATTCTCCCTAAATCAATCTTTCATTCACAAACATCCATTATAATGCATACCATTGCTCGCTCGGACTGGCAAATCCATCATGGTAGGTTTGAGTTAAAACTTTTATAAGTACGTATCCACCATAACAGAATTAAACGTATAACAACAAAATCAATATTTAAAGCTCAATTTTGTATCGCATCTTTTCTCCCACATAACCTCTGCTATATGTATAACTTATAAGTAAAATAAGGCTATACCAAGATGGAACCCAAACCGATAAACTGGTATTATGTTAAACAAATAGCCGTTACACGTTATCAAACAATTAAAACACGGGTGGGTCTTATGGTAGGGACAGTGTTTCTAAGCCCCAACCTGTTTGTTCATAAACCAAGGTATTTTCATACCATATTCTATCGGGCCTGACAGAAAAAAGGTCAATCGCGAATTTTTCGATATCTGTGGATCTGGCCCTTCAGTAGACAACCTTGGCGAAATCTAGGTGTCTGGTTTGAGAAATATTATCTAACCTAGATACGATATATAGAACTATTTGGAAGAATATAGTCATTGGTGGGTTATCCTCTACCCTGCTTTCACTGTGGACGATCTCATGGTATGAACAACCGCAGTCACTCAAATGTTTAATGTAATTTTGCCAGTTGCCTGTAATGAAGAGAGGAGGATGTAGATGACCCAAAGGGAAACAAAGAAGATGCTGCTGACGTATTTGGGGATCTTAGGTCCACCCAGCTCAGCATTACCGAAAATCGACAAGTTGCGTCTCAAGATGAGAAACAAGATGGCCATAATGGCGGCTACCGTGTAGATAATCACAGTGAACGAGAGTGATCCGGCGGGTACATGGAAATCTTCTCCCTGGAATTAAATAAAGACATTAATGGTAAAACAATCTTTATTTTAATATAAACATTAAACATGTAATAATGAAGCAGATTGGTACTGGTATTAGTTTAATTAGTTTCTGGGTCCTATTTCACTGTGTGTACTAATAAATGGATGGTATATTGTAACTTTAAGTTACGAAATAAGAATAGGTTTATTCTAAAAATGCACATGTAAATCAGTAACAGTATAGTATCTTTAACAAATACCCGGGAACATAACCTTAAAGTGTATGTTAAATAGATAATCTGATCCATGTGGTCCTAAAACAATGTACATCACTGTATTTTTAACTTAGTTAAAACGTAAACAAGCTATTCACGTGCGTTGGCCCAATTCCTTTAATTGAGATACAGGTTAAATCTATTACATCGAGTAAACACAAAGAATCGTAGTTCAGACTGTTCAGCGGTTTGCACAAAAAAAAAACACGTATTATTACCACACTTTAATACAAATAGGGATTTAAACAGTAAGCCCGAAAATGAATTTAAACCCATCATGCAGTTACCATGTATTTCGTTCTCCAATGATTGACTGGTCGTTGATACTTAAGAGCCTGAAGTGTTGATAAAGGAACGTGATATCTAGAAAGGAAACTTTAGTTATAATGCCAGATTGAATGCTACTTACAGTTTTGACCATCCAGTAGATTGCAGCGATGGTCCAAGGCAGTCCAATTCCAAGGAATACGTTGACAGAATTACTACCGTTGATATTGCCTACGGAGCTGTCTGCTGTCTTCTCGTTTACGGCAGCGTGTTTACTAGCGAACGTATCCGGTACACTGGTTCCGAGGGCGACGAAGGTGATGGCGGTGATACTGTCTGGGAGGCCAATCAGACACCCAAAGATTCCAGCCAAATCTCCAATGATTGCGGTCATGAACCCAATTGCAGCTAGGGAAAGGACGAAAGCCGGCCATCCGTTCCAGTATTTTGGTGGAGGTAGGAAGGCGAACAAGACCTGTAAGTAATGATTAACATGTTACAGAGATATGGTAAGTGTATTATGATGCAGTGAGTAAAACAAGATCGTGGATACGTAGAATTTATACCCGTACAAGACACATGTAGTTATACAGTCTCAAGGTTCATCTATTTTCTTCCTTTACATCAGAAAATTCCTGAACACATTTTTGTCCCATAATTATAGAATTTAACTAATTTTTCTAAACTAAGATTTCCCCCCTTTATCCAATAATGATTTATCAAGGAAAGTTTTAAGTTAAGGAACATTGGTGAACCTTGGACCAGGTATTCTAAAAAAAATCTAATTGGTCGTCTGTTCATGGTCAGCTACGGAATATGTTGCTGTTTGAAAATATAGGGATGTGTCACCTTAATCTGATGACAGCGACCATGGGGCCTTTTGAGGTTTGTATGTTTGAAGAAGTTATCATATGGACAGGTACGTTGCAAGAAGCATCAACAGAAACAAACAGAAAACAGAAACAACAAACAGACTAAAACTAAAAGTTGATTGATAGTCAGAACTATTTAAATTCTTGACACTTTGCTTGCTGTCCATCGAAGTCTAGTCCCGAACACAAGGATGTGTGGCACAACGCTTCCCAGTGGTATAGGCCTATCTATGCGTGACATGTGGTATCGCTCGCCATACGGTACAGTTTGCTACACTAGATGTACTTACTTTCCAGAAGAATGTGAGGAAGTGTAGGATGTAGTCCAAGAAAGTAGCTTCTTCGATCTCACCGCCATTGACGTTCATAGCTTGTCGGAACTGTCCGACCCACGTGGACTCCTCCAACTGTAGATAATCCAGGTTTGCCTTAGTCAAGTTGAAGATCCTACTGACTAATCCGTTAAACTCTGTAAACAGTAACCAATGTATCGATTGATATCAACTTCCTCTTAATATCACGTAAAACCAAATTATGTAAACAGTATGTATCGTTTGATATCAACTTCCTCTTAATATCACGTAAAACCAAACTCTGTAAACAGTATGTATCGTTTGATATCAACTTCCTCTTAATATCACGTAAAACCAAACTCTGTAAACAGTATGTATCGTTTGATATCAACTTCCTTTTAATATCACGTAAACCAAACTCTGTAAACAGTATATATCGTTTGATATCAACATCCTCTTAATATCACGTAAAACCAAACTCTGTAAACAGTATGTATCGTTTGATATCAACTTCTTCTTAATATAACGTAACTGTTAGTGTTAACAGTAACCAGTATATCTTTTTGTAATACTTTCCTCCTAATTGGACGTAAAACCAAATGAAACATGACACACAAACCCTCCCACGCCTCCGGGGTGTTACATCACGTGTCACATACAGATAAGGAGAGGTAAATTTTAGTATACATTTGTATTTACATTTTTACCAATATATACTACTGGTCGGATTTGTGTTTTTTACGTGTACTTTTATTTTAAAACTCAGCAAGATCAGGAAAGACCTACCTTCATCACTGACGATAGTAACAATACATTTTGAAATCTTCCCCAGAACGGCACCACCATCACAAACTGTCAGCTCAACCTGGAAACTCTCGTCACGTTCTGGTTTCTGAAAATATAAACATTGTACATGTGATAATACGTGGTAATGATGTAATTTATAATTCAAAGAGTTTTCTTAATAACGTTTTAGATGTCTGAAGATACATCATTTTATAACCCACCATTAGCTATATTTAGTAAGTATTTACTTTTTTTTTACATATGTAAATATAAAAGTAACTATTAATTTGTACCCGTAGTTTCTTTATTTAAAAGGCCATTATTAATTTACTACATTACTCAATCTGATTAAAATCAGCTGTTACATGGCTACGTTTACTATGCACGATCAGCTATTACATGGCTACGTTTACTATGCACTACGCGTAGTGCATAGTAAACGTAGCCATGTAACAGCTGATTTTAATCAGATTGCTACATAACTAATTTTCTTAGCGATCATAGTTTCTTAAATTGATTTTCTTAATTTTTACAATCAGTTATTCATTTCTTACATTTCTTAATTGCATAAAGCGCCATCATTTTGTTACATGTATAAAACCTTACTAACTTCTTACAATTGTTACCTTAATTAGTCACCATTAATTAATTGCGTTTATCACTTACCATGCTGTCTAGAATATTAATATCGATGGTACGATTGGTCTCCCCATGATCGAACAGAAGCTCCCCGCTGCCGCCCTCGAACTCCTTGCCACTGATAGCGGTGATGTCCTTAGTCTCCCACTTGACAGACACGTGACCATCAGCCCCGTTCACTCTCTGGACTGGGATCCGTACCCTTCTATTACAATCGGTGGCGATGATGGTGGGCTTGGCGAATTCCAGTTTACCGGGTTCTACAATAGTGTTTCGTGTGATCATATATAATATTGCATACCAGACAGACTATGTTCTTAAGTTAAAATAAGCATGGCATTTCTTCCATTACAGATTACGGAAAATTTGCAAACGCAATTAAATCAACGACCAGTAAATCCTAGTTTAAATTATCTATATATATAGTATTTAAATATACATATTATTTATGTATACTCTAAAAACGTATATATTGTTTTCCAAATATGCAATGAGTTACTTTGAAAAGTTGGAACGATTTGCAAATCAGAAAACTTTAATGCTCTCAACGGTTTCCAAGTGTTTTGAAATTGTTCGCTAGCTCGAATGAATATTCAAACATACTTTATTATCATAGATGTTACAACTTAAAACCTTTCTCTACAATAATAGATTATACAATAGAGATGACAGCAATGTTGATAAAGTCACTATCACAATATCGTAAAACACTCAAACAAAACTTGGCGCTGTCTTGTAAACAGACCACATAAATAAACATAACGTTCTACATATTCACATTGATTTCCAGATACATGTTGGGTCATTTACAATATTAACACTGTATATGTCATAATTCAAGCTACTGTGTGGATTATACAGCCTTGCATGTAAAACATTTAATCGTCTTTTTCCAACGAAATGAAAATTAGATGAAAATGAATATTACGTTGAATTAAATATTTAAACGTATGGCCGCTCTCTTATGTTGTATAGCAACGAAACAATCATTCCATAATTTTGTTTTATATGTATTAAAAAATTGGCATGAACTTAACAATTGGACTTCAGGAACAAAATAAATTTCGGTGTTTCGTTTGCCAACTTTAGGAGGAAGAATATGACATGGTTAAATTATCATAAAGTTTATACATCCGAGTAAGTTTTTTCTAATCTGTCTTCTGTCAACTAGCGACTCCAGCTGAGTTTCATTATAAAGTCTTTACTGGTAAAAGAAAGCATACCAGTAATTATTCTTACTGCTTCAAGCTTTTGAGTTTGTTAACATCTCTCAAAGGGCATCGTCCCATACTAAAAGTACTTTACATGCATATTCCAATAGGGCAACATAAACACTTTATGAATCCTTTACAGATCTTTTTTTCTTATTTAACAAAAAATTATAACTTACGTAGCATTGATATTTTTTCATACATGATTTATACATTTCTGAAATATGAAGCGACCACTCTCAGTCTCTGCATCTGCACTAAATGTCACGCCTATAAGCGCCAATGACTTTCAATAATTCTGATAATTTCATCACCAAATGAAAGCTGAATCATTGTTCTACATTTACATAGATTATAGAGAATCCCTATCGTTTGGAGCTGGTAAATAACATCGGTATGTTACATGGACAATAGAACTATCACAGTCTCAAGATACACTTGCAATGCCGAATTGAATCTCGTTTGCATTTATACTGTAAATCTCTTAGATTGTGTGAATACATGATTTCGCGAACGCTGATTTAGAAATTCGCAAATGATAAAATATAAGGGCCACGGACTCTGCAGGACTCGTACATCTTGGCAGCTATCCAAAGGTGTTATGTTCTTACCAATAATTGCCAAAGATTTCAAGTTCAAATTATTTATTACTTTACGCTAATTAACTCATCAGTTTAGAGAAGACATATACATCAATAGAGAAGATTTCACAAAATCATTTATGCAGGTTCAGCCTTTGAGCAATTGAATGAGTGATTCACTCTCCTCGGGTATTAACGCGAAAATAAATCCCACTTCAATGTAAGTAATTAACAGTACTTTTAATGCCAATGAACGTTAGTCAATAATTACTATGGAACTGCATTAATAACACGTTTTGTATTGTTTGTTTAGGATTTAGCTCCTTGTCACAGATAACACTATACGGTGTACATGGAACATGGCAGCCACTGATGGGTGCCTTTATAGTGCAATCACACTGAAATGCCATACCCTAAAATGGTAGTTACCAGCTTAATGCACCACCCGGTCACATTATACTAACGACAGTCGACCAGGCCTACAGCCAGTTGTATTGGCGTAGGCCTACAGCCAGTTGTATTGGCGTATGTCATGACAGAGCAGCGAGTAACACTTTTATCTTTATCAGGGGACAGAACTCATAACCTTCCTCATTTGGGCGGACATTCAACACCTAGGCGATTATTTGTCAAATAAGACCTTCGGAAGAGTTGGATAGCAGACGAAAAACTACCAATATTTACATGTAAACAGAAGTAGGAAGCTTACCGTCGTCGTTGATGATGGTGACTTGACAGATGGAAACATTGCCGAGAGCAGCATCGTGTACGTCATCATCAAACCTGATCAGCTTGACGAAGAAGAACTCGTCTGGCTCCCACTCGTTGTCGTCCACGATCTCGATGTAGATCTGTTCGAGCTGATCCTTGGCGGCGAATTTAACCTCCTCGTTGAAAGTGATGTAGTCTTCTGGGGCCACAGCGGTACCGTTGATGGTTTCAACCCTGACGAGTACACAAGGTCAATGCGAAGTCAGTATCAAAGAGCTAGAGTAGCGATAATCTTTGAAAATCGAACGGTTCATAGGGATAGGATACGGAAGATATAGATCTGTGTCATTGAGTTAGGTGATTATTGGGTATAGGAGGTAAAGCAGCAGGTCCCAGTTTTATCAATTTTCCTTAACTTAATTAAGAAATTTTTAATTAAAACTTTTCCGAATAAACAGCATTACAGAATTTAAGATAAGTTCTTAACTAAAATCTTTTTCTTGCAATTAAATAATGTTTTCCTTAACTTAAAGAACTTTGATGAACCCGGGACCATGAATGATTGACTTATTTTGGAATAGAAAATCATGACGGCTGTGAAATTATAACTTCATCGTTGTATAATTAATTAACACTGAAAATGCTATGTTCGCTAGGGTAGCCGAGTCATGTCTGGGGCGTGTGGAGAAAAGGGGGGTATACCTGACGTCACTGATTTGTCTGTATGTCTAGGGGGGGGGGGGGGGGGGTGTTCTGATTTACCTGACAGTCACTGATTTGTCTATGTTGCCGTATCGTCGGATGCCTACTCGAACTCTCTTCTCACTCTCCAGGACAGATACCGAAGCCGCTGTAAACTCGATCACAGCCTTTTGTCCGCCTTCCGAATGGTCGACGGCCTTGGCACTCTTACGCTCCTCCTCCGGCAAACGGATGTTATTATAGATCTAAAAAAAACAATATGCTGACGTAATGTACACTACTACCTAATTCACAAATTCAGAGTATACTAATATACAATACGTACTGTAATCTTGTGTCATAATTGGATACTATGAGGGCACAATATATGACTATATAATTCATATGTCATAGCATTGGCAAAATATATTTGTCATCATATTAATCCTTATATCTTTCTTCGTCGATTTTTTTGCTATAATTATCAATTTCACATCATTTCATTCATATAATATAGCGATGTTTACAATATGAACCACATGCTAGTCTGTGTAAGTTGTCGTTTGGTCACAAATGATCTGAAAAAATATCAAAAAAAAAAAAAAAAAAATCCATTTGTCATTCTCTCGAACGTTCAGTTTAACAATTTCCTTGTTTACCAGCTCACTAACAAACAATGGACTAACTAACAAACCCGCAGTTTTCGTGTAAAATTTTCCAAACGAGTAAAGGACATATTTTTCAAAAGATGTTCACGTTTTTTCTTGAAAGTTTCATCAACATTTTAAAGCAAACCAAGAGATGACTTATTTATGGATGAATCCGTTAATAAATTAATAAATACTGGGATCGACATTGCTCCTTGAATAGAGGACAACTAGACTTGCCGTAGTTTCTGTCTGATTGTTTAACAAGATGACAAAACACTTTTTAAGAGGTTGAAGCCGTGTGATAACTTGAGTCCCAAATTTCCACCTTTAGATTTATTAACATCTGTTGCCGTTAACCACAATGCAACATATCGGCTTATGATCGTAAACACATGTTACTGATATGGCTATTGAAGAATCTATAGTTCTGAGCAATGCACGTGTGGGTTTACGCGGCAAGAACATGTTACTGATATGGCTATTGAAGAATCTATGGTTTTGAGCAGTGCACGTGTTTGTGTACGCGGATAACATGTGTCGCATGTTCTGACCTATGGCGCCATTCGCCCACATGTGACAATGATAATATTTTTTTTTATACATATCGATCTTCAGGCTTGGTGACAACATTAACATCACCATATATCGATTTCTGTGCAGAACAATGATTGATATTTTTTCTGGCACTACAGATTTACCGAACCATCACCTGCGCCCAATAAAAAAAGGATAAAAAACTTAACAATCACATACAGGTGTTGACTTGGCCTTTACCAAGCTTTGTACACAATAATAGTAATCCCCTTGGAGGGTTGGACAGTGCGAGTGCAGTAAGATCCCTTGATAAAGTTGTAAGATTGTAGACAAATTGACAACATATGAGCTCTCTACGTTAGACCTTTATTCTACAGTATAAACTCTACTTCTGTTTTCTCGGTCTTTACTTACAATGTTACCAGCGGGGACAGCTTACAACTAAGCTGTATCAATTTCTCCCATCGTTTATTGTCTACCCGTTAATGGTAGTATCCCTGTATCCCCTGTCTACGGTGATTACATGTCCCAGTGGATTCGATATTCAAAGACTTGTTCCCACTGTCACGCGGAGAATCTGATAAGGTGTTTCAGAAGAGTTAGCGTCTTTTGTTTAATATAGGCACCTGTCATAAAATCTAGGTAGACTTTGGGTTACGTCACATTCTCAAAATCAGAGCTTTGTTATGTGACAATGGAACCACCAGACAGATAAACAAACATTTAACACGTCTCACTTCATATCACACAAGGAAACAGAATACGCCCTAATGGGATCTGGATGTTAACCATTAAACTTGTCTATGACGTCAGCACCCTGTGTCTCTCATAACCTTGTATTGTTGCAAAATATTTTATTTGAAAATTTTGCCCTTTGTGTTCCCTTCCCCTCAGCCCGTTTGTGGCCAGCTTCTTCTTGAGTCAAACTACTGATCAAAATCGAACAGTAACCTATCTAGGACATACCCCAGTACAATTATTCCATAATTTGTCCCCGACTCACTATTGGACCACTGTGTTGTTAGCTTACCCCTTGGAAGGACGTCAGGACGTGCGGGACTAGACGTTTACCGCCTGTGATTCCGCGAGTTGCGTTGATTCGGTACCACATACGACCGTGCGACTGATTCTCGGCAATTTTCGCAGCGGCTAATTTAGCAGCTTCATCCTCCGGCAAACCATCTTCACGCGCCTCGTGTCCCAGCTCCTGCAATTACATATAAAATCATACCATTGTTTTATTGCAACCATAATAGTCAAAGTATTATATGTTTATCAATTGAAAATAGAGAGGGCGGAGACTACCGGATGTTTTCCACATGACGGTTGTCTTCAACATGCCTTAAATACTAGAAAATGTTTATTTTAATCTTGAAAAATCAGAAGAAATGGGCGCGACACATGTCCAACGACTTGAACATATAAACCACATATCCAGGATCTATTCGACTAGTGGAGAAACAGTACGCATTCAACCGTTATTTGAAGTTTTACATAATCGAGTATGTGTACCTTTGCGAGATTCATTAGAGAGGCGTCTCCTGAAGTACGGCTGTCCAGCGCCATGGTCTCCTCTGGGTCCTTGCGGTCCTCTATAAATTAAGCAGGCAATTTAGTACTCATTAGTTTATAATCGAGACGCAGAGCTCGTTAACAATCAATCAACTAAAACACACGACACAGAACTTCCATTCATAATCACCATACAAAAATGTTGAGATCTGAAGGGTATGTTAGACATTTTACTCACGTAGCGAGATTCCGACCATTCCGGAGGCATCGAGGTCCTCCTTCTTCATACAGCAGTCTCGATCAGCCAGGTAGGCGACGAGGATGAGAGTCGGGAAGAAGAGGAGAGTTACGATCGCTTCCCACAGCTCTACCCTGTTTGGAGATATCCCAATCAGAACGATGACAAGCCATACGTATGCAAATATACACGAGAAACTCGTTACTCCGAATACCTTTAAGTATTTCATTTTGCGGACTTCTCCATCAGGAATACAAGAGATACAAATGGCTGAGATGACAAGGAGGTTGAAAGACGCCGAACCTACAATGGTGCTTGGCCCGAGTTCTCCGGCGACGAAGCGGTTGCCGATGACTTCTATGCAAGAGAGTAGAATCTCGGGAGCACTTGTTCCAAGTGCAAGTAAACTCAGATTAGCTACAGTGTCGTTCCATACCTTGACATTGAGCTCTCGGTAACCTTCGGGCATGCCTTCATCTGGGATTCTCACCTTAGTTGTCTTGCTAGTTATACGTTCAATAGCACACATGAAAATGTCTGCAATGATGGAAACTCCGAGGAAGCACCATAACATGGCTATGAAGTATAGGGCGGCCCGGGTATTGTCCGACCACGTGAACTCATTGATGACGGGTAGCAGGATACCCTTGTTAGAGCACTTATAATTGTAAAGTGTAAAAGCGGTGGCATTTGGAGCGTCGGTTGTATTGGTGATGTTCGCCATTTTTAGTCCAACAGCAACTGGTGTTTTCCTCCCTACTGTTGCTCCCTTCCGTCAGTGTATGGTTCTGTGGAATAAAAAGGACAGCTATGTGACTTGTTTGTACAAATATCGACCTCCTCCACCAGGAGCTCGAGCACACACACACGTAACGAGGGAGACTGATTATAATTCACAACACAGCATCGTACTATCGACAGAGATCAATGGGAAAGGGCAACACCACTATATCTAACATGTAATATTGGCTCAACAGACTTTGGTAAAAACTTCGTCATACCTAAACGGTCTGGTGAGCAGTGGTGTGACAATAATAACACAATTTTAACAATGGTGGAAGTTGACGAACTGATGCTTGTAATGTGACAGGCGTAGACAATAGTAATGTGCAAAACAGTGAAATGGATGCTGGTGGATATTTAGCCTAATACATTGTCAGGCCATTTACAATAGTACACTCATCGATCGGTCTGTAGACATCCTGTGGGGATTAACGGCACTTCCTCTCCATTCCCCATGATTTACATGGATATCAGACACCGACTGTCTGGAGAAGCATTTCTATAGATATATATTGTCCCCCATACAGTATATCACTAGGTATACATATCGGTACCTTTACAATGTATACTACTATACAGACATATTGCTTCCACTATAAACCGGCCCACTACCAACCTACATATATACCACTACCACCATATACATAAGTCCACTACCACTACATATATACCACTACCACCATATACACTAGTTCACTACCACTACATATATACCACTACCACCATATTCACAAGTCCACTACCACTACATAATACCACTACCACCATATACACAAGTCCATTACCACTACATATATACCACTACCACCATATTCACAAGTCCATTACCACTACATACATACCACTACCACCATATACATAAGTCCACTACCACTACATAATACCACTACCACCATATACACAAGTCCACTACCACCCTACATACATACTACTACCACCATATACACAAGTCCATTACCACTACATAATACCACTACCACCATATACACCAGCCCACTACCACCATATACACCAGCCCACTACCACCATACATACCGGCCCACTACCACCATACATACCGGCCCACTACCACCATACATACCGGCCGAGTCAACCCACTACCACTGTATACATATACCACTAGCTATTTATATATAGTGCATACCATTATCAGTATATATACATGTATACATTGTATATATATCGCTACCACCGTACATACATACCATTACGCATACCACCATACATTTAAGAGTTGTTTACAATGTTATGAAAGTATCTAATTCCGATTTTCCCAAATCAATCAGAATCTGGTGGACACCACACACAGTTAAACAAGTCGATTTCACTGACTGTCTGGATGAATCGACAATTAATTATTTACCGAATTCATTCCACCCTCGCTCGATTCCGAGTATGTGTGTAATAACAACAACAACAATAAGTTATACATGATAAAGAGCGAATTCAGCGGAACCACTTGTAAACGTGTTTTATTTATATACATCCCTGTTCCCGGGGATACACCACAGGAAAAAAACACAACAGACTTATTACATCCAAATGTCGGGTTCAGACTCGTGGAAAGTCACTTTAATGTTACATTAACTCGTTATTCTGGCGTGTGTTTCTAATTTTCAAGAAAGGGGGTTTTATCATGCCAAATTGAGCACAACTGTGCCAGTTATGAGAGGGATGTATTCCTCCTGTAACCTCTATCAACTCGGTGTTTGTAAAACAACTTGCCTTATCCTCCTTGGTTAAACGTAACATGAAGGTAGTGTGTATACCAAGATACTATTGTAAAGGTAGGTGGGGTTGTAAAATATTAATGTAAATTGAGTTATTCTCCATAGGAGTACAGAGCCTCAAGTCGATCTACAAGAGAGAGCGTTAGCACCGCCACCCATCTACTGCTATCTCGGTAAGCAAAGCAGGTTAATATGTACAAGTAATCTCCGGATTCTGTGTTGTCTACTGTTGGGTGTATACCGACCCACCAATCAACATCATCATTTAGACATGTACCTGTAAAAACACAAGTATGTACGCTATCTTCCCTCTCACTACTACCACTTACACACAATTACCGGAAGTAGTATAATCACACAAAACATTTTACTGTAAGCAATATCATTTCAAAATCTCATTTCATTATTGTCTGTAATTGAATATGTCCATTATACACTCGGTAGTTAGGAATGTAGTTATATATTGGGTAGTAAGGAATGTAGTTATATATTGGGTAGTTAGGAATGTAGTTATATATTTGGGAGTCAGGAATGTAATTATATATTCGGTAGTTAGGAATGTGGTTATATATTCGGTAGTTAGGAATGTAGTTATATATTCGGTAGTTAGGAATGTAGTTATATATTCGGTAGTTAGGAATGTAGTTATATATTCGGTAGTTAGGAATGTAGTTATATATTGGGTAGTTAGGAATGTAGTTATATATTCGGTAGTTAGGAATGTGGTTATATATTCGGTAGTTAGGAATGTAGTTATATATTCGGTAGTTAGGAATGTAGTTATATATTCGGTAGTTAGGAATGTAGTAATATATTCGGTAGTTAGGAATGTAGTAATATATTGGGTAGTTAGGAATGTAGTTATATATTGGGTAGTTAGGAATGTAGTTATATATTGGGTAGTTAGGAATGTAGTTATATATTGGGTAGTTAGGAATGTAGTTATACATTCGGTAGTTCGGAATGTAGTTATATATTCGGTAGTTAGGAATGTAGTTATATACTCGGTAGTTAGGAATGTGGTTATATATTCGGTAGTTAGGAAATTGGTTATATATTCGGTAGTTAGGAATGTGGTTATATATTGGGTAGTTAGGAATGTAGTTATATATTGGGTAGTTAGGAATGTAGTTATATATTCGGTAGTTAGGAATGTGGTTATATATTGGGTAGTTAGGAATGTGGTTATATATTGGGTAGTTAGGAATGTGGTTATATATTCGGTAGTAAGGAATGTAGTTATATATTCGGTAGTTAGGAATGTGGTTATATATTCGGTAGTTAGGAATGTACAATGTTATTATTGTAGTTATATATTCGGTAGTTAGGAATGTGGTTATTATTCGGTAGTTAGAAATGTATTTATATATGATAGTGCACATATACCCTGTAGATCTAGGTTGGCCGTTACGGACACTAGCTACAAGACACATTGTCAATCGTGAGCATGAGTAAAACTTGTTTAATGTGTACCTTTTCATATTATAAAGTCTTAATGTCACAAAGTATGACTCATTCGGGGTTATTTGGAACCTCCCGCAATGCGAGGGCGGGTCTATGATGCGGAGAAGTTGGCGTAACACAATCACTTATATTAACACATCAATGAGAATATACGATGTTACAGTATATATATATACAGGTCGGTCTAGTCAGGGGTGTTTCCTAAAATTGTACTCACTATAATAAATGTAAAACCTCAGTTCTGACTACATGTACATACATCGTGCCGTATATACACAGGTAACTAATGTTTTACTCTATCATGTGTACAGTGAAAGTCGTACACTTGACAATTTGTTTACTTATTACAGCTAGAGATGTGTAGAGAGAGAAGGTAACGTTCTAAGGATGGCGTGCCGCTTGAGTGACAATAGTGACACTGGTGTCATGCTTGAGTAGCCATGTGCCTTCGTATATATTTACTTTAATTTGTAATGATATGATATGATTTTATGGTATTTAATTTGGATTACAATAGCCCGAAGCGCTACCTACACAGCCTATTTACAAACTATCACCGTATATATACAAATATCAACACAAGGTTTGAAATGTTACGTAGTCAATTTACGGACTGCAATGGTGTGAAACGTTACCTAGGAAACCTGGTACCACATTAATGGTCTAAAACGCTACATGCAGTCTATTTGTGGACTAACATGGTCTAAAACTCTACATGCAATCTATTTGTGGACTGCCATGGACTAAAACGCTACATGCAGTCTATTTGTGGACTAACATGGTCTAAAACGCTACAATCAGTCTATTTGTGGACTGTTATGGACTAAAACGCTACATGCAGTCAATTCGTGGATTGTCATGGTCTAAAATGCTACATGCAGTCTATTAGTGGACTAACATGGTCTAAAACGCTACATGCAGTCTATTTGTGGACTAACATGGTCTAAAACGCTACGCGCAGGCTATTTGTGGACTAACATGGTCTAAAACGCTACGCGCAGGCTATTTGTGGACTAACATGGTCTAAAACGCTCCGTGCAGTCAATGTGTGGACAACCTGTAATACCACAACATTTCCCCACTGCGGTACTGTTTGTAGAGCGGATAGTAAATCTGTAGTTTTGTGGGTTACATCAGTGGCCGCTCCAGGACGCTGACATCTTTTTTGTGTCACATTTAAAGATGGCAGGTTTGACATTTTTAACCCCCTACTAAGAAGTCAGTAGTTTCATTAGTCGGACCACATAATCTATGTCCCGACGCCCCAGGAGTAGCCTTTGTTAAATGTCATTGACCTTTGACATTTGTTCTCGATACTTCAAGGAAGCTCTAATGAAACCCCCGTGATCAAACCCTCAATGGACACTTACTACTTTATGGTACGATGCGGATTTGTTCCGAGACCTTCGGCATTTTGTCCATGTAGAATAAGATACTAATTTATGATGGTGTTCTCCTCAGGAAACTCTCTACGATCCACCATGACACTCTGTATGAGTATGGAACACTAGACCACTGCAACATTACTTCACTAACACGTCAGTCTTAATTATACAACAATTAATAAAACAGATGACATGAGTTTATCCCTGTCACAGATAGAAAGGTTACTGGACCCTTTAAAGTTAAGTCTTTTGGTGTCAACCACCTAAACCTTAAACCTTTACCTGTAATATAGGACTACCACCTATACCTGTAATATAGACTACCACCTATACCTGTAATATAGACTACTACCTATACCTGTAATATAGACTACTACCAATACCTGTAATATAGACTACCACCTATACCTGTAATATAGACTACTACCTATACCTGTAATATAGACTACCACCTATACCTGTCATATAGGACTACCGCCTATACCTGTAATATAGGACTACTACCTATACCTGTAATATAGACTACCACCTATACCTGTAATATAGACTACCACCTATACCTGTAATATAGACTACTACCTATACCTGTAATATAGACTACCACCTATACCTGTCATATAGGACTACCGCCTATACCTGTAATATAGACTACTACCTATACCTGTAATATAGGACTACCACCTATACCTGTAATATAGGACTACCACCTATACCTGTAATATAGACTACCACCTATACCTGTAATATAGACTACCACCTATACTTGTAATATAGGACTACCACCTATACCTGTAATATAGACTACTACCTATACCTGTAATATAGACTACCACCTATACCTGTAATATAGGACTACCACCTATACCTGTAATATAGACTACCACATATACCTGTAATATAGGACTACCACCTATACCTGTAATATAGGACTACTACCTATACCTGTAATATAGACTACCACCTATACCTGTAATATAGGACTACCACCTATACCTGTAATATAGGACTACTACCTATACCTGTAATATAGGACTACTACCTATACCTGTAATATAGGACTACCACCTATACCTGTAATATAGGACTACCACCTATACCTGTAATATAGGACTACTACCTATACCTGTAATATAGGACTACCACCTATACCTGTAATATAGACTACTACCTATACCTGTAATATAGGAGTACCACCTATACCTGTAATATAGGACTACTACCTATACCTGTAATATAGGACTACCACCTATACCTGTAATATAGACTACCACCTATACCTGTAATATAGGACTACCACCTATACCTGTAATATAGACTACTACCTATACCTGTAATATAGACTACTACCTATACCTGTAATATAGACTACCACCTATACCTGTAATATAGGACTACCACATATACCTGTAATATAGACTACCACCTATACCTGTAATATAGGACTACCACCTATACCTGTAATATAGGACTACCACCTATACCTGTAATATAGGACTACCACCTATACCTGTAATATAGGACTACCACCTATACCTGTAATATAGACTACCACCTATACCTGTAATATAGGACTACCACCTATACTTGTAATATAGGACTACCACCTATACCTGTAATATAGGACTACCACCTATACCTGTAATATAGACTACCACCTATACCTGTAATATAGGACTACTACCTATACCTGTAATATAGGACTACCACCTATACCTGTAATATAGACTACCACCTATACCTGTAATATAGGACTACCACCTATACCTGTAATATAGACTACTACCTATACCTGTAATATAGACTACTACCTATACCTGTAATATAGACTACCACCTATACCTGTAATATAGGACTACCACATATACCTGTAATATAGACTACCACCTATACCTGTAATATAGGACTACCACCTATACCTGTAATATAGGACTACCACCTATACCTGTAATATAGGACTACCACCTATACCTGTAATATAGGACTACCACCTATACCTGTAATATAGACTACCACCTATACCTGTAATATAGGACTATTACCTATACTTGTAACATAGGATCTATACCGTTACCTATAAACCTAGTAAAAATGCCTACATGATTTAATCAAGATAGCATATTTTATTAATATCGTAAGGTAGTTGATAACACTGGTGGGTTTTTACATGAATGGTTTGATATATATATACTCATCATTTCCCTTTGTCTATAAATGTTCTTCTTTTTATTGAAAACCGTGACGTCGTAAAAACTACCATACGTAAAGTATCAAACGATATAGTTCAGTAATCATAGTCTTTGTGGTGTTTACGTTTGATATATAATTAATTTTAGGTATTCCGCTTGCATCTCATTTTGTATGACTAATTATATTGCTTAACACTAAAATGAGTATGTTGATTGTCGCACCTGGTTGGGCACTGACCCTAAACACAGTAAAATTAATAACACCTGTCACTCAACACCGAGATAAGTTACCTGTTGTTATAATTGTATGTATGATAAGTAACCAGAACATCATCGATCATGAGGCAATCACGGCCTAAGTCTTATATCAGCCGTGCTCAACTAGGCATGGAAAATGTCTTGTACTTATATACAGATGCCGTTCATGTGTCGCGTAAAGACGTTTAGGATATCTAACATGCCCCATTACATGACGTGTAGGATATCTAACATTTCCCGTTACATGACGTATACGATATCTAACATGTCCCGTTACATGACGTATACGATATCTAACATGTCCCGTTACATGACGTATAGGATATCTAACATGTCCCGTTACATGACGTATAAGATATCTAACATTTCCCGTTACATGACGTATAGGATATCTAACATGTCCCGTAACATGACTATAGGATATCTAACATTTCCCGTTACATGACGTATGGGATATCTAATATGTCCCGTTACATGACGTATAGGATATCTAACATGTCCCGTTACATGACGTATAGGATATATAACATGTCCCGTTACATGACGTATAGGATATCTAACATGTCCAGTTACATGACGTATAGGATATCTAACATGTCCCGTTACATGACGTATAGGATATCTAACATGTCCCGTTACATGACGTATACGATATCTAACATGCCCCGTTACATGACGTATAGGATATCTAACATGTCTCGTTACATGACGTATAGGATATCTAACATGCCCCGTTACATGACGTATAGGATATCTAACATGCCCCGTTACATGACGTATAGGATATCTAACATGCCCCGTTACATGACGTATAGGATATCTAACATGTCCCGTTACATGACGTATAAGATATCCAACATTGCCCGTTACATGACGTATACGATATCTAACATTGCCCGTTACATGACGTATACGATATCTAACATTGCCCGTTACATGACGTATAAGATATCTAACATTTCCCGTTACATGACGTATAGGATATCTAACATGTCCCGTAACATGACTATAGGATATCTAACATTTCCCGTTACATGACGTATGGGATATCTAATATGTCCCGTTACATGACGTATAGGATATCTAACATGTCCCGTTACATGACGTATAGGATATATAACATGTCCCGTTACATGACGTATAGGATATCTAACATGTCCAGTTACATGACGTATAGGATATCTAACATGTCCCGTTACATGACGTATAGGATATCTAACATGTCCCGTTACATGACGTATACGATATCTAACATGCCCCGTTACATGACGTATAGGATATCTAACATGTCTCGTTACATGACGTATAGGATATCTAACATGCCCCGTTACATGACGTATAGGATATCTAACATGCCCCGTTACATGACGTATAGGATATCTAACATGCCCCGTTACATGACGTATAGGATATCTAACATGTCCCGTTACATGACGTATAAGATATCCAACATTGCCCGTTACATGACGTATACGATATCTAACATTGCCCGTTACATGACGTATACGATATCTAACATTTCCCGTTACATGACGTATAGGATATCCCAGGTTATGTAATGTGACTCTAAGGTGTTATAATTTCACGTACCAATGTCATATATAATACACTGTGTCATTTCCAACTACATTCCACCCTATATGTCACACAAAATGTCATACACTGTGGCGTGTAATATAAAACAGTACACACCATTATATTTACCATTGTATGGCACTGCCACTATATAACCCTACCAATTCAGTTGCGAGTTCACCAGCTTATGAACTGCCAACTGAAATTTGAATTTGAAAATTTCAAAAAAAAATCGCACGACAAATAAAAATCGCAGATGGTAAATATAAGCATTGAACGGCTTTCAGTTGGCATTCATAGTCAATATGAATGCCAACTAGACAGAGGCAAATTCAACATGAAGCGCTAGCGCGCTTCCTGGAATTTGCCTCTGTCCAGTTGGCATTCATATTGACTATGAATGCCAACTGAAAGCCGTTCAATGCTTAAGTGTTAGACTTCTAACACAGGATCACATAATGTCAAACAGTACACACTATTATGTTTCATGTATGACTTTATAGTTGTTATGCTATTTACACTGAGAGCACATCCTTGTTTTTTTGCTTTTTTTGTTTTTTTGTTTTTTTGCTTTTTAAATTTAAGCCGTAGAAGTTGTGAACTGTCTCAAACAACAAAATTCCTCATCAATACTTGTATGACTTCAGTCGTGTTAAATGTGTTCGGTTGACAGGTACCCGCCGAACAGGTACCCGCCGAACAGGTACCCGCCGAATTGTCAATCACAAATTAGTACAGAATTCAGATATGATTTTTCTATTCATCCTTTTCATATACAAGTATTACTTCAAACCAAAAACTTACTGTATATGTGAAAACTAAACTTTCCTGTAAAGGACCGTTTGCTGTCATTTTACGACTTTAGAAATAAAAGTATATTGTAATTTAAATACGCACAGTCCACGAACCTGAACGTAGGATCTTGTTAAGGTGTTACATCAATCATATTCATAACAAGTTCGGGAGAGTCATCATAACAAATAACATAAAACGTCTAGTCTAGAAGAAAACACCTGTTCAGCAGGACAGAACGGGGGCGACATTCATTGACAGGTAGGACATGGATGATTTTATTAAATCTAGATAGATTTATGCCAGTCACACACCTGATGTTGTAAAACCACCAGTAACACATCAAACCTGTTTTCACTTTACATCATAGGTTTCGTGTATAGGGCAGGTAAACCTCGCACTAAATCTCAAATTAAATGTTATACCTGTGGGCAGCTGACAGAGGCCTTTAAACTTCCCCATACCTCTGTAACTAAACTGTATACCGCTTACAGGAACCAACAAGTCGTCCACAAGGAAATATCCCGAAACAGGAAAATATCCCGAAACAGGAAAATATCCCGAAACAGGAAATATCCCGAAACAGGAAAATATCCCGAATATCTCAAAAGGATACTATCTCAAAATAGGACAACATTCCGAACGTCTTTACATTGAGATACACCTAACGTCTCCAAGGACAATATTTCAAATGCTCAGAAGGGCAACATTTCGAACATCTCAACGGGAAAATATTCCGACGTCTCAACAGGACAACATTCCGAACGTCTTAACTAACACAATAATAGCAATTCAATACCTTATACAATAAATAGGCTAATGATGTATGTATGACTTACCGCGCGCGTCCCACAGCACCGGTGTGTCCGTGACTGTATTATGGACACTGATAGGTATAATGGGATTAAGGTACCCACGGTTATATATATCCAGTCCACAATCTAATAAAGGTCCAGTCCTGTCATGATAATACCCGCCATATAATGATAGTATGATAACAATGGACGAGAACCGGTCGGGTAACAGATCCCCGGGGGTACCGTGACAATCGGGTGGCAAACATCCCCGGGGGACGGACGGCTACTTCAAGGTCATGCCATATTTCTTATTTGATGATTTTGACACTTTTTTGGAATTGAACATACCTACAGGAGTATTATAGCTAACTAAACACAAATCGACACATCTTGAGAAAATCCTACCCGCGGGCCGGTAAACTTTGCCAGTGATTGTTTAATGTATTTGCTTTGATCTGTAAGTTAATCTAAGGATGTAGATATATGACATCTTACCACGTGTAAGATAATCCAGATATATCAGAAACTCGATCAACGTCAGCTGTTCCGGACTTTTCGGATTTTGTCTTAAGATTACATGCTACCTGCTTTTTAGCGTTATAAAAGATGGCGACAACGTCGTACACAGTCCATACACAGAACATGTCGACGAGCAAACTGTATGCGATGTTCATATGCCAAAATCTTGGCCAAGAAAAGCGAATTTGAAAGCTGTCAAGCAACACGCTTTACAACAGTTGGGAAAAAGGTCGACGATTGTAAAATAATCTTGTCAACTTGTGTATCAAGTTTTACATTTTACCGGGGGTTTACTATTTATAAGTTATCTCTAACTGGACTTCACTCCTATTTGATGCCGCACTTTGACATTGCTTCAAAACGTAATAACTGATTTTTAATTATTTCAATCTATGTTCAACAACAGTAATGATACAATCTAAAATGATGACTAATGTCTAGTTCATGTGAAAATGAACTATGGAGGTGAAAATGAACTATGGAGGTTAAAATGTCCTTTCAAATCGTGACGTGTGATACACGACCCCCAACGCTGGACGGTTTACTACAGACATCTGTCTATAACGATATAGATATTGCTCGGCGATGAATTATTGACCACACATAATAAACAAACTGCCATATCAGTGTACATAGAGCGACATCTCTGTTTGATGTGTCCCTAGAGCTGACACCGCGCGACCGTAAACATGAGTAAGTCCATTCCTAGCTGGATGACCTACATACCCTCTGCATATTACACGATTCCAGCTGACCTTGGCCTTACAGAAATTGCTAACTATATCATTCGTTAATGAACGCGCTATCAAACTGACCTTGAACTTGAAATTGCCAACTAACCTTTTTTCAATTAGACGCTACCGAACTGACCTTGAACTTTTAGAAATTACCGACTTTAACCTTTTTGTATTACACTGCTACCCAGTCACCTAATTATCTCAGAAATTGCTAATTGACCCTGCTGTATCAAACTTGTATTGACCAGCTGACGTTCATTTGACAATTACGGACCAATTTCGTTCGAACATGGAAACTTTTCCAAAGTAGGAAACTAATCCCCCACCTTACTTCAGTAACGCATAAATGTCACTTCCCGATAATAACTATCGTTAGTATTATAACTGTGTTCAGTCGTGCATATCGATTGGTATGCATTTCCCTACTGTATACATACTCGAATTAGTCTAAATTACAGTCAAGATATACACATGGTTGTCATTTCAGTGATGGGGTGTAATTTACGTTAATATAGTGACATTTTGGGTCCAGTTTACTCCCATATAAGATCGTCGTAAAGTTGTTTACTATCTGTTCACAGCTTAGCGTGTTTTTGTTAAGTTCAATTAGTTCGTCTGACCAGCATTCCTGTATGGATTGACCTAGATTGCTGATGTACGCTAACTCGAAACATCCCCTCCCGGACAATGGACATGCTTCACTGCACAACTCCACCACCCATTCACTCAAATATTACGGATCCCACACAGAACAATAGCTTTGTGCATTGTTGTGTATTTATACTATTTCAGTACGCTATATTTCGAACATAATATTTAAGACAATTACCTTGCCGCACACTGCCTCTCCTCCCTCTGCTGACGGCCCTCTCGATCAGCGATTTTCAACAGTCACTTCTCTGCAAGAAATACAACACTTTAGTAAATAAATTGTCTGTTTTCCACATTAACTCTCAAAATACGCACAGGCATCGCGGAAAATAAGCCCTCATCCAAACGCACCTTCCCTCACCTGTGTACAGACAGCGAGTGTTGAGCCACGCCCCTCTATCGACAGGCGAACGTAAAGATTTACCTTGAACAATTCGACATACCTACCTAAACACCTACCTAGGTATACGGACACTATATGACTCGGGCGGGCGTAGCCAGGCAGAGAGTTGTGACGAGATGGAGTGGTATTAGCCGTGATACATTCTTCAAATATTTGGCTGCGGGGGAGACAACTGGTCCTTATCTGTGTGCGAATGTGTGGGAGTATGTTGATTCACAATTATATTAATATGCATGACCACAAAGTTTGATAACACTATTGAGGACCCACATATTCCTTCATACGTATACGTCATAAGACTATTGAGCACAGTTACAGAGAAAACACCTAATCATTCACAATCTAAGTGCATATGCTGCAGTATTCGCCAATTAATCATAAATGTACTTTGCTTATAACAGGCTGCAATTATGTAATATAAGCTGCAGTTACAGGTATCATGAACTGCAGTTACAGGTATCATGAACTTCAGTTACAGGTACAATAAACTTCAGTTACAGGTACAATAAACTTCAGTTACAGGTACAATAAACTTCAGTTACAGGTACAATGAACTGCAGTTACAGGTACAATGAACTGCAGTTACAGGTACAATGAACTGCAGTTACAGGTACAATAAACTGCAGTTACAGGTACAATAGACTGCAGTTACAGGTACAATGAACTGCAGTTACAGGTACAATAAACTTCAGTTACAGGTACAATAGACTGCAGTTACAGGTACAATAAACTGCAGTTGCAGCTTCAGTTACATGTATAATGTAATTTGCCAATGTATACTACATACATGTAAACAATTTACCTGTGCGTTTTGCATCACACAGTAGATAGTACAGGTACATGTATACAGTATACTATTTCAGAATGAGCAATACACGTAAACATAATAATCGATAAACGTTATTGTTGCTGTACCAGAACAACATTCACCATTCTCTAGTTCTCTGTTGTGTCTATCTTTATGTGCTGTATTCGAAGTCATCACACATTTAACAGGGGGTTGGGGTTACACACAGAAGCGCGTGCACTGTATCCGTTTTGCAACCTCTGAATCAGAAAAACTACAAGTGTCTTATTTTGTATAAAAACGCATTCCGGTAATTAGCGTGTTTTCAACGGCGTGGACGGATACTTGACATGATCAGAATTAAAGCTGACTTGAAATAATTGCGTTAATTAATTGAAAAAATGTTTAACACCAGGCGGTCACGTGTAAAACACGTCACGTGTAGAACGGCCCGATGGATGGTTGGGTGGTCGTATGTAATCATGGATGTAACTGATATGTTCCCCTTACGGCTAGACTATTCCGAGTCGTCACCTCTAAGAATGATCCACGAGCTGGTCTAAACTAATCCATCAAGATAAACATCCTATGTTGTCCTAAATCACGAACGAGGGACGTACATATTGGTGTATCAAATATCAGTACTGTTTAGTACAAGGCTTGTAATCTCGGGTTGTTTTAGTGTGACACCGCGACATAGGGACAAGACAAGACGACAATACGAGATAACTGAAATCAGTCACCATAATACAAAACATTTCAGTTAACGTCTTGGTAGTACAAACTATATTTCAGTTTGTACAGTCCACGTTACAGTTATCCACGTTAGCGTTTTAGTTTGTGTAATATAATGTTACAGTTGTACAATTTAGCGTTTCAGATTATAAAAGTTAACGTTACAGTCGTAAACGTTAGCGTTTCAGTTTGTGTAAGTCAACGTTTTGCCGTACAAGTTAGCGTTTCAGTTTGTGTAAGTTAACGTTACAGTCGTACATGCTAGCGTTTCAGTTTGTGTAAGTCAACGTTTTGCCGTACATTTTAGCGTTTCAGTTTGTGTAAGTCAACGTTTTGACGTACATGTTAGCGTTTCAGTTTGTGTAAGTTAACGTTACAGCCATAAACGGTAGCGTTTCAGTTTGTGTAAGTTAACGTTACAGTCGTACATGTTAGCGTTTCAGTTTGTGTACGTCAACGTTTTGCCGTACAAGTTAGCGTTTCAGTTTGTGTAAGTTAACGTTACAGTCGTACATGCTAGCGTTTCAGTTTGTGTAAGTCAACGTTTTGCCGTACATTTTAGCGTTTCAGTTTGTGTAAGTCAACGTATTGACGTACATGTTAGCGTTTCAGTTTGTGTAAGTCAACGTTTTGACGTACATGTTAGCGTTTCAGTTTGTGTAAGTTAACGTTACAGCCATAAACGGTAGCGTTTCAGTTTGTGTAAGTTAACATTACAGTCGTACATGTTAGCGCTTCAGTTTGTCTAAGTTAACGTTACATTCATAAATGGTAGCGTTTCGTTTGTGTCAGTCAACGTTTTGCCGTACGCGTTAGCGTTTCAGTTTGTGTAAGTTAACGTTTTGCCGTACGCGTTAGCGTTTTAGTTTGTCTAAGTTAACGTTCCAATCCTACACGTTAGCGTTTTAGTTTGTCTAAGTTAACGTTCCAATCCTACACGTTAGTGTTTCAGTTTGTCTAAGTTAACGTTACGTTTGCGTTTCAGTTTTTGTAACTTAACGTTTCGATCGAATAAAGTAGCGTTAATTTATCCCCGGGGTCATAAAATGAAGGACAGTCATTGGTGGAGTCTCGAGACTAACCACATATCGGCCCCTTAATCCCCAACACCTTAAAGAGACGTGCATTACTCTAACCCTGGACATGTGTAATCGACTTTGGCCTGAAAAGAAAACATTATTGAGCGAGAACCACATAACTCCGAAAACAGTTTCTACGTAATGTTTACTTTGGGTTTACATCTCACAAACTATCAACAACAAACCCCGTCAACATACCCAGTTGGTATACTCCGTTAACATGGTCTGTATAGTATAAACCAACCCGGCCATGATTGATATTGGTTTACATCTTAGGGTATAACACTCCAAGCGACAGTACATTACCTAATGTTAAACTCCGGAACAGACGTTTTGGAATGTCGAATTATACACTAATGCTCTATTTCCATGGGTTTGTACTGATGACGTATGAAGGGGTTTGAAATATTTCCATCAGTTTTATTCCAACATACAGCTTTTATCACTTTTTAAACGACTGGCTTTTCAGAAATGTGTTGAAAACTGTGATTGTGGAGGCGAGAAGATACATATACATAAGGACATTTATGGCGTAATATACGAGTGTTGGTAAGGACAGAGTCTCGTCTTTACCACAGTTTCTTTTTTATTAGTTTCACAGTGTTGTACATTTTATGAAAAAAAAAACACTTTTTTAATAGAATTGGTGAGAATTCTTACCATTAAACGCGAAAGATAAAAAAAAATATCGCGGATAGATACAGAAGTTCGAACTATGCGAAATATGTTTTCTTTCTTAAAGGGATACGTTTGACATGCAGATCAAAGTATCGTTTGTTTTCAAATCTATCTGAAACTCAGAACGTTAATTAATTTTTAACTATTATTATATTGTTTCGAGCATATTAACTATGACCCGAGGTTCCTACTGTAAGTTTCAGTATACTTGTATACGTTGAACAGCTTCCTCGTGCCAGAAAACAGATTTGCCAACACAAGACTAGGCCTACGTAATAGTTCCCAGCCGTCTCTGTATTACCCACGATAACGGCAGCTGATGATACTGATAATGTTTATAATGTGTTAAGAAACAAGGAAGTGGTGAGGGAGAGCATTGTTACCGAAACATGTTAATAACGATATACATTCAGGCTTAGATAGCAACTTAAAACAATCACTATAGGAACGTAAATTCGTAAATATTTCCTAAAAATAGCACTAGTCTAAAAATTGTAGGATTGTTTTGTTCTATCCCAATATACAGGCGACTAATGATAATACCCAATGAGCTTGCATTATTGTTCTTTGTTAACTGGGATTACCAGCCGTGAACTGGGGCCATTTTGAATAGGGTATCCCTGTTGTAGCTGGTGGCTACCTCACTCAAATTGACTCAACAATATGAGGGAAGTCGGTCGCATGTAGTCTAGAGGAATAGGTGTTAAGTGTCTAGCCCAAGAATCCGACAATGACAAAACGTTTTAATAGATCTCAGCTTCCTGGGAAACACAAGCCGTCCCGGGTAGATATCGAACCACAAACTTCACGTTTCCACACGAGGTTCGTTAACTCCGCCTTTGTCTGTATCCCTGTGCATTTAACCAAGTCTTTCAAAGTTATTGAAATAATTTTCGATTCTGTCTTAAAGGCAAGTTATATCAGACGTTGGATGCATTGATGTATTTTACAGTAGAAGTTGTTTTTTGAGCATCTGTCTTATAATTGTCTTGTATCTAAGCAAATCTAGAGCAATCTAGAATTCCAGGAACAGCATTAGTGCTACTGAAGTGGGATGGCTATAGGCATTATGGAATCTCTATCTCATTAACATCAAACGAACGTTTCTACATTAGTAATAAGTTTGCTTTTTTTAATCTTACATTACGAGTTTCTCGTTAAGTTGGTCGATACAGCAACATTGCTCGCTTAGCAGGACCACCATGTCTCGTCCATTGTACTCGCCGGCGTCAATATAAGCTACCAGCACTGTCATTATCTAATGATCATTAAAATTACAATCATGTGGTCGATAGGAAGTTGTCGATTATCAATTGTCTTTTTTAGGGTAGACAATTGGCTAGGTACCCCTGTATGTTAGGGTAGACAATTGGCTAGATACCACTGTATGTTCGGGTAGACACACGGGCTAGGTACATGTATCACTGTAGGGTAGACAACAGGGCTAGGTACATGTACCGCTGTATGTTAGGGTAGACAACCGGACTAGGTACCACTGTATGTAAGGGTAGACAACCGGACTAGGTACCACTGTATGTTAGGGTAGACAACCGGGCTAAGTACCACTGTATGTTAGGGTAGACAACCGGGCTAGGTACATGTACCACTGTATGTTATGGTAGACAACCGGGCTAGATACCACTGTATGTAAGGGTAGACAACCGGACTAGGTACCACTGTATGTTAGGGTAGACAACCGGACTAGGTACCACTGTATGTAAGGGTAGACAACCGGGCAAGGTACCACTGTATGTTAGGGTAGACAACCGGACTAGGTACCACTGTATGTAAGGGTAGACAACCGGGCTAGGTACCACTGTATGTAAGGGTAGACAACCGGGCTAGGTACCACTGTGTGTAAGGGTAGACAACCGGGCTATGTACCACTGTATGTAAGGGTAGACAACCAGACTAGGTACCACTGTATGTTAGGGTAGACAACCGGGCTAGGTACCGCTGTATGTAAGGGTAGACACACGGGCTAGGTACCACTGTATGTAAGGGTAGACACCCGGGCTAGGTACCACTGTATGTAAGGGTAGACAACCGGACTAGGTACCACTGTATGTAAGGGTAGACAACCGGACTAGGTACCATTGTATGTAAGGGTAGACAACTGGGCTAGGTACCACTGTATGTTAGGGTAGACAACCGGGCTAGATACCACTGTATGTTAGGGTAGACAACCGGGCAAGGTATCACTGTATGTAAAGGTAGACAACCGGACTAGGTACCACTGTATGTTAGGGTAGACAACCGGGCTAGGTACCACTGTATGTTAGGGTAGACAACCGGACTAGGTACATGTACCGCGGTATGTAAGGGTAGACAACCGGACTAGGTACCATTGTATGTAAGGGTAGACAACTGGGCTAGGTACCGCTGTATGTTAGGGTAGACAACCGGGCTATCAAGGAATTCAACTAGATGACCTTAGTTTGTAGGGATAGACGATCGGAAGTACAGGCTAGGTACGGGCTAGGTACGGGCTAGGTACTGGCTAGGTACGGGCTAGGTACGGGCTAGGTACGGGCTAGGTACGGGCTAGGTACGGGCTAGGTACGGGCTAGGTACGGGCTAGGTACGGGCTAGGTACGGGCTAGGTACGGGCTAGGTACTGGCTAGGTACGGGCTAGGTACAGGCTAGGTACAGGCTAGGTACGGGCTAGGTACGGGCTAGGTACGGGCTTGGTACGGGCTAGGTAAGGGCTAGGTAAGGGCTAGGTAAGGGCTAGGTACAGGCTATAGGTACGGGCTAGGTACGGGCTTGGTACGGGCTAGGTACGGGCTAGGTACGGGCTAGGTACGGGCTAGGTACGGGCTAGGTACGGGCTTGGTACGGGCTAGGTACTGGCTAGGTACGGGCTAGGTACGGGCTTGGGACGGGCTAGGTACGGGCTAGGTTCGGGCTAGGTACGGGCTAGGTACGGGCTAGGTACAGGTTAGGTACCCTCAATGTTACCGGTACAGAACCGGGCTATCTAAGATGTCTATCACATAGCAGTACTTATAATTGCTTTCAAGTCGTTTCAAGACAAAGCAGTCCCTACAGAGGGCCACGGGATCGGTAAATTAATTAGTCGATAAAGAAATGTGTTTGCCGATATAATTATATGTTACTAATCATTTTAATACAGTTGTTCCTAAGGCAATGGCTTCATCTTTTTCTATTAGTAGCGGTGTGTATAAAACAAACTATCAACCTCAGTGGAATATACACGGTACAAAATCGCCTTCGGTATATTTAGTTGAGTCCCGCTGCTCGCTGCAGATGTCTGATGGAATCGTGTGTATAAATTGATAAACGTTTGTGGTTTTCTTCTGTGTACAGATCACCAACGGACCTTGAGCAACACAACAAATCAATGAACCGTGGACAGACGAGGATATAATCTTCCTCCAGTACTTTTTGAACATATCAATATTTTATTGTGCATCTTACGTTTTAATACAAACGTATTAAGTATGGGGATATCGATTTCCTTGGTAACAGATGATAATCACAGGTGTGAATTACGTTTGCAGTGGCGTAGGAAGCGGGGGGGGGGGGGGGGGGGGGCAATTGCCCCCCCACTTTTTTCAGTGGGGGGGGCAAACATATCTTTTTGCCCCCCCACTTTTTGACATCCAAAATCTAAAAAAGGGGAAAAACACGAATTTATATATTCATTTCGATAAATATCTGTATATTTTCGAACCGATAATGTTTTCTTGGTCTTGCGCTCGCTTTATCACTAAATTACTGCCCCCCCCCCCCCCCCCCCCCCCCTTTCGATTGCAGATCCACATAGCTTCGCTACCCTGGGACCCGCTGGGCGGCCCCCAGACCTCTCGCAAAAAGGGGAAAAAAATCGGCTCGCATGATCACTTTATTACTGGACCCCCTTTCAAAAACTCCTGGATCCGCGCCTGATCCCCAATTATTTGAAATGTGCTATATTCATTTTCCGCGGAGGGCTTGGACCCCCTTGAACACCCTATCAGGGCGCTGCCCTGGACCCGCTGGGCGGCCCCTCAGACCCCTCGTAAAAAGAAAAAAAAAAGCAAAAAAAATCGGCTCGCGCCTACGGCGCTCGCATTATTAATAAATTACTGGACCCCCCGCCCTTTCGAAAATCCTGGCCGGGCCTGGTGATTCATGTTTTGCCATAAATAATACATTGTATATCCTGATTTGCGTAAATAACTTATTTTGTACTACATAAATTATCAAAATTATCATGGGATGTTGAAATGATAATTATTGCCTAATTTTGCGGAGATGGCATACGATTTGTTTAGTGCGTAAAATTTAAGGTTAAAAAAACTTTTGCCCCCCCCCCACTTTTTGACGACTTCCTACGCCACTGGTTTGTAACACCTGGATCTGTACAACATCAGACTTAGCGCTCACCACAAGGCCACTGTACCAATAGACCGGTACATTTATACACAGTATCATAGTACGTAGCCTGTACGGTTTACACACAGTATCATAGTACGTAGCCTGTACGGTTTACACACAGTATCATAGTACGTAGCCTGTACGGTTTATACACAGTATCATAGTACGTAACCTGTACGGTTTACACACAGTATCATAGTACGTAACCTGTACGGTTTACACACAGTATCATAGTACGTAACCTGTACGGTTTACACACAGTATCATAGTACGTAACCTGTACGGTTTACACACAGTATCATAGTATGTAACCTGTACGGTTTACACACAGTATCATAGTACGTAACCTGTACGGTTTACACACAGTATCATAGTACGTAACCTGTACGGTTTACACACACGGGTTTGGAATGTGTGCAGAGTACCTGTGATTTCATCCGTACGTGTTTTTGCAGAAACTTAAATTTTCACATGCCAAAATCTTTCATACACACCCATTTTAAAAAATAAAGGTATACAGATGCTGAATATATTCCTCCTTCGACAAAAGAAGAACATGATACATCTAACATGAGAAGCTACCGCTGAGGAAGGCAAGCCGGCTCAAGTCGAAACTTTAAAGATACTACATGTTGTAGATAACCCGAAACATGCGCATCTCTCTATTTTTAGTTCCCGGCTCGGGTCGAGAAGGATTTAGTATTTATCAATTTTTCATCGTATATATTAAATAAAACATTTTACCCAGGTTTACCAGTTCTATTTCAGGCATATGTAGTTTGTATATACGGGTGTATTGCATGCAGTGATGAAGAGTTATCGATATACGTACCAGTTCTCCGGGGTGTGTTATCCGGTCCGCAGTTACACTACACATCACACCCAATCATCATGTTACTAAGTAGGTGCTTCCTCAAGCAGCAGGAAAGGGAAGTAACTCGAAATCTTTTGAGAATGGAACGTTTGCTTCACAGCTTGAAAGACAAACATGTCCACAATATCACTGAATCACTGGTTGACATCCAGTTAAGTCGTGGCTGACTTCTATTGATGTATGGTAATACGGACTTTCTTTAGCTCAATACTATCATTCTAAACCTAAGAAATAAAATATCAGTCCCACAGTTTAATTAGTGAGTAATGAGAAATAATTTTAAATAAAAAATTTAAAAAAATTTTTTTACTGGCAACTTATATATAATTTTCTTTCCAAACTTGAATAGATAAAAAAGATCATTGACCAAGCTTGAAATTATTTTTATTTTTCTTGTTAGGGAGAGAAGTGTTCGGACAGGGAAGTTATTTTCCTATAGCAAATTATCCCCCTCTTAGTTTTTTTGCTAAATGTGTGTCGCGCGAGAAATTTGTTGTCCGCTCACGCATTTTTCTCCCAATGGAAATTATAAAAAGCTGGCAAGTATGAGTTCTTTATATATAAATTGTCATTTTATTCATGGAACAATGCTAATTCATTGTTAAGCAATTTAAATCTTCTATAATGAATTACATTTTTATTTATTTGTATATATATCTCATAAAATAGAATCTATCTGATTTGCTTTATATGATTTCTTAGATACCGGGCATATAAACAACATGATAAAATACAAAGTTTATTTATATCGTATAATTAAATGCTAGATCAACGTTACCTGCAGTCATTTACATATAATGATATGACTGGTCGGGGAGGCGAAATTGTATAGGGAATCTAAACAAGCTAAACATGGATATATGTTTATCATTTAGTTCAATGGAAAAAAAATGGGGAAAAAAGAAAGAAAAAGAAAGACAAGAGAGATAGAAAGAAAGAAAAGAAAGTACGGAAAACAAGAAGGTCACATAATTTCTGAAAATTCGGAGAAGAGAAAGATTTGTCTCCCTTCATTCAAATTTTACTTATGAAGTTAGTTGATTTGTACGTGTAATCGTGTTCATTAATTAACCGAAACTTTTGGTAGTTAGTTTGGGTATCATTAAAATATATATTTGTAGACATCTAGTTCCCTGCGTCCGCCCCGCCCCCCCCCCCCCCCCCCCCCCCCCCCCCCCAAAAAAAAAGCAATAATAAATAAATCAATAAATAAAGGAAATACCCGCATTATATATGGTTGCTGGTTTCGAAAATTACCACAAAACGTGTATGTATATCAAACAAAACGTGTATGTATATCAAACAAAACGCAGGATAATAAAACAAAACATAATTCATCATATTCATCATAGAACACATTTAATTGTTGGATATTTCCATATGTCATTTAATTCGGCATAAAGTATATGATGTAAACTTGTATATACATATATATTAACAGATTATAACTTAGCGTGTCTGATAAATGCAATTTATTGCGGTTTTATATCGCTTAGTACAACTGGATACCAGAACAAAACAATCTTTTGATTTTAAGATATTTGAAGCCTATCTAGCTCACCAAGCCCCACAGTTTGGGACGTTTACAAAGTTTAGTAATTTTTTTATTTTTATTTTTTTTGCAGACAAAGATTATTTTACATCCACGTTATAAGATGGGCTGCAGTTGGTCTAATGATTATCTTAATACACACAATTTACAGAGGTATTTTTGTCTGATGTGTTAGTACAATTCTAGCTTTGTTAAATCTTTCTTCGCTGTAACATTATTCAAAGATATATACAATAGCATTGTTAGTCTATTATGGTCGCAATTGAAGGTACAATTTTTTATCCCAATTAAAAAAAAAAAATACCGCCAGTTTCGGTCATATTGAATTTGGAACTTAGTAAATACACGTTTCTGCATCAATCTGGTGTTTTTGGGGTTTTTTCCCCCGAGAAATTCTGTACCTTCAGGCTATGATGATAATTGTATATATATATAGTATTTTGATTTCAGATTTTATATCCTTTAATGTGAGTGAGGAAAGCTACAATATCAGACATGCGCCGACGAGATAAGGTGTTAAAGATAGAACTAAATTGTCTACATTGTCCAAACGATAGACCACAAAACAAAACAGACATTTTTATTCTTAGACTTTCTAACTTCTTGTAATACGAGAAACAATGTGAATTTGTGCCATATATGGTAGGCATATTTCAAGAGCACGAATTAAAAAAACAACAACATATGCCTCCAAGAATGTTGATAACGGTTATTATGAGAACTAGAAACACGCGGAAATTTAAAGCAGCAATCAAAAGTTATTATGATTTGTAATTTTAAACTATAAATAGATATTGAGCCATGTAATTTGCTAAAACTACATAATACGGAAATGAGATCAGATCTTACGTCATGGTCATTCTGTGAAAGACTGTCCACAAAACAGGGCCATGACCAGTAGTTTTTGATCATATAAATGTATATATTTCATTCTTATCTTTTATTTATTATATTTTGACGTCGTCGTGCCGTGTACCCAAGGACTGGTCTCATTTGGCTAGTTTATATCGACGAGGTAGAACTCTAAAGTAAACAAGACAAGCGGCTTTTGCAAAATGGACTAAATCGGTGAAAGAGCAGTGATCTAATATTTGTATCAAAAAGTTTTAACACCTCAGGATACCATAATGATATGGTAGCAACACTAGGGAAAGATGTCCCTTCATATGCTACAGTGAAAAGGTGAGTGGCGGAAATTAAGTGCGGTCGACAGAGCATTGAGGATGACCCCCGTCCTGGAAGGCCTGTCAATGTTGCAACCCCAGAAATGGTCAATAAAAGTTCATGATATTGCTATGACTGACAGACGAGTCACAGAAAGATATATAGCCAGTAGAGTTGGCATTTCACAGGAAAGAGTACATTTCATTCTGACCGAGGATCTTGCAATGAGAAAGCTTTCGGCCCGATGGATACCAAGACTTCTGACAGCTGATCAGAAGCTTACTAGGCGCATATTATTGCGTGCTAATCTTAACCTTTTTGAGGAAGATCCTGCCAACTTTCTTAAGAGATTTGTCACTATGGATGAAACATGGGTCCAGCAATTTACCCCAGAGGCTAAACAACAATCGAAACAATGGAAGCACCCTGGCTCTCCCACGCCAAAGAGGGCAAAGACTGTTCCATCAGCTGGGATGGTTATGGCCTCGGTTTTTATATTATCTCCAAAAAAAGGAACAAACAGTCAATGACACATACTATGCTTCACTTCTGAGGCAGTTACGCGAAATATTAAACTTAAGCCCCGCGGAAAGCTCACTCAAGGTGTGTTATTCCATCAATACAATGCTCCTGTTCACAAGTCCGTCATTGCCATGGCTGCCATTCACGATTGTGGCTTTAAATTGATTGAGCATCCACTTTATTCATCTGATCTCATCATATCAGACTTTGATCTATTTCCAAAAAGGAAAACAGCTATTTCAGGCACCCACTTTGAGTCCGATGATGACATTATACATGCAGTGGATGACTTTCTGAACAGCTAAGAAGAGGAGTTTTATAAAAGTGGCACTGAGGCCCTTAAACACCGCTGGGGAAAATTCAAATCCTTCAATATTTGGCTCATAACATATCAATCAGCCCTTGTATAACATTCTTTGTAACTGTTTTTTTTTTACCGAATTTCCAGATAGAAAGGACAGGCTGCCTAGAATCCCCAATGTTTATGCTGGGCTGTTAAACAACGTCCACATATTTCCTTATATCGTTTACCCAGTATAGTATTTGAGCTCAGAATCTCGGGGAGAAAATCAGGGTTACCTCCCTTCGTTTCATTTTGTAGGTATACCGATGTAGATTTCGTCAATCGCATATGGCGAAATTTTTACTTATAAGGGCACGTGACCTAGGTTTAGATGGTGGGAATCTAAGTACATTGTATCTCTCACACCGTAAACGATATCGATACATACATATCGAAACTGCGAGTCATGTTATTGTATCGGCTGGATGTAATGGAGAATACTTCATAGGGAAACTTATCCGACCACATTTGTTAAATCACGCACAAAAACACTCACACTTGCACTCTGTAGTGAATGTGTTATAATACCGAACTAAAACTTGATCTAAATCCTCCTATCTATTTCTCATCTGAATCTTTTAAAACTAGCATACACGCTATTACCAACCTACGTCAATATCCGGCTGTGCTTTGGGTTGAAAGGCGGTCATTTTTTACCTCAGGCATATCGTTTGTCTGGGTTCCTTGAAGTTTGATTTTTTACACTGATGGCCGATTAAGATCATTAACATAGCAAACTAACCGGCGAGACGGTAAAAAAACAAATGGCCGCCTTTCCACCCAAAACATAACCGAATGATGACGTAGGTTGGTACCTATGGAACTATTTAAATGCACAAGAATCTTTTCACATGTACAACTTTATTGAGTATTGATATCCAACTTGATTGGTACACTTCTCAGTCGGGCCGGTCTGTGCTGTCGTGGTTGTGTCCTTGGGCGATACACTTTACCCTAATTTCATGCGACGGACCTCCCGTATGTTCTTTAGTGAGGAAGTCACCAACTACTTCACTGAGACACCGCCTCAAAATGACACTGGTTGTTCATGGGGCGATAAACCCAGCAAACAAACCCTTCCATGTTATCTCCCTTTCGTACGCACACAGAGTGATCGGAGCGCAGCCCTGGCGGAGGTTAGAGAACTACGGGAGGGAACCAGTCTAATATCAACCCTACGTTGTCTAACAGTGCTCACAGGAAAATCTGGGTTCCTTTTTGAATAATTGGATTCACACAACTTCACGCGCACTCAACCAAAATGTATGTCCTTTTATATTTCTATCTCGCTTTTTACGGTCCGGCATTCGTTAAATATGTTGAATCATATGTTAATTTGCATATAGTCTTATTATCAATTATCTTTCAATCCAGGCAGCCTCATGTGTTTGATATCTCACTGTTTGCATATTTGTTGGTTTCAGTCGGTCACCGGAGAAACACTCTTTGTAGAGAGTTACAACTTTACACCTCTCAACGCGTCGGCGTCATACCCTATCGGATCACTGTCCGCAGACGTTTGGATTCACGATCATTACATGTATCTAATCTTTCACAGCTTGCATAACGACTTCTATTCTCAGCAGACGCTCCGATATCTGGCGAAGAAATGAATTCTGTCGATCTGGCCAGCACTCTGTCTTTCGGAAGGTTCCCAAGATGATGTCCATTACTGTGAGGACTACCGTTGCTGGCGGAGGGACGATCACAAGGGGAGTCACCCTTTACTGGTGAGTTGATAATCGCAGTGTTGTTAGGTGGTCTAAATTGCTGATTTTTCACTGCCTCTCTACCGTTAGAGTTGCCGGTTTTTCTTGGCACGTTGCTGTTGAGGTCACGACCCCGAACTGGATATCCAGTATTGCCTATGCTACGGATATTAAGTGGAATGCTTCCACTGCGAACACCAAGACCGCTGGTCGGATGTCCATGCACCAAATGCTCACCATAGCTAATGCTGCGGTCATGTCCATTTTGACTATCTTTTGTTTTTTTACCCTCACGGTAATATCGCTCTCTAAATGCTGATTGGTCATGGTGATCGTTGTGAATGATCTCATTGTCGTTTGAATAGGAACCGTTCTTTGTCGACATGATGTCAGGTGAGCCATAATGAATTGGATCATCGATTTCTTCCACTTTCACTCTTTTCTGTGTGGTACGCTTCCGTGAACAACATGGTAGATGGACACATAGTATGCCCAGCCGGTATGTCAGTAATAGTACAACAATGACATTCTTCAATACGAAAAACACCAGACTGTATGTCAGTAATTGGAAGTAAAAGATAATAAAGAGTCGGAGAGCCAAGAACGGCCCGTCTTGTAAGAACAATCCGGCTATAGTGACGAAAATGTCTGGGAACGAGTCCCCACACCCAGCACAAACACAGCAACTATCCTTGCTTTTCTCATCTTTGGTATGTTTTCTAAACGTGTTGACAGCTCGTCTGTTCATCACAACTGGTATAAACTGAATAAAGCTAACGGACCAAATTGTCAAGATGGCGTACGTTATCATTGCATTACCGCGGATCAAATCCTCGTCGAATAGCGCAAACAATTCCATGATATCTGACGCCATTGCCAGGTAATCAATGAGGAGATCCGAAAGTTCCTCCCGGGTTACTCTCCCCCTGGGCAAGAGCCATCGACCAATCACAATTAAGTATACCAATGACTCCTCCACTATCACGACCCACGTGTCGGCACTGAAGCTGCCTAGGAGATTCTCAATGTTGGCTATGATTCCGGCAGGCTAAGAGAATAAAAAGAAAAGCATTAATAACTAAATCTATTCACTCTGCTTATTTGAATTAGAATTGTTTTTAATCATATGTTAACCCAATTACGCAAAAAAATTCTCATCACATAATATTTGGGTGTGGTAGCTAAGTCCCAAAGTTCAAACCGAGTGTCTGTATGAAAGAACCCAGTTAAAGCTGAAGATGATTATTGTGGTTTTTCTTTGAAACTAAGGAGTTTTAAAAAGCCGACATGTAGTTACACAGAAGAGGTCTGATTTATCCTCCGAAATGGCTAAAATCCGTGACACGGGACTTGATAAAACGCAGACAAACCGATATAATTCTGATCGTCATTTATTAAGTAGTGTTTATCTAATGACATGGTGTGTCTATAACGAAAATACTGTTTTGTATAAAGAAGTTTTTGAAAGATTGGTGAATTGCTAGCACATAAAAAATGACCGAATCGAGCACGCACTCAATTCGGTTTTGATACTGTCTATATATCAGTACATTCAATTGTAGTCATATAATTAATGTTCACGTTAAAAATGTGTTTTCTATTTTTACCTCGAATTTGAAATATAAGATTTTGCTTGATTAACCCCTTTCAATGGGAGCACGATAACCTCTTGTCATAAAACAAAAATTGACATTTTTTAACCAATGATATAAAGAAACCCCGAAATCAATGGGTTTAAACCAAAATGGTGCTAAAGACATTTATTATTTATAAAATTCACCAATACTTTTTCCCACATTTTTTTTTATTTCGGTGAAATATTCAAGATTGTCCCAAGATTATTTTTAAAATTCAGCATTGTCATAGCAAGAATCAATTTCTTGTGCAATATGGTGCTCTCTGATCCAAAAAAAAGCGATATAACACTTTAACAATACACTTGGTAAGTGTTTAATGAATATTATTGTAAATGTGATATCTATAAGTTTTCCTATTCAGACGCCGATTTATTATCCCATGACCCGTACTTCTGGTCCCCAAGTAGTTGACCTACATGTACATCTACAGACTACATTACAAAGACGAGTGTTTAAAGCTTGCACTCTGAAGCTGTTGTTTGTTTGGAATACGTACGCCCCTGGTTTATTACTCCTATAATAAACCTCATACAAAATCAGGTATGCATTTAATTTATTCATCTGCGGTCATTGGGAAGGGATTAAGAAATTAGGAACTCTTGAGGAGATTCCACAAGGGGAAGGGGGCATGTTACAAACGTAAGTGTATGACTACACCCATTTGCCCTGTGTGTTTAGCTAAAGCGTGATTGTACCCTGTCTTAATGACACTTACTAAAAAACTAGAAACACTCGCATCATGATAATGATAAAACGTCTTCCTGGAAATGTAAATAACTCCATTGCCATCTGGTTTTTATTAAACAGGAATCATACACAGTAGTACAAAAGTGAGGGTTCTGGCGCAGTACCTCCCCTATATAATCCTTACCACCTCCCTGGCACCTCCCTAGTGGCACCCCCCTTGACAGGGGGGTACCGATGACGTCACAAATGGAGGGTTATCCAGTGCATAAAAATGACCCTCAGGGGGGTACCGATGATGTAACGGAGGGTCACGCCCCCTCTCCCCGTCAGGGGGGTACCGACCGTCATGGACATTGATGACGTGTTGGATTTTCCAATCTATTTCGACCGATTGCATCACAGTATGAAACAGACAACCATGTTGACGTGCAGCAACAGCAGCAGCAACTGACAAAGGGGGGTGCCAGGGAGGTGGTAATGATTATATAGGGGGAGGGGTGGCCCAGAAACCCCACTTTCCCTACTACGGTACCCCCCAGTGGCACCCCCTTTGTCAGTTGCTGCTGCTGCTGCTGCTGCTGCTGCTGCTGCTGTTGCTGCTGCTGTTGCTGCTGCTGCTGTTGCTGCACGTCAACATGGTTGTCTATTTCATACTGTGATGCAATCGGTCGAAATAGATTGGAAAATCCAACACGTCATCAATGTCCATGACGGTCGGTACCCCCCTGACGGGGAGAGGGGGCGTGACCCTCCGTTACATCATCGGTACCCCCCTGAGGGTCATTTTTATGCACTGGATAACCCTCCATTTGTGACGTCATCGGTACCCCCCTGTCAAGGGGGGTGCCACTAGGGAGGTGCCAGGGAGGTGGTAAGGATTATATAGGGGAGGTACTGCGCCAGAACCCTCACTTTTGTACTACTATACACAATACAAAAAACAAATTCGCTTTCTACGATAAAAAATTAATTGGTGTTACAAAGAAACATATAACTTATAATATATAAGCATACATGAATGAACTAAAATCAAAAGTAAAAGATTACCGTGGTCGTTGTCATAGGAACAGTAGATGTGATGATATCACTGGTGTTGACGGGAAACGGAGTGGTTGTCATGGAAACATTCAACATTGCTAAGGCATTAGTAGTGGAAGTAGACATACTGACATTTAGAATATCCGAGATGTTGGAAGCTGCAGTTGCCATGGTAACATTTACAATGTCCGAAATGTTGAGGGTGGTGGTTGCCATGACGGCCGTCACATTACTGCTCCGTGTACTAGAAATAGTAGTGGTCAACATTCTGGTTGCAATACTGGCCGTTGGCTGAACAGTGGTAGGGGTCAAGGTGACATTGACAGCACTGGCGGTCACAACAGCTTGACTTTCCATGTACTTGTTCATCTGGGAGATCTCCAGCAACCATATGGAAGGCAATGTTATGATGAGATAGATAGCGAAACATGGACACAACCTGCAACAGACCAGTCTCGATTATATATATATATCATACTTACCAAATACCTTTCATTTCTATACTGGAATTAGTTTGCATTGAATCTTAAAATCGTATTAACCAATACGCGATATATTGTTAGGCCTGTTGATGGTGGCAAAAGAACACGAATGGCTACAAAATATACTCCAATCTTGGTCTTACCACTTCCACTCGATGCCCTTGTTGACTCGAATGGTGACGTATCCCTCAAGACAAACCAGCAAAACTCCCAGAGACATTAACCAATATTGAAGGTCATCCCAGGCCAAGGTCACTCGCCACGTTGCCAATACAGTGTGGAACACAAGAAGAAGTCGGACGAAAATTGCCATAGCAACCGTCGACAGATGGGTCTTGGCCTTGTCCTCCATTTTCAGTTAGATTTTATCAACAAGACAGCTCTGTGAATGAGTCAAATATCAGGTTGTATCAATATATATCGTTTAGTTTATATAAAGTGACACATTCTAGCAAACTACTACACATTACAGCTTGTTATTGATATCCAATGGAGTGATGATTCTAAGAATGCTTCCTGTTGAGAAGAAAAAGAATTATGCTGGCGTGAAAAGGTACGTTCTCCGGTATTTTTGTCTGCGGATGAGATTGCTTATGCATTACAAAATGTAATGAAGTCCAAGTATGTTAATGTCATGGTTTATATCACACACACAAAGTCGAGTTCATCATCAAGTCACATTTGTATCAGGATGTGAAATGAGATATGACTTGGTAATCTAAGACATAAAATGTATACAAACATTATTGGTTATCTTTATAAAAAAAAAAAGCTACATTAAAAATGTTCTGTTTATATTAAAATGTATAAATATACACATTTATATGCACGGACAGAATGCTGTGTCACTGATTATGTCTTTAATCTAATCGGGATACTACGGAAGCGTATTAGGGCCACTATAAAAAAAACAAATTAAATCGTACGTACGATTTACTAATTCGTACGTACGGATTACTAATTCGTACGTACGATTTAATAATTCCAGAAACATATATAGAGAAATTAGTAACATCGCTATTTATTCGTGACCACTCAAGCATATCCCTTATCGAGAGCGTCTTGTCCCATATCAAACACACGCGAGCACAGGTAAATCGGGCTTAGCGCATGTGTGTATCGATGTACTGGAACTTATTCGACATGTTCTGGTTAATCCGCCGTTACGTCAGACCAAAACGTCGTCAATTTTCAATACACACAAAAAGCACATGGTTTTATTTAGGCCACTACAAAAGTTACTACATTATCCAAAAACTATCATACTTATGGGATATGGTCTTGTTTATTATGCACATTGTTGTCATTTTTCCGTATTTTCGAAAACCCCATCTTCCCTGTGGTGTGCTTGACTTTCATACTCAAAATACGAACACTTTGACAGCAAATGTGATATATTCCATATTGATGACACTTCTGCACTTTGCTATTAATGCAATTAAAGCACATCATTGGATCTTGGTGATGATTTCAAATAGAAATTATCGATAACTATGTGTCTGGTTTTCAAGTTTTTTCCATTATGGCATTAGGAGAAGACTGAACAGAGCGACCGCAAAGGATTGTGGGAAGGTCAGGGGCCACCACGTAGACATAAGGGCAAATAGAGAGCTGCCAATCTCTCTATATATGTCTCTGCTAATTCGTACGTACGAATTAGTAAATCGTACGTACGATTTAATATTTTTTTGATATTGGCCCTAATACGCTGCCGTAGGATACGGACGGACTGTTAGCAAAATACCACCAACATGAACAACACTGAAATAAATATCAAATAATTAATACAAATTCCAATCGTTGGATTTTCTTGGATACCTCTCCCTCCTTCGTTCCTTACCGTTGGCCCTGGTTTCATAAGAGTTTTAGGGGATTGTGTCTGACGGCGTGTTCCACCTCTGGGTCGGTCCCTCCCAGCGTAAACGTGTGATGAGACTTAGAACTACGACAACTTAGAGGCTCAGCACTGCCAGCCATCCATACACCAGCGCCTGAGAGAAAAGAAGGAGTCACTTTACATTATCCCGGCCAAGCTTCACAACAAAGAACGACAGGCACTCTTCTCAAAATGTATACATATTTAAGTGGAGAGAATAATAACATTTTCATGTTTTCAGTATTTCGTTTAAATTATTCAGCAAAATATCTGCAGAGGAAACGAATTAAAACTCGTTTTGAATGAATATGTTCTTTAAAAACATGGATAACTCGTGTTTATATTATAACACCAATTACAACGTTTAGTATGTGAGTAACATGGAGAGAATACTGCAATAAGTATGTGTTCTATAGTTTGGTTAACAATGCATTTATCTCCTCGACAGGTAAAACTCCGCCCCATATGTTATCAACACCTGAACTTCTAGCATTCCTCTAGTGAGATTTAAATGTTTCTTTATGTAAAATAAAGACGGTGCAAGGTCTACTCGTAAATAAATTCGGCAAGACTGTGCATAACCCATTGGTGATAAAGAAAGCAATGATAGAAAAACCAATGTTTGAAAAGTGAGATGTACAACTCAACACCCTTATGTGAAGTACAATGAACGTTTATAATGTAACGCTGTATAGACAAGATGGCCGCACTTATTTCTAGGTGGTTTTTATGACCATTTATCAAATTTGTATTGATAATTGTATGATAATACTGAAGCTGTGAGATGTTAGCTCGGCACAGCAGACTACGGTAATCCTGGTCTCCAATGGGAACGAGTAAGAACATAACTGTTTCAGTTCTTGTTTCCAGAGGGACAAAGGAGAGTAAAATCTCTATATCAGTTCTGGTCTGCACAGGGACCGAGTATCACTAAAGTCTGTGTATTAGTTCTGGTCTCCGGAGTTACCGAGTGTGACTAAAATCTCTGTATTAGTTCTGGTCTCCGGAGTTACTGAGTATGACTAAAATCTCTGTATCAGTTCTGGTCTCCGGAGTTACTGAGTATGACTAAAATCTCTGTATTAGTTCTGGTCTGCACAGGGACCGAGTATCACTAAAATCTCTGTATTAGTTCTGGTCTGCACAGGGACCGAATATCACTAAAATCTCTGTATTAGTTCTGGTCTCCGGAGTGACCGAGTATCACTAAAATCTCTATATTAGTTCTGGTCTCCGGAGTGACCGAGTATCACTAAAATCTCTATATTAGTTCTGGTCTCCAGAGTGACCGAGTATGACTAAAATCTCTATATTAGTTCTGGTCTCTGGAGTTACTGAGTATCACTAAAATCTCTGTGTTAGTTCTGGTCTCCGGAGTTACTGAGTATCACTAAAATCTCTGTGTTAGTTCTGGTCTCCGGAGTTACTGAGTATGACTAAAATCTCTGTATTAGTTCTGGTCTCCGGAGTTACTGAGTATGACTAAAATCTCTGTATTAGTTCTGGTCTGCACAGGGACCGAGTATCACTAAAATCTCTGTATTAGTTCTGGTCTGCACAGGGACCGAGTATCACTAAAATCTCTGTATTAGTTCTGGTCTCCGGAGTTACTGAGTATCACTAAAATCTGTGTATTAGTTCTGGTCTCCGGAGTTACCGAGTGTGACTAAAATCTGTGTATTAGTTCTGGTCTGCACAGGGACCGAGTATCACTAAAATCTGTGTATTAGTTCTGGTCTCCGGAGTGACCGAGTATGACTAAAATCTGTGTATTAGTTCTGGTCTCCGGAGTTACCGAGTGTGACTAAAATCTGTGTATTAGTTCTGGTCTGCACAGGGACCGAGTATCACTAAAATCTGTGTATTAGTTCTGGTCTCCGGAGTTACCGAGTGTGACTAAAATCTGTGTATTAGTTCTGGTCTCCGGAGTGACTGAGTATGACTAAAATCTGTGTATTAGTTCTGGTCTCCGGAGTTACCGAGTGTGACTAAAATCTGTGTATTAGTTCTGGTCTCCGGAGTGACTGAGTATGACTAAAATCTCTGTGTTAGTTCTGGTCTCCGGAGTTACTGAGTATGACTAAAATCTGTGTATTAGTTCTGGTCTCCGGAGTTACCGAGTGTGACTAAAATCTGTGTATTAGTTCTGGTCTCCGGAGTTACCGAGTATGACTAAAATCTGTGTATTAGTTCTGGTCTCCGGAGTTACTGAGTATGACTAAAATCTCTATATTAGTTCTATTCTCAAAAGGGACCAAAACAAAACGGGGAGCGTTTACGGATGTTCCTTGTAAATTGTACTCGGAAAGAAAAAAAATGTGGTTTGTTTTTAGGAAGAGTGCATGCAGAATATGTATTATTAATGACTGACTTTTAGCAATAATAACGCTGGTTTGTCTACTCTTCATAGAGTCAAACAGCCAATAGATCGAAACCAGTCTAGATAAATGTTGAAATAAGAATCAAAACACATGGTATACTCAATAAGTTTTTAATATTGAAACTAAGAAAAGGTGAATACATGTATATTGGTGGCACCAGTAACAGGGATTCCGACATGGCATGCAATGTTTCCACAAACCTTAAGCGTACGATTCTCAAGTTACCGACGAAGGTATCTGACCGTACAACAGAAACACCATGCATTAACAGTACGTAATATGTAGGGTCTCTTTCACATACATGTACAGTACATACAGTAGTAGATTGTAAGAATTATTCACCGTAATCTTAACCGTATCTTACTTAAACTCTACTCAATTAAAGGGGATATAAATATAAATGTAGACAGTCTTGAATACTGTTTCATTTTGATATTGTTGAGTTAAAATGTGAAAGAGCCCAAATTTGATTTTTGTCCGGGGAATGATGTAACTTGTGATATATTTGGATTTTTATTTGTTTTGTTTTCTTAAGCTCTCCAGCGATTTTCTCATCACGAAACGAACCCCCCCCCCCCCCCCCCCTCAAAAAAAGCACTGAAAAGGCACTGAATAAGCTATATAACTCGTTAACATAATACTGGAGTTAAAAATCACTCAACGGTACGCCTTCCTATTTCCTGTCCATTGATACAACAGGGATGCTTTCAATTGCTTTGAATATGTCGATGATAACGTGTCAAGTCACAAGAGATTTTTAAATATTCCGATCAAAATACGTAAATGTAAAGTTTATTCATTTTACATTATATGCAATATAGTTATATCTACTTATAATAATCTCGCTTGTTGGCCCCAAAAAAGCGCGAGTTGTTGGAGGTCGTCGGAGAACCTGGAGAAAACCAAAATGGTTGGACAGATGACCCCTAACTTTTTCGCGTCTGATCGGTGAATTAAACCCCTGCAGCCGACCACCCATAATACGTAACTCCTGCATCTAACGTACAGAAAAGCGTAGTCTACCCAATTAAATACTTACAGAATTGTTATTTTATATGGCTTTATTTTTTCACTATTTTCGAAAAAACATATAAAATGAATTGAAAGTAATTACCACAAACAAAATAACAATCTATTTCACAAAAAAAGTATACATTTTTGTTTGATCAATCTGTTAATATTTGAAATATCGAAAAGCAGTATTTAAGTAAATAGCGAAATCGAACATCTACATCTTCTAACATTTATTATATATATACTGTATAGTTGTTCAATTTCACGGGACATATATTTCCCGGTTGTCTCAGTCAGACCTATTTCATGGGTAGTAAATATCTCATAATCATGCCTTATATGCATTGAACACTTATTTACCTTTGTTTGTATATATGAATATTAGCTGGGTGTTTATTTTCGCGCTATATCAAATGACCGCGAACACAGCGAAACTTAAATCCCCGAGAATATTACCAATCATACAGTATACGAAGACAACAACAGTTGTTGATAATTCATATATATTTGTTAAGGGTTTCGTAGACTATAACATTGACTATATACTGTCAAGCAATCATAAATACCTAAAATGTTTTAAAAATTACATAGGTACAGTCGAGAACGCAAACCAGTCAATGGACTGTACAAAGATATCGGGTTTGTTTGTCGAGCTTAAGCAACTTACCGGAATAGATACTAAAAAACTGCTCTAAACAACATAATCTTAATGTTTTTCGTTTGTGTTCACAGAATTGAATGCGGTATTCAAATCGGGACCTTGTTTTGGATCAGCGAGCTCGAAAAAGATCGAGAATTTCGTGTTGAACTGGCACGGCTGCTTTTACAGCTACATGAGATGACGACTCATACCTGTTCTTGCTACATACAATAGAGTATCATATCGCTTCAGTTTTAGTAGTACTGAACATCTGATGTATGACCTAGGTTCATTTAAATGCCTTTGAAGACCAGAGAAACTAGACAGTGAAAAGGCTTACTTTTAATATGTTATTTATTGCGTTTCAGCGCCTAGCTAAGACTGAAACCAGTCACTTCTGTTTTTGAAGTCATTATACACTATATATAATGTTTGTATGAGTACTTTGTACCCTTTTTAAAATTAGCTTATGGATATTCATGTTTGAACCAGAACTAGGCCAAATAAGCAACATTATCGCTGATAAAGCATTTGTATACATATTTAAGTGATAAAGGCCTATATATAATTTTTTCACTTACCTTTTCTTTTGTGTTTTTCAGTGAAGAATAAAGGCAAGAAAAAAATCAGCTGTTTGTGGCCACCAAAACTATTACTAGTCCCTACAATGGTACAGGTGTAACGGTAATACCTTACTCGTGTTCAAAACTCATTTACTCAGACCAAGCTATTCTGAAATGTTGTTACCCGTTGTCCTTATTATACTGCTATGTATTTGACGTATAGGGTGTCAGGAAAACTGGGCACAAGAAACAAATAATAACATCACCAAATAGTATTCCTAACCTTAATATCAGCATCTCAGGCTCCCTTTTCCCTGCCTTAAGGATAGTATATGGGTCCACTCTGTTTACATTGAACAACTGCCCTTCTCGCATCCCACCTTGTCATTAATGCGTTTGTAATTATAAATACAAACAAAAACAAGGTTATCACAAACTGTACTTAGTCTGACCTAGCCCTTTAGGGTCATTCTTTCGAACAGAGTATTATAATCCTTATTTACTGCAATAATTACAGAGTAATTTATTGTAGAGAATATGAAATAAAAATAATTTCAGATAATTTTGCAGTAAAACCTGTCAAACATCAGTTTTATGCACTCTTCGTGTGGGGTGACGTGTTTTTGACACTGAATAGGGAGATTCCCTTAAGGCTAGATTCTGTTGAGGAGAACAAACAGCAGAGGTTAACTTTCGATGTTTATTTCACGGTGGTCAAGCTTCAAGTGATATACAATTTGATACAATTTCACATATAATTTAATATTAGACATGCCAAATGTTGAGAATAAAATGTTTACATCTGTTCGAAAGATTGTACAGAGTTTGAACTATAATTTAAACTTCTAATTATTTCAATATACAATTATTCAGTTATAATCACAACTACCAAAACATGTACATAAAATCTAAATAACCATTTAGTGTAAATACACATACATTTGTACTTCAGATTACAAATAATACAATATCTGATATTCCTGCAACCACAGAATATAAACACAAAACAAAGTGATTAAAAATAAAATAAAATCTAGTTCCAAAACATTTACTTTAGAATATACTATTTAATATTCCTACTACCCAATCCCTTAAAATAACTGATTACTAATAGATTCAGTAATATATATATTTTACACTAGTAACTAGACTGTGACCCGACTTGTTTGACAGCTAGCACGTGTTACTGTTTACAGTTATAATCACTTCCGGTTTATGACAGGGAGTGATGAGAGGGGCGTGGCCTATTTCCGCCTAACCTTATGAACACCTGAATTATTCTAGTTAGATAAATCAAAGTTATGCGGAACTGCAAATTAATAAAACAAGAATGGAACAACACTAAACTATTCACACAAGAAAAATATACAATCATATACTGAAGTTAATACTTCCTCACAATACAGTCTGTCTGCTATACTAGTCCTAAATACCAAACAATGTCTGACAATTTACGCGCGTCTGACAAAACTCGATAATTTACAATATCTAAACGCATATCCGATCTATAGCGTTCTTCTACAATATTTGAGTAACTGAATGACTTACAATTCATGATCTAGTCTCGATTGAGCTTAAATCATCGTTATCTTATCAGAATTGAGGTAACTTGACAGGAGAAGTTGAGTGTGTATTTTAGACAACTTTACAGGAAACACAAGGGAGATAACTCGTATTTAAATATTTAACTTTGTCTGATAATTCACAATATAATACAGTCAAACTTGTAATAGCGGACACCCTTATATAGCGGACACCTGTCCATAACGGACATTTCCAGGAATCCCCAATGAAAATCACTATATAAATATCATGTATATAGCGGACACCTTCCTAATGCGGACAGCGGACACTTAGTTTTGTCCGTAAAGTTGTTAAAAAATCTGTATAACGGACACGTGAAACCATAGCCGTGTTGATATTTGTGTGTAAAACGTTTCTAAATAACAAGCAAAGCCTTAATTACTCAACTCCCCTGGCAGCAATGCTAACTTAGGAAGCCACTTCATCAGTCACTAATTGTCCTGTTACCTGTAAGTTGCTGTAACAATGGGCAGTAATTACAAGAGAGTGACCGATCGCCATCGGCAGAGGTGTTTGTTTACTCAACCCCACCGGTGACAGCGAAGCTTATAGCCATTCAACCATAGCCTAGACAACAAGAATGGTCAGGGGGTAATTAAATCATTATCAAGACCAACAAAAGAGGGACAAAGCAATAGTGATGTCTGTCATAATTGTTTTACTTACAAAATCAACCGTATGCAAATCTGACAAGGCAGGCACATGGTTGTCAGCCGCCATTTTCTCACACTCGGAACTCCTCTGAATATGACTACGTAACATATTAAGAACAGCTGAAGAGTTCCGAGTGTCTTTGTATACACTATACTGTCTAATTGACTGAACCAGAAAACGGTATTTATTAAATTAAATCCCTACATGGATTTCAGAAAATATGTCTCAAAATAAATGCTTAGGGATTATAATCATCAGAGGAAAATGCACTTTCATTTATAAAGAGTTAATGTTGTAATAGAAAAGATATTTCAAACATATTTATTTTCCAAAATATTGAGGATTAACAAAAATAGTTTTACACTGATAAGAATTACCTTTACACTTTTGACTATGTTGAGTATTTGTCTGAATAGATATTCAGTATAGTATGATATTGTGAAGATTTGTTTTGAAACTATAGGCTTAATATAAATTATTAGAAATATCAACTTCAATTTTTGTGTCAGATGAATGATTGAAAATTAAGCATTTATCTTTAATTTTTTGTCTTTTATTCATTTGTTTAAGTGTTTAAATATAATAAATCAGGAGACATATAGTGTACTATAAACAGACTTTAGTTTGTTTCTTCGTTTATAAGGGACATAACTCGTTGAACCTCTATATAAAGGACACCTCTCTATAAAGGACACTTTTGTCTTGTCCCTTAGGTGTCCTTTATAGACAGGTTCGACTGTAATTCCCTTTTAATTTACCAATAATATCTGAAGGTTATGAACAATGACTTTTAATGTAACACTTTGGAAGAATAATATTAACCAATTCATTATTAGGCATTTTATCACTAAAATTATATACTGTACTCAAAATGTAACATATTCCTATAGATTAAGGTTTACAATTAATTTACTATTGAAAATCTATTTACAACAGTTCAATTTCTCAAAAATACTCAAATAGAAATACAAAGAAAATGTCATAAACCTTGCAAATAAAGTTTCAATAAGGGCTTGTAATAATTAGTGAATATACATGGACATTGCATACTGAATAAAGAACTTTAAACATTTTAGAACTTTTTAAAGTGACTTAATGAAATTGTCTTACCTGTTGAGGAGAACAAACAGCAGAGGTTAACTTTCGATGTTTATTTCACGGTGGTCAAGCTTCAAGTGACTTGACCCACGCTAACCTCGCTGTCCGTCGCTCCCAGGGGTCGAAACGCGCATGCTTAGCGTACCTAACACCTTAAAATACAAGTTTGCAATTAGGGGTGGTGAGCCCCGGGGTTGTCAACACCTTAACCCCTATTGTGTCTCACTGTGGCCTAATTGACTGCCTAATGGATGTTTTGTTACCAAACATCGGCTACAGATTTGTTTGTAACCAAATTTGTACGTAACCGAATTAACATCTAAAAATAGGTATACATCAATTGAGGTCATTGTTAGAGAATTAAGAATCTTATCTTTTTATTTACATTGTACCTATCTGGAATGCTATTCAAGTGTCTACATGTATATTATTACTACAAAATCAAATTTAAGTAAACTTTATCAGAAATAAGAATATTTCTGTGAAATATTGAAAATGAAAAACATTGATATTTACAAAATAAATTCTCAATTATGTAGTTTTACATAATTGTACCATTTTCAAACTCAGTGCCATTTCTGGCATAACAACTCTCCCTTAGCCACAAAAGCTTTGGTCCCTCCAAAGCTAAACAAAAATGTGTTTTAGTTGAATATAGGACAGGAGGTTGGTATTAGTTATAAAAATGAATAAACATATATACACAGGTACAAAGTGAAAATAATAAAAGTAAAAAACAACATGACAAAGTGATATACATATCAAACAGGCATACCCTGTATGCAAAGTTTTCTATGTGTACAATAAAGTATGTTTGAGTACCACATTCAGATCAGTTGTATATTGGCAGCAAATTGAACTGTCCTAAGTATTTAAATTAGGGTAAAGATCATTTGAATATTTAAAAGTGCTGGCAGGTGTGTTTGAGTGATCAGAGCCTCCAACTACATCTGGTGTAAGAGGTTGATAAATGCCTTGATGAGAAATTAGAATATGAACACAAAATGGCTGCTGCAGTAATTTTTTGACTGCAAAATATTGCCAAAGATGAATATTCAAACTATTTTGAACTGAAATGCTTTGTTTAGTTAATTGATTGGTAATATTGAAACCTGGCCAGTCTACTCTAAGTTTACATGATGGAAAAGGATCCAGACTGATATCAGAGATATCATGGGGGTGTTTTATATCCCAATAGGATGGACACAAAGGCAGGTGCATAATAGGAATTAATTGACAGTCTGAACTGTTGGTAATTTCTAAAAACAAAATAGTACCTTTCTTCTTTCTTTTGCAAATAAGAACCAAAATAGCAAGGACAAGGACTAGTATAATAACATTTAGGAACACTGATGCATGAATCCATGTAAATTGTTGAAAAATTTCTACAGAAATAGGAAACTCTGACTCGGTAAGTGCTGTGGTTGGATTTGCATAATCAAATGTTGGTGGTGTCATGGATTTAACTTGACTAACTTGTTGTAACACTAATAGTGAAGTAGATAAGTTCCTAAGTTTAAAAAGTATAAATACAACTGCGATCAATGACAATGACGCAATGCTAATTGCAACTAATGTAAGAATAGTGCGTTTATCTATCCATGACTGATCGATATCTATTTGTCCATCTAATAAAGGCTCTGCTAAAGTTTCAAAAATCATCTGGTCTTTCTTAGTGGCCTCTGCCATCTTTCTCAGACTTAAATGAGATTTTTCATCTGCAGCTAGAAATTTTGAAAATGAATGGTTGTATAATTTAAAGTTTTGTATATTGATAGGAGTAGGTGAACTAAATGTGCTGTCAGCTGAGATAGCAGTTATTTGTGATGCATTGAAAAATTCTTGTAGTAAAGCTAGATTGACTGGATATAATGGAGTTATCTGCTCTTTTGTGTTGTTGATACAATGGATTAATCTAGGAGCATAATACCAAACTTGAGAAGACAAGGTACACATACAAGGGATTGTATGGATACAAAATGAGCACCCTGGTATGATGTACTGGTTAGCTGGACAGTTCACAGAAACCTTTGGTGTATTGTACACAAGAACAGAAGATGGTGATATTTCCAGTACAGTTGGTTTTAGTAAAGATTTGCGAAAGCGGAAGTTACAGTGTTTGTGAATCTGAGTTTTGTCATCTACAAACAAAGCCCAAATGCATGAGGACACTGTAGCAGGTGTTAATGGTATATTAAAGTCACACAGGTATGATTCACTACGGTCACAAGTCATAAGCTGACGACTAGTCAGAGAAGTGTAAAACTGCTTATGATATGTAACAGCAAAGTAATCGGGTAAATCCATCAACTGTGTGGCATGCTGGGTAGTGTTATTAACAGGTACAGGGAGAGAGTGAATGCGATACAGGGTTAGAGAGTTTGCACGAGATGCAATAGGAAATCTTACAGTAAGATAAAGAGTAGAGTCATTTCTAGTATAGAAGAATTCAGCTTTCTTATACATCTCAGCAGGACTTGACATAATCAGATGAAATCCAGAATACTTCTTTGATAATATATCCTATCTATTAAGTAACAGGGAAGTGTCACCGTGCTAAGAGAAAAAATAAAACAGCACACCAGATCAATATACATACATCAGATACTTTTATTTTTCATTCACTTTTTATACATTTCATTAATTAAAAAGTTACCATTGAATGTGTCTGAGGTGTCTGTTTGTATACCGTAGGGCTCCTCATCCAGTATCATCTCACATTATTATGTCATCAGATGGTGGCTGACAATATCGTTCCGACTGGGTTGGGTTTTAATTTAGTCGTTTCTCTTACCAAAAGTGTAAATATCGTACGGGCTAATTAAGCGTGTTTTTTGTTAATATGCGAGGTACTGGTTTATCGCCTCTATAGATAAGTAGTGTAACGGGAGCTTGAGATGACATATCCCGACTATAGCTTCTGTTATCTCCCGACTTCTAGATGATCGTATAGTAGTTTGACGAGTATAAAAGACCAGAAGAGTTGTATAAGGTTCGCTAGCTCTAACAGAGAAATTTATTTACATTATGATATTTACAAACACTAGGTTTGTCTGGTAATCAGATCTGTACAATGACACAGTAAATATGCTGGACTCTAAATATAAACTACTTAATTAAAGACTACCCCCATTCCGAAATATAACATAACCCTACTATAAATTGCCGGATCAACCGGGACTCTTAATTTTACCCAAAACAGAGTAACCAAGTTCTGAACGCTCTCGGCTTTTTATATTCCCAACTCCCCATATGCACGTGCAGACATTCCCAACCAATGGACTACGTCCAAAAGAGGGCGTTGCCTGCACACTTACAATTAGCGCCAAATTAGCATACGTAAACAAAAGCAGTGGCTCTCCCCAATTTCGCTAGTATAAAGCTAACTAAACCTACACAAATCTGATTCCTATCACATTAGTATAACATTAAAGGGTAAAGGATATCCATGAGATGGATTTAAAACTATTTGTAAATTTTTGTTTGTTGTTTTTTGTTTTGTTTTTTTTTTTTTTTTTTTTTTTTTTTTCGTTTTTGTTGTTTTTTGCAATTCATGCAAGAAAATTTCGATATGATAAAAATGATATGATGTGATAAAAACGACCCTGTATCTGTACATATTGTGAGGATGTGAATGCAATACTACTATGTAAAATTACAAGGTATTACTGACGAGATCTATTAATTACATAAATATATCTCACATATTTATTTCTATTAACTGTAAAATTCAAATAAAAAGGAAACATGTTTTGTTTATTATATCTAAACTATTAAATCATTTCGTGTTTTAGTAAGTTGATCTGAGACAGTATAACATAAACTAAGTAATCTTGTCTTTTTTTAATTCCTTTTCCGATCCACACAATCTGGCCACTTGGATCTGTAACAACGTATTCAATGGGTCGGATCCTCTATAACTTTACAACAGGAATAGATCTTCGCAAGTGGAATTTGAGAGCGCCTATTACAAATATAAACTAACAACATGTAGCATTATTTATTTCATTTCTCCATTTTAAAGCCTTTATAGAGAGTTTACATCTTTTCGTCCGAAAATGAAATGTCCTTACCCACTGGTAACATTTAGTATACATACTTTTTCAAATGGTCTATAACCATTTTGTTGCACGATAGTCCGGTCTCAACCGTTCCTTAAGCTATTAGTTATATTTCATTTAAATAGATAAATAAATAAATGCTCGCACATAAGGCATACGCGCACTGCTAGTTTGTATTGTACTAGTACTTGTTTTGACTAGGCTGTGACCTAGTTTGTATTGTCCTAGCACTAGTTTTATTTAGGCTATGACCTAGTTTGTATTGGAATATTATTTGTTTTGACTAGGCTATGACCTAGTTTGTATTGTAATAGTACTAGTTTTGACTAGGCTGTGACCTAGTTTGTATTGTAATAGTACTAGTTTTGACTAGGCTATGACCTTGTTTGTTTTGCAATAGTACTAGTTTTGACTAGGCTATGACCTTGTTTGTATTGTAATAGTACTAGTTTTGACTAGGCTATGACCTAGTTTGTATTGTAATAGTACTAGTTTTGACTAGGCTATGACCTTGTTTGTATTGCAATAGTACTAGTTTTGACTAGGCTGTGACCTAGTTTGTATTGCAATAGTACTAGTTTTGACTAGGCTCTGACCTTGTTTGTATTGCAATAGTACTAGTTTTGACTAGGCTATGACCTTGTTTGTATTGCAATAGTACTAGTTTTGACTAGGCTATGACCTAGTTTGTATTGTAATAGTACTAGTTTTGACTAGGCTATGACCTTGTTTGTATTGCAATAGTACTAGTTTTGACTAGGCTATGGCCTAGTTTGTATTGTAATAGTACTAGTTTTGACTAGGCTATGACCTAGTTTGTATTGTAATAGTACTAGTTTTGACTAGGCTGTGACCTAGTTTGTATTGCAATAGTACTAGTTTTGACTAGGCTATGACCTTGTTTGTATTGCAATAGTACTAGTTTTGACTAGGCTGTGACCTAGTTTGTATTGTAATAGTACTAGTTTTGACTAGGCTTTGACCTTGTTTGTATTGCAATAGTACTAGTTTTGACTAGGCTGTGACCTAGTTTGTATTGTAATAGTACTAGTTTTGACTAGGCTATGACCTAGTTTGTATTGTAATAGTACTAGTTTTGACTAGGCTATGACCTAGTTTGTATTGTAATAGTACTAGTTTTGACTAGGCTATGACCTAGTTTGTATTGTAATAGTACTAGTTTTGACTAGGCTATGACCTAGTTTGTATTGCAATAGTACTAGTTTTGACTAGGCTATGACCTAGTTTGTATTGCAATAGTACTAGTTTTGACTAGGCTATGACCTAGTTTGTATTGCAATAGTACTAGTTTTGACTAGGCTATGACCTAGTTTGTATTGCAATAGTACTAGTTTTGACTAGGCTATGACCTAGTTTGTATTGCAATAGTACTAGTTTTGACTAGGCTATGACCTAGTTTGTATTGTAATAGTACTAGTTTTGACTAGGCTGTGACCTTGTTTGTATTGTAATAGTACTAGTTTTGACTAGGCTGTGACCTTGTTTGTATTGTAATAGTACTAGTTTTGACTAGGCTGTGACCTAGTTTGTATTGTAAGGTGACCCCGTCCTCACCACTGCTGTGTTGGTACTGTTTGGTAATCAATCATCTGCCAACAAAAAAGATCTAATGTCTTGGACAAGTTTTTCTACCGCGCGTGTTCTGTTCTCCGTACCAGTCTCTTTATTCAGTAACACATCCGCCAACCCGGATAAAACATTTTCCTCCGTTGCTGTGCCTTGTTCTGCTGTGCTGGTTTTGTTTTCTTTCTCAATGCTTGCCCGTTCGTCTAATATAATTGACTTCGCTATCTGTAACACTAAATTTGGGAAATTTTGTCTTGCAGCTGATCGCTCGTTGTTTTCAGAATGAGATCGTCCGATACCTTCAAATACGTCAAGTGTTGCGTCCACGTAAGATCGCTTTTTCTCGTCCTCTATCTTCTTCTTCATTTCCATCATCTTATCCAGAGGCACGTCTATCACCTTCACTCCTTTTTCATTAACTTTGACAAGGAATACCTGAAGATTCCATACTGGTTTCATGTAGACCTCCTCTAATTTCTTGACGATTTCTACACAAACATCCCTCTCCAATCCCGCGAAGAGGTTGCTCGGGAAGAAGTAGTGAAGTAACCTACCCTCGTGTAGTCGATCTCTCATGTAGTCCAGGAGGTTCCTCAGTACATCCAGTATGTCGTCACTTTTCTCTGAGTAGGTAGACGGGTCAGTGGATTCCAGCATCCAGTATAAAGCGGTTTTCCAGTGAAAGGTTGTCAGAACTTGTGAGTATTCCTCTAGTATGCTTCTCTGGAAAGCTTTGATCATCAACAAGCATTTCATGTGACCTGGAGGCATTTCTTTGGCCAGCATAATTTCCGCCAGATTGCATGAAAGGCAGAAATCAAGCTCAGGGTGTTCGTCTTTAATAGCCGGTTTCGCTACGACTAAAAACTGACTTTTAGTGATGGCATCTACCGTTTGTCTCTTTGGCCAATATCGTGTTCGACGAATCCAGTCATTTATATATTTCGGTGGTCCAGATAAACGGAGGGCAGGAATGAAATCCTTCATTGACCTGGCAGTGTATGTCGCTCGAACAGGCTTAGCTGGTAGCTGTCGGACAGGTAAACAATTTGAATTTCCACGGATGACATATTTTACCTCTGTAGTTTTTTCATATCGTTTATCCTGGTCTTCTGGGCTGTTGCCCCTGACATCAGCATCATCGGCATTAGATACATTGGTAAGAAGTTTGTCATCTTCCCTCTTTTTTCCCACAGATCCAAAATTTTGGTTACCAGCGAGGGCATCAAGCAAAGGCCCAAATGTCCGATGGAAAAAGCTGTCTGAGTTTACCAGGGTTTTGTGATATTGCAGTGATTTCGCGATAGTCTCCATTATGTGAACCACCCCGTTGCTGCTGTCTTGAAATACCTCAGACCGCTTAACCCGTTCAGTATACTTCTTTCGCAATCCACTGTCGGGTACAGACCTCGGATTGGTCTTTGGGATGAGGATATCACTTTGCCAGTCTATGAAGTCGGTCGTATTGGCACCAGGTTTGATGTCTGTGTCCATCGTTACTCGCGATACACCACCCTCTTTAAATGCCTGTGGCCTGTAAAATAAGTCAAATATTCCTTTCAAACGACCGAAGAAGACCGGATTGAGCTTTTTCACCATTGTTGCTGGGAGAAACTCGCCATCAATCAAGTCTTTTCTATCTATTTGCTTTATGAATGAGCCATTTATATGAACAAAACATGGCAAATCCTTCCTGTATTTCAGAGATTCCACAGGTACGGTGAGATCCCCCATCAACAGAAAGTCCCAGTCGCCTTGTTCCTGTTTGGTGCGGAGTCGTGTCCCTTCCTTCGTGCTTCCTACCACCATACAGTGTTCCTGTCCATAGTCTGACATTGCCATATTGATATACCGGCAATAATTTTCTAATCTCTGGTCTTGTTGTGTAGGTCGAGCCATCACTACCAATTCGTCCAGTATCTTTGGCAGTGTCATATCCTGTAAGTCTGGAGGGATTCCGTGATTCATGTCTACTGAAATAAAAATAGCACAGAAATATTTAGGCACATTTTACATATGTGATACATCAGTTGAAATAGAAAGGTCGTAAGTGGCAAAGTGTTTTAAAGTTTATGTAAGTTTAAATAAAATTTGATATGATATTATTTTCAATTGCAATGTCCACCTTAGATTCTTCTTGATTTTCGAAAGTGTAAAATATAGATTTAATAGCTACACCCCCCCCCCCCCCCTAACACACACACACACACACACACACACACGCACACACACACACACACCCATCCCCTCAACACCGCCCTTATCATACCCTACGTGGCGATATTGCCTGTTCTGTAAGAACATGAATGTGGAATTGAGCATGCGCATTTTGTGAATGTTTGTTAGTCATTGTTTATGTACTTATCACTATTTAAAGTTTTAATTTGATATGTGTCCTATATATATTGTTATCTGTCTGTCATCACGCGATGATGTCCTTGTCACTTATAAAGACTATTTTACACGTGAGAATCACAGATTTACTTCATCATTGTGTATAGATAAGTTTATAAATCTGATAGACACTGGGATTCATGAAGTTCATAATTACTTCCTGGTTTATGTTAAAAATGTTTTGGTGACCTTCTTTTAATTTATTATTTCTTTTGATTTAAACATAATGTAAGGCTGAATTAAACAATCGCTTTTTGATTCACAAATTATAACATATTACTGACTACAATTTACTAATAATTAGCAATTACAGATACTTACATGTCGTTTTTTCCCCTAGGGTCCACCTAAAGTCTGCCTACAACTGCTCGCCCTGTTTCGTTCTTATATGTGTTGAAGTGTTTTTCCGTGTGGTATTTCCATCTCGACCTCGTGCTTACGTATCCGTGATACATAGAATGTGTAAGATAGAGAGGATGTTCATCGAGTGGTGGTTATGATTCATATTTCCCCATGTATAATTTCTTACGATTACTTTTGATTCTATCGGTCAATAAACGTGTGATCTAATAAACGGACAAACGACAGAATATATTCTAAACATCACGAAATCATCCAAAAAGTCGACGAATTGAAGAGAATCGATATATAAAATAAAGTGAAAGCCACGTCGATGAGACGTGTTGCTATGTCTGATGGTTCCGTCGATGAAATTAGACGTGTTGTTATTTCTGATGGTTCCGTCGATGAAATTAGACGTGTTGCTATGTCTGATGGTTCCGTCGATGAAATTAGACGTGTTGCTATGTCTGATGGTTCCGTCGATGAAATAAGACGTGTTGCTATGTCTGATGGTTCAGTCGATAGAATTAGACGCGTTGCTATGTCTGATGGTTCAGTCGATAGAATTAGACGTGTTGCTATGTCTGTGGTTCCGTCGTTCTGGTCCTAAATGACCCTAGTTGTCGATGGGCCGTAAAACATAAACCACCAAATGGTTCCGTCGGTACCAAATTGGTTAACTTCTGAGTTTGATGATGTGACATTACCTAGATTTACATGACGGATGCCATCAATAACACAGGACGCTCACCCTTCCGGAACTGTATAACGTGTCTCCATGTAAATCTGTACTTTATCAAGTGTCTCCATGTAAATCTGTACTTTATCAGGGGTCTCCATGTAAATATTTACTTTATCAGGGGTATCCATGTAAATCTTTACTTTATCAAGTGTTTCCATGTAAATCTGTACTTCATCAAGCGTCTCCATGTAAACATTTAATTTATGAAGTGTCTCCATGTAAACATTTACTTTATTAACTGTCTCCATGTAAATCTTTACTTTATCAAGTGTCTCCATGTAAACATTTACTTTTCAACTGTCTCCATGTAAATCTTTACTTTATCAAGGGTATCCATGTAAACATTTACTTTTTCAACTGTCTCCATGTAAACATTTACTTTTTCAACTGTCTCCATGTAAACAGTTACTTTATCAACTGTCTCCATGTAAACATTTACTTTTTCAACTGTCTCCATGTAAATCTTTACTTTATCAACTGTCTCCATGTAAACAGTTACTTTATCAACTGTCTCCATGTAAACATTTACTTTATCAACTGTCTCCATGTAAATCTTTACTTTATCAACTGTCTCCATGTAAATCTTTACTTTATCAACTGTCTCCATGTAAACATTTACTTTTTCAACTGTCTCCATGTAAATCTTTACTTTATCAAGGGTATCCATGTAAACATTTACTTTTTCAACTGTCTCCATGTAAACATTTACTTTATCAACTGTCTCCATGTAAACATTTACTTTATCAAGGATCTCCATGTAAACATTTACTTTATCAACTGTCTCCATGTAAACATTTACTTTATCAACTGTCTCCATGTAAACATTTACTTTATCAAGGGTCTCCATGTAAACATTTACTTTATCAAGGGTCTCCATGTAAACATTTACTTTGTCAACTGTCTCCATGTAAATCTTTACTTTATCAACTGTCTCCATGTAAACATTTACTTTATCAACTGTCTCCATGTAAACATTTACTTTATCAACTGTCTCCTTGTAAATCTTTTCTTTATCAAGTGTCTCCATGTAAATCTGTACTTTATCAACTGTCTCCATGTAAACATTTACTTTATCAAGGGTCACCGTTGTAAACATTTACTTTATCAAGGGTCTCCATGTAAATCTTTACTTTATCAAGGGTATCCATGTAAACATTTACTTTATCAACTGTCTCAATGTAAATCTTTACTTTATCAAGTGTCTCCATGTAAACATTTACTTTATCAAGTGTCTCCATGTTAACATTACTTATCAACTGTCTCCATGTAAACATTTACTTTATCAACTGTCTCAATGTAAATCTTTACTTTATCAAGTGTCTCCATGTAAACATTTACTTTATCAAGTGTCTCCATGTAAACATTACTTATCAACTGTCTCCATGTAAACATTTACTTTATCAACTGTCTCCATGTAAACATTTACTTTATCAACTGTCTCCATGTAAACATTAACTTTATCAAGGGTCTACATGTAAACATTTACTTTATCAACTGTCTCCATGTAAATATTTACTTTATCAACTGTCTCAATGTAAATCTTTACTTTATCAAGTGTCTCCATGTAAACATTTACTTTATCAAGTGTCTCCATGTAAACATTACTTATCAACTGTCTCCATGTAAACATTTACTTTATCAACTGTCTCCATGTAAACATTTACTTTATCAACTGTCTCCATGTAAACATTAACTTTATCAAGGGTCTACATGTAAACATTTACTTTATCAACTGTCTCCATGTAAATATTTACTTTATCAAGGGTCTGCATTTAAAGCTTTACTTTATCAAGGGTCTCCATGTAAACATTTACTTTATAAACTGTCTCCATGTAAATATTTACTTTGTCAAGGGTATCCATGTAAACATTTACTTTATCAACTGTCTCCATGTAAACATTTACTTTATCAACTGTCTCAATGTAAATCTTTACTTTATCAAGTGTCTCCATGTAAAAATTTACTTTATCAAGTGTCTCCATGTAATTTTTTACTTTATCAAGGGTCTCCATGTAAACATTTACTTTATCAAGTGTTTCCATGTAAACATTTACTTTATCAAGTGTCTCCATGTAAACATTACTTATCAACTGTCTCCATGTAAACATTTACTTTATCAACTGTCTCCATGTAACATTTACTTTATCAACTGTCTCCATGTAAACATTTACTTTATCAAGGGTCTCCATGTAAACATTTACTTTATCAACTGTCTCCATGTAAATATTTACTTTATCAAGGGTCTGCATTTAAAGCTTTACTTTATCAAGGGTATCCATGTAAACATTTACTTTATCAAGGGTATCCATGTAAACATTTACTTTATCAACTCTCTCCATGTAAACATTTACTTTATCAACTGTCTCCATGTAAACATTTACTTTATAAACTGTCTCCATGTAAATATTTACTTTATCAAGGGTATCCATGTAAACATTTACTTTATCAACTGTCTCCATGTAAATCTTTACTTTATCAACTGTCTCCATGTAAATCTTTACTTTATCAACTGTCTCCATGTAAACATTTACTTTATCAAGGGTATCCATGTAAACATTTACCTTTTCAACTGTCTTCATGTAAACGTTTACTTTATCAACTGTCTCCATGTAAATCTTTACTTTATCAAGTGTTTCCATGTAAACATTTACTTTATCAAGTGTCTCCATGTAAACATTACTTATCAACTGTCTCCATGTAAACATTTACTTTATCAACTGTCTCCATGTAACATTTACTTTATCAACTGTCTCCATGTAAACATTTACTTTATCAAGGGTCTCCATGTAAATATTTCCTTTATCAAGTGTCTCCATGTAAACATTTACTTTATCAACTGTCTCCATGTAAATATTTACTTTATCAACTCTCCATGTAAACATTTACTTTATCAACTGTCTCCATGTAAATCTTTACTTTATCAACTGTTTCCATGTAAACAGTTACTTTATCAAGGATCTCCATGTAACATTTACTTGATCAAGGGTCTCCATGTAAACATTTTCTTTATCAAGGGTCTCCATGTAAATTTTTACTTTATCAAGAGTATCCATGTAAACATTTACTTTATCAAGTGTCGCCATGTAAACATTTACTTTATCAAGGGTATCCATGTAAACAGTTACTTTATCAACTGTCTCCATGTAAACATTTACTTTATCAACTATCTCAATGTTTTTTGTTGTAGTTGGGGTTTTTTTCGTTGTCGATATCATTCTCTGTCAGATTTGTTTTTCGTCTGAAATATAAACTAACGTCAAGTTATATCATGATACATCTAAATCTAAATAAAACCAAAGTATGAAGATAACATCCACTTGATAATCAACATGGTTTACATCTGGCCATGTATATAAACTTAAATCCACAAAGGACATTGCCTTCATTTTGTTATACCCGGGTAACAGATCTTGTCAGATTTGGTCACGTTAAAGTCAATGTTTTTTTTTATAATGAACTGATGTTTCTTTTTTTAGAAACACCGGGTCAATATTCCGTTTATGGCGTCATAATCATCGTGACATTGTATCAAGATGATTATAAATCAATTCCACAATTTTGCCAAGTTTCATTACGAGGTTAATATGGTGTTATACCGAACTGGAAGAATCAGATATCAACTGAGGGCGAAGGTTCATAATAAATAATTATTAGATATAGTCCTATTTTCCTCAATTCTCATTGGCTAAGACATGGTCACGTAGAGGTAAGAGTTTTGAGATATTGACCTGATGTTTCCAATTTCAGAAACGCCGAGTCGATATTACATTTATGACATCATAATCATTGTGTCGTCACAATGACCCCATGTCATTTTCCTGTTGTCAAGATAAATATTATGCAATACCACCTCTGATTCGGTTATTATGGTGTTGTACCGACCTATAAAAGTGAGAGCCTTCATTTAAAATATCATAGATATGTTTATGTAATAAATAGAATCTTACACTCGCCAAATTCGTCAAAATGATCATGACACATCAAAATATTGAACTCGTTTAATAAATTCTATATGACATAGCCATTTATGTAAGATCCCTATGTATAACTCCTAATGACACAGGTCATTGAGAAAGTGATTACTGCTCTTTGAGTAGTTATATAAAGTATGTGTACTTAATGTCCTATCAACTACACTGGGGATTTACAAATATATTAACATCGAGGTAAGTGTACGTTATGCCCATGTCAACTAATTTGATATTTAATAGCTAAATTCATTAAAAAAATAATTATACATGAACCATTTGGATATCATAACATTACGACAAACTCTTGTGTCCCTTTAATTAAGTATCACGTACCTATTTAATACTTGTATATATCTAAGGCTATAACAGACAGGAATCCAATCTCTTTGTATAGCTATATAAAATTTGTTGAGTAAAGTACAGCATATAAATTACTATTTTGAGATAGAAAACGTTCCCGCTTAAGAGGGAAACCCCCTGTATTTCTAACCCGATGTATCAACGATACATTCTCTGTGCATTACTTTGATTCCGCCTAGGTTGGGCAGAGTTATTTACCCTTGACCGGAAGACTGTCTAGTCATTTCGAGGACGGAACGTTGACCAATTGTTTCGGTCATTATTTCATTTACATAGTCAAAACGCCTCAGCAAAGCTCAACAGAAAACTGTTTATTATTATATAAAGCAATCTTACGTAATGTAAAATAAGTGAATATTTTATCATGCACCGGGGTACAACGGAGCGGTCACTCTAAGTAATGACCACGCTCGACGTTGCTTAACTTCGGTACAAAGACACGACACTCAATCGCACAGTCACAAAAGCTAAAGGGACAATGCAGCTGAAATGCTCATAAATAAATCCAGTCATATTTCTTCATATCTGATAAATGTCTTGAGTATTGAAATTAGCAAAAAGACGTCGACGTTTCGATATAAAATATATTAGTTGTTTCTTGTGAGTTGTTCCTTATTTACACTAGTGGCCACAAGGAACACGACTGATGTCACGCCTCCTACAAATGCAATGGAATGTGCTAATGAAGATCAACCGAAGTTAGTCACTTTGTCATTGTGATTTGGACCCTTCGACATTCTTGTCTCTCGTCGGTTATGTATAATATAACCGAGATCACTGCGCCATCTGCCTGATGGGTGGAACAAGTAACCAACCAGGAAAATACGGGACATATTGAAATCTGTTAATGTGTTAATAGATTAATCCAGAATGTCCAACAAATGTTCCACTGTAATAACGATTTGTGGTGGTTCTTGTCCATTATCAGTTATATATTGTTACCTCAATGCCTGCGTCACGTGACTGGCGGACGGAATACGAAGCAAATGTATAAATATCTTAACGTGTGAATAGATAGAGTCATGATGTAAAGCAAATGTTCATCTGTGGTGGATTATGCTAGTATAAATAACTTTTTAGATATATTTCTTCATGGAAACATATTCACAAACCGCGACAGTATCCATGACCTATTGGCTGTGGATTTTGTAGTCAACACCTTATAATCAAATTATGTTGGTCCTCTGTCTTTCTGTGTCTTTTTACACATCAATTGATTACTCAAATTAGAAGGTCAGTATATCATTAGATTATTCAACCAAAGCCAATTGTATTCCTAAAACACAAACTATTAAACTATAATAGAGCAATAAGAAATTGTCTATGCAACGTATTGATAAATATAAAATCCCTTATCTATAAAATGTAGTGAACAACTGAAATTTTCATTTCTTTCCCGCGAAGAAGAAGGCCAGTGCCTTTTTTTCTGCTTCCTTCTCTGCCTCTCTCCTTGTCTTTTTATCAGCTCCCAATTTAGAGACGAGATCTTTAACACTATCCATAAGGCTATCTTTGGATACGCTTGGTGTAACTGCTTTCCTTGGGTCTTTTGCCTCTTCTTCTTTCCTTCGGTTTTCCTCATCTGTAGCAGCAGTCTCCGCAATCTGGAAGAGAAGGTTTTGTACCGGTACTTTTGGCTGTTGAGCGGAATCAGGATATGGTGGTTTTGCAAATCCTTCAAGGGCGTTCGCAAATGCATCTACCGTCAACTCATCCCTTTTGTGAACTACGTCGTTCTTTACTTTCGTTAGCGTTTCCGCCGGAATTTTCACCACGCGTCGATTATGGACGCGTTCCTTTTCAAGACAAAAAAAGGACCGTAAATAAAACTCTGGATCCAAGTGGATTTCATCTATTTTCTTGACGATTTCTACGCAAACATCCCTCTCCAATCCCGCGAAGAGGTTGCTCGGGAAGAAGTAGTGAAGCAACCTACCCTCGTGTAGTCGATCTCTCATGTAGTCCAGGAGGTTCCTTAGTACGTCCAGTATGTCGTCACTTTTCTCTGAGTAGGTAGACGGGTCAGTGGATTCTAGCATCCAGTATAAAGCAGTTTTCCAGTGGAAGGTTGTCAGGACTTTTGAGTATTCCTCTAGTATGCTTCTCTGGAAAGCTTTGACCATCAACAAACATTTCATGTGACCTGGAGGCATTTCTTTCGTCAGCATGATTTCAGCCATATTACAAGACAGACTGAAATCTATCTCCGCCTTTTCATCTTTAACAGCAGGTTTAGCAACTACGAAAAATTGGCTTCTTGAAATAACTTCTACCACCTGGGAACGTGGCCAATGTTCTTGAAGGGCACGCTGCTTCCAATCTTCTATAAATTTCGGAGGTCCAGAAAGCCTTGCTGCTGGGATGAAGTCTTTCTCTGACTTGCTGCTATACGTCGCGTAAACTTCTTGGTGTTTTGCCTCTTCAGTCGTAGTCTCCATAAGTTCTTCTTTATTGATCTGTATACTACTAGTGTTGTCACCGGCTATTACCGATTCCCTATCTGTTTGTTTGGTAGAAACATCCATGTGTTCAGTGTCTGAATGACAAATGTTCTTAATTTCTCCTTCGGCCATACTTTCTTTTTTGTCGATCGGTTGGATCTTTGCTTTCTTGCTCGTATCGGAATCGGGAAAATTGTTCACAGTCTCTTCTTGTTTGTCGCCTGAATATTCATCCGTTGGTCTTTTGTTTGACGTTCCACTCATTCTACCAGCCAGTGCGCTCAACATTGGGCCTAATTGCTGATATATCAAGCTAGATGACGTGTCGTTAGATCTCCTATTTTGGACAAAGTCAACAACAGCTGCAAATGATGGCAAGATGTTGTTGGGATCTTCTGTCAGAGCTTTCGATCCTTTTCTACGCTCATCAAACTGTTGTCGTAAAGCGCGTTCACTCGCAGTTCTGACGTTTTGTTTTACGTTAAGATCTTTGCAATCCCAGTCGGCAAAGTTAGTCAAATTGTAGCCTAGTCTCATGTCGGTGCTGATTGCCAGATGTGGTGTATGTCGACCATGGGACGTGGAAGACCTACTCACGATGTCGAGTATACCTTTCAAGCGAGGAAATGCCAAAGTGCTGACATCCCTTAGCAACCAAGTTGGTAAGTATACGCCATCTATCAGCTGATCACAAAAATCCTGGCCCATGAAGGACCCTTTGATGTGAACAAAGCAAGGCAGGTCTTCTCTATACTCTAAACAGTCGACAGGGACTGTGAAATTACAGAGAAGAATATAATCGTAATCTCCTTCGTCCTGTTTTGAGCGTAGGCGTGTTCCCTCTTTGGTGCTCCCGACCACCATACAATATTCTTTGCCATACGCCGAAACGAAAGTGTTGATGTATCCACAGTACTGGTCTTGACGCTTATCGTTCGGTACCGGAAGTGTCATTGCCAGTAAATTGTCTAACAAACCCGCTAAAGGCATAGTCCCAATGTCATCTTCACCACCTTCCGCCATGATTACCTGAAAAATTAAAGTATCTATATACTCGCATAATCCGTAAGGTATTGTAAAATTCGTCCCTTAATGCCGATGGATATTTGTTTTTTTTCTCTCTCAAGCTTATAATGAAGATTCCGTTAAGAAACAACATTGATAAAGTGTCTTCCCTTGTCTATATAAAACTTGTGTGTTTAAGTTGAGACAACAACGAAGAAGCCACTAAAAAGTACGCAATATATGGTAATTGTGTAATAGTCTACTTTCAGTTTCATTTGTTATCTGGATGAAATGATCCTGAGAGAAGACATAGGAATTAGAAGAATATCATTAAGACATTATATCACGCCCCTCATTCGAAAACATCAACTCCACCATTCTGCATGCACGTCCTTTGCACACAACACATCCGACGTCATTCTGAGTACAAAACAAGACCGCCCCTTCACAGTTAGGGTTTTTCGTTCTACACACACCTCATGACAACCACTCAATCGCACATCACGTCCGCTGTGTTACAAGTCCGCCGCCATCCTCAACCTCAATCGCACAAAAAGCCAGCCCCTTTACATGTACAACTCAACGTCACTACACCAACCCTCCGCCCCACACGAACACACGTCCGCCGCCCCTACACACACAAGCGTACTGCCCCCTACACAAACGCAAGTCGGCCTCATTTTACACACACGACTACACTACAGATCATTTATTCTAGCTAGACTATCAACGAAATGCATGTCATTGTTAATTGGAGATATATCCTAATATTCAGGTAACTTTTCATTATTTGTTTAATTTTGAAAATGTCAGTGTAACATTATGATCAACGACGTATTGATAAAAATATTCGTGTATTTGGTCACGATGGACGTGTGTATAGTTCAGCGGAATGATTGTCGATATATACAACACATGGTAACGCAATATGGTCAATCAAAGTTCAAGGGAAATGAGTAGACAGTTACTTACCAATAAGTCGAGCTTACTACGGGACTGTCTACATCTGAACACCAAAATGGCACCGTCTGATCCTTGCCGTTACTAATTACCGATCGAGTGGGATTTCCAATAGGTCTATAAATAGCGGTGACGAAGTTTTGGATTCGAAACTTGATGGAATAACCCAGTTCAAAGTATCGATTTGACTTTTCGTTAATAGTTCAAGTCAAACATGGCCTTTTGATATATATGTTTCACGTAGGAAAGTTTATTAGATATTCCAAATATTTTAGACTACCACAGCTAATATTCTTGTGGTAGCACTGATCTACATGTTTACTAGACCAGAACATTATATACGTGTACATACCATAGACAAACATTGATTTACATTCAGCAGAAATTAGTCACTGGAAACTTCCGCAAATGGTTATTAGCTTTCGTTTTACCCTACGACAGTGTAGGGATGACTATAGAGCCGTCTTAGGGATTTTCTGTCGGGTAACTGTTGTATAAAGTACACGAATAGATTAAAGAGTTCAACATCTGGTCCAAAATGACAAATGGAGTTATTGTTTGCCCTCTATACGTCATTTGTTCGTTTTTACAGAGGGACCAATGTGAGAGAAATATTACCTTCAGATCGAGGAAGATTGATATCATAAAAGCTATGATGTGTAAGAAATGTTGTTATCGGAAATTTTACTGTATGACAAGTCAGATTCAGAGTCGAAGATTGCCGGGATTCGGACCGCTCTACTAGAGTTCATGTTCTGTCCCCAAAACAACGCCCTAGAGTACACGTTCTACCATCCCAAACATTAAATCATAAAGTACAAGTTATGTAACCTCCAATTTACGACCTATATCATATCTTAGAATGTAGGTAATGCTATCCCAATATTACATCCTAGATTACAGGTAATGTTTTCCCAATATTACATCCTAGATTAGAGGTAATGTTACCCCAATATTACATCCTAGAGTACAGGTAATGCTACCCCAATATCACATCCCAGATTACAGGTAATGTTACCCCAATATCACATCCCATATTACAGGTAATGTTATCCCAATATTACATCCTTGATTACAGGTAATGCTACCCCAATATCATATCCTAGATTACAGGTAATGTTTCCCCAATATTACATCCTAGAGTACAGGTAATGTTACCCCAATATTACATCCTAGATTACAGGTAATGTTTCCCCAATAGTACATCCCAGATTACAGGTAATGTTACCCCAATATTACATCCTAGATTACAGGTAATGTTTCCCCAATATTACATCCTTGAATACAGGTAATGTTACCCCAACATCACATCCCAGATTACAGGTAATGTTACCCCAATATCACATCCTAGATTACAGGTAATGTTTCCCCAATATTACATCCTTGAATACAGGTAATGTTACCCGAATATTACATCCTAGATTACAGGTAATGTTACCCCAATATTACATCCTAGATTACAGGTAATGTTACATCAATATTACATCCTAGATTACAGGTAAAGTTACCCCAATATCACATCATAGATTACAGGTAATGCTACCCGAATATCACATCCCAGATTACAGGTAATGCTATCCCAATATTACATCCCAGATTACAGGTAATGTTACCCCAATATCACATCCTAGATTACAGGTAATGTTTCCCCAATATTACATCCTTGAATACAGGTAATGTTACCTCAATATATACATCCTAGATTACAGGTAATGTTACCCCAATATTACATCCTAGATTACAGGTAATGTTACCTCAATATTATATCCTAGATTACAGGTAATGTTACCCCAATATTACATCCTAGATTACAGGTAATGTTACTTCAATATTACATCCCAGATTACAGGTAATGTTACCCCAATATTACATCCTAGATTACAGGTAATGTTACCCCAATATTACATCCATTATTACAGGTAATGTTACCCCAATATTACATCCAGGTTAACAGGTAGTGATACTCTAATATTACATCCCAGATTACAGGTAAATGTACCCAAATATTACATCCGAGATTACAGGTAATGTTACCTCAATATTACATCCCAGATTACAGGTAATGTTACTCCAATATCATATCCTAGATTACAGGTAATGTTACCCTTATATCACATCCTAGATTACAGGTAATGTTACCCTAATAGTACATTCTAGATTACAGGTAATGTTACCTCAATATTACATCCTAGATTACAGGTAATGTTACCCTAATAGTACATTCTAGATAACAGACAATGTTACCCCCATATTACATTCGAGATTGCAGGTTTTGTTCCCGAAAATGAAATCATATAGTATATCATGATTTATTGCCAAACACGACATCCTATAGTGCAAAATTTGTTCCTTTAAATACTACACGAGGGTCATTTTATTTATCAATGGAGCTCCATGCTCAAGAGTGCATATTCTGTTCCACACAATCGGTTGTAATGTTTGTACTAGGATAGCTGACATACTAGAACAAAGTCCAATGTGCTATTGTCTCTGGTACACCTGTGTATCAGTACACGAACCTGACATAAACAAAACTGACGAAATAATAACACAAGCTGGCTATTTGATATCAAATTATAAGTAACGATACACAAATTGTTACTCCTGTCATTCATGGCTTGGTTACCGAGACCATAATTATTGCGAAGGTGTTGTAAGAAAACAAAAGTAAAACTTGTGGTCATAATAACATGCATAACACCACATGAATAAATGAACAATTCGACGAATTTAACATAAGCGTGCTTATCAAATGGGGCTCAGGCAAAGTCTACACAGGTCGTTGTAGATTCGCGATGACAAACTGAAAATGCTGCGAAATGTGTAATACATAGTAGTTTTTGACTACAAGTGAATTCATTAAACATTTTTTACAATTTCTTAATATAATTTATTATAGACAATATAACATTATTTCCTTGACGCTATATAATTTCTTTGAGTAGACCAGATAGTTCGAACACGGTAAATAACGCAAACATCGTGTCCTGTGTTTTAGATTCAGGTGAAGTGAGATAAGTGTCAAACGTCTTCATGATCCTGTCTACAGGCACCATCAGTGGTCTCCCCTTCTCCACCAAATCTTTAGTCAAATCAGTACAGATCGCCGAAGCCACCTTCACCACAGCCTTTTGGAACAACGGCGTATTGTCGGATGACTGGGGTGGTTCTCTAACAAATTGTTCCAAAGAAGAAACGATGTTGTCAACGACAAATTCATCAATGTCAATGCGTAGAGATTTTTGCAGTTTTTCAACGTAAGATCGAGGCACTTCAACAGTCCTTACACTACTGTTAATATCTTCATGCCTGAAAAACTCCCGTAATGCATCTACGGGATCGTCCAGAATTTCTGTGAGCTTATCTTCAATCGCACTGGTAGTTAATGCATCCAAATGACCAATGATATTGCTGGTATTGAAGTAATGTTGTAGACTAGATTTACGAAGACTTTTAAGCATGTAATTCATTACATCCTTCACCAAACTGAGCACATTCTCAACCCTATCTTTTGCTATCTGCGAGTGGTCAGCGACCTCTGACACCCAGTATAATGCTGTTTTCCAATGGAAGGTAGTGAGGTGATCACAATACTCATCTAAATGACTGCTCTGGTACGCTTTGATCATGAGAAGGCATTTTCTTTGAACAGGATACATGCAAGCAGATAGTTGTATCTCTGCTGAGATGTAGGACAGACAAAAGTCAATATTTTTCTCTGACGCGCTATTTGCCAATGGATTACAAATCACGTAAAACTCACTGTTGCATATACTGTTCACTACGTCGCCCCCTGGCCACGCCTTGTCACACACGCGTGATTTCCACGTATCCAGATGTTTGGGTGGACCGTCCAATGGAAATGTAGCAATGAACTTTTTTTGCGATTTCCATCGGTAGCTTGCATAAAATGCCTCATCACTATCAGTACTTTCTGGCGACCCTAATTCTTCCTCCGAGTCTGTCGTGTCTGGTTTGGCTGTTCTGGTTGGCATTGTAGCTTGGCTGTTTATCTCGTCTATAACTGCATTAACCAAGGGGCCCAAATACTGAAAATATTGCGTACTAGTTCCGTGATTGTCACTCAGAGTTTTCGTCAAAATTGTCAGCTTCCTCAAAACTTCAATAACTTTGTCGTTGATGAACATCAAAAATGGCGAATTTCTTATCCTCTGTCGGAAAAGCCTGTACACTTTATCAGCGTCAGTATCCGTTGACTTCGGTCTTATTGGAATCTCGTCACAAACCCAGTCTGTGTAGTTTGTAAGAGTAACGCCTGGCTTGTTTGGCGTAGAAATGTCGATATGAGGAGCGTGCTGACCTTGGAAAGCGCTAACCAGCAAAACAAAGGAAAACAGTCCACGTAGTCCTGTGAATGCTTCACTTCTGACTGTTTCGAGGAGGTTACTAGGGAGATATTTTCCGTCAACTAGCTCAACTGGAAGTTCATCGTGTAATTCCCTGCCGTCGATGTGAACAACACATGGGTCTATGTCATTGTAGTGCAGATACTTTGAACTTATTTGTATTTCGGAAATCATCAAATAATCAAAGTCTCCCTGATCCTGGTTTGACCGTAGTCTCGTCCGCTCGGTGGCACTGCCTACTACCATGCATCGCTCGTCCCCGTACAATGATAGAAGACTGTTGATATAACGGCAGTAACGATCTTGTTGGAGGTCTGAGGGAACAGGTGTAGCTTTTTTCAACAATTCTTTTGTCAACTGCTCAAAGGTCTGTGCACTGTAAATGTCGCGTTCATCATCGTCGATGTCGCTCATGGTTTAGGTCTTCTGAAACGGGAGATAAACCAAAGCGTCTATAAAAACCCAGCAGGCATTAGCAAGCAAATTATCTGACATGCAGTAGATGTTTAGACTCAAAGTTAAAAATAGCTCGGCTCCACATGTTAGAAGCAGCAGATATACCATAAGATATAACACATAACGATGTTTAATGTTTACACAATCTTTTCGTATTTTCTTATATTCGGTCGGCATATCGAATCAATGTGGTATACAACAATTCAAACTTACCTATTATCTCCGAGGATTTGGCAGCATTATTAGGCGTAGCCTGTTCTCCTAAACTCCTGTCAAACTGCACTATCGACCTTCTGTCGGTACCCGAAACATCGCGAGCTGTACACTACGACTGTTTTGTAAGCATTTGTTTTAAACCTGTTTTTGTGTAGTTTAACAGAGGCATCAGACCAATACAGTTGTGTGAATGGGCTTAGCACTGGGCTTTGTAAGACACGGCGGTATATGTGTAACTTAAACATGTACGTATACATGTTCCTTTAGATATAATCGTCTGGTAAGTCATGGTGTATTTACCCTGGAGGTCATTGTGTATAGACTCTTGACCAAACGCAGTAATTAATTCTTCAATACAATAGTTGTTTATAGCAGGATGTATCTGTGGAATTCCTATTGTCATGTTATATTGTCAGACACAATGATAAAATGGACTCGAAACAAAATGAAGTCAAAACATTAAGCAGACTGCCGTAATTCCAAATATTTCTATCACACTTTGGACATTAGCTTAACATGTATCACCACTAATTAAACAGTGTTATGTGATTTGTTTTCGGTATGACGCCAAAACAAGTTACTGGATTGATACATCTACATAGAATGACAGGCCGTTACATATCACATCTGTCTGTTATTTCGTTTTGTTTTCAGGGGTTAAACGTCCTCGCAACAGCCAGGGTCACATGAGGAGGAGTGTCAAGGAAACAAATCACAGCAAGACAGGGCAGTAAGGAAGGGAAGGAACGATTGAGTGTTGCAATGGGGGTAGAAGACCTATGTTGGTCTCTTCAGTGTCCCCTAAATAGGTAATACAGAGGAAACTCCTTGATTCTCCATGGACCCACTTCTTTCGCCTTCTACGATTTACATACAGTGGGACACATCGGGCCTTATTCTAGGGCTTTTCAGCTCCCCTGAACAGAAGACATTGGAGAAACCATCCCCGACCCAGAAGAAGGGGTTGGGTTGGGTTGGGTTGGGGGGGCTTATTTAGTCGCCTCTTAAGAACAGTGAGATACAGCAGGCATATACTTTCCCCGCTCCCTGCATAGGTTACCACAACTGTAAATCAGCGTATATTAAAAAATGACCTCGAGTTGTTCCCTAGAGAGTGTTTTAACTTGGTTCTTTACATAAATAGTTGTATCGTTAAATTATTATCTTGTCTATATCTTTTTTATTATCTGTACACATCCTCGACATGACTGCATTGTATTTATACTTACTACTGCCAAAAATCGTTATCCCAAACTCTGATAAGTCCAGAGACATTGTTTAACTCGAAGTACCTCAAAACCTCGGGGTATCTCGATTTTGTCTTGACCCCACTGACTTCGACTGTATCAAAACTGTGCTTGTCATTACTGTATTCTGTGCATGTGTCAATTAAACTGACTTTCGCCTGCTTTGATATCAGATGATAAAGGTAAACAACATCATTAAAAATAGTGATAGCAATTAAATATGATGCATGTATGTAATTAAATCGAGACACAGCATATTAGCATAGTGCAGATTTACAGACAATACCGGAAATTATATTAGTCAGCAACTGAATAAAGACAAGTGTGTTTCTGGAAACGGCTTGGAGTATCAGATCATTTGATACAAAATTCAAAATTTGGGACCTGTAAATGTCAACATTCCTATATTTTAATAAATTAAACATATCCAACACTATTGTTTGAACTTTTATATTTGACATATTTTGACGATATAATTTAAATAAATGCATTGACAATGTGCACGTGTTCGACTATTAAAGTGAAAATAATATTGCAAAATGCATTCCCTTGTCAAATTACAATGTTATTACATTATATACTTGTAGAATATACAGTAGATATATTAGTTGTATTAATTAAGATATTTTCGACCAACAGTTTATAATTACACTTGATGATGAATCAGAACACATGCTCAGTCAGCTAGATAGTAACACTCAAGATCACCCGTGTTGATAATAAGAGGTACACAACGTACCTAAATTACACTCTGGTGACATTAAAAATTGTAACTAGGATTAGATGAATGAATTAAGAATTTTGGGACAGCTAGTACTTCTATATTCAGTATTCCATTGAATGTAATCGAATACTATTTCAGACACCATTTTACGTATAGACCTTTCCTCCAAATAGTTTTTTTGAATTCGTCAACTTTTAAAACTTTAATCATTCTTTCAATCTGTTGATGGTATATTCGAACTAATTATTGTCGTCCACGCAATCAATATACCAATATAATATTTGCATATTCCACATGCATAAAACTGTATTTAGGTTTCCATAAACAGACATGTTCAAACCATTCTATTGATAAGGATCATAGGGGGTCCTTGAAACTATATATGAATGTTGAAACATAGACTTGTATTTAACATCAGAACAGAGAATGAAATAGCAGGTTAAGCCAGACACCAATGTGAACCGGTATTCAAGGTATAGAACATTTTAGATATTAACAGAAATTTTTTATAAGAAAGGAAGACAATTTTACACGTTTCGTTAAGTTATTACATAACTCTTACCTTGAAATACGAGTTCGTTAGACCTCTATCAAGTGTGATAATAGTATCACCAGTTGTATACTACATCAACCCATCGGACCAGCGGTAGAATCAAACACAAAGCTTTCAGTTTAAAACAATATGCATATCCTCACACTGCAGGATATATCATAATACTCTACACTTCCCTGACCTGTTAAATACAGGCATGTCAATTACACATGTTTATGACCACAGACTTGTCACAAGTGTAGCAATGTCGGTACGAGAATGAAAAGGATAGTTCTCATAGAATCACGACAGGCCACGGACTATTATTAGAATGGCAACAAGTTTATTTAAAGAAAAAGAAAGATAGAAATTTAAATAATATTTGAATTTAATTTACGATATCTATCTACGATCTAAGTGATCTATTATTTATTTACCTCATAATCAAAATGCATTTCTTTTTACCACATGTTAACCTTCATGTCGTTCATTACAATGCATTTAATTGAATAAAGATAACATGAACAACAATGGGTTTGTACATGAATATGTTGAATTAATTAGTAGGTTTTACGACCTATGCATATTTCATATCAAAATCTACCAATACAGTTGACATCGTCAACTACACATCACCTAACACTGAAGTTGATTGGACAAGGAGCGAGACGATATCAATGCCATTGTGACGCTTCTACACCGGAATCTGATATGATGAAACTATAACGTAACACGTCAATCATGTTTAAAAGAAGTAATAAAGAAATCTTGATTATTTCTCATGAATGTTTATATTTCTATGAATTTTGATTATCAAAGTATCAACGCAAGTCGCCCCATGGGGCTTCTAAGTAAATATATATTAGTATGTACGTGTAATTGAAATCCATACTGTCTTAAACACTGAAAATAGATAACTTATCTAATGCAGTGATGCATATCGAGCCGTTTATCACAAAATATGTATTTGATTATATGAATTCTTATGAAAAAAGAGCTGCAATACAATGTATTACAATTAAGAAAACAAATAAATTTGATAATTATTTTCATAAAAACTCAAGCCACATTTAACGACCGTATCTTTAAAAACTAAAGCATTGTACATATAGTTATAAACAATACTACAAAAGAGAAAACAATTGGACGAGAGTTGGGCGAGATCGCAGTTTTTGTCTCAACTCCCAATTGCAACCTGTACCATAAGAGTCTTTGCCAATCTGTAACCCTCCCAAGACCCGCCTTAGTATCTCCGCAATAAAGATGAGTATTTTCCGGATGTCTACGGGCAATTGCAGATCTAAATCCGCTGGCCTTTAGTTCATCAATATATCTCCGGCCTATGCCTTAAAATTAGTGATTATCTAGCAGGTTGTGTTTTAGTGTGTATTTAAAAGTTCTTTAAAACAACTTAAACGTTAACAGTATAATTTCCCGGCACTATTTATGATAAACTCTTAAGAAAGAATTTGGGTGGACGAGTGGACTATTTGGTAAGGCACTGGCGTTAAACCTGGGCGATATGGGTTCGAGCTACTCCGGTTTCCTCCTCCAGTAAGACCCATCACGCGCTTCCATCCAGGCGAACAAAAATGATTGATATACCTGAAGTTGATATCACTTAATTTGCAATTATTTAAAACAAATACATTTTAAAGAAAGAGGTTACCTTTGTAAAGTGTAGATAAATCCAATCGCTGACCATATCACTCGGAAATCTCAGACACATACAAAAAGGACGATGGGTGGAACCTTTCTCATTACATACTGACGATGAAAACAGAATAAAGGAAGAAGAAACAGGTATGTATACACTGCAACATACAATGTGTGAGGTCGTAACTAAGTGTGTGTATTGTTTTAGGGAAATACCACGGAACCAGGTTTCTCTGCCTTCGTGTCTATAACCATTGGGTTCAGTGGTGAGCTAAGCGGTGAAAGTGTCAATGGGGAGCAGAATGTTGTTGAATCCTATACGGCCAGTGACATGTTTACGGTATAGAAGTGTCACCGAGGACATGTCCCCATACCAAACCATAGATATGTACAACTCATAACGCTTTTATGGTAGTTCCCAAAATACACTAAAATTACGTTAGTCGTATTTCGTTCATTTCCTGGTGAATATTACTATCATCTTCGGAAAATTCCCTTCATTCTTTAGAATATTTAATTTCTTTTGCTTACTGATTTGTTGCCATTATATGAGCCTCGCATAATTTAGATGTGACGTATAAAAAGTTGCTATTTTTTTGTAATCAGGATTAATACTTAATCACGATTAATACATAATCATAATTAATACATAATCACAATTATAATACATAATCAGGATTAATACATAATCACGATTTATACATAATCACGATTATAATACATAGTCAAGATTAATACATAATCACGATTAATACTTAATCACGATTAATACATAATCATAATTAATACATAATCACAATTATAATACATAATCACGATTAATACATAATCACGATTAATACATAATCACGATTAATACATGATTATAATTAATACATAATCACAATTAATACATAATCACGATTAATACATGATTATAATTAATGTAAAATCATAACCAATACATAATCACAACAAATACATGATAACAACTAATATATAATCGGCACTAATACATCAATAAACAACGTCTGGAACATACTTGATTCTTATCTAAAATCAAAACTAGCAAACAAAATTGATAATTACAGCTAATCATAACTAATGCATGTCAAATTAGCTTTGATGACTGCTAAAATGACATTGACTTATCAATCACATATTTAAATAGCAACAACGTCTAAATAAAAAGATAAAGACGAACGAGATAGTTTGATCTAGTCTCGGCCATACATCACCCAATCCCGAGGAGTTATAGTGTGGTGTCAGTTATATCGCTGGGAACACAAACGTGTGTTTTATTTATAACTGATTTACTATAGGTCGGGATGTTTACAATCAAATGTGTTAATTGAAACACTTATTGAGAAATGATTTTAATATTTATCTTATATGACCAAATATATGTACTTATTGAGAAATGATTTTAATATGTATCTTATATGACCAAATAAATGTGTTAATTGAAACACTTATTGAGAAATGATTTTAATATTATTCTTTTATTACCAAATAAATGTGTTAATTAAGCACCTTTTCACGGAAGTTCAACACTTATTGAGAGATGATTTTAATATTAATTTCATATTACCAAATAAATGTGTTAATTAAGCACCTTTTTTACGGAAGGTCTTAATATAATCTTTTATGCAAACGAAGGTTGTTAACCAAAACACCTATCGGAGGAAACATCTTAATGGATTTGATATATGAATGCTCAGTGTCCTTCAGCCATCAGTTATGTTAAAATGCATAGAGAGCATTTCCCCAAACTCATGTACCTTGTTAAACAATAACCGCACTTGAGTAGTCTGCCGAGCAACGATGGAAGTGGTGTAAGATATATTATGAGGAGAGGTAGGTGTATCACTGGTGATAATTGTCAATTTTACACAGGAAGAAACCACTATTACTACAGGTAACTGTCTAGGTATGGTTAACTACGGAAGCGTATTAGGCTCACATTGGAGTATGTTTTTCATGGCATGCGAAACACATTTTATCTGGCGGCCGCCACTTGTTATAATACATCATGACGTCACCGAAACAAATAATTTCTAAATCATCATATTGGAAAGTGTTGTGTTAACATCCTCGAACAGCCAGGTTTATATCGGACGGTGTCAAGGAGACTCCACTAGAAGGAAGCAAAGCACAGAACGACAGAGCGGACAAGAAGGAAAGAAAAAGATTGGAAAGAACATATAGAAAAAGAAAGATAGGAAAGATAGGAAAAGAAAAGACAGAAATTAAAAGAGAGGAAACGAAGAAAGGAGAATGAAAAGAAAGGGAAAGAGATGATAGAAAGGAAGAAAATAGAATAAATGGAAAGTCAGGTAAGAAAGGAAAGAAAGGGGAAAATAATAGGGGAAAAACTGGAAAAGAAGAAAAATATTGTTATGAAAGGAAAAGATTGGAAAGAAAGGAGAAGATTGAAAAGAAAGGAAAAGACATGAAAAAATGGAACAGATAAGAGAGAAAGGAAAAGACTCGTCCTGAAAGAAAGAAAGATGGAAAGAAAGGACAAATAATCCAAGTAATGCAACCGGGGCTTCATTCCACCATCAGTATATACTAAATGTGAAATCGATATTGTTTTCCCTTGCATGATCAAAATAATGACAATCTGATATAATGTGCTTCAATAAAACTGGAGAATATACCGAAAACTTTTTTTTCTTTGAAAACAATGAAATGTTTGATGGGATGATATTTGTATCTTAGTTCCCTACAATGCATCATCGACATTCAAGGAGTTGTTCATTACCCACGACTTCTGGTAGGATTGAACAAAAGTCAAACAAGTGTATTTACCTTCAAAAAGGAATTTAAAAGAGTATAAATGTGCCATAAATATATATCGTCTTGCTATGACTCATCTTTGATCACGCAGGATATCAGGAAAGTAAAAAAAAAATTAAAACGGGCCTGATTGAATCTAACATTAGAAGTAACGGGACTAACACCATAGTTTAGATACAGTTTACATATTTAAATATTGATAGTGTACTGGGATGGACAACTGTGTATACTCTGTGCTTTGTTTAAACAATATTCTGAATATTTTGCTTCCAGCCTTTTTCACGATTTGAGCAGCAGGTCATGATGTGTCTAACATCAGATTGGAGTAATGAAATGTGAAGAGTTGACGACAGTAGTATAGGTAAGGTCTAGGAAGGCTATTTACTCAATATTCTCATATTCTGACAGTATTTTTATTCACGAAAGCATATCTGGACATTGTTTTCCTATCTCATTCTGACAGTAGTTCTACACAGGAAAATAATTGCATATAGGAACTGTAGCCCGACACTGCTACAGTGCTAGTATTGTTAGATGACAGCACCTAAACAGTATTAAGCCCTCGTATGGCAAGCCAAGTTGCCATTTATTCACGGAGCAACGTTGATCAAGGATTTTACCAAATTATATAAGATATCTTATATAATAAATGAGATATCTTAAATACTTTTCTTTATAAGATCTCTTATAAAAGATATAAGATATTTTATATATTTTATGAGATATCTTATATATTATAATATAAGATATCTTATAAAATTTAAATAGATATCTCATAAACAAGATATCTTATTTAATTTGGTTAAATACTGGATCAATATTGCTCCGCGAATAAATGACAACTTGACTTGCCATACCCTCGGTACAACTGAGGAGACACAGGAGGACGAAACAACTGTATGATGTGGTATAAGTCATTTTAGCTCTACAGTATCGAAATGTATTGATGTTTTTGTGTATTGAGTATACCCCCTTGAGAGAAGATTCCAGGACGGCATATATATGATTTTCTGAATGATTCCTAGTTTGAGTCGGACTCTGATAATAGAATGTAGGGGGCCGCTCGGCAGCACATTAACATTTTAGTATACTAGTAATGGTAAGAATAAGGAAGAAATGCATTGAAACTACTGCCGCTTTGTAAAGCGAGATAACTCATATATGTAAAAATATCTTGACAGTATAAATGTTTACAATGTTATAGCACAGTATATTTCATATGTGAAAGCTCATAATCAGCTACCTGGTTCACATGAACATACTGATATATCATATAAACAATAAACATATGCTGAAGATTGTTTTCTGCCAACTCATTACCATTGTACCTATAATAATAACCAATCGATTTCCAACATATTCAAGGTAAAAAACCTTTCATATGATATTTTTCATTAAACATTATTACGGTTCTATCAATTAACACGGACGATGCTTGTTAACATTAAACACTTCACTTCACTCTAGAGAGTTTGTCTATCGACAATATACATGTCCATACCTAGAGAGTTTGTCTATCGACAATAAACATGTCCATACCTAGAGAGTTTGTCAATCGACAATATACATGTCCATCCCTAGACAGTTTGTCTGTCGACAGTATACATGTCCATATCTAGAGAGTTTGTTTATCGACAGTATACATGTCCATACCTAGAGAGTTTGTCTGTCGACAATATACATGTCCATATCAAGAGAGTTTGTCTGTCGACAATATACATGTACATGTCCATACCTAGAGAGTTTGTCTACAGTATACATGTCCATACCTAGAGAGTTTGTCTGTCGACAATATACATGTCCATACCTAGAGAGTTTGTCTGTCAACAATATACATGTTCATACCTTGAGAGTTTGTCTATCGACAATATACATGTCCATGTCTAGAGAGTTTGTCTTTCGACAGTATACATGTCCATACCTAGAGAGTTTGTCTGTCGACAGTATACATGTCCATACCTAGAGAGTTTGTCTGTCGACAATATACATGTCCATACCTAGAGAGTTTGTCTATCGACAGTATACATGTCCATGCCTTGAGAGTTTGTCTGTCGACAGTATACATGTCCATGTCTAGAGAGCTTGTTTATCGACAGTATACATGTCCATATCTAGAGAGTTTGTTTGTCTGTCGACAGTATACATGTCCATACCTTGAGAGTTTGTCTGTCGACAATATACATGTCCATGTCTAGAGAGTTTGTCTGTCGACAATATACATGTCCATACCTAGAGATTTGTCGACAATATACATGTCCATACCTAGAGAGTTTGCCGACATTTTACATGTCCATACCTAGAGATTTTGCCGACATTTTACATGTCCAATACTGACACTGTGTATTAGATTGTGTGCCGCGTTTTATTGCCAGACGTCGTGAATGAAGTACTCCTACTAGTGACTGACAGGCCACACGTGGACAAACATTTCAGATTTTACACGATCCGTTTCATAAAAAAACAGCGTACTCATGCATGAAGGACATAGTTTTTACAGTTTTATTTAATTCTAGCCAGTCGACCCGTGAGAAACCATCGTGACTCCAATCAAACGCATATATCGTAAACATTGGATGGCACAAACGTGATAGCATCGCCAATTTTGAAAAAAAAACACTGTTAATCTAATACTTTTTTTTCATTAAAAACCAATTATTTCTAAACCCTTGATAACTTGTCAGTTCATGTGGTAAGTAGTTTGCCCTTTGTAATAAGTTTAAACAGCTCATCAGTAAAACACTTCAGTACTTCAATATAAGTATAAGAACGGTAACTCGTTCTCTCATGTCTGTGATATTGTAGAGCTTACTTCCCCTACCACAGACAGACGCGAGTGCCTTATATCGTGTGACTGATAAATGTCTATTTCGTGGGAACGTTTGGTTTGGTTTGATTTATTTTGTTTAAGTCCTACTAACTGCTAAGGTAATTTAAGGACGGCCTCCCGTGCCATTCAATTCAATTCATTTATTGACTTTAGGTCTATGACCCATCAGTACATAAATTAATATACATGTATTTATATATGTATATATATATATATATATGAATACAACATGTATTATAATAAAATTACAAAACGTAATTGACTTATTATAATTAAATACGGAAACCGATTAACCGACATATGTACTATATTATGAGGAATATTAATCAACCATATTGTCTACTGGCAACATCAGCAAAAAAAAATACATTGTAATCCACTTAATCTTACAAGGGCTGCGCCCAATCACAGAATTTATACTAATTATAATACACTGTTACAGAATAAGGATTCTAGGAGAACTTTTATAACAGTCAGTCAGAGAGACATGGAAAAAAGTATCAGATAATACCATTTGGTAAACACGACAGACGGACACCGGGAGGTTCAACAATGTATAAGCACAATATTATGCAATAACGTGTTACATCAAAACTCAACACCTACACAAACCGAGTATATTTACACAATTCTGCAACTAAAAGCTTCTTTGATAAATCTTCCTAGCAAATTCAATTCTTTAAGACTATTTGTGTTCAGTAATTCTATTACTTTGAAGACTGAAGGGGTTTTTTTGCGATATACATGCGTGTGGTGAGTGCGTATGAGTGTTTTGGAAGGCTGCGGTATGTTCGTGTTAAGTCTCCTTGTGATAGGCCGGAACTTTTGCCGATTTATAGTGCTACCTCGCTGAAGCATAATGCCGAAGACACTCAGCAGGACACCCCACCCAGTCACATTATTCCTGACTTTCAATGGGCCAACAGTCGTCCCTACTCCTAATATGCTGAGCGCTAAGCAAGAGTAGCAACTACCATTTTTAATGACTCTGGTATTTCTCGGCCAGGGGACGGAACCCAAAGCCTTCCTCACAGAGGCGAACGCTCAACTGAAGACCAAAAGTGAGGCATTGTCAAGGGAGACATTAGGAAGAAGAAAGTTGTTCAGAAAGAAGAGAAAAGATAAGATCCCAAATTTAGTCGCCTGTTACGATCATACAATGGGGACAGCAGGTACAATTCTTACGCCCTACTTGCAGGGCAGTCATGAAAATGAATTAGTAGGTAATTTTAGGTGTTTCTGAAATGTTAGGTTCTTCCTTTGAATTGTATGTAATACAGTTGTTGATATTAAGTATCGACACTATCACGGTTGATTGAATACCAACTAACCGTGTCGGAGAAATATGGAAAATGGCCTGAGCCGGTAATAAGTTGTGAGGAAAACCAAGCCATGCAATCTTAATGGACGGGACCCCTTCATATCTATAATTATTTTGTTAAAAGGATTTTAAAGGGTTTTTTTCACACTTGTGAGAAACATTTGATATTGTTGTCGTGAAAAGCATTTTGAAAAGCAACAGAAAAATAAAGGGTCTCCACAAACGGCAACTATTAGGATACTAGGCGTATCAAAACAACAAGTCGTCCGAAGAAGAAAACCCAAAATTATTCAATTTCATAAGATTGTTCAAGGTCTTTGTCCTTCATATCTTACTAACACTCTTCCTGCTCGCCATTTAAATATACATACGTACAACACAAGAAGAGCTAATGATTTCTGTCAAGTTAAGTGTCGAACTAATCTATATAAAGACTCTTTCCTACCCTCCTCTGTCGACTTATGGAATTCACTCCCCGACTACATAAAATATAGTCCATCAATTACCAACCTTAAAGCATTCCTAAATACCGACACTTACTCTGTCCCTAAACACTATTACTACTGCAATAACAGACATGGTCATATTCATCATGTAAGGCTTCGATTGAACTGCAGCTCTTTAAACGATCATCTATTTAGAAGAAATTTAGTTGATAGTCCTCTTTGTTCATGTAAATTGTCTTCTGAAACTACTTAACATTTTCTCTTCCATTACCCTAACTATCACCAGCTTAGAATCCAATGTTTTAGTCATCTACTCCCAACTATAATGTTAACATCTTACTTTGTGGCAGTCAAGAAATACCAAATCACATGAACGAAATTATTTTTGATTGTGTACAAAGTTTCATGTGTCAATCTAGACGCTTCTAAAAATTCAAATTACATCATGTTGTTGTTATGTACTAATAATTAGTTACTTTATACAATATGTACAGAGCCAATGCCTCCTCTTCATATACGGAATTCGATGAATAAATCTGAGCTTGTCCTACCTTCACCGTAAGCATTATCCTCAGCCCCTTTCAATCCCATGCACACTTTCTCTTTATTGTCCAAGCACATATTAAAATGTAATTAAATGTTCAATGATATATATCCAAATAGCATTAAGTATTGTCAGTACTGTTCCATAGCTATTGTATGTCTACAAGGAGACAGCTTTACATAAGTACTTAGTACTTGTTTCTGAATCCTTTTTGATATTATATTGTATATATTATATTGCCATGTATTATTGAATAAAATAAAGTTTAGACTAAAACAACAAGGGACATCGTAAGCCCAACAAAAGACGGCCATTGCAATGCTGGAGATGTCAAAACAACAAGAGACATCGTAAACGAAACAATAGACAGCCATTGTAATGTTAGAGATATCAAAACAACAAGAGACATCGTAAACGAAACAAGAGACAGCCATTGTGATGTTAGAGATATCAAAACAACAAGAGACATCGTAAACGAAACAAACGACAGCCATTGTGATGTTAGAGATATCAAAACAACAAGAGACATCGTAAACGAAACAAAAGACAGCCATTGTGATGTTAGAGATATCAAAACAACAAAAGACAACAAATATAAAACATCACGAATTCTCGCACAGCCGGAAACGGAACTATTTCTCCGGAGGGGAGGCGTTCCGTCTTTCAATGATGAGATTCGTTATGGCAATTTTATTTAAAATTGATAACAAATAAAAAAAATCTACAAATGGATGTACGTAAACTGAGAATATGAGACTTCTAAACTGACAAGAAATAATAAAACCCAATATCTGGTAAAATCAAAATATTATTTATATATTATTTATCGATTTTTGCGCTTTATTAATTTGGTCAAATTTTGTTTAAAAATGAGCATGTGTGCATTAGTAGCATAAGAATGTACTGAAAATATGCGTATTTGATAACTGTACATGCAGGATGTTGAGAAGCTATACAATTGTCAAGTTTGATGAAATTTGTAATAGTATAGGGATTAAGATGGAAGGGAAGTCATGGGAGAAGGAGCTCTAGTTTCTGCCAAGGGTTCATTAAAGTACAACTCTGATCCTAATGATTGGTTGACACTCTCCATTGTGTCGTTTAATGAATTTCCAATAGACACCGCATTCCCGTAAAGTTCCATTGCCGACTCATTGTGATGCAAACTTTCTCATGGGGACTCATTCTTTGTGTACAATAACGGTGTGCGAATTCTGATTCAAAGGACGCGACACATAATACAATCGTGGAATGGAGGCGATGACGAGATTTTGATGGAATTTTACGTCAGTGTTGTTAGTAGTAGTATTGTGTGAGGTAATGTCTCCCTTCCCATACCTTAGCGTGAGAACAGTCCGCCGGACCTCTAAATCACACATCTCTTATTCCTGTTTACCGTGTCAATTCGGAGGGCTTTCAGTTGTGTAATTATTCTAGATTTTAAATTTAATCGTATGTATAGAAAGCAAAGCTTGCACCGACGACTTCAAAGCTCCAAGGTAAATCCGCGAGTAAGACACACGTGTTATTATGTGAAATCTTATCAATTGATATAGCTGTAGATGGGAAACACTTATACCAAAGAACTGTACCCGACAGTTACGGCTTAGTGGCCTTGGCTTTTGTTACATATTTAAGTAGATTCATCAGCGCTTGTGTTTAAGATACAAAACATTGGTAACATACATTGGACACATGTCCTAGTAACATACATTGGACACATGCCCATAGTAACATACATTGGACACATGTCCATAGTAACATACATTGGACACATGTCCTAGTAACATACACTGGACACATGTCCATAGTAACATACATTGGACACATGTCCATAGTAACATACATTGGACACATATCCGTAGTAACATACATTGGACACATGTCCGTAGTAACATACATTGGACACATGTCCATAGTAACATACATTGGACACATGTCCAAAGTAACATACATTGGACACATGTCCGTAATAACATACATTGGACATATGTCCATAGTAACATACATTGGACACATGTCCGTAGTAACATACATTGGACACATGTCCGTAGTAACATACATTGGACACATGTCCATGGTAACATACATTGGACACATGTCCATAATAACATACATTGGACACATGTCCATAGTAACATATATTGGACACATGTCCGTAGTAACATACATTGGACACATGTCCGTAGTAACATACATTGGACACATGTCCGTAGTAACATACTTTGGACACATGTCCGTAGTAACATAAGTTGGACACATGTCCGTAGTAACATACATTGGACACATGTCCGTAGTAACATAAGTTGGACACATGTCCATAGTAACATACACTGGAAACATGTCCATAGTAACATACATTGGACACATGTTCATAATAACATACATTGGACACATGTCCGTAGTAACATATATTGGACACATGTCCGTAGTAACATACATTGGACACATGTCCGTAGTAACATACATTGGACACATGTCCGTAGTAACATACATTGGACACATGTCCATAGTAACATACATTGGACACATGTCCGTAGTAACATACATTGGACACATGTCCGTAGTAACATGCATTGGACACATGTCCGTAGTAACATACATTGGACACATGTCCGTAGTAACATACTTTGGACACATGTCCGTAGTAACATAAGTTGGACACATGTCCGTAGTAACATACATTGGACACATGTCCGTAGTAACATACATTGGACACATGTCCGTAATAACATACATTGGACACATGTCCGTAGTAACATATATTGGACGGCTGACTAAAGTATAGTATGCATTGAACGATATAATTCAAGGCTTCTTTGTTCTGTTAGCGTAAGATATATTGTGAATTAGCATTACCAGACAGTTCTATCTGAAAGTGATAATAGAAATATCCACTTAACGCCCCCTTACAAGTACAAATACTGCTTGTTATAATCAAGAAAGTCAACTGAAAGTTATTATTATGACTTTTTCTCATTAAATATTAGAATACAAAGAAATTTATATATTTTTTTTTTTTTTTCAAAATTCAGCACTTAGCCCTACTTTAAAAGTAGGCTACAATTTAAAATTTCATTAATGGCACGCACTCTTCAATAATCGTCCATTGCATATCATAGATTTATAATATTAATGACACCGGAATTCGGTTACCCTCACGAATTGAAATGAAATACAATGTATACAATATTGAAATGCCTATATAGCAGTCGTATATATAACACTGTCTACGTATCCCGTAGAGCCGTGAGAAAAACAGGATATAAATTAATGATTTCATAGGTTTAGTCGTACAAATACAACGTATCTGCTCATTGCTGGTGTTGAAACGCAGTCGACTCTAAGGAAGAGGTTTTAAGATTTTATGAAACTTGCCAACAAGTGGTTAGATTCCTTTAATATGACTAACCTCTGCATAAAAGTCAGTCAATGCCAACATATCACCTTGCAAAATACCCCAGGTAATTAAATATCGTTTATCATAAAAGCATTGCTTTCAAAATTGTCAACTTCGTGCAAACGCTACAACCACATGTATTAGACTCATCTGGTTATATATTGAGTGTATTGATAGACGAGTCTTATATCTAACATCTTATCTTCCATCATTTCTTTGTCCTTTTTCAACAGTTTATTGTTGTTTTACATCACAATAACAACTCGACGTAATAACTACATATATAAACAGTATCCATAGTAAAGATATGATACCATTTTAACGAAAAGTCCATCGAGAAAAATATTAGAGAAAGTGTCGTCAGTGGTCGAGAACTCGCTAGAATTTATTCCCGATATTGGAGGAAAGGAAGAAGTCGACAGTATCTGTTGATCATACATTAGAGTCGCATATTGTGAGCTTAAGAAGAAAAAAATCAGGAATGAACTTCAGCGCGTTCGCGACCGCTGACGTCACTGAGGATACCCTACCATCAATTGGTGGGTTGGATTTGTCCGTGTAAGAATACAACCGACGGAAGGTAAAATGAGAGTATGGTAGATTGATAGAAGTTTTAGAGAAGTGTATTACATCTATCAAATCATAGAATCATTGTATATAATTCTACCATATATATCATTTGCAAAAAGAGTCATGTTTCCATAAAATCCATGATAACGTGTTACATTTATTTAAAATTAAACACAAGCCTGTGTCCCTCGAAATCCATCATACACTTGACGATCTCCTTGATAAGTAAGTGATTCTGTCGGCGATCATAGTAGCTACCGTAATAACTTGAGCCTTTCAAAACTAATTTATAAAACTAAGCGAACCAAACTAACAAAAGTCTCTTATCTTTTTTTGTTAACCCTGTTTCCGTTCTAGTTAATAGAAATTACATACATGGAAACTGTTTGTTGAATCTCGATATGTCAAAAAAAAAAAAAAAAAAACATTTGTTAGGGGTTTACTGTTTCTAGTAACAGGGAAATCGATATTCTCTCCGTGAGGTTTCCGATTTCATTAAATATCCCTGATTATTCCGTGCATTCGTAGAATTTAAAGATTTAAGCTAAGCTTTGACAATTATTATCTATTTCTTGGAATTCAGAATGTTTCGTAACCTGACGTAAAAACAAATGTGAAGGCCGGTACCATACATCTCCCTGGGTCAGCTGAGGTGCAATAACATTAGAAAATCTGATAGGACTGGAAATGAGCACACAAGGGTATACCTATTACCGAGGACTGTCAGTAACAACAGTACCGGGTCTGTAGACATAAAGGTATACCTATTACCGAGGACCGTCAGTAACAACAATACCAGGTGTGTAGACATAAAGGTATACCTATTACCGAGGACTGTCAGTAACAACAGTACCGGGTGTGTAGACATAAAGGTATACCTATTACCGAGGACTGTCAGTAACAACAGTACCAGGTGTGTAGACATAAAGGTATACCTATTACCGAGGACTGTCAGTAACAACAGTACCAGGTCTGTAGACATAAAGGTATACCTATTACCGAGGACTGTCAGTAACAACAGTACCAGGTCTGTAGACATAAAGGTATACCTATTACCGAGGACTGTCAGTAACAACAGTACCAGGTGTGTAGACATAAAGGTATACCTATTACCAAGGACTGTCAGTAACAACAGTACCAGGTGTGTAGACATAAAGGTATACCTATTACCGAGGACTGTCAGTAACAACAGTACCAGGTGTGTAGACATAAAGGTATACCTATTACCGAGGACTGTCAGTAACAACAGTACCAGGTGTGTAGACATAAAGGTATACCCATTACCGAGGACTGTCAGTAACAACAGTACCGGGTCTGTAGACATAAAGGTATACCCATTACCGAGGACTGTCAGTAACAACAGTACCGGGTCTGTAGACATAAAGGTATACCTATTACCGAGGACTGTCAGTAACAACAGTACCGGGTGTGTAGACATAAAGGTATACCTATTACCGAGGACTGTCAGTAACAACAGTACCGGGTCTGTAGACATAAAGGTATACCTATTACCGAGGACCGTCAGTAACAACAGTACCAGGTCTGTAGACATAAAGGTATACCTATTACCGAGGACTGTCAGTAACAACAGTACCGGGTGTGTAGACATAAAGGTATACCTATTACCGAGGACTGTCAGTAACAACAGTACCAGGTCTGTAGACATAAAGGTATACCTATTACCGAGGACTGTCAGTAACAACAGTACCAGGTGTGTAGACATTAGGGTATACCTTTTACCGAGGACTGTCAGTAACAACAGTACCAGGTCTGTAGACATAAAGGTATACCTATTACCGAGGACTGTCAGTAACAACAGTACCAGGTCTGTAGACATAAAGGTATACCTATTACCGAGGACTGTCAGTAACAACAGTACCAGGTCTGTAGACATAAAGGTATACCTATTACCGAGGACTGTCAGTAACAACAGTACCGGGTCTGTAGACATAAAGGTATACCTATTACCGAGGACTACCAGTAACAACAGTACCGGGTCTGTAGACATAAAGGTATACCTATTACCGAGGACTGTCAGTAACAACAGTACCGGGTCTGTAGACATAAAGGTATACCTATTACCGAGGACTGTCAGTAACAACAGTACCAGGTCTGTAGACATAAAGGTATACCTATTACCGAGGACTGTCAGTAACAACAGTACCAGGTCTGTAGACATAAAGGTATACCTATTACCGAGGACTGTCAGTAACAACAGTACCAGGTCTGTAGACATAAAGGTATACCTATTACCGAGGACTACCAGTAACAACAGTACCAGGTCTGTAGACATAAAGGTATACCTATTACCGAGGACTGTCAGTAACAACAGTACCAGGTCTGTAGACATAAAGGTATACCTATTACCGAAGACTGTCAGTAACAACAGTACCGGGTCTGTAGACATAAAGGTATACCTATTACCGAGGACTGTCAGTAACAACAGTACCGGGTCTGTAGACATAAAGGTATACCTATTACCGAGGACTGTCAGTAACAACAGTACCGGGTCTGTAGACATAAAGGTATACCTATTACCGAGGACTGTCAGTAACAACAGTACCAGGTCTGTAGACATAAAGGTATACCTATTACCGAGGACTACCAGTAACAACAGTACCGGGTCTGTAGACATAAAGGTATACCTATTACCGAGGACTGTCAGTAACAACAGTACCAGGTCTGTAGACATAAAGGTATACCTATTACCGAGGACTGTCAGTAACAACAGTACCGGGTCTGTAGACATTAGTTCTCTCACTATAATCATCTGCTCTACTAACTGTCAGGCTCCACCTGGTGTCAGTATACCATAACAACGAACAAGGGGAGATAAACACAGGTGGTTTATCACCGATAATGGTTTGTTGTTTATATCGATTTCAAGTATGAATATATACAATACCTATATATAATTAGATATAATGCTGTATAAGTGGATTTAATACCAATAACGATACATAGACATAGATTGTATACATACATAAATAGACATAATAACAATATATACGTAGAAATACAACAACTATATATAATTAGATATAATATCTATAGAATAACTATATTGTATCTGTAAGTAGATACAATAACTACATACATTTTTAACACAATAACTACATTGTGGATATAAGTAGATATAATACATATATATATAAATAGATAACACTAGTATATCAAAGGTAGATGCAATTATCATATATGTGATATCAACTATATATGAAGTATATGTTACATAAAACATACAGTTACTAGATATATGATAACTATATACTAGATACAAAGACTATATATGAAGATATCAACTATGTATGAAGTAGATACAATGACTTATATCAAAGATACAGTTACTAAATATATGGTATAAGAACTATATACTTGATACAATGACTATCTTTCAGATAATACTATAAATAAGTATATAAAATTATTATGTAAAAGTAGTATAAGTTGTTACAATGTCAGTAAAATACTTCGTAGAAGTAGATTCAGTAACATATTTTAAATCTAAATTGTGGCAATTTATCTCCACCAGCGTATTTTACAAAAAGAAATAATGGGTTTTAACATGATTTAGTTCCACACTGACCTATTTTACCTATTTTAGTCAAAAGAATAGCTATGCATAGTGTTAGAAGGACATAATTCATACCAGATTGCTAAGAAAACAGGCCTTTTAACAGATTTTTTCGGATCACTCCTGTTGTCTAACGAATAGAACTTATTTAAAATAATTTTCTTACTCGCTTTTGAAAGCGATCGTTTAAAATATAAACATGTGTGATCTTGAAAGAGTGTTCCTAGTTAGGTGACACAGATACATTTGTTAAGAGTTTTTGTTCGAGGGACACCGTCAGACACGCGATATATGTATACCCTGCACACCTGTGTCGTGTGACTATGACGAGGCACAACTTGTTCATCGAGATGTGTCCACAAACACAGGTAACTATGTATCATCGTCGTATTCATATAAGTGCTTTCAAATTATTATATTTCCGGTTGAATAGCAGTCTTTTCTGGACGGATTACTTCTACTTACTGGTAAACAACCTCACCAATAAACAGCCCCCACGTGTCCATATAGAGATGGGAACACTCGTTCGGACCTGACCATCCTGTTTTGGATTTTTTTTTCACCGACCTAAACTGTAATCAATAATATAGAATACAATTGTATATCAAGAACACATTTGAAGATACAATGTAATGTGCATTAAAGGATTTTTTTTCTATTTCTAAATGATTTTCGTCTTCGTTTTCCTTCTATAACATCAATGACATTCACTTGTCTATAACCGACACCAGGAAAACATCGATTTATAGCATTTACAATTTTTCAATTCAATTCAATTCAATTTATTTCTCTTTAACCATACATAACAGTACAGAGAAAACATATTTACACAATACAAAAGTTATATACAGTTGTTCAGCCAGTGTATAAAGTATGCACACGCAGACTGTATCAATTAGTTTATCAAAACATCTGATATTTAACCATATCGTTACGCATGATACCATTTTATATAATTTCAAATCAACAAAACGACAAAAAAAAAAAAAAAAAAAAAGATCAAGTCAAGATGAACATGATGTGTAACATCATGCTATGGAGGACACATTGCTAAAGATAATACTAATGAATTTACAGAGTTTTTTCAATGTATTTACGTGGTTTGAGTTCATAAGATCTCTAAATTTTAATATGTTCGGCCTTGTATAATAATATTTATTTAGATATAATTTTCTATGCGCAGCTAATGACTGGCATTCTAGCAGATAATGGAATTCATCTCCTATTTGTTGACTATTACAAAAAGTACATATTCTTTCGTGGCGTTCAATATTATTCCACCTTCCAGTTTCAATAATCAGTCTATGATTTGTAGTTCTGAACTTACAAAAAGTATTTCTTTCTTTATCTGTAAGAACGTCTAGATAGCATTCAAAACCAAATTTGTTTTTAAAAATTCTGTAACAACCAGACTTAGAAGAATTAAATACATCATTATCCCACTGCTGTATAAACTGATCATGGAGTGTTTGTTTTACATATGACTTTATCCAAGAAGTATCTAATTCCTGGATATACTGGATATTCCACACATAGCTAATACCACATTCATCTAATAATTGTTGTATATAACGTATATAGGGAACATTATTATTACGGTATTGGTTTAGACATAACAGTTTATAAGTTATTACATTTAGTTTGTTTTCTTTTGAATTAATCAATTGAGACCAATAGGTCAACATTCTCGTCTTAACTGAGATATTCAAAGGATAAGCTCCAAGTTCACCATAAACCATAGACGTTGGTGTACTTCGTTTGACCCCTAATAATAACTTACAAAACTTTAAGTGCGCTCTCTCAATGACTTGTAGATTTGTAAAACCCCAAATCTCACATCCGTATAACAATATAGGTTTTACAATTTTATCATACAGATCATATATACACTGAACAGATAGGTTATATAACCTTCCTTTCTTTAAAACATCATACATAGCAATTGTTGCTTTTTTAACATTGTAATTTTTAGCTTCATTAAAAGAACCTGTGCGTGAAAAAACAGTGCCCAGGTATGAAAAACTTTGGACAATTTCTATGTCTTCAGTATCAAATTTGAATTGTAATCTGTTATTTAGACGACCTTTACTGAATATCATACATTTTGTTTTCTCACTGTTAACTTTCAGTCTCCATATTTTACAATATTCACTAAAAACATTTAGCTGCATTTGCAGGTCTTCTGGGGTGTCAGAAAATAAGATTGTATCGTCAGCATACAACAAAATAAATAGTTTAATATACATATGTAAATCAACTTCAAGTTGGTTTGTCAGGCACTGTAAACCGGTAACATTATTTCTAGTCATAAACTCCTCAAGGTCATTCAAATATAAACTAAATAAAAAAGGAGACAAGTTTTCCCCTTGCCTCAATCCATTATTGCATGCGAAGAATGCAGAATTCTGACCATTAAATGATATGTTAGATTTAATACCTTGATACATATTGTAAATAATTGTATACATTTTGCCATTTATATGATTTAACAACATTTTGTTCCACAGACCATTTCTCCAAACTTTGTCAAAGGCCTTTTCAAAATCAATGAAAATACAGTACAGCTTCTTTTTCATCATATTAGTAAGACTAATTAGGGAATACAGCACAAAAATATTATCTATAGTTGAATACTTCTTGCGAAATCCAGCTTGGTTTTCACATATTAGATTAACTTCGTCGGAATACTTTAATAGTCTTGCATTTAAAATACTTGTGAATAGTTTGCCGATGCAACTTACAATAGTAATCGGCCTATAATTTTTAGGGTCTGAGGGAGAACCCTTATTTTTATAAATAGGTACAATAGAGCCTCGAAGCCAGCTTTCAGGGATTTTCCCTGTGCTAAAAATAACATCAAATAATATAACATAGAGATCAATCAAAGCATGATCCACCTCCTCTCTGGTTATATTACTATTTAATACATTATTTACAGGACCCATATCAATATCATTATTATCAAACATGTTATCATCTACTCCAACATTTAAGGTTTTAAAGAAATTAAAAAGCGTGTCAATCGATATGTTACCTTTTTTGTTTTTATGTGTACTATTAGAACTTTTAAGTAGTTTCCAGTAATCCCGTGCATTACTACTTTTCATATCTTTCAACTTACGACGGAGGTCTCTTCTGAATTTATTAATACTTTTATCCATTGTATGTTTGTAAGATTTTTCTGATTCTTTATATTTATTGAAGAAATAATCATTTTTGTGACGTCTGTACATACCTTTATGGCGTCGGAATAACTTCCTGGCCGCCTTACATTCACCGTCAAACCAGGGTTTAGAATTTGATTTTGGCTTTTTACATATATTAGTATGGTTATATTTGTATATACCAAAAGTTGACTTAGCAGCACTTACAAGCACATCACTACAGTCTGCCATAAGTGTATTGACATCTAGGTCGTTCGTATTACTGCATTGGTTAATTGTATCAATAATATTCTGAATTTTGTCATCGTTTATATTCTCAATAAAATGTTGGATTTTCTCAGTCTCCCAGTTTTTAATACGTTCAGTATAATCTGTTGTATCATGTGTATTAATGTTATCATTGGTAACTGTATTGGCCATACCACCTATAGTAAGAGTTAGGGGACAATGTGCATCTGACATAAGAGGGCTAAAATCTAAAACATCAAAGTCACGTATGCGTTTTAGGAGCTCAGAGGAACATATGACATAATCGACAACGCTAGAACTTTTACAGGTGCACTTACCTATATCTCTATCACGACCAACTCTACCATTACAGATAAAAATGTCATTATATTTACAAAAATCCAATAGTCGATTCCCAAAATTATTTTTGTGTAAGTCCTGACTTTTTCTGTTCTTAGCAAAACCGGAATTTTCAAATACATTCATGTATGTAGCTTCATTTAGGATTTCAGTTGTTAATTGATCTCTATCGTCTATTTCATTGTAATCAATAAAATCTACAGAGCTCGCAGTTCTTGCATTAAAATCTCCTAACAAACACACATTTTTGTAATTAGCTGATAACCTCAAGTATTCAGTTTCAATTTCCAAATATGGATCACCAATACAGTATGTAGAATTCTCGGGTGGGACATAAACCATTCCAAATAAAAAATCATCATCACTTTGTAACTTCGCGCCATCTAACCTAAACCAGCTTACGTATTGACTATCACTTTGTACTTCATAGACATAATCTTCCAAGTCATATTTATATGCTATAACTATACCACCCGACTTCACTTTTTTAAACTTTGCCCTATTTTTCATTACAGTTTTAAAACATGGCAAATCAATGACATCTAAATCATCAGTTTTGGATTCACAGAGACATAAAATATCAAAACTATTTACAAATTCACGAAACTCAGGATATTGAGCTTTTCTCACTAAGCCACAAACATTTAACGACAGTATTTGTATTGTACATGCATTATAGTTACTTTTTCCACCACCACCATATGTATTAATCGGCTCGTTTGAAACCAAACTAGTGTCTATATTTTGCCCTCCGGCGCGTCCCTATTCATGCTGATTTGAAATCACCCGTCTACGTTTCGAGCGCGGTTGTTGAGTGGGCGTATGCTGACTGGCCATGGGCTGAACATCCGGGCCCTTATATAGTACACCATCTATGTACAGCTGATCTCTGTTCAACACAGTTTTTTTCCCGTTTTTCCTAGCTTCTTTCGCTACCGGATATAAAATTTTCCTTTTGTCTTCAATTTTCTTTGGAAACTGTTCGTTTATACCAAAATGTGACCCTTTTAGTTCTTTAGCACTCCGCTTGACTCTCAGTAAATCCTTGTAGTAAATAAACTTTGCTATGATTGATCTTGGCCGTGTACCGGTACGCCTGTCGCGTTGGCCGATTCTATGGACGTTGGCCATAGCAATGTCATGGGCGTTTACAATTTTGAGTTTACTTTCAATGAAATTTTTCAATGTTATTTCATCATCATCTAGACTCTGATTTTGGTCCCAAATTTTCTCTGGAATACCTGAAAATATCAGATTATACTTCATGCTCCTGCACTGTGCATCAGTAGCCCTATCTTTCATTTCCTCTATCATTTCGTGCAATTCATCAACTTCATCTAGGACTTCATTTTCATTTTTTTTCCCATTTGTCAATGCTTTTCTTCATGTTTGTAACGTTTCTGCCGACTGTATCATTTGCAGCCTTTACCCGATCCATGATATCACTGTTACCCTGTATGTCACTTTCCATGTCCCTTATCTTATTTTTCATACAACTGATATCTGTTTCTGATCTTTCTACCCTCACAGTTAGGTTGCTGAGTTTTGTGTTAATCTCCTCGAGAGTGCTGGTATTTTCCTCAATTTTAGACAGTCTTGATTTCACTTCAGTAAACATTTCAAAAATAGAATTGATCGTGTTTTTCATTGTTGTGGTTTCAGTACTGACATCAGTTTCACTAAATAATGTTTCCCTACACTCTGCTAAAACTTTGGATGTAGACATACCTGTATTGTCCAGTGCAGCCATATTGGTGAGTTCAAGTCCTCAGAGTAAGATTTTCAAATCACAACAAAAGTTCATTTTCCCGGATAATTCCCGAATTTTTCCAGAATAATACCGAACAGGATGCTAATCCAGCACTTACACAGCATTTTCAACAGTTTATAATGTTAATGACCCTACATTTTAGATAAAAACCAGCAAATTTCCTCTCCCAGATTTTTCATGTGTGTAGACACCTGGCTGAACACTCTGTATATCAAGAACAAATTTTAAGATACAATGTAATGTGCATTAAAGGATTTTTTTCTATTTCTAAATGATTTTCGTCTTCGTTTTCCTTCTATAACATCAATGACATTCACTTGTCTATAACCGACACCAGGAAAACATCGATTTATAGCATTTACAATGACAACAGCGTATCAGATTTCACACCTGGTCAATATTTCATTCGCCATGTTTCTTTTTCCTTTTTATGTATTTTTACAAAGTGATAAAATGATATTTGATATTCATTTAAATATAATATTGCATTGTAAGACTGACTTTCAGTGTAACAGTCCTATTTAATAGGAACGAAATGATGTTTCGTTATTACATGGGAAATATCAATGTGGTAGTGGTTTTCAATATTTTCACTTCAACTGAACCGAAGAAAATGGTTCAGTTGCTAATGACATACAGCCGCTGCAGCTGTCTGTGTTGCTAGGCTTCTGAACTACTGGCATAGCTATGGGAACACACTATCCCTCTCTAGACTGACTGGTTTTTGTTTTCTTACTAGCCCGATTTAATCCTACCGCGTATGAGAACAGATAACAAAGACAACACAAATTCCCCAAATTTCACCTCCAGATATATTTATTATGTGATTTGTTAATACCGTCGAGTATACCATGATAGAATATCTTACCTTGATAATTACTTACAACGCACCCAACTGGGACAGTTTACAACTAGGTTATATGATAACACAGTCCTGCTGATTTCAATTTCTCTGTTAATTTTCCATTTGGTGATAGCAGCTGTTCTGGTTTCACAATCCGGTTCTCCTTTTCAGAACGTGAGATGTCCTGGATTTGTCAATAAGACGCGTACACTTCCGAAACACGTGGTCTTATTCTCCTTGGGCTGTACTTTTTCAACTAATGATCTTTGCATAGTTTGTTTATATTCTCTGTAGTTTTAACGATTTTGCCTTAGAATTACGATATCGATTACACATTCAATGTGTTTTTGTTGTGTTTTGTTGTACTTTAATCTGTAAGTGTTTAAATGCTCTCGTTATATATCTATTAACTGGAATACTTTGATTTCTAAAACGAAAATTACCTGCATATAGAGATTAAACCTGCTTCCCCATTGCATGATCGTAAGAGGGACTAAATTTGGAATGTTATCTGTCATCGTTTAAAATAATTTTCTTTTTCCTAATGTCTCCCTTGACACTGCCTCGCTTTTTGCCTTTAGTTGAGTGTTCGCCCTTGTGATAAACCCTGACCGAGACATACCCAAGTCTATAAAAATTGTTATTGCTACTCCCCAACGCTCTGCATTTTGGGAGTTGTACGGCTGGTTGACCCGTTGTCAGTATATTGTGACCGGGTGAGGCTGGATTTTTTCGGCAGTATGATTCAGTGATACATCACTATAAAGTCTATCACAAGGAGACAAAAACAAAAATAATACTTCCCAAAACACACACATATACACTGACTTGACTTATGTATTTAAGGCCCTCCTTAAATGACCATAACAAATGATAGAAAGTTAAATAATATTCAAAACCAAACTAAAAAGAAAAAGTCTTTTCGATCTTGACATCTGATGAATGACGTACATTAATTGTTTTTTTCTGACAACTTGGAGGCAAATGAATTCCTTATATGGAAACGACGCCGTTTACCTCACATTTACATTATTATATTTATTTCATCTTCACACAATAAAACAATATAAACGATTTGTTTAAATAGCATGTGAAAGTCCTAAACTAGACAATGAGGTCCATACAAAGTTTTTTTGCGGAATCAGCAATATAAACAATAGTTTGCTAAGATGGTTCTTTCGTAATTGGTATCTTTGAGCACCTCGGCTTTGCAAGGTTTTTTGCTTTAGATTTGTGAACATATCTATACAAATGACAGTAATAATATTGTGACAACTCAGTAGTATTAGTCTAATGTCAAAGATACAATTTGACACTCAATTCCTCAACTTTCATGAAAAATAATACAAAATATTTCAAAAAGTACATCATATCTGAGAAAGGCGAGAAAAAGATAGCGCAAAGGAAAATTAGATACGCCTAACCGAAAGAAACATCATGTCAACAAGTAGAAAATGACATTTACTACCATTAAACGGGTTTCCTATCTTTTCGAATTTGTGTATATTTATTTCATTGGTGACAAAGCGAAAAGACAAAATGTCCCCATATTATATATACATATACCAACGTGTCCTAAAGTGTTGTATAATGTACATTGTAATATGTTTTGCCATATGTGGGACGAGTCTTTGATTCAATATGTAATCCATTTTAAATAAAGGCTATTATTGAACATTAGCTCCATTAGTTGGTACGTTGCACATTATGAATATCATCCTGTGGTCACCAAAACAGTTTGGCAGACAATGTAATGGTAATAGTTCATTATACCAACAGCACCGCGTATATCGATATCATTTCGAAATAAACATTTGATTTTGTTTTCATACCCAGTCGATATAGCATGTCGCATGGTGTTTGGTAGAATGTACATTTTGTATGTGGTATTACTGGACATAGCTAGACCAGATCTTATATTTTAAATTCCTTATCTGAATAATTATAAAAAGGGTCAAATGTTATTCCGTATAATTGAAAAGAGAATCACGTGACTGAATCATTACGAATGCGCAATGAAGTAGTATGTCCGGGTAATGAATTAGGCTCTCGGCAAAATAAAGAATCTGAATCTGAATCTGAATTACTAGCGCACGAATACAATAAAAGTTTACAGCATGCCAAATACAATTTTTTTATGTAGTATGAAGTTTCGCATTATAACACACAAAAAAATCAAATTATGTTTAAATATTAACTTACCTTATATTTTCTATCTCAATAACTTCAATGAAAGCTTATATTCCACACCCTAACGGTTACTATCTACATACGCCCTCCTGATACAACAACGCCCTTTTAGGGTTTGGAGTTTCTTCTCTATGTTAAAACAAGACCGACTTTTACCGTTATCACACAGACAAGCGGAATACTAATTTGTTGACAAGCCATCCAGACATTCTAAAGTTCAAGTGGATTTGTAATTCAATTTAAATAGGATTTTATAGTTCAAACAAAAATTGTGTTTAAGGGCAAATCAGCTATTAGACACATGGTCTGAGTTGCATGAGCATAGTATTAACAGTAAAATAGTGTAATGTGATGCTGCATCGTCCTACAGACAAAAAGGTCAATATTTGAATTATCATCTAAAGTCTAGTCGCAGTGCTAAAAGACCTTGATCTTAGATTTTTTATAATTTATTATACACTAAACTCTTTTAGGACTACCATTCTGTATTATTTTCATTCAAGCTGTCAAGCTGTTTAAATGGTTGACGAATTTACCGGCTGAAATGAACCCTACCCCTGTATGTGTCTTCACTGAAGAACTACCACAACTTATTACCCCTAAAACTCTACTCCTGTGTTTTGTGTGCACTAACATTTGCTTAATGTCAATTTGTCAATTTGTACGAAATCAAAACAACATCTGTTTTTTTATGGTGTTCCGTTAGGGCCAAATTTCCAATATCGCTCCTTCGCTCCTTCGACCTGAACGCAAAGGAGCGAAAGAGCGAAAACACGATGGCTACTTCGCTACTTCGCGTTTAGGTCATAGGAGCGAAGGAGCGATATTGGAATTTGGCCCTAACGGAACACCATAGTTTTCACGTTCATTGTGTTATATGATCGATAAATATGCCCAGTGAAATATGTTTCACTACTTGAAATAAGTGTACATGTATATTGGTTGACATTTAAAATGCACATTTTACATTATTCGTATATACATGTATTACGCTTTGAAAACTTTTATGATAGAAAAAAATGTAGATGCATTTCACCCTCTACTAGCTGTAGATACGACTTATTGCTATCTATTTTCATTATTTGCTCTTCCAGACCACGTTACGAACTAGTCTTCACTGGGAAATATATTCTTGGGTTATTTCTTCATAAGCTATCATATATCAAAATAATGCCTAAACTCTCTGAATTGGCAAACCAGACAAATCTATAATTCCAATAGCGAGACGAGATGAAGGAGATATTGGATCAACATGAATAGAAGAAACACTGAACTGATTATTTGATTTCTATTTTAACATCGATGTCCTTAATCCCCGAATCCTTCAAATGCAATAGGCTTATGAGCACCTGTGGAAAGTTTATAAAAATCTAACGCGTTAAATCTGCCTGACATGGGTATCTCTTGACTATCTCATAACACCTGCCAGGGAAACAGTATAAAAAACTATTTTATCTGTATATCATGTCCCTTTAACCTTCACTGTCGATCGGGTAGGGGGGGGGGGGGGGGGGGGGGGGGGGGGAATAGGCTCCACTGAGATGGTGACTGTTTTTGTGTTTTAAACACGGGTGAGTGACCATATTTTACCTTCTACACCCATCGAGACAACTTAACGAATGGTTTTGAGATACATAGTTTCAATTTTTAATTCCAAGTAAAATCGTTTTAACCAAAAGCTGTGTTATGGGCACACGTTTACACTTTATGATCTTACATTAGTTCTTCATTCCCAAGTGTGTATTTTATACTCAACTTTGTTTATAATATAAACGAATTCAAGTTACGGCATCCGTAGTCACAGAATGTCTATTATCAAACTGAAATACATATATATATTGCTGTATACATACGATCGACCCATATCTGAAGTCCTTTGCCGCAATAAAATATTTAGTGAACGGTATCCATTAGAACTCAATTATTGTCCTCCTCCGTTTAAACAGGGTTGAATGTTTGATTAAATTGTACAGATACATTTAAACTGAAATACATGTATTGAGTAAAACAAAAGGACAAATGAGGTAATACAGGGGGCACACGTGATATCTAAGCAATGAGTATAACATGCGTAGATATAGGTCACTGTGACCTACATTTAGCAGTTACGTAGGATGACGAAGTGGCCAATAGAAACAATAGATCGCTGTGACATACGCCTATGCTATATATTGATACATTAATCACAGGCGTCTGTATCTAGTTAGCATTTATAGAAACAAAACTATTGGCCTACCCCTACTGTATCAACATAGTATGAGTAGGGGCTAATGTAAGGGTTTTTATAAACTCTAACCAGGTGCAGACGCCTGTAAGGAAATATACAAGTTCTTCTTCATAGCAAATGTCCTATAGCTCTTAAAATGTCAGATATTCCAATTTTGCTGTACGGGTGTCTGTCGAAATCTAGAACGTTTATGCAAAGATGATAAAAAACATAAACCTGTTATAGTAGTGGCTTTTGTCCTGCAATGTATTTTCCTTATCAATATGTGTACTGTACAGGTATCGTGGACAATGTAAACATGCAGTCAACAACTACAAATTGTCCTTGTGTGCATTTATCGGTGCAGCATATTTTGGGTGTCAAACTACCTACCTCTCTATACTAAACCATTGGTATTGTAGCGAACATGGTGTTGTTGCTGTGTTTTAATTTGTTTGACCTAGAATTATCTCGGTGTTTAAAAGTACGTTAAACACATAACAAACAAAAACATTGGTATTCATAACAGCATTACATAGAGATTGTATGGAAATTATGTTAGCATTGATTTGTGTCAATATACTAGTAGTGGCAGTTTTTCATATCAAGCTTGTATTGCATTATAATTATGATTAAAATATAGAGGCTGTGTTTTATGTTGCTGGGCAAAGAGACGGACAGCGTGATTCTCTAACGTACACCTTCAAGATGAAATTCCATCGTGATTCCGCAGACCAACATGAAAAACAACATACTTTTAAATTAAGAGTTCAACAGCTATTTTACGTCAGAGACAAGAGTTGTGCCCCCTTCCTCCATTCCCTCTCTCTTGCCATTGTAATGTTAACAAGTTGTTAGGAATAGATCAAATCAATGTCTGTGCATCCGTGACATGAGTAATATTTTAACAAATATGAATTTGTACGAGAAGGAACTTATACACAGGTTTTGATACTTTAATGCCTTTAGAAACATTCAGATGTTTTATGAAAATTTTATTTAAATGAATAAAGCATAAAATGCGATGATTGATATCTTTAAAATATGTACATATTTAGGTACTCGTTAACTGTGTGATATAACATACGCTAATCTACCATTTATTGTCACTCGTCTTCCAGCTGGTGAAAAGCTGACCCGAGGGACCGTCACTCAGTATAGTTGAGGGATATATCACAGCGGGTTAGGACGAACCGTGATACCTGTAACAGCTGTTGTACAGATCATCAGTCCGCTCTATTTAGATCTAATAGCTCTGATTTTTGGAATCGTTCATTAAATTCGACAATGGAGCCTTCGTGTTGTCAAATTACGGACTGTACATGTAGCCGAAAATAGCGAGACATCAAAGGGCAACATTACAACCATTACTATGTATCAATTAACCACCATTGGAACCCACGGAACAGTCAAATAAAACCTTGTAACTATTGAAACATCAAAGTATAACATTGTAACTAATGAGACACCAAAGTACAACACTGTAACTAATGAGACACCAAAGTACAGCATTGTAACTAATGAGACACCAAAGTACAGCATTGTAACTAATGAGACACCAAAGTACAGCATTGTAACTAATGAGACACCAAGGTACATCGTGTAATCAATTATACTACTGTTACAGCAAAGTGCAATCACTGTAGTTACTGAGACACCAAAGGACATAAGTGCAACTTATGTCTTAGTGACATTAAAGTAGAGTAACACTGAAGTAGAGTCGTGCAACTAATGAGACACTAAGGTTCAATACTGTAACTAATGGGACATTAAGGTGCAACACTGTAACTAATGAGACACCAAGGTACAACACTCTTACTAATGAGACACTAAGGTACAACATTCTAACTAATGAGACACCTAGGTACAACACTGTAACTAATGAGACACCAAGGTACAACACTGTTACTATTGAGACATCAAGGTACAACATTGTAACTAATGAGACACCAAGGTACAACACTGTAACTAATGAGACACCAAGGTACAACACTGTAACTAATGAGACACCAAGGTACAACACTGTAACTAATGAGACACCAAGGTACAACATTGTAACTAATGAGACACCAAGGTACAACATTGTAACTAATGAGACACTAAGGTACAACACTGTAACTAATGAGACACCAAGGTACAACACTCTTACTAATGAGACACTAAGGTACAACATTCTAACTAATGAGACACCAAGGTACAATACTGTAACTAATGGGACATTAAGGTGCAACACTGTAACTAATGAGACACCAAGGTACAACACTCTTACTAATGAGACACTAAGGTACAACATTCTAACTAATGAGACACCTAGGTACAACACTGTAACTAATGAGACACCAAGGTACAACACTGTTACTATTGAGACACCAAGGTACAACACTGTAACTAATGAGACACCAAGGTACAACACTGTAACTAATGAGACACCAAGGTACAACACTGTAACTAATGAGACACCAAGGCACAACATTCTAACTAATGAGACACCTAGGTACAACACTGTAACTAATGAGACACCAAGGTACAACACTGTTACTATTGAGACACCAAGGTACAACACTGTAACTAATGAGACACCAAGGTACAACACTGTAACTAATGAGACACCAAGGTACAACACTGTAACTAATGAGACACCAAGGTACAATACTGTTACTATTGAGACACCAAGGTACAACACTGTTACTAATGAGACATTAAGGTACAACACTGTAACAAATGAGACACCAAGGTACAACACTGTTACTATTGAGACACCAAGGTACAGCACTGTAACTAATAAGATACCAAGGTACAACACTGTAACTATTGAGACACCAAGGTACAATACTGTTACTATTGAGACACCAAGGTACAGCACTGTAACTAATAAGATACCAAGGTACAACACTGTAACTAATGAGACACCAAGGTACAATACTGTTACTATTGAGACACCAAGGTACAACACTGTTACTAATGAGACATTAAGGTACAACACTGTAACAAATGAGACACCAAGGTACAACACTGTTACTATTGAGACACCAAGGTACAGCACTGTAACTAATAAGATACCAAGGTACAACACTGTAACTAACAAGACAACAAGGACAACACTCTAACTAATGAGACACCAAGGTACACCACTGTAACCAATGAGACACCAAGGTACACCACTGTAACCAATGAGACACCAAGGTACAACACTGTAACTAATGAGACACCAAGGTACACCACTGTAACCAATGAGACACCAAGGTACAACATTGTAACTAATGAGACACCAAGGTACAACACTGTAACTAATGAGACACCAACGTACAACATTGTAACTAACGAACGAGACACCAAGGTACAACACTCCAACTAATGAGACACCAAGGTGCAACATTGTAACTATTGAGACACCAAGGTACAACATTGTAACTAATGAGACACCAAGGTACAACACTGTAACTAATGAGACACCAAGGTACAACACTGTAACTAATGAGACACCAAGGTACAACATTGTAACTAATGAGACACCAAGGTACAACACTGTAACTAATGAGACACTAAAGGAAAAACCAGGTCTGATAACTTAATATGTTGATAACAAAACGTACAAGACGTGTACTACATTAACAATATATTTGACTATTATTTCTTCTACATCATCCATCATCTACATCATCTACCCACGGTTGATTACACTACGCTACGCCACATTTATCACATGGTAAGTGTAGCGTAGCGTAGTGCAATCAACCGTGGGTATCCGACGATGTTTCTTCTACAAAATTAAAACGTGTTGACCACAACAGCGATACTTAAGATTAACAAACATTTATGGAGGAAGTTTGTCTGTCCTTTCTCACCATTGACACGACACGATGTCATGACGATTAACATTCAACAAGATTAACACCCAAGCAGTTTTCATGAGACGGGGAGTCCATTATAATTTCATGCTTTTGAGTCACAATTAATCAATTCTTTCCTTTTTTCCCCCTGATATTTCGTTTGATTACTATTTGGTGTTTTGATATCTCTTAATCAAACTATGGTGGTTTTAGTTCTCTTTCAAATCTACTCTCGAACCTTGGTGCCTATTTTACTGATAACCAAAGTATCGTAATTTGATATATCTATTTAACCATAATATTTATATCCATATATATTGACTTTTTTTCCCTTCTGCATAAAACGTCAAGTAAGAATTGGGGGAGCATGTCATTAAGTAGTGTTTATGAAATAGATATCCGTTCATTTCTATAAAAAGTTAAGAATTAAAGCGGTCTTAGTATATGAAATTGAATGCATGTCGGCCTTCTGCTGCACAAGGACACCTGGAAAGCCATTTCACCTGTTTACGTTTAGGACAGAATTGTCGAATCATGGTGACAACCTCTCGACTGGCCTTGTTCTCTGTAAACCCCACTCTCTCATCGCTACCTAACTACTCTTGTCGCCAACCATATCAATTTGGATCAAATATTTTTTTATTCTTTTTAAAAGGACGCCATTGATTACATTGGGCATGATAACTGTTGAGATACAGAATTATAGCTGTAGAGTGGTCGTCGTTACTTATATAACCGTGTATCGTGTTATCATCGAGACACTAATACACCTTAAACCCGGATATATATACAGATCTACCTAAGATGCAGGCGACCGCGGGGACTACAGCTAAACCACCAGTGGGGAGGCTAACAATACCAGACACTGTCACCAATCTCATACAGTAATAAGTTTAGAGGGTCACGTTCGTGTCATTACTTGTATATTTTATAAGGATTAAGATTCAATTGAGAAGATTTATACGATATGTACAGTAACGATTTGATGAGAGTAATCCTACTCAACACGAGGCAGTGACCCTAACTTCTTACATTCTACTTACCTGTCGGCCAGGTAATACTTAACTCGACTTTCTATAAATAGTACGCATGCGTGCTATATACATTTTACGTATATATTATGTATATATTTGTTTATCTGTATTATTGGCGGTAACTCTCTACTACCACAATAACAGTTTGTCCTAGTCCCACAGTTGACGTAATTGACGTGCGAACACGCCTGTCTATGTACTACGGTCCAATAACATTAAAATAAACTTTCTACATTGAACTTGCATCGCCATTTGTCATTGGATCTTAAAATATCAATTTATTTTCGAGATATCGATCCATGGCATATATATTTTTTGATTATTTATGTAATATATATTCATGAGGTTGAAGGTAACACCATAAACATAAACATCTACATTTGTATATGTACACTGACATATCAGAGCGCATATTGTGCTTGACATTTTGAGTGGAAATTGGATTTGTTGTGAAATTATGTATTGAATAATATGCTTCCAGGCCGCAATTTGCTTTCATAAAAATCGATACAGGTAGATGCATGTAATTTAAAGTGCGTCATGTCGATCTGTCGGCGAGCTGGTGATGAATAGTCACAAAATTTGTAATAAATATGATCTTCGTTAACCATAAATTACAATAATTTTGATAATAGTAATGCTCCCGAGTTCAGTCCTAGAAAATCCGATGTAAAAAATCAATATAGATAAATCAAGGACGCTTGCATAAATTATGCACATTTAAGTTTCATTATTGACTCCTGTAAGCCGAGACTCGCACTTACTAAAATGTGCAAGTGAAAAATCGAATTATTCCTTGCTATATGATAGGGGTAGTGTGTGAAGTCTCTGCTAAATATGGCGTAATTATTTTATTATTATGGCATGATTTTGAATATGCCAACATAATTATATATATAGAATATCAGAGTTTATCATGAAATTGACAAGATTGACATCTGAAGATACACCATTGGTCTTCTTCAGAGAACTTCAGTGGCTGCCTGCTTCTTACCGCCATAGCACCTCCTTGGTCGCTCTTACTGTCATAATAATAATTACTGTCTAACTGCAATATACTCTACAGTAACCTTCTTGGTCGACTGTCTCTTACTGCAATAGACTCTATAGATACCCTTCTTGGTCGCCTGCCTCTTACTGCCATAGTCTCTACAGTACCCTTCTTGGTCGCCTACCTCTAACTATTATAGACTCTATAGAGAACATCCTTGGTCGCCTGCCTCTTACTGCAATAGACTCTACAGAAACCCTCCTTGGTCGCCTGCCTCTAACTGTTATAGACTCTATAGAGACCATCCTTGGTCGTCTGCCTCTTACTGCCATGGATTCTACAGAAACCCTTCTTGGTCGCCTGCCTCTTACTGTTATAGACTCTACAGAGACCCTTTTTGGTCGCCTGCCTCTAACTGCCATAGACTCTACAGAGAACATCCTTGGTCGCCTGCCTCCAACTGTTATAGACTCTATAGATACCCTTCTTGGTCGCCTGCCTCTTACTGCCATAGTCTCTACAGTAACCTTCTTAGTCGCCTGCCTCTAACTATTATAGACTCTATAGATACCCTTCTTGTTCGCCTGCCTCTTACTGCAATAGACTCTACAGTAACCTTCTTGTTCGTCTGCCTCCAACTGCCATAGACTCTACAGAAACCCTTCTTCGTTGCCTGCGTCATACTCACATAGACTCTATAGAGACCCTCCTTGGTAACTTGCCTTTTACTATCATAGACACTTCTGCGAACCTCCTTGGTCGCCTGCCTCTTACTGCAATAGACTCAAAGGAGAACCCTCTAGGTCACATGTCTCTTACTCTCATAGACTCTATAGAGACCCCCTTGGTCGCTTGCCTCTTCCTCTCGCAGACTCTACTGAAGCCATCCCTGGTCACCTGCCTCTTACTGCCATAGGCTCAAAGGAGAACCTTCTAGGTCACATGTCTCTTACTCTCATAGACTCTATAGAGACCCCCTTGGTCGCTTGCCTCTTCCTCTCGCAGACTCTACTGAAGCCATCCCTGGTCACCTGCCTCTTACTGCCATAGGCTCAAAGGAGAACCTTCTAGGTCACATGTCTCTTACTCTCATAGACTCTATAGAGACCCCCTTGGTCGCTTGCCTCTTCCTCTCGCAGACTCTACTGAAGCCATCCCTGGTCACCTGCGTCTTACTGTCATAGAATCTACAGACAAACTTCTTGGTCCCCTGTGTCTTACTACCAAAAACTCTACAGAGACCCTCCTTGCTTGCCTGCGTCTTACTGTCATAAACTCCACGGGGACCTTCCTAGGTCGCCTGCCTCTAACTGCCCTCGGTTTTCTACAAATACTCTTATTTTCGCCTCCTCTGTCGGTTGGGATCGTGTGTAGCTATTGCGATGACGTCATCGCTGTAATATGAACTGGGTCCATTGTGGGTAATCGTACTAATTCCTGAGGATATTTTACTTTTTGTTAATCCAAAAAAAAAGATAATTTCTCAACTGCCCGTGAAGTTTTTATTGCATATGTCTGCTGATTCAATCGTACACTGCAAACGATGTCCGTCAGTGACGGTCATGGAGTATTTAATCCAATTAAAGCCATGAATTGATTTTACATCACTAGTTTTATAACGAACGTTGCATGACGTATATAATTTTCAGATAGCGTCAACCGGGGTCACGCTTGACTTTTTAAATGATGTTTTCAATACCACCAGTACTGGAACTGTGGCATTCATATAACGAGTATGACTGAAGTTAATTAATGTCATTGATTGTTTGGGTATTCCAACGGGATTAACTGTGTATTAAACTCCCGTCGATCCCAATATGATATTTGTGTGTTTTAAATGTATTATTCATATTATTCACAGTATATCATACCAGGCTTGGGACAAGCTGGGCACCACTTCTTTTATTTAAGCAAAATCAAAAGGATTGGAACAGAATGCCAGCCATATCGGTGATGTTTCCCTATATATACTTCGATGCATGGTAACGCTTATTATGTGTCTTTTTTATGCCCCCGCCACGAAATGGAGGGGGAGGGGAGGTCTTTTTAGTGTTACCCATATCCGTCCCGTCCCGTCCCGTCGCGTGCCAATGCAATGTAACTAGCTAATCTCAGGAACTGCTGATGAAATCCTCACCAAACTGTGTCGCGGCGTAAGTGGCAGCGGGGGCATTTATGTCTTAAAGACATTTTCTCAGTTTTATTATCATTTCTACACATTTGGGTTTTAGTCTCTATTCCAGCTGCTGTCAGATCTATGTCATTGTCCTCCCATAGCTAAGCAGGATCAAGTTCTTTATTTACTTTGAGTCATCAGTATCCTACACATATACATACGTGGAGACGTGAAACCCTTGACGGATCTCGATTTAGTAGTCCCGTACAATCATTCAGTGGAGCACAGCATGTCCTGAATCGCTTATAATCAAGGGGCAAGGGGAAATTCTATCGCCTCTTTTGTTTTCACTTTTCGTAACCGATTTTGAAACTTCTTTTATAGAGAGTGGTGCTAAAGCCTATGATTTCGATGAATTAAGCGTATTCCTCCTTATGTACGCAGATGATCTTGTCATGTTTTCTGAATCGGTGGAAGGTCTTCAAAGTCTTTTAGATAGTCTATATGATTATTCAAACAAGTGGAAATTAACTGTAAATACAGAAAAAACAAAGATCGTAGTCTTTCGATATGGGGGTCGATTAAAAGATAATGAAACTTGGATATATAATGGTAATGTAGTAGAAATTGTAGATTTTTTCAGTTATTTAGGAGTTAAGCTCAAGTATAATAATAAATTCAATGATATGCAGAAACAATTAGCTGATCAAGGCCGGAAGGCTATGTTTGCTCTCCTTACCAGTTGTTCTGATATGAGTTTTAATTGTACAACATCATTGCATCTGTTTGATACATATGTTTGTAGTATAATGAATTACGCTTGCGATTTAGTAGTCCTGTACAATCATTCAGTGAAGCACAGCAGGTCCTGAATCGCTTATAATCACTAATGGACAAGCCATTGTTTGTTACACAGCTGACCTATTTAAACAATTTGTATTGATAAATAATTATATTTTGAAATGCTTATGAATCATTTGTCAAGGTACTATCGGTGGAAGATTGCAATGCTAATTAAGATTTGTTTGGTTTTCCTTCTCAATGTCAGGTCAGATTGACGTATACATTGACTCTAGATAACAAAGTGGTCAAAATCTGTGTATCATATCGTTGATAAAAAGTGTATTATGTAGTTTGAACCACTGTCCTCCTGGAACAGAATGGCCCATACCTCCTTAATCTCTGGTTCCTCTCGCAAAGGACGTTGTTTTGTATAGTGACGGCTTCAAACGAATCCTTTCAATTTTCTTGTATACAATAATATAAGGATAGTTTTCTTTCAATCCTTAGGAATTTTTAATACAATGTCTGTTAATTTATCTGCAGAAAGAACGCATGAGCTAGGATACAATTAAAAACCTGCCATGTCAACAATGATGCCAAATTAACACGTCAAATCAGCCATGAGCAGCACATGCATTGAAACTGCTAGGCGAGAGTTTTGTGTTTCAAGAAAACCTTCCGACCGATACGTGCCAAAACTGGACATCTTGCCATATAAACAAACAATGGTCATTTCATGGTCAATTTATGTGTCAGCTCACCTGTGCTGGTATAGAGCGTTTTTGCATTTAACCAGACCAGTCATAGCTACCCATGGTGCCATGGTCTCTCTCCTCAGTTCTGAATAAGTTTCATTCTCCTCCACGTCGACAACAATCAAGATCGGCCTACTTTCTCACATGCCGAGTTAAATTTCTTGTCCTAATTTACCTGTAGATTACCTGGCTTGCAGTGAGACTACTAACCCTCTATTATCTATAACGTGCAGGCAGTAATTTCAGGAGGCAAACACCTGGAATTCTTTACCGTGGATATAGATCTTTACCTGTGGCAATAACAGTGATTTTTGTATGCGAATTGCTGGCTAATTGTAGAAAGCTGATTTAAACTGTTTTTTGTTCGAAGTAGTACTCAATGTGAGACAGTCTCGGTAAAATAACAGTCCTTAGGGCGACAGACGCACAATAGGATTCCTGCTCAAATGTCGCAAGCACTCTCAATGTTAACGACTAGGTGTTCGCAGTGGACGAAAAATTGAGATGGCCTTAAACGAAGTAATTTCAATGTTTCGTTTCTCGAAGCAAAAAGAAGTCCTCCCTTATCAAACATTATCATTAAACCAATGAAGCGAAAAGTCGATTTACTTTTAAAAAATCTGTACAATCTTAAAACGAAATTCCGTTCTTATATCAATTATAAGGTGAAATGGAGGACAAATTATCTAAACCTATTTGTTAATAATTCATTCCTTTGCTAATATATTTTTAGTTTTTCATTTAAAAAAAATGGTGTCTGTTTTTCTTGCCCCATCGAATTGGTCAATAATCTCAATCATTTTACGTGACGAAACTGCTACGTTAGATAAATTCCACACTGCGATAGGAGTCTGCCTTCTATCTAATTGTAAATTCACATTTCCAACAGGCTTCAATAGTTCGTACCCTTTTGTCAAACGAGTTTGCCTGGTCACTATGTCCGATTGAATTGGAGTAATTCTATTCAATTCCCAACCTACTTCGGACACACTTCTGCTGTCGATCGCCGCCGGAACAGACTGACACACCTTGTCTGATGCCCCACTCGAAGTCAGGTGTGGGCAGGTGTACATTACTACTGATATAACGCTGTATAATTGGTGTGAATTGTGACAAAGACTATACCAAAATACACAAACAAAAAAAGTCAAATAAAAGTAATAGGTTACATTTGATTGTACCAACTTAGGTGTATTGCGTTCATAAAAGTATATTGCATTTGAAAGGTGGAATATAGAAAATGTCCTGAATTCCGACAATGAGTATCGCTCTTGGATATCAAATGTGGCAAAATGTATCCGGAGTTTTCCCATCCTTTATAAGGTATTGAAGCGCTTGAAACATGCATTGTATCAAATGCTCATTATGATATTAGGCAATCTGATTAAAATATATCTTTTCAATAAGCGCCTTTAGAGATGTATTTTGACGATACTGGGGCCTGGTCCATTTGTATATAATACATATCCACCAGTTTCTGTCATCTGTGTAAATAATCTGAATGACTTAATATATACATGTTATATTCCAATAGAGCCAGTTAATGACAAAATCAAAACAAACCATATGCTTAGCTAAGGTTATGTGGATATCATAAATGAGGTTTAAACATTTTCGGTCCGTAGACTTCCATACTAAGTTAAGACGTTATTAAAAGATTGTGTTTTCTACTTTTATGACTATAGTGTATTGACGAGACCAACCTGTCCAACAGACACAAATGCTGCATAGCAACACTCACAAGGCTCACCAAACATCACCTTCTAATTAACGCCTCCGTGTGTGATCATCACTCTCCACTAACGCAAGGAGGACTAGCTCTATAAACTGTGAACGAATATATCATCTCGTGTACAATGTTATTTTAAATAAAATATCTGTTCAATTCTGAATATGTATATATTTGAAAATGCACAACGGTTTTGTATAACATAAACATGACATTCATTCCTAAATAAACGTTTTATCCCCGTATAATAACTATTTAAACATCCCAAACCACTTAATGAACAAAAGCTATTTACGATCAGTTAAATATGTCAGTGCATCAGATTCAAATGTAAACATTCATATTTTTGTTTTGATCTCTGTAGTTAATAGGTCTCGGAATTCGAGGAATGTTACTACTATTGGTATTTAGGATATATACATTGTATATATATCTAAAGTGGAGTGTATTGTACCGTGGCCTGAACACGTAGAAGTGAGAGTGAATTGACAGTGTCTTCGTCATATTTTAACCATAAATCATAACTTATATTGAACTAGGAAGATTAATATGGCAGGCCAACTTTTTGGAGCAATACATACCGATCTCGAATTTCAAGGAATATGAAATCACAATTGCTTCGTGAAATAATTTTAAGCCGGGTTGCAAATGAAACTGGATACTCGACCACTTGTAATATCAGTTGAATAATAGTTTGTTTGCTTGTAAGGGGTTTAACGTCCTCGCAAACAGCCAGGATCATATGAGGACTGGTGGCAAGGAGACACCTAGAGTACGAAGGTGGTGAGGAAAGAAAGGGAAGATTTAAAATATATGGTGTTCAAAAGGGGGTAGGACTGTTCAACAGTAGTTGAGCAGTTATATATGTAATAGCACTGAATATATAAGCAGTTGAACAACTAAGCAACGTTTGATTTGAATATATTTTGTTTTCAAAATTATTTGCAAAAGCGATCAGAAACCGTTAAAAGCGTTGTCTCCTATATAACAGGGTAAAAACAATAATAACAAAAACCTAATGTCACCATCTTCAGCAACTACACATTAGCAGTTAAGATCGTGTGATAAGAGTGCTGTTAGACTCTCTATTATAATACTACATTGTATTAGCCACTGCTAACACGAGGGGAATATAAGATTCAAAGTTATATAACTAAAGTATATGATAAACAATACGGTGACATAATCTTGCTAAAGTGGTGCCCTTTTATTTTGTTTTTGAGCTATCCGATCGGAATCTTGATATGATGAAACAATACTTTCTTTCATTTCTACAAATGGACGTATTCTTTTGTTTTAATATATCGGCAATGTCAAATCATAAGTTCAACAAGTACTTTCGATTACACATTAAACTTTTTTTTTTTAAATCTTTCGGGTTAAAATAATTTAATCTTCGAATTTAATTTTAGAAGTCTTTTACGTTTCACATTTCAAAAAGTTGGTATTGGTCATCGACTTAGCTAAATCGGGTTTCTGCACATTACAAACTTTATTTAATTGGCAACAATTGGGAAACAAGTTTTTCGGGTGTATATCATAAGGGGTAGAGGCCGGAATACACAGGTACTTTTCTTGTCCGATCGGGGAATTGAACTCCGGTCGCTTAGATGAAAGGCATGCCATACCGTTGCGACACACGACCATCTATATAATAATTGATTATAAAATTACAACGCTATCTCATTATAATCCTGATCATTATATTCACAGTCTTAAGTTAACCAGACATCGTCGTAATAAAACACAGAAACTCACTATCTCACTCTTCGCCTACTTGTTTTTGAGCTATCCGATCGGAATCTTGACATGATGAAACAATACTGTCTTCCCCTACTTCTTACCCTCCGACTCTTGACTTTAATCCAGGCCTATAGTATCGTAATATTCTATGAGACCTTTTCTCCCGAAGAAAAAAATCTCTGTGGTTTGATATAAAACGCGATCTAAAAATCAAATTTTGACACTACATATAAGCTTTCTACCTAAATGATATTTTGTTATAATCAGCGTGGGTTTCGATCAGAAATAATCCGTGATAGCCCTTGCAGAAACTAAAATAATCCCAACTGATTGCAGATACAGCTCTACTTAACTCATATTTATAGTACAAACAATCTGGTGTAATTTCTGGAGTATAAATACTTTGTAGTTGTGTAATAAGTAGTTAGGGTGATAATGCAGGAGAGGTGTGGGAGTAAGTAACTAAGTAGACTTTTGTTGGACAGTACAAGCGGGGTGCTCTTTCTAGTCTTAACATCGTAATCCTACCTGATCCCTATGATTCACATAAGCTCAGGTGAAAAGGGCCGCCATTGATACGCAATTGATTTTTACCTGCAATTGCATTATTAATATGCTGTTTACGAGCATCAGCAAAAACAATTAGGAAAACTTAAAATACATTAAGTTGCAAAAAGAATGCTTTTTAAACCATAAACAGTGGATTTAGTAAAGAACTATATTTTTATAGTACGGTAGTGGGTGAGTAGTGACGCATCACCGGGTCGCGGGACTATTTTCATTATCATGCAAATGAATGAGCCGTGTCACAGGTGATATTACTCCGCCTGTTATTGACATGCAGAAATTATGGCGACTTGGAAGTGCCGCTAACTCGTGTAGTATACACACCACGGATTTTACCTGTTTCTGTACGGATTTTGTGTGAAACTTTTGTGAAAGTGTTGACATTCAGTTTCCTTGGGATTTAGGAAGTTTCGGTGAGTATGACAACTTTATACTTTACTTTAGATACATTATATGTGTGAGTGTGTACGTCAGAAAAGCCGCGGCATCATGCGCCAGGTAACCAAAATTGATCACCGACTCCGCCAGGTGAATCATCCGGGTTCGTTCAGGTAAATTAGGGTATTTTGGGGGTTTTGGATAAAGATACATTCAATATCGTTATTATACGACATGAAAGTTAGGAACATAAACGAATACATGTCGAATGTATAGTAAATGTCGTTGAAATAGTGATTTTATTGAGACAGGTAGGCGACCACTCTGAAAGTCGTAGTATAGTCCGTTTCTTATTTGTGCAACTGTAGATGATCAGGTGGTTTTGACATAAATACTTCTTGGAATCAAAATTAATTTTGTTCGTGTTATCAAGTTAATAAATATATGTAAAACGTGTTCTTTTTAACTTTGTATTTTGGTTTGCGTGCCAATAATTTCGCGATCGGTTGTAACTTTTTGTTTACTTTCTATACCGGCAGTTTCTTTTCTGATTGTTTACGATGTCGTGTTAGCCGATTTCCTGTTCCAAAAGCGACATTATCAAAATATTGATCTAGATGTAATTGCATTAATTACCTATAAACATGAATGCGGTGCTATAAACTATAAAAGAAACCGCCTCAGGTATACGCACTGTCCTTTTCCGTGTCCACTTTTGTGTCCTTTGATCTCTAACCGATGCCGACAGGGAAAGGTGTCTGTTTTTGTTAGGTGTTGTCTTTGGTTCCCTGAGGATAATCCGTCTCAAAACAGGTAAACTTGGGTTACCATTGTCCCCTCTAATTAAGTTTGGAATACGTAACATAATCAACAGATGTTGAAAGTTAAGAGATACGTCTAAACCAATAAGGTAACATGATACTGTTTTTATTGTACTTTGCTGTGACTCACAAAAATACCTGTAAATGGTTTGATAATGGCAGAAATATGTTAATTTGTATAAAGGTGTTGCAAATAGAACATTTAATGAGATATTTGCAGTGAAGTACATATATATATGTATCAGGGATATATAATAATTATATGTACCTGATATGTATACATGGTTAGTATTCCTACCTAATTAATATAAACTTGTATATATCATATACCAGGTATTTCAATATATCAATATCATTTGGTTTATAACCCTATAAGATGGGTAAAGAAAAAAATAGCAAAACAAAAAAATAAAGTAAAAAATGTCCTGTTTATTTATTTATTTTTTAAAATTATTTTATCTTTTTCTTATTGATATTAATTGATGAGATAATGATTTTTTTAACATTTTAAATAACATACAAAAATACTTTTTTACTTTTCATTGAACAAATATAAATCGCATATTACTTTTGGTCTTAAAGAGGTAACAATGAGGAATCAGTAATTGATACCCCGATGACTAGTTTGTATATTATGAATTATTGGTAATTTACCAGGTGTTAATCTTGAATTCCAGCCATAATGTGACAATAATGAGTTACACCAGGTGAGGTGTTACCTGTCATGTCAGGTAAATGTGAAAATCTGACACAGTATCTACCTGGCTAGTCTGGTCAAGATGATGCTCCCAGCACTTACCTGTGTGACACACAGGTGTTGACACAGCACACTGACATTGGCATGTGTGGCTACCCTATATCACAACCAATCTATTATTTATGATAATTCTACCAAAAACAGAATGAACACTCATGAAAAGGGTATTATTATTTTGTGTAAG